>NC_136638.1:21994339-22734339 GCF_949748355.1 Melanostigma gelatinosum
AAGAGCCCCTGGAAATCAAAAAAAACAAATCATTGAATCCTAAATCACACACACAAACACAGTGATATCAAACCAGGGCCTGCATTACCTCTGGAACTAACTTCTTGTAATCTGATATTCGAAACAGGCAACACAGTAACAGATAGAAAGCGGTGCAGAACAGGAAATAGAGCTATCTTTTGAAATCTCTTTTTTTTCTGAGGGAAAGTCGTGCCCTTTAGGCTTCATATTGGGAGTTGCTCTGTTATTATTACTGCAGTGAATCTCTGCAATGATAAATCTGATATGCGACCAACAAAAAAAAACCTGTGAAATTAAACAGGGAATAAGGCTAGCATTGCTGAAGCTTCCTCAAATGAAAATGTGTCATATTGGAGGCGTACTTTGTTAGAACTTGATAAATGATGTCGCTGGGTATACAGAACACAACGTGCATACAGACACA
Source organism: Melanostigma gelatinosum (assembly GCF_949748355.1). NCBI lineage: Eukaryota > Metazoa > Chordata > Actinopteri > Perciformes > Zoarcidae > Melanostigma > Melanostigma gelatinosum. Next base: position 21,994,785 of record NC_136638.1, read on the forward strand.
TAAGCACAAAGCAGCTGATACAGACATCTCACAACTAGAGTTATGGCTCAGGGTTTTCTGTCACAACACACAGATTAATGAGCGAATAAACTGTTATTCTCCCAGCGTGGTGCGTATGTGTGTGCATGCATGCCTACAGGTGCATTTATTTGTGTGTTAGTGTTGATAACATTCAGAGCAAACACAGGGGAGATTGTACAGAGTCTTGCCAAGATGCTGGCTTTCCTTGGGCAGCAAGTTCATAAGACTTGATGATCAATACTCTCCTCAGCCCATCATCCATGCCTCACTGAACACTGCAGGGAGACAACACACGTTTGCACACAGGCTCCAATTTAAAGTCGAATCTATGTCATCAATTCAGAACCATTCTGTGAGAAATATTAGTCATCTTATGATTGGGTGTCTTTTTGATTTGACTGGCAGTCATTGCAACATTAGGCTCACAGCATTAGTTTATTGCAGTGGTGGAAAGAATGAGCCTTATTCACACAACTATGTTCTTGTCACTTTCGTTCCGTTGGAAATTGCCTTCAAAGTAAAACAAACTGCAGTTCATGAAATATGCATTCATTCAAACCCCGGCAAACCCACAAGTGGTCCGCTGATTTAAAAGTTCTGTGAAAACAGGAAAATAAAAGTAAGAAGGCAAAGAGATGCAAGACAAACAACGAAAACCTTAATGAATAAGAAAGCATGGTAAAAACGTCACTGATGCTTCCACTGGCGTCAACGAGAATAACACACAAAAAGGTTAAAACGGACGGAATATGTGTATGTGTGCTACAGGTGGACATCAGGGACACATCCAGCTCTCCAGCTGCCCCATATGGAGACATAGATTGTGGGAAAGACTTTGTTTTCAATAGGTACTAGTTGATTTGATTCAAGCAGCAGATGGAAAGCTCAGACTCTGTGATGTAATAGTGTTAATGTTAACTGTAGCTCCAGGAAAATGCTTTAATACGGCACCAGTATACTCCAGTAGAACTCAAGCCTCCATTATCCTCATGTTTGAACAATATCACGTCTCCCCCGTCTCTCTTTGACGGATGGCTTTCCACCCCGCCTTCGACGGCGTTTGATTCAGGTAGAAACACTATCAACGTTGCGAGTGTAACCCGGACCTGATATCTAATAGGGTTAAGGTAGTGTATCAACCCGGCACACAGATGAATGATGGTCAGTCTGCTACATCTGCTTTTGTCTGCCTTTAGTCACACTGAGGTCAGCGTGAATTGAATTTCTTCAGGAAACCTAACAGGAGAGAAAGGAGAATCCCGTTGAAGTCAAAAGCCTGTTTAAAGATAAAAGGTGCTTTTTTTCCATTTTTCGAAAGGGATTGTACTTTAGTGCCGGCATGGGAACATCATTTCTTAAACACTCATACTCTACATGTGGTTCACAAATGGAAAAGGGGGATAATGAGTCTTTGTCTTTCTCCACCCTTTTATTAAGAGTAAACAGAATTCATTTCGAGGTCGTGTTTTGAAAACAATTCATGGCATTGTAATGCTTTTGTTTGAGGTAAAAGAATGAAGACATATGATAATGTTATTGACAGTATAAAGTCATGGATATGTTTGTAATGCTGACAGATGCTTGGATTTGGCCATAAACGCTGGACTATTTGTAAAAGAATAAATTGGTCGGTATGTTTTTTTTTCCCCGTGATTTTACGAGCATTCATGAATATACAACAAGAGCTTGTAATTTCAAGCATCAGTTACTTTGTACTTGTTGAAGCCTGACTTGGAGACCTACAGGGAGAGAACAATAACATTTAGACAGAAACTAGACCGATTACATCCTTTGCTAGGCCGTCTAATAATGTGCCATTGTGTGTGTTCGTGTACCGTATGAATCTCGAGCTGTTTCCCAAGCAGAAGCCTTAAGGGAGGAGAACGACTCGCTGCGCTGCCAGCTGGACGCCTACAGGAACGAGGTGGAGCTGCTCAAACAGGAACAAGGCAAGAACCAACCAATCGGCAGCGAGGAGGACAACACGCACTCTCAGCAGCTCAGCTTCCTGCAGCAGGCTCTGCAGGGCATGCAGAAGGTAAGGTGTCCTATGGAAACATCTTAAAGATGCCTCAAGCATCAGGCAGCAAAATAAGAAAGCAAAATAATGAATGCAAATCCCACTCTAAAATATTCAAACTACATTCATACAAAGATGGACTGGATTAGAAAGGAAGACATTTCTTCATCTCAGGAGATATTCCACCAGGCAGGCGTTATGACATGTGCAATAAGTTTTAAATGAGCTGTATATTATTGGGCAACATGAAACCAAATAGAATCAATGTCATCAATACATTCAGAACCTATTCGCTGGAAAACAATATCCACCTGAAGTGGTATACGTATTGCACTTCTCCAAAAAGAGCAGCTGTGTAGCAATTTCTGTTTGGAGCATTTTCTTGCTATCAGAATAATAAGAGATCACTCGACAGTGGCTTGATTCCAAAGCACTCTTGAAACAAGCCGCTTTGCATTGAACACAGGTGAAATATCCTGGCTCAGTCATACTTCAAAATGATTTGCTAATCAGGAAAAGAAGAAGCAAAACAAAAGCCCCATACCAAGGAGGACACGAGAACAAACCTCATCCGCTTTCTGTGTGGCTGCAATCAGCGAGAGTTCAATGTTCATTGCTGTTAAAGCAGCTTTAATCTGGGTATTCCTGTTTTGTTCCTGACATTGCAAACTCATCAGAAGGACGTTTTTTTAAGAGTAACCTCACATCAGCTCTGGCTTATCACACCTGATAGTAATCAGTGATTCAACAATCAAATCAGACTGCTCAGAGATATAGCAGGTCATCTTCAGGCGGCGATAACGTTGCAATGTTACGTGACGGCACAGAAACAAGCCGAGGCTTTCAGAGGAATCTGTGTTTATCAACGCTGTCACAGTCGTCGTTGCACTGTTAAACGAGTATGAAAGCAGCGCCCATTAACGAATGACTTCTTGAAGCTTTCCGTCCAGCAAAATAGACATAAATAGTACAAACATTTATTATTTTTCTATTTTCCGTCTTTTTACTTGTTCAAGATGAGGAACAATATGTTCCCTTTGCAGGTAGTTCCGAAGTTAAGTTTGTCAAATGAGTCATCAAAGATTTCCGGGGTCAGAGTTACGTAAGGCCATGAAACGTTTACCGTAGGGCCTTGCTGATGACGCCTACGACTGCAAGGAGTACAAATACACATCTGTACTCTAAACGCCATGTACCAATTAGAATGATTAAGGCGTTAATTGTACCGCCCCCTCACAAATGCAGCAAACTAACAAGAGAGTGCGACGACAGCCTGCACGCACCCACGCAGTCCTGAGGAGCTGAACTGTGATCAGGTAGATGAAGTACACCTGTGTAGGTGGGAAATGACTGTGTAGGAGCTTTAAGGCTGGTCATGTCGTAACTATATTTCCAGGAGGTTCAGGATTTAAAATGAGTTCAAACCCATGTTGTCCCAAACATGTCATGTAGGCTCTGGTTGCTCTGTCCTCAGCATGTGGCGTTGGTGGTTGCTGTTCACTTCCTCCAATGTGAGGATTTGTGAGCTTGCAAACTGTTTTTTTCCCCTTACATTAAATATAGATTCATATTTTAATCGAGAAAATGATCATCGGGTTTATTGATAATATATATAAAATATACTTACTTTCTAGTGATAATCATCCTTTCATTTTAAGATGAGATCTATATTGTTGCTGATTTGTACCGTTAATTGCTGTTTGTTTATCTTTACAACGCAGTGTGGTGAGACAAAGTCGACTGCCCTTTTTTATTTTATTCACCGTAGTTCAATTTGGGGACAATTGTGTTTGGAAGCTGCAGGCATGTGTTTGTGGAGGGGTCGGGATGTGATGTGCATAATAGAGTTTGGCATTTAGACAGAAATTATATGATTTAAATGGCTAACACTAAAACAAAGCACGAAGTCTTTGTGTCTCGGGGAACAGCATTGAGAACCACAGCTTCAGGCGATCTTGAGAGAATATTGCCCTCAGGAACATTTAGTTATCCACTTGAAAAAAGACAACACTTCCTCCGGCGGCAATCCAGTTATCTGATCACCTGCTGTGTTGTCAAATAGCCTCAGCTTGCAGTTACTCTTCCTTAAGCTATAAAAAAAATGAGTTTACAAGGCAGAGGAGCTTTTCTACACTTCCATCTCATTTGACAAAGTGCATTGTAATCACCTTCATGAAATGTGCCTCCAGCACGTATATGAAAACATCGGTAGATCATTTGAACACTTAGTAAGTATTACCAGCAGATACGTGTGTCCCGTAGGAGAGAATCCTAAAAGACATTTCAATTGTCTGCTAGAGCCTTTTTTCACACATGACAAAATATACACATATTTCCTTCATTTCCTTCCTCACATTACGATTATTAATGAAAGGTTGTTTTTCCAATGCTGCACAGTGCAACCAAAGTCTGTTGTTTGTCATCTATTGTAACACCAAGTGTGAATTATAACACATTCTGCACCCAGGCAGCGTTTCAAGTCAAGCCTCTAAATTGTATTCTGCTTATGCACGGGCGTACATTTAATAATGTGTTGGGTAGTAACATCTTTCCACCGTGTTTACACCACACTTTAATTTGCACTTTTACAATTTGCTCTTTGTCTTATCTGCATCTGGGAAATGATGTTAGATACAAACACACAATTCAATAAGAAGTTTGTTTGCGATGAACTGACCTCAGCCAATCAGAAGCAACCAGGTGTCAATGCAATTGATGCAAATGTTCACATGAACTTGAAACTTTGTTTAATACATATAAAGCACTTTTAAACTAATATACTGTGTGTATATATATATATATATTATAATGTACACATATCATAGTGCTAGATATGAGTACTAGATTTGTGCTATTTGTCAGCCACCTGTCTACTTTTCTGTACTGCAAAGTGTATCCCAAAAAAAAAAAAGATGCAGATGGAACACAAACCATCATAGTGTGTAATGTAAAACGATTACGATGTAATTGGATGATTCATTATCCAGACAACATATTCAGACATTTCTTTAGTACTTGGTATGAACGAGGTCTCAGATATGCAGATAGGCTCAATAAGAGCAGGTCCGTCTGAATCTCTCCCCGACTTCAGACCAGTGCTCAGTGTTCACCTCACTGGACACACAGTGCACAGCACCCGTGTAACTGATGAATAATTCAGCATCGCTTTAAAAAGAGGAGCTGATGAGGGATTCCTTATTTTAAATATCTCCCCAAAGGAATTTCACCTTTTGATTCTCCGGAGTTAAGATTGGGACCCTGCATCAGACGGACTTGTTCTCCTTCTGTCAAAGATCAGCTGGTGAAACACGGATAAACTGCTTCTTCTTCTTCTTCTTCTTCTTCTTCTTCTTCTTCTTCTTCTTCTTCTTCTTCTTCTTCTTCTTCTTCTTCTTCTTCTTCTTCTTCTTCTTCTTCTTCTTCTTCTTCTTCTTCTTCTTCTTCTTCTTCTTCTTCTCCTCCTCCTCCTCCTCCTCCTCCTCCTCCTCCTCCTCCTCCTCCTCCTCCTCCTCCTCCTCCTCCTCCTCCTCCTCCTCCTCCTCCTCCTCCTCCTCCTTCTCCTTTAGCAACTTCTGAGAATGAGGGACGAGTTGAAGGCGCGAGAGGCAGAGCTTGAGAAGAATATAGAAGACAAACAGCAGCTGAAGAACCAAGTCCATGACCTCACATCAGGACTGCACAACCTGCAGACTACACACACACTGCAGGTCAGAAGAAAACACGCACAGGCTAAGTCAAGGGAAAAATGCGTGTTCATGTGTTTGTGTAAATGGTGATAATGAATCTTTTAAAAGAAACGGGCCTCATTTGTGGTCTAGTTAGAAAGAAATGACTTCACAATGACTTTCAGTGCATGACGAGTGTTGCATATTGGAAAGAAATATTCATTTCAGTGCATTTAAAGTGGTGTTTAATGATTTGTCGCTGAATCAACCAAGCACAGCAGATGAAAGATGGAAGGTCCCCCAAAAAGCAATTCATAATCAACAAATAGATCTTCGACATTAACCATGACTTCACAAATTAAAAACGGCAGATCATCTGAAGTACCTCAAAGACCATGTCACTCTGAGTTAACCCATCATTTAAGATGCAGGCTTGTGAAGTGACTGAAATCATTGCATGAAGATTGCATGAAGTAACCTGTTCTCCAAATAATCTGGTTACTGCAGTGCATGCAAACGCACGACGTGAGATAAATTAGATACAATTATAAATGCCGGATTACATGCTGCTTTATTTCTTGTGAATTATATGTGCGTATTTTAAACCCACCATCAACAATGAAAGCTACTTAACGGAGAGGTAATTACGGAATGTTAATACGTCGGATAGCTATTGCTGAAAATAATGCGATTAATACTCTCAAAAATGAGGTTTGATGTTGTGAAAAGTATTATTGATGAACATTTCGTTCAATGTTAAAAGGGAATCACACATAATTAAAGAAGTCTTCGTGTTTCCGGTGAGAAACTTCAACTGGATATATTTTGCACTTTTAAGATTTCACTCCCAATTTTCAGACTCGGATCTAGATACCGCCCGTAGCCGTTCCCTGTGTGGGAGAAGGCTTTTGAGGCCACATAAAATCCTTCAATGAACTTTTACACCCAAATGAGATTTATTTTACAATATGTAGTTCTGAAGCGGAAAATGTTTGCATATCTTGGAAAAATGAGCCCGGTTACGATCGTGCCATCGCTGTCGTGTCCTCCATTTCATTCTTGTAACGCTGAGTGATGATGTGACATAACATAGGGGGAAAAAAGCCACAAGGTAACTGAGATTAGAAACTCGAATGTGAAGTAAAAAGAGTGTCGTCTCCTGTGTTCACCATCAAGGTGCCCTTGAGCGATGAACAAGTCTCACGAGGCTGCTCATACGCTGACAGGAGAAGACTGTGATCGTGCAGAGCAGCTCAAATGCAGTTTGTGTGTTACAACTGTCCTGGAAACAGAAGCTGTGAAGAGGCAAAACTGGTCCTGGACCGTAAAGTGACATATTCACTGCGTCTCTACTCCCAATCTACAAAGATGACGTTTTTTTTGCAGGTCACCGATTGACATACAACAGAGCTTGTATTGGATTGCAGGTGTGCGCTGTTACCTCTTGCTGGCCTGTGTTGGCTCAGCACGGTAGCAGGGAAAAGAGCGGATATGAGATGGAGCCTCGAGTTCAGTCAGCTATGTAATTGGATAATTATAATACTAAAATGGCACTGTCAAGTGGTGCCTGATGACTCTGGTGGTTTGCTGTCTGCCCTTGTGTCATCTTTTTGATTCACAGAGCTGCTGTAGTTAGTTTGCTTTGAGCAGATTGGAAGCTCGCTCAACTGCGGATATTTAAACTGTGTGGATTAGCTTTTCTCTTTTCTTTGTGCCCTCGTCTCACTGAGAGCGATCTATGCATGTGGCTCCTCGACAGGAGGAGTTTCTTTTCTGATAAATATGTCCCGTAGATCTCAAGAGCTCGCACTGGGTCCTCAGCAATACATCCGCTTTGTGTGAAGTTGTTTGGATGAACGGTTGCCAAAGAAATCAAAGGACCTCCTCTTTTGTCATGGCTTTTAAAACAGGTCAATGGTTATTTCCAGGAAATGATGAGGAAATTGTTCTGAAATTATGGATCCTTCAACTTCAGTGTTAGTTGCATGCCTGTGTATGTCAGTTATCGTGCACGCCTGACTCCTGATGGGTAATAGACGGCAGTTTTACAGGAAATGATGATGTTCTCTCTGCAGGTACAATATATTTTTGCTAGTTCTGCTGGTGAGGATTTCTTTTCACTCCTTCCATATGCATCTCTCCCCGTCCTCTAGAGAACTTCCATCTGTATATAAGCAGAGCTGTATAGCAGCAGAGATACTTCATCATCTGGACCCCAGTGAGGAGGACGTTGTCCTCAGGTGGTTTTAAGGAGATGGCAGCATCTAGTGTTTGACTATTTCTGTACAATCGCATGACAAATACGTGCAAGCTCTTTATGTCTCTGGAGCAAAAATCCTCCTCCTGGATTTAAGCTGCTTTTTTTGAGTTTTCGCGTGCATCACTATGTTGTGATGTTGTTTTTCATACGATCCTGCCCTGACATGTGGCTCGCTGGGTGCTGAACACCGCACCAAAAGTTCATCTTCATTCAACTCTGTACTCTCTGTACTCACGTGTGACTGACCTTTTGTGAGCGCTGCCTGTAGCTGTAACAAAAATGGACAAAAAGTCAGTTCGCCAGGTAGTCAGAAGCAAGGACGGCAGGTTATACAAGTTGCATGTAGCTGGCAACAAAGTCAAAGCAACATCTTTGCTTAAGCTATAGATAATTTACTATAACTGGCAGTTATAAAACAGCAGCATTTTAACTTTCCAAGAGCCCTTTGTCAGTGAGAGACTCACAAGTAGCAACATGAGGAGCGTCGGTCAGCAGAGAGAAGAGGAACACGGATGTACTTCATCTGGAGCTTGACAAGCGGCAGTTTCATCACTCTCCCCTACCTCTTGTTTCCCAGCAAGTAACCTTGACGACACATGTAGAACATCCCCACTCTACCAAATGCAGGACTGCCTCAACTTCCACCACACTGGGATCAGCCCGATACACATAGCACGATCCCAGTGAGTATGGCCACAGCAAACACTCCTACTGTCCCTCTACTATGTTTTAAGAGAAAGATCTCGACCAAACACAGTTAGTGACTAACTGTTGACGAAAGTGGAGCATTTAGCAGGTAGAGAAGCCAGCTATTTCCCTCAGGAGTTGGTAGAGATCAAAAACAGAGCTACAAGAAAAATGGATATATTACATATACAACTTTAAGTTCATCAACTTAAAGGTAATAATGTGTAAATTCTGTGTACACACCTTGTTTCTGCTGCCCCCTAGTGACCAAAAAACGGTTAATGCGAGTTTTAATGAGTCCTGCTCTGTACATATCTGGGTCACAGTGCTTTAATAATCACATATAATCGATCCTTATCAAAAATGTTCTCCTTATCGTGAATGTATCTCATCAGTTTACCAACCCTGTCTCCGACAACATCACATTCCTATACAACCAAACGGAACTCTCAATTACGTTTGAAGATCTTCTGGACCGAACGGTCACAGTTTGAAACAGTTTGAAAAGAAACGAAATAAATAAAATGCTACAAAACTACTTTGTTATATTTAGTAAAAACTTCGTGGGTTTGTTTAAAATTCCAAAATTGAAACGCATTAAAATACAACATAATATTCGGGCAACAAAAAGTATTTTGTTCACACAGGACATGAACAGCAGCCTCCTGTGTGAAAGCTCTGTGTTTTGTGACCCATCCACCACACCAACCTTATCCCTGTGCAGACTTCCACTGGTTCCTTTGAAACGTATTCGTGATATACCGAAAGCAAATGTCATCCACAACAAAATAGGTTTTCCTCGAATGCAGTTTTGTTGTATGGGAACGTCATTTTCAGGAGACAGGACGGCAAATTACCTTCACTGAGTCACTGATTCCTGCTGTCACTAAGTAGTACTGGATCTACATTAGATCAGGTCACAGTGACTTTACCTGTCTCATTATGTAATGCAGCGATATACTGTACGCCCTATCATCACTATCGGTCCCTGTTGGAAAATAAAGACGACTGGAGCGGCGTAAATATTAGAATACAGATTTATTTACCGAAACCTCTCGTTTTATTCAACAAGGGCAAAGAAACTAACAGTTTCCTCTTGGCATACAGTATAGGTGGAGAAATACATGAACATACATGCACTGAGGCATACATCATGCCAGCACATTGTACTGCTGCTCTCACACAATGTGACAGTTCAGTGCAGTGTTCACATCGGATGGTAGATTACGTATTCATTCAGCGTGTGCATTCACGCTGCATCGTAGCTGTCAGCGCTGTATTATTTCCTAATACTGTGTATCGGCTGAATAATGCCGTTACCATATCTGTCCCCTTGTCTCCTCCACTCATCTCCTCTCAAGATGTAATCTTTCATCATGCACCCGTCAGCACTGTTGTCATGTCATCGCCGCCTTCAGCCAAGAGAAGCTACTTTCCTCATTTTCAACAGTATGTCGGTGTGTCATCTTAAACGGCGTGTTTCCATTCAAATGCACTGAGGAGGTATTTTTGTAAGTGCGCGTATTCTGTGTTGATGCAACTGTGATTAAATACATCTTTTCACACAGCACCGCAAAACAGAGGACCAATTGTTTTTGGGGTATTTTTTGATACACTGAGTGTATGTTTGTCTGACTCAGCCTCAGAAATTTGAACAGAAAAAGCCCCTCTGAGACTAGGCTGTGTGTGTGTGTGTGTGTGTGTGTGTGTGTGTGTGTGTGTGTGTGTGTGTGTGTGTGTGTGTGTGTGTGTGTGTGTGTGTGTGTGTGTGTGTGTGTGTGTGTGTGTGTGTGTGTGTGAGTCAGAGAGGGATGGCGAGACAGTTTTGGTGTGTCTGATTGCATTAGTGGGTGATTTGTTTCTCATTGACGTTTCCTCTCATTTTTCTAATTGACTCTAGCTGGAGACGTTAAAGCAAGATGACAGAGCGAGCGAACAGAGTGCCAATCAAGTGAGTGTAAGTGGGGGGGGGGATGCTCTCACTACTCCACACTATATTTTTGTCTTCCCCTTTCATTTTGACTTATTTCACCTCCTCTCATCCCCTCCTGTAACCCCTCCACTGACATGAAATATGATTACAAGCCAACCTTCACAGGGCCTGTACTTGCCACTGACTAAATCACTCGGACACAACTGGGTTAGGAAATGAAGGACCAGCACACAGTGCAAGTACATACCTGCACACACTCTCACATTAAACCAGAACGACGAGGCCACTGCGTGCTCATTAGACGAGACTTTGGAGAGGAAGCCACGATTCTCGTTTTAACGACTTCACTCATTAAGACATGAATGTCTTTTTCTGCCACACGCACACACATTTCCTCCTCTATCCTCTCTTCTGTGTATCAGGCTGTCACAACAGCTTGATCATTAGCACCGTTAGCGCTTCCTCTGTCTTGTTTTGTTTTTAACCTTCATCAGAACTTTAGCTGCTGGCTTCATTCTTTCGCTCCTTCGTCTGGCTGTCTTGTCCTTATTTTTATGGTGATTATTTTGTGTTTATTTTTAATTCGTTTGCATTCATTTATCGTGCAAAACTCTTTGCATGCTTACTGAAACACCCTCAAATGTGAGACTGTTATCTACCCAAAGCCCTGTTTCGATGTTTCTGTTGCGTCCGTGTTTAATTCAGGTACGATGTGGGTCTTTCAACATTGTTTTGTGATCTTTGATTTTCTGCAGGACGTAACGGCATCATCAGTGGTGTCCTGCAGTCAGGACAAAGAAGGTCTTCCAGAGGAGAATCGTCCCGGTCCTGTACACACCGAGAGGGATGCACTGCTCGTCGGTATGCTGCCTCCATGGCATTACAAAATAACAACGTCTTTTTTCAAGGTTGAAATTGTCTTTCTGACCACACCTCCACAATATGGCTTAACAATGAATCCACACATTACATAAAACATTAATTACATGAAAGCTGCTTGCCCTGAGTGTCATGGTTGGGACGAAAGTCTACAGAATGACGATGAGGTACTTATATTACAATTAGGATTAGGAGTAGAGTTATAAACATCCTGACAGACAGTTTTCATCTTTTGTTCACTCAGGTGGAGACTCATAACTGTGGCAGGTATTTAAATAGTGCCTTTGACAACCAAATTTATACAGTCATTTATTCACAGTGCAATCAGCACTTTTGGCAGTTATAGCCACGGCTTGGCTCTGGGATCTCCATGGTACCCAGAGAGTTAATCGAATGACTTTGGTGGTTCCATGATTTTTTTTCCAGCGCCACCATCAGGTCAAAAATCCACTTTGTTTTAATGCTTTCTTTTGAAAAACTAGATTTACATCAGGCCCAGCTGTACATTGATGAGCAAATGTTAGCATGCTGCTACTGCGACGGCGGCTACGGCTACGAGGCAGACGGTTTAAAGAAATAACAATCGAGATAAGAGACAAAAGCTCAGATCAATAATAAACTGTCGAAAACACTGAAATATTTAATCATTTTAGTTTGCCTTAAAATAAAACCGGAAAAAAAATTTGAAGTGAGCGGAAGAGGTTATGTTGATTTACATTTGTGAGAAACGATTTTCGTTCAATGGTGTCTCGGGCCAGTAAAGTCTTGATAGATACAGTCATGTGATTCAGAGAAGACGTGACGCTTGAGTTTACGTCAGTGTAAACAGTCTGCTGGTAATGGCCTAACTGATCGTTCATTTAATAGGCATTGTGCAGTGCATACTGACTGGATGTGATAAACAGTACATAAGTATGCAGCTCCTTAAAACTGACCGGCAAGACCTGCTCTACATGGTGATGATGGCGCAATTACATTATTATTGTTGTTTTACATGTTATTTGAATTAGGGTTCGATATTGAGCTAAATCCAATTTTCATTAGGCCATCGTGCCACCAAAGCAATAACAGGATTTGTACCCGATAACAGGGATACCTTCCAATTTAAAGAAATCCATTCCACAATGCAACCAATTATGGCCCAAACAGCAATATAACATAATTAGTTTCACAAAGGGAGTACGTACTACAGTACATACAACATTGCTGTTGAATTGGATTGCATTATATTGTAATGCGTTGTTCACTTTTTCTTATTGTCCACCCTTTGTACAACATAACCTCAACATGCACCATGAACGACACCTCCTCAGCAGCTGGATTTCTCTGATTTGCTTCAGTCGCTTTGACGTAATAACTTTGCATAATTACAAATCCATTAGAGCGAGAGAGGAGGAAGATACGAAGAGAGAAAGAGCCCACTTTAATCATTGGATTACATAACACAATATAACTTTATGATAATGGAAAATATGGCTGACATCTATCTCCCCAGTGTGTTCTAAACTACATTATTTATAGAAGTAAACAAAGCCTCGTCCTATTTTGCTGCTTGTTTTCGGGCACGCTGCATTTTCACACATTAACTGTCAAGGACATCCGTTGGCTCAAAGCATGAAAGATAAAAGTTGTCTTTTAAGTCTTGTTAGGGAGTGAAAAAGAAATGCAAATTGTGCCATCGATTTTCACCTTTCGCCCTTTCTGTATCTGTCCATTTGGGTCCAGTTCTACTGTTCCTGCAGTGCAATCAATATCTGCATCTGCTGTCTCACAGCAGTTAGTTAGGTAGTCAATGATGCTTGTCCCCTGTTAATGTCCACTCAGGCTGTGTGCTGAGGCAGAAGTAGGTAATATTAAAGATGCTGGCACCGTCTTATGTTCGAATCACTCCTCTTGACGTCTTGTTTGATGCTGAGTTAAAGTGAGCGCCGCAGGAAGAAAAGGGACACTCAGCTCCTGAGGGAAAACGTTTCATCAGGAAACAAAGCTTTGAATCTCTTTGCCTTTTCACTCCGTCCACACAGTGACTGCAGATGAACACAGTTGTGTACTCGTGAGAATTTTTTTTTTTTTAAAGTATACAAGATGTTGTTTGTATTGTTCAGCTGCAAAGGCCTTACCAAGACGAGTAGTGTTGTTTCACTGACAATGAAACACTTATTGTGCTTCTGAAAACACGTTTCAAATCATATGTTATGCACTGTAAGTATAATTCTGTTTTATTACAACTTGGTTCTTAATTCTTTGCCAATCATCAATAAATTCCTTCTTTTCTTTTCCTTAATTTGATAAACTGATGAACCCACAAGATCACTTCCATTATCTTCGCAAAGAAGAGATTGCAGTTTTCTTTCAGGACAAAGTCTCTTCGTATTTTTAACACAACAAGGGTCAATCCTTGGTCCACTACTTTTTAATCCATACATGATCCTACTAACAAATATCACAAAGAATCATCACATATCCTATTATTCATAAGCAGATGATACACCGCTCTGTCTTTCTTTCTCTCTCTCATTGAGACATTACAGACATAGCTTGTTGGGTGGCAAAACATCTTCTCACAGCTAAACACAAATACAACTGAAATTCTTCTTGTTGGTCCAAAAAGCAGCAATAGAAAATGACTTCTTACCTTTTATCACGTGAGCCTTTTAGCGTTGTTTCTTAAGTCTGAATCGATGGTTTCCATACTATTTCTGTCTCTTCAGCCTATTTTAGTGGCTTTTATTTATTTGAACATTTATTGTTCTTGTTGTAATTTTTAGTCTTCTATTTTATTGTTGTGTATTGTGTATTGATTTAATATTTTTTATTCTTATCTATGCTGTTTTAATCTCTGTAAATCACTTTGGGCTGCATGTTTGTATGAAAGGTGCTTTATAAATAAAGTTGAGTTGAGGAACCTAAAAGCCAGTTGGCAGGTCTGCAACCTGGGTGTCATCCTGGACCTTAACTTTGAAAATCACATGTCAAATATTACAAAATCATTCTACCACCTGAGAAATATATCAAAAGTGAAAAGATACATATCTCAAATTGATTCAGAGAAACTGTTTCATGCATTCATTTTCAACAGATTCGATTACTACAATGCCCTTTTCACTGGAGTATAATGGAGCTAATTCAACTCGTACAGATCAGCCAGAGTTATTAGCGGTACAAGAACATCATGACATTACTCCAATACTTCAATCACTTCACTGGCTTCCCATTCAACAGACAATTCACTTCAAAATCCTGCTGTTGGTTTTTAAGGCACTACAGGTTCAGCTCCCCGGTATATTTCTCAGCGTCTATGTTCCCATCAGATCTCAGTTCTTCAGACAGTGGCTCTTTGGCTGTAGCCAGAATAAGATCTGAAGCTGTTAAAGAGGCCTTTAGGAGCGAGGATGTTCGACATCCACGATGCCCTTAATGGCAGCTTTGACCCTGCACCTTCATTTCTGATGTGTGGCGACATTGCTAAAAGACATCAGGCCATGAGGAAACAATATGATTCGACTTTTAAATTATTATTATTTAACTTTATGAGATATTCTAGGCTATTTCTGCAGTAATTGCCTTGAACCTGGTGATGTCTGTGCTGGGATGTTTCCTGATCAATCCCTGTCACATAATGGGATTTTTGATTGAAGTATAGGGTCATCAACGCAAAGATAACCACTCCATCATCACTATCTTTTAGCATTCAGCAGTACATACAATCTGTGTGTTAGGTTTGTTTTTTTGGTTTAATTTTCTCAATTATATCAAAGCTTATTGACTAACAGAGAGACGTGTTCATAAATTGTTCCCAGATCTCATCAGTTACATACAATCTTGGCACAAATCAAGAAATATCAAATCAAGACACAAGTTGAAATAAATCAGGAACGATCCCTCAAGTTCCTCTTGTTGTTCTGTATAGAAAGACTGAACTATCTCTCCTAGTTTGCATGTTTTTCCTGTTGAGTTCATGCATACTAACACATTTAGGTCAAATCATCTGAGACCCACCTCCCAAATCTCAGCTGGTTTCATAGAAGCAGATGAGAGACAACGGCATTAAAGCCATCATCAAACACTCCCTCTAATCTGGAGCCACAATATACAAGAGCCTCTTGACAGTGTTAGGAGTCGAGCATAAGCCACTCGATGCATCCTCGCTTGTTTCCAGTCAAGCAAGAGGAGGCAGAATAACACAAACTGATTTCTTGAGTGTTCTGCCGTGGTTCGTGGTTTGAAGTCATGTTATACGAGCGCGAGAAACTCAAAGGCTGGAGCTTTGTGACAAGCTGTGTCTTTGCATTGTGACAGTTTAATTAACATTTCTACTTGACCTCTGTGTTCCTCCTTCAGGGATCATTTCAACCTTCCTGCACGTTCACCCGTTTGGAGCCAGCATCGAGTACATCTGTTCCTACCTGCAGCATTTGGACAACAAGGTAACACACACACACACACATACAGTATCCTAGACATAGTGACACAGGTTAAATTTCCCTGCAGGGCTGAGATATGGGCCTGCTGTATGCCAGGGTCCTGCTGTGCCATTTTAGTCTCCTGGCATGCAAACAAGCCTGAGGTGCAGGTGAGAGCCATCAATTACTCTTGGATGCAGGTGCAGGTGCAGAATAAAGCTTGACTGATGCTCCACAGGTGTTATATTTTACCTCTGTTTTTGTAAATAGTATTTTTATAATGTACAGAATGTTTTCGAATTGTCCGTCTGTCTGTCCGTCCGTACTCTGACCCTTGTTTTCTACGGCAGTAGAAAATAATTCAATTCAGGAAATGAAGTTGACGAGATCACTGCAGGTGTAATCCCAATACGGTCACAAATACAGATGTTTTTGTGACATATACAGATAGTAGCTTTGTGTTAGTTACACAGCCACACTGTGAGTTGCCTGATTCAGCAACATCATCTAATCCCAACAGCCGAGTAAAGCCACGGTCCTTTTTGCATCAGGGAGGCAGGTTGAGGTGTTTTCTTCTGACCTTCCTTGTGGTTAAAATTCTTGTTTTTTCTCGACCTTTAAGGCCGCGTTAAAACTAGAACCTCAATGTGTAGCTAAAGTTTTAATTTCCTCCGTAAGACCCTCTCTGTTTCTGCCATGTTGCCGTTATCACTTTCTAATTTTATCACACGTCCCCACTCGCCCAACTTATTGATGAATATATTCATGTTCCGCGTCCCACCTGCTGCTGCCTGCCTCAGCCAGTTTAGGCTGTTCGTCAGCCTGATTTCTCTGAACAAGACGACACATTTCAGCTGATTCCTGGTTTATAAGTCAGCTGGGCTTTGTCGTCAGCAAATCTCAAAGACCGTTCGTCATTTCTAAATGTGCTCTCATTACCTCCTGCTGCTCCATTTCACTGCATCTGACTGGCACCTTCATGATGAGAACTCCAGTTAATATAACGCTGTTAAAGTGTCTTCTTTTGATTTTATTCATAAAAGTAATGGGTTTCTCACCAGGCACTCATCCAACAAAGTGTAATATTTAAGACAGCTGGTGTCATTTAGTTGGATCTGATCGGTCTCCTTCCCTCTTATATCGTTACTAACAAAGATATATTCTGTGAAGTACAGGGATTGTGTTGGTGTAGGCTGAATCACTCTGTTTGTAAAAGAGTGCAGTAGTCTGCCTGTTACCTTTTGATCAATTGATTCAAAACGTAGTCTTCAGAATGACCAAAAATGCCCAAAACTATTTCCCAGAGCCCAAAGACACGTCTTCCATTTGCTTGTTTTGTTCAACCAACAGTCCGAAACCCAAAGATATTTTGGGTTTCAGGTGCAACACACTTGAAACCTTCAACCAGAGAGCAAAATGAAACATGAGCATACATGTAGAAATGTTGGGTTCTAGATCCTAAATATATATATTTAGGAGCATTGCTACTCATTCTTAGACAAGTATACAAGGAGCAGAACATGTCAACAATTTGGGAAATTAAACTACAAAATATTGTTTTTACTCTTCAGTTTTTGCACGGATGAAACAAAGTAGCATGAAGATGTTAATTAGTGAGCTTTGAATGTGCTTGTAATCAAGTTATTACTTTTGGAGCTATTACTCTTGATAGCTTTTCCCCCGTTTCCAGTCTTTATGCTAAGCTAAGCTAACCGTCTCCTGGCTCAAGCTTCATATTTATCTGACAAGCAGTGATTTCAATCTTCTCATCTAACAAATGAGTGCAGTGTTTCCACACTGACTCTGAACATCAAGCAGCCCACAGCGTTTTGTCAATACCACTGGCTGGACTGCCCGTCAACAAGCCCGATCCTCTCTGCTTATCTGCCGGCTCCACACACAGCTCCATTGTCTGTAATGTCACCTTGGCCTCGCTGCTTCTCCGCAGCCCACGCGGGGGGGGGGGGGGGGGGTGCCGGTGTAGTTCCTGTCATGTAGCTCATATTGTCTTGATGCTTGTCCTTTTCATCTGAATTAAGTGAAGGTGTGAGAACTGAGTGCAAGCACAATGAAAATGAAGAGCAGAGGTGTAAGACGATGTGTGAGATTGTCTGTGTTCATTTGTGTGAGAAAGTAGCTTTGTGTGACAGATGCGTGGGCGTGTGCGTTTCCTCAGATTAACACCGGTGATGTGGAGGCTCTTCTTTCTCGGCTGCCATGCACCTTCAGACAGGAGGTGACCGGCGTCGGAGCCGGTCTGGAGAAACGCTGGAACTTCTGCGGCTTCCAGGGCATCAAGAGCATCAAGAGCACGTAGCCGGTGACGCCTCTGGGACGCGGAAGAGACGACACAGGTAGACAAGTCAGCACAGGTACACGAAGGGACACTCTAGAAATGTGGAGATGCTGGACTCCACCTGCAAAGACAAGAGCACAAATTATTCAGCGCAGATATCAGATCAGAACGGGTTGTTCTGTGTGGGTGACAGAGAGACAATGTACAGGTTTTTGTGGTGGCAAATCATTTTGCGGCATCTCTAGTGACCAAGGAGTGGATGTATCTCTATCCGCGTCATCTCTCACTCTCTCCTCTCACTTTTTGTTTACTCATGGGAAGTAAAAGTCCCAATCTCAGCGGAGTCACAGGATTGGTCGGATTTTTATACTCGAGCCCACAGTCGGCTCAGCGCACTGGCAGACTGGACTAAAGGGCGACACGGGAAGGTCGTCAGGGTCCACGTTCAACCTCAACACTCGCTGTCTGTCCACGTTATTATCCCACTTTCTTATGCTGGACGATATGAATCTGCCTCATTTTTTTATGTAATATTCGGGTAAATGTAAATCCATCATGAATCAAGAATCAAGTGGGACCTTGAAATGCTGCAAATGTTAAAATAAACATGTTATGATCACACCATTTATTTTATATAAATCAAGAAAAAGAATCCTATTGGCTGTCAGACATTCACACGGTGCCTTCCAGGTCTGGTTTATTCAACAAATACAGGCTATTTTCTTTTGTGCAATTTAATTCCATATTACTGAATGTGAATTGCAACCAATTCTTTTCTTCTGCTGCATTCATGATTATAGTTGCGGCCGCGTATACCCTCAGATGATAATTGCGTTCGCTGCGTCATTGTAGCACAATGTGAAAATGAGCCTCCTTTTGTTTTTCCATGCAAATGTATTCAAGGCACTCGGTACAAACAGTTAATACATGTCTGAAAAACATTCGTGGTGAAGATGGTCGATGCGTTTATGGTGGAAAAACAATTTTGAGGCAGTGGATTGCATTTACAATTACAGTATCAGGTGGTTTGTTGGCTTAAAAAAGTGTCTTAAAACAGATGAAATAATGGGACAAAACCTCTGAAAGTGGTGGATTCTGGGGAAATGTCTGTCCACGTTATTATCCCAGTTTCTTATGCTGGACGATATGAATCTGCCTCATTTTTTTATGTAATATTCGGGTAAATGTAAATCCATCATGAGCCAAGCCTGATCTCAAACCATCCTGAAGATGAGCCTCTACTGCCATCTATTGGAGAAATTCAACAATCAGAGCTTTACAGCTGTCTGTCCCCTCGTCTCAACAAAGTGTGTGATATCCGAGACGGTGCTCTTCTGTGACTGTATCAGTGTTTAGCTTTTAATATCGAGGAGGTTCAGCAGAATGAAAACTGTTCATTCAGTTCCATTAAAGGGATATCTTTTGTGTAACAGTTTGATTTAATCCAAACATTACTATGCACAGAACAAATTACCGTTATACTAACAGACGTTTTTCACATCTAAACGATGAAACGCATGTCCTGTGATGTCTTCAGTGTTTGGTGTTGATTAAAACGATCAACGTGAGGTGACACTTCACTCTGCATGTTTTCACATTTGAGAAATTCTTCCTGACTTCGTTATATGATGATGGGTTTCCTCTGGGGGTAAAACACATCACACTTCACACTCGAGTAGGACACAAGCAGCTCGCTATTACACAACATGATGCGTTTGTGAAAGCACATCGAAAGAAACTGCTTCATGACTGTACTGTTAAGTGAAATAAAGATGCAGTAATGTTACATATTTAAAGTAAATCAGCTACATTGAAGGTAAATGTGTGATGAACAAGGAGAAAGCTTCTGCGGGTGTAAGTGGTCGTCCAGTCCCCAGCAGAGTGCTCGCGTCCACATATTGAAGTCCAAATGCATTTTGTTTCGTTATTAACACATTTATTGAGTTCTCGGTCTGTTCCTCTCTCCAGCTGGAGAAAGTGAATCCTTTCATACGGTCGTTCTACATGTGCTGGGCGTCCATGATATCCAGGTACTTGGCGTCGATGACTCGGGGAAGCAGGATGGTCCTGAGATAAAACACACAGAGACACTGTACAGTTACATGTGTTCTCTGGAAATATATAAAATATAAATAAATCCATCAGATCCAAACATTAATTCAGACACTTGTTGCATTACAAAAGTCTTTCAAACCCCACGCCCTCGGTTTTTAAGGCAAAAAAATGTGCGATCTACAAGAAAACCATCTGTTTTTACGAGTAAACTGATCCTCATCTGTAAAACCTGTGGAGTGCCCCTTTAAAAACAGCCCGGCGTGAATCTCAGCCCAACGTCAACTCAACGCAGCCGTTCACTGTGTTGGTTTCCACGGCCCCGCTCTGCCCCCTGTTGGCCCGGCTCGTCTCACCTGACAGGGACCAGCAGGATCATCATGAGGGGGAAGACCATCTTCATGTAGGGCAGAGGATACATCCCAAACGCACACAGGACGATCAGCTGGACCATCTGCAGCACTGTGAAGCAGTGGATCTTCCTCTGAGGCACACGGCGAATGTAGTGAGTCGGAGGATAGGACGTCTAGACAAAGGAGAGCGAGTATGATGTGGTTATAATGCTGTTTTGAATTACATATTTTGTTTTGCTTGTGTAAAAGTGGACTGGCTGAAAGCCATTGCAGCTGTAAAGGCAATATGTTCATGTAAATACTCTTGTTGTAGAACAAATGGAAAATCTGGTGGTTTTACATTTTTATTTTATGATATTTTTCATGTGAAAGTGTTTTTGTTACAATAACATAGAAACCCGATGATAACTTGAATTTTATTTCATGTTTTCTCATAAAAACAAGAAACTGAGAAGGATACTTTTTCTCATAGTGGTGTAAAAGTTGAAGTAACTTTAAACTTTCTCTGCCCACTGAATATCTGGACACCAAACTTCTTTAAACATCCACCACTGGGTGCCATTTGGGGCAGTCGTCGTTTTGAAGTTGAATGGATAAACAGGGAAAACAAACCGATCAACCAGTCAGATCACAGTGTCCTCGCTGCTCACCTGTTCCTTCAGCAGCAGGGCCATGCGGTCCACCATCTGGTTGCCATCAAGCGAGGTGGCTGCGATGTAGAGGAAGAGGCCGTAGAGGACGGGCTTTGGGATCCACTGCAGAGGAATGGGCAGCATGAAGGCAGACAGGCCGATCAGGATGTTGGCTACTAGTGAGGTCAGACGAGTCTCCTGCACACTGACAATACTGTTTGACACAAAGGCAGAGACACGTCGCTTTAAATATACCAATGAACACTTCTTAACGGACGAGAGAACATGCCAATTCTTAGTTAATGGCTTTTTGTAACCGCTAATCACATGTTCTGGCCTTCGTGTGATTGCCAACTTAAGAATGATTTTAACTTTAGGAGCCCGAAACAGATGAAAGTATCCAGTATATCACAATGAATAGAAACATGTCCTACATTTAAATTGATGTTTTCCCTTTTATCATCTTGAACATGGGTTTTTCCAGCTAAATGAAAATGATTTCACTCAAATGTCTTAAAACAAAATGGGAATTATAAATTCATTTCCAATCTGCATGCAGTATAATTATGCATTGTTAAAATGTGATGAAATGGTCAGCTTTATATTTTTATATTTCTAAAAGTTAATTATTTCTTTTGCTGCCTATAAACATTCCACCATTACATCAAAAGACTCCAACTGAAAATGAATGAATAAATGACAGAAGGAAATATTCAACACTAAAATAATCATCAAAACACTTTTTAATCTCTATTCTTTCAGACCAAACAATCTCAACGTACACTGAAATATTTTACATTTCATTTTGAAATGAATAATCCAGAATCCATCACAAACTTCACTAAATAACTATTGAATCATTTTTGTCAGTGTTTGAACCTCCAAACTGACGGAAAGGGTCTAAACAGGCTGGTGTTGTCAGTCTGGACGTCTTTCAAAGCGCCGCTTGATTTCTGTCCTTGTTTGTAACTTTACTCACGTCGTGGAGAGGTGTCCGTTCTCTACGTGCGTTTCCACTTTGGCCAGCTGACGGGCGTGCAGGGAGGAATGTGGGAAGGCAGCGTGCATCCATGGCAACCCCAGACAGGACATGAGGATGTTGATGAAGCCAGTCAGCAGTAAGTCCCAGTGGAACGCTGTGCCTTTTAGCAACCTGGTACAGACACACACACACACACACACACGAGTGTCAAGTGGTTTGTCAATGAAAGTCTGCAGCGTTACAATATAACCTCTATATACTTTACAGAAGATACAACACAGCACATGCATATCGTGCACATATACACGTTATGTTAAATTCCTCGTCATGGTTCGGTAATTACACCCCTTACTTGTGTTCTGGTACGTGTGTGAGTGAGATGACGATGTTCTGGTCGATGAAGATGAGCAATGCGAGGAGGAAACCCAGACCGGCCGCGCTCAGTGTGTTCATGCCTGACAGCTTATCGAATGGAGGGAAGTTGAAGACGGGGCCATCGTGGACACTGAACACGGGAACTAATAGGTACATAGGATTTATAGAAAACAGTAGATCTAATATCTCAAGTCGAGTTTTATCAACAATGATGACATGATAAATAGAAATGCCTGAAAAGCGGGCTTTGTTGCTAGTACCGGTAAGCTTTGTTTTTCTAAGCAACGTTCAACCCAGTGTCTTTGACCCACATTGATTCAGAACCCCCACTGGTTTGAAAGCGCTCTGAAAGCAAATATGTTCCCTTTTTCCCACCTCCAACAGAGGATTTATGAACAATGAAAGGTGTTCTGTGCCAAGGTTGTGACTTTAAGTCTCAAGGGTGCTCTTCTATCAGTTCATTTATGTGAGAGATCTGTACTCACGCTGTACGTCGAGGAAAAGGTAGGAGCCAATGAAGGAGCATATCACCACAGAGATCGGCAAAGCGCAGTCAGACACCACCTCCCTGACTCTGTCATTCAGATATGGGCTGTGGGGGGGGGGAAAGAAGCGACACATTGGGTTTCTCATTGGACATGTTAAAGGTGCGATATGCGACGTCCAGAGCATTATTATAGCAGCGAACAACTATTTGCAATGTGAAGACATAGTGGAGTAATGTCGAAGCAGAGATTGAAGTCGCTCTCCCTCTGCGTGTTATAACCTGAGTTCCTCCTTGCTTTCGTGACACAGCCGGGCTGGCCGCGTGTGCTTTTAGTGCATGTGAGCTCACAGCCGGCGCTGTGCACGGCTCTCAGACAGAGGTTACAGCTGATAACGCAGTTCCTTCGGTTCCCCCACAGATAAACTGAAAGCTCTGTCGGCTCTTTTTTGCTGCTGTAAGCGCTGTTAGCACTGCAACATAATCTCGTACATAGCACTTTTAATGCTCAAAAAACACTTTATTTTGCTCATACTGTCTGCCTGTCTGTCTGTGTTCACTCTGTGTTTAAACGCTCGCCTGTGTCTTTAAGCCCCCCTTTCCAATCTGTGACATCTGTCGCTGTCACAGTGTCACTGAAGCCGGTGTGTGTGTGTGTGTGTGCGTGTGTGTGTGTGTGTGTGTCTAACAATCAAAAAACACGGAAATCTCACTTTTTACAAGTCTCAACCATGTAAAATATATATTCCAGTACGTGTGTAAGTCCTGCATTCAAACGTTTAGATGATTATTTTGATGCTTTAACATGTAAGCAACATTTAATGTGAGTTGGTTTAATTCCCTGCATTACAATCTGCAAAGTAACTCGTAACTCCAGCTGTCAGATTAACGTAGTGGGTGAGTGTCAGTATAAAAACCACTCAACAGTATATAAAGTAGTTGAAATTAGCTCGACATGCTGGTTACATGTTAATACATAAGGAAGAATAATACAACAATACATACCTCTTCTTGATGAGGTAGAGGGCGTAACCCAGCCACAAAGTCCCCAACATGAGCAGCAGACAGAGGATAGGCCTCTCTCTTGTTGTCAACACCAGAGACTCGGGCAGGAAGATTGACACTTCCGAGTGTCCCGTCGGTGACACCGTCTCATTATGATGCTCGAGCATGTTTGTCGTCTGGTTCTTCATCTTCTCTAGAATCTCATTAATCTGCTGAAGCACCAACGTGCTGTTTGTGGTCGCCAGAGTGGGCCCGTGGTAGAAGTGCTTAAAAACTAGGAAGTGAGGGCAAAAAGAGGAAAGAAAGTAAAAAAGGCTGAGAACCAGGGTCAAACGTAATGCAGCGTATTGCTCGTAATAAAGTTTCCTTCTTTTTACAAGATCCTTTTCACGTGAAGGCAATATTATAGTATAAAAATACACCTGTTGTTACAGCATCAATGACTACAACTGAAGATTCAGTGGAAATATTTGTGAGGGTCTTGCTGCCACTATGCTGTTGTTTTTACCTGATCTTTTTCCATGTTATAATAAGTAATAATTGATGTTTTAACAACATATTTACCTCTGTTATAACAAGAAAAATTTGATTTATTGATGATATTTTATTTTGTTAAATCGGGACTCATTTTTGGGCTATAACAGGAAAAAGTGAGGTTAAAGGTTAAATTGTATATTTTATTGTGACATATAGTTCCTTGTTCTCATAAGAAAACGAGCAAATCCTCTTTTTTTTGTCATGGTGGAACAACATGCTGCCGTACAAACAAGACTCAACATGGAGACACGTTCAATTACATATACAATTCCCCTTTTTTATGTATTTGATCGCTGTGAAGAATCATCACATGCTCCTCTATTACTTCCCTGTCTGGTGCCAAACCCTTGTGAAGAAGAGATCAATACAAGCTATTTGAAAGACTACATTATATTTGCATTACAGAGATCTCTGTTTTTCCACAACAAACAGGGCGCCTGTTTGATTTCATGCTTGCTTTTCCACCATGATGGATACGTATATTTGCTGAGCTACATTACCCCGAACAAATGATATGCAGGGCGTTTCCACATTCCCCGTCAGTGTGGAGAGAGACGCATTGAAAACATGTTTGATGCAGTCTGGCCTTGGCTTGACTTACTTTTGACGGTGCCTTTCACCGCATCCCCGACAAACGCTATGGAGATGAACAATGCAATGACTTCTTCTGTGGAGCTGGGAGATAACAAATGTATAAAAAAAAAAGCACGGTGTGATCATTCATGTTTTATAAAAATGTTGTTCTTCCACACAGACACAGTCATAACAGCTCATTCAAGGCAAAATGTTGGCCCAGATAGCGAGAGTGCAAATTTAACTCGATTCATAATTATGTCTGAAAACAGGAAGTCATGACAGACGCGTCCTGTGTTATCAGTGACCTCCCCTCAGTGCATGGCCACACGGCTAGCTACGTATATTACAAGTATGGGACTTCTGTCTGTTGTGTATTCACCGTTTGAAGAGTTTCATAAACAGGCTGACGTTGAGCAAGCCACCGAGGATGAGGAACAGACTGTTCCACAAACCGATGCAGGCGTAGAAAGCATCGAAGTCCAGGTCGTAGTCGTCGCAGATTCCTCTGATGACTGAAAAACGTACATAAAGACACAATTTTTAAAGTACTACGACATTGTCGCCGTGACATGGTTGTTGGACGCTGCCTGACGATCAGCTTCAAGCTTGAATTGCAATGCATTCTCAGTGTGGTACAGGGTATGTGCTCCACACATTAATTCGTCCTGTTTAATCAGTGGGACACATTACGCACCGCTTATGAAGATGGCCAGCGGCGCAGTGGTCAGTGGAATGACGAGCGGTGAGCCAGCGAACAAAGAATAGATCACTCCTCCAATGCTCTGGCCGACAATGGTCTTCTGAACATCTGTCAAAGCAACAAAACTTCACTTGGTTGTTGTGCTTCACATTAAAACGGCTGACTGTATTAAAGGAGGTAGACGGGAGTCCGTACCTATCTCTCCTCTTGTGCTTTCGTCATTCAGTGAACCGAATGCGATAGCAGGCAGTAGAATAGCAATGTAGAGGAAAATAGCTGTGGTAGTGTACTTCAGCAGACAGCGGTCCTTCCCATGCATACCTTGATGGATTATTAAAGATATTCAACAGACAAAATGTGAGGATATCTTCAAAGACATCTGGTGATTTTGTAGCAAAGGCAATTAGTTTAAATAGATCTGTTCCTGCCTAGAAAGAAGTATTACAAGAACATATTAGTACCATCTGTGAAGTCTGAGGGGTAGAGGGGGAGTCTGCGACGGAGGTCGTCATAAACACCTTTACCGAACTGAAAGAAATCTGTGCACTGTGAAGGAAAAGACAGAATTCATTCATTTGGACACATCAGTCAGTGTGAAGAAATATACTTGATTAAATGTATTAAATACGTTATGAATCATACATCCATCAGTTTGAACACTGCAGTGGATTAGAATGTGAGAAATAAGTTTGTCTGTCAAGATATAAACAGTAGAAATATATCAGGAATGTCAGTGATGGAAAGTAAGTGCATTAACTGCACTTAAGTGCAGATTTGAGGTGCATGTACTTTACTTGAGTATTTTACCCACCCCCCCCCCCCCCCCCCCACTACATCTCAGAGGGGAATGTTGTGCGCTTTACTCCACTTCGTGTATCTGACAGCGACAGTTACTTTACAATGAAACAAAACGATGAGTAGATTCACTTGTTCATCGATTGACAGAAATTAATTTGCAACTATTTTTGATTTCTTTAGTTCATTTTTCAGGCAAAGTCATGTCGTGGTTTCAGCTTCACAAATGTGAACATTTGATGCTTTTCCATTGAATTGTTTTTAATTTATCTAGTGATGTAATATATAACAGTATAACAGTCACAGCGGACATTTCATACATTGAGTACCTTTTACTTTGTATACTTTAAGTACATTGTAACATTTTCAATGCATTATATTATATGTATTTTTATATATTTATATATATAATACTTACGACTGACTTTTGTGAGTAAACAGAGAAAATTGTTGTAAATATCCTTTTTTTCATTGTTCTAAAAGTTAGACAACATCCTTAACCTTAAGGCAATACGTCCTAGTCTGTGTCACATCTCGTGCTTTGTTCTTCTTTCACACCTGAAGTGGTTTCCCTCTACGTGGATCCGAGTCCTCCACTTCCTCTACGGCCGGCTTCTCAGTGACTCTGGAGAGCTGCTGTCGCTGGTTGACCAGCTCCTGTTTGAACTCCTCCTGGGTTTTGGCCTCCAGAAGCTTCTGTCTGAAGGAAATGTCCGAGAACATGGTGGCAAACGTTCTCCCGAACTCAATGGCCGTCTTGGTGCTTTTCTGAAAAGGATGACGAGAAAGTTACTCTTTAAATTTGACCTTTAATAACAACTCCAACACAGCTTTGGAGTTTCATAGTCCGATAGACGGACAATTTTCTGAGTGTGACTTAGGGTGGAAAATAACATTTTATCTATGAATCATCTGGTCAATAAAATATCAGATGTCCAAGAGGACATCGTCAAATTCCTGGTTTGTCGATAAATTCCAAATATCATCAGTTTACTCTCGTGGTATCCTGGTAAAACCAGCAAATATTCACGTTAAAGAGGCTAAAAGTAGGAACATTTCCAACACTTCTTCCTTTAAAATGTTTTAAACAATGAATATATCATGAAAGTAGTTTGCTGTAAGCCATCATATTGCTCAAAAGGAAAGAGAGTTTTGATTGGAGGAACTGAGAACTGGCCCGAACCGTTCGAGGAGGGGCCAGGATGAGGATGACATATCGGGCCTCGCAGCAGTTGACCCCCCAGTTCTGTGGCCTCTCCAGACGGGCGATGCAGACATGGCGCCTCTGCAGGCTCCTCACATTAGAGCTGAATTGATCGGAAAATCATTTATTTTTAGATCAGTGCTGTAGAAATGATTGATTGTGCAGAGTTCTGTATTAGCAGGTGTAAAGTAGAGCCAAAACAAAACCACTTTCCCAAAGAAAAGATTTTCCTGTCGTGTTGTTGTCCCTGTACAGTCTCAGCAACTACCCACAACATTCACGGAGGCTGGAGGAATTCGTCACAATCGCACCCTTTTTACGTAAATATTATTGCGGATGAACTCACAGAATACAAAGCCAGGACTGCTGGTAATGAATGCCAGTGGGAGAAGCAGTCACTCCCTGAATGGTCTCTGACAGAAGGTGAACTGCGGGAGCACGAGAACATTTCAATGAGTGGAAGAGAAAAAAGCTTTCACGTTGATGTGTCGAGTATCATCCTGAGGCAAACACTTCATCTCAAATTGCCTCTCATATGTTTTGCCCACCGTTAAACTCCTTCCCTCCTGCGTCCGTGAACAATGAGTTCATGACCTCGTCCGCATCACAGCGGCTGTGGCCGTCCTCCACCAAGTGAGTCAGCATTCGCCGCAGGACTTCGTCCAGAGTGGCAGCCTTCTCTTCCAAAAGGATGCTCGCCTGGGCCAGGAAGCTGTCCAGGTCTCTGTGGGCGCGCACTTCCTCCTGGAAGTTCATTGGCTTCACATACTAGTGTGAGCCAAGGACAAGTGCGATTTGATTAATGATGTAATATTGTCGTAGTGCAAATAGGTGAAAGGTTCGTTTTCTGATTTTGCTGACTGAACATCGCAAAAACAGCAAGTGAATACACACATGCCCTCGCAGCTCACTGCTTTAACTCAGTTGGTTTAAAACATCAAGCGTGAGCTGACATTTGAGGATTTTAGCTTTAAAATGGGACAGTTGCAAAAGCAAATCTTACTTTTCTTGTTGTGTTCAAAAGCCCAAACCCAGGACATTCAGGATCTGCAAATAAAAGCATGAAACCCATTAACACCCCAACACAGCCTTCAACTCCAAACCTGTGCTCTGATCCCCACAGTGAATGCTTCTTTGATTTATCTAAAGTTATTCTAGGAAAGAACTAAAACATCTCTCAGGTATTAATAGTTAATAGGGAGCACTTGCTGACAGTTCATGTCCATGAACTTTGTCTCAGGTATTATGACTCCGGGAATCAGAGCTGGCACACAGATTCCTATTTCTAATTATACTCAGGCAATGAAAGGCACAACAAAATGTAACTTCGCGGCACTGCGATGAGCTAATGAACTGTACTGTTGAAAGATGGAGGCATTTGTTCTCTCTAATTTCTAATCTAATAACAAATCACACCACAGACTAAACATGTTTAAAACACACAAACCTGAAACACTGATCTGGATCTGTTTGTCAGAGATGTGATCCGGTGAATCCTCCTCGTCCCCATCCTGCAGCTCTGTTGGATAGAACATAAGTGGTCACAGTCGAGTACAGTCAAGTTTTAAATTTCAGAATTTGTTTTTCGGAATTACTGGTTTTTGCTGCAGGAAATTCACTTTACAATTTTAGTGATAATAACGGTCATTTCATAGATGACCCTAACGGTGAGATACAACTGTTGTTTGAAACAGGGTTAAGATGCAACACCGGCCCATTAACAATGTCTCCATTAAAGGACAATTTATGTTTCCTTTCCACCCCTCTGCCATCTGTTGACAAGCAGAGGGGGAGAGACCGACCCAATAAAAAAAAAAAAAACTTAAACCAGACATGCAGCAATATAACAATAGCAGCCCCTCGTAAATTCCTTAATTGTATAGAAGATAAATATGGCATCTCGAACACAAGCTTTTATGAGGGGAGAAAGAAACAAGCCAAGACAGAGTTAGAGAATTCACCCTTAACCCTTCACGAGCACAGCTTTGAGCTTTGGTTCTTCCCACTTCCCATCATTGACTCAGAGATGATCTGCCTCATTATTTACCCATTAATTAACCTCTCAACACACCCGCGGCTGTGCTCAGCAGCTTGTGAAATGGGTCATCGGTGAGCAGTATTGGCATTAACATAAATAGCCGTTGCAAGAAATTTAAATGTGAAAAAAATACTGTGTTCCGTCTCGTATCCTGAAGGAAGATAAACTGAATTCGTCTGGGCTTGCAAAGCGAATCATCTGGTGTGAATCAAAGAACAGGACACATGCTGAGAAAAGCAATCAAAGTACACAATCACATGTATTACTGCAGCTACGCACCCATCTCTTGGAAAACATATCCGTTCTTGGACCTCCCGGTGGATGGAGCCTCTGTAGGAGAAAAGACAAATATTTACTTCATGCCCAATGTTTATTGTGACGTATTTTATATAAAAAATGTTCATTATTGTTTGTATTGACTTGCAATCATAGTCGTATATGCGTATATATCGCTCTCCCTCATTACTGGACCAAATTCAAAAATTGTTTCCCCCAAAGTCACACATGAGAAATAAGGGTCCAGGTTAAAACACACCAAAGCTACCCTGTCGTATAAAAATACTGATTATTGCCGCTTCAATTCTGAGATTGAATGCAAAATCCAAATCTTTTTTCCATCCTTGTCGTCTTTATACACCAGGGCTGCAGGTACCGTTAAGGACACGTTTCCCCTGGCAATGTGAAGAAGTCTGTCGCAGCATTTGGACCATAATGGAGGCCAATTCAATTTACAGAAAATTGAAAGAAAATTCATAAATGTTAGAGACTTTCTTTTGCGTGTCTGGTCAAAGGTTTCTGTGGATTGCAGGGGACACGGACTCACACCGCTACATTTTTTATAGATATTTTATACTCTTGAGTCGAGTGTAAACAGTAACGAAATGGCAGGAACAAGGGGAGAGAGAGACGGGGAACAAGGGGAGAGAGAGACGGGGAACACAATGCAACAAAAGTCTCGACTCGAGTCAAACCAGCAACATTGATGGTCAGCACCTCAATAAACCAACACCATAACATCTTAAATATTTAAGACCTGAAATCCCTTTGTTGCAGACCAATTCTTTTTTCAGACACAAACTGACCAACACATGGTGATAAACCTGGACTCCATGTTGACTGACCCTGTTGCGTCTGAGCTGTGTGCAACAGCTCTCACTTCACAAGTGACAAAAAACAATCTGCCTTCACCAGCAGGCCTCCACCTTTTCAGCTGCACACGCTGAAATTGAAATATCTGATCTTGTTGAATCATTATTGCCAGTGTGACGCACACTCGGACCTTTACAATAGCGTGGCACATTGTATAGATTACAGAGATAGAAAGTGGATGTAAGGAGATGTTAAAGAGGACGGTGAAAAACGGCTCATGCTGAGAATCTGAGAATCTGAAAAAAGAAACCCTTCGTTGTCGGTTACAACAAAAATCTGACACCAGCTGTGTCCGATGTTTGTATTAAGCGGTCATGTGTCTGTGAGACGCTGCTGTAGCTGTACAGCTGAGCTGGGCCTTGCCTGAGGCAGTAATTGACTCCAGGGGAGCTCCTCAGCGAGGCTATATCTCAAAGCAGATTAGCCGGAACGTTCCCAGGCCTCCTCCACTTCACAGGAGTCTGCGCAGACAACAGGGGGCCTCGCAGCTCCTGCAACGAGCTGTTAGTACCAGAGGATGACTTTTAGTCTGCCTGGCTGAGACCTTTACTGTCTCGTCTCACAAAGATAAAGGTCAAGTTTGTTGTTAATTCTCTGCACTATATCTTATCCGCGCGATCAAGGCTAGAGACTGACTTCCACTGAACACGAATGAACAGTTTCTCATCAGCTCCAACAGTGAAATTGATGTGAAGACATGAACCAAATTTGTGCTGCAAAAGTGAGCGAGACATTTAAAAGTGTATCGGAGAAGATACTTTGCGGTGTTTCTGCAGGCTGGCTCATGCCTGTGTGTTTCCTGTTGGCAGACACGCCGACTTCCTGGTGCTTAGTGTGCAGTATGTTGACATCGGCAGTGACAGAAGTGCAAGTCCAGCCTAATGACATTGACAGTGCTCCTTAAAATAGTCTTCTGATCCTGTTAGCAAAACAGGTTTTGGTGATATTTTGTGATATATAGTTTAAATATATATTTTTCTAAGCTCTAATAATTTGCCCACGTGCTAATTATACTGTTTATTAACTATTTTTAGATAAAAATATGTCCTTTTTTTACTGTGCATCACATAAAACAGCTCTTCTTGGGTCGTAGTAGCTCGCACAGCTATATAACGGATCAGAGGTGTGAGTTTGGATTTCAGTTGGAAAGAAGGCATGGTTGTTGAGGGCTGGCACAATATCAGCATTTCACAACACGATTATCGTGGCGAAAATAATTCATGATAACAATATTATTGCAATATCTATAAAGAATTTGTAAAACAAAACTTTTTTACTTTGTTTATTTTGCGTTTTGCAATAACAATATACATGACCATTTATTCATATATATCCTTCATCCTCTTGATCTTACAATCGAGATGAATTGCTTTATTCCAATGACAAAAACTGCCGTTTCGCCGGGATTTAAAAACTGAATGTTTATTCATTTATCTTTTCCGAAATTTTAATATGTGCGTCAGGCAAAGCAAATATGAACGTATTCAAGGTTGTTTTCCCAACCACTAGTTCAGCCACACTTTCTTTCTCTTTTAAATCTAAAATTGTTGAGTATTGTCTGTACTCTGACAACCCAAATCACCTATGATTTGATGTCTGTGATTTCTTTATCTCACTGGACAAACAAGGCTGAGGTATCTTTTATTAATCCCTGCCATCTTGCTATCTAAAGGATGACCATGAGGAATAACAAAACATAAGAATCCTTGTTGGGTCTTTGAAACAAGAGCTACAAAACTGAGAACTCTGTGCTGAACTACACAAGGTCAAACCATCCAGGCAGGAGGGACTCGGCGTTCGTACGTGTACAGGGTCATTGGCGCTTTGACTGCTTGTCAATTTCATGCTTCGTAGTAAAAAATACTTTGTTTGGTGCAGGCAGCCGTGCTGGACAGTGTGTACTCTGCAGGTCACAATGTACACATTCCTATTAAAATATAGCAAACAACAGGAAGGAGGAACTACAGCTCATTCCACTTCAACACCTCAGAGGCCGACGATAACGACGACTTGATGTTTGGTTATCCAGCACGATGGATACGACCACTGGACCAACACTAACCGTAGTCCGACAAGATGCACTTCAGCAACCAAACACACATCTAACGGGGTTTATTTCTCACTTCGACATCAAAGAAGTCTGAAAGACGTATGCCATTAATCCTGAAGTGTTTCCAGGTGAAAGGGTAACAGTGGATGACATGAAGCCTGCAGAACGGTTGTAAGTCTGAAGATAATAGCAGCAAAGGATGGTGATGCTGTAGGTTTGATACAGTTCCTTTTTTAATCCCAATTGTATCACATTATCATCAACGCTAACCAGAGAATGTCTTCAATAAGAGTGGGAAGGCCAGATCAGAATATTTGACATTTTTCTGCAAGATAATCTTCTTAATCCTCGACCTGGGAAAATACAAGTAGGATATTTTTAACCCTTTGATGGCACTGAACAAGAAATACATTTTACTTGTTGTGAGCTGCTCCTAAACTACTTTCCATCATTGAATAATCTGCCAATTATCTTCTTGATTTAATAATTCATAGTTTGGTCTAAAAAAGTCATGAAATAGTGAAAGAATCCTTACATGGTTACTTCTTCAAAACACTGGTTTTGTCCGAGCAACTTTCATTACATATTCAGTTTGCTGTCACATAAGACAAAGAAAAGCAGCAAACCCTCACATTGGAGAAGCTCGACCTGTTACCGTTCACTGGAAAAAATACTTGAAAGACTAACTGTTGATCAAAATAGCACATTTTCCGTTGAATACTTGTTATGAACAGCTTGTGTGTTGCATGTGTGGTGTGGTAAAAGAAAAGAAGGCAACTGGGAGAGTGGACTATGTGATACTGCAGCAGCATCAACTTATAGACTTTCCCACTTTATAACAACAGGAGTTTCAACCCAATAAGTAGTTTTAAATCAATTGGAGCACCTTTCTGGAACGACTCCCTTCACCGGTGTGGTGCTGTAGGAGTGTTAAAACAGATCTCGATCAAGAACAGTCTGCTGTAAAAACCGTCTATGAGAGACAAATGTGCTATTTATTGCCACACTCTAAATATTGACCCACATGCTTTTGACTTTCCCGGCTATAAAAGCAACTTGCTCGTATTATCTGGTTGTAATATCAAGAGTGTAAATACATAAAGAATTGAAATAGCACCCAAAGAAGCAGGCGTTAGAAGATAATAGAAGAGTTATGAAATGATTGTCCATCTGAAGATGAAAGCCCACACGACATATGACACACAATACGTATTCCACTGTGTTCTAGATGCTGTCGGCACACAAACACGCTCGCACTACTGAGAGGGTTTCCCCACGTGGTTGACACAATAGGCTCAGGTTGCAGCATGACAGACCTCCTCACCCCGCTCCACCCCTGTGAAACTTACCAGATGGCACAAAATGGAGGACCTTTTTGGCTGACATGTTCTTCAGGTTTTTAAGGTGAGATGCTTTCCAAAGGTCAACCCATCATTCTTCTCTCTGCTCCCAAAC
The DNA here is from genome assembly GCF_949748355.1 of Melanostigma gelatinosum. Classification (NCBI taxonomy): domain Eukaryota; kingdom Metazoa; phylum Chordata; class Actinopteri; order Perciformes; family Zoarcidae; genus Melanostigma; species Melanostigma gelatinosum. The sequence goes on from NC_136638.1 coordinate 22,029,336, forward strand.
ACCCTGCACTCACCAGTGATCCCTTCTCACTGTCTTTCATTCACACTCACACTCACACACAGACACACACACACACACATGCCTCTCCTCTAGCAGCACATGGGTTTAAAGGAGGAAGTGGGAGGGAAGGAAGGCAGAGGAGGGTGAGAGGCGTGTTTCTTTCTGCTGGGTCCTTGTGCCTATGAACTGAAATTGAATACAGAAGTAGATTTTGCGTTTTAGTAATACAGATTTCTGGCTCTTATTCTTTTGTATAAGAAAGTTCCCTTTGCAGCTAACTTTACAAAGTTTGTACACTTAGCTTGAAACACAATGCATTCTGCTTAGTGACCGAACAAATGTCCTGTCTGTGGATAAACGCCACCTTTTCTTTTGTTCATTCATATTTGGGGCCTTGATGTTTGGATTAGTTCGGGGGTCCTATGAAGGTGGGTTGGATACAAATATGTGTCAGTTATATTTTTCATCTGAATGTTTTCTAGTGGGCAGGAGATTAATTCAAATGGTGACATTGAGAGAGAAAAGGGGGAAAATCATGATTTTTTGTGGTTGTGTTTTTATCTCTCTTCAAATATATCTGGGAAAAAACGACAGTCAGCAACCTTTAAAGAAGGGAATCTTAAGAAGACTTTGTCTTTGTTTCTTTTGATATCAGTTTAAAAAGCCACGTGTAGAGTTTTTATAGCGCTGTCTTATTGTTACTTTTAGATTATTTTGATGACATTTTTCTGTTTGTAGAAAATGTTACTTTCAGCAAATTCATCTCTGTGCCCCGTGGACACCAATGAAGCATTCAGATTCTACACATAGTGCTGTTAACACAATTAGGGACAAAGAAAATAGACATTTCACGTTCCATTTACCAATGTGTCAACTATGTTGCAGTACTATGTTGTTTTCCTTTCTAAACAATCTAAATGATATTCACATTCAAAGTTTGTCACCCAAATATAGTGTATCGTGTGTGTCCTTTGGGCCTAGTCAACTTGTTGAATACATTTCCTACCTCATGAAACAATACCAGAGCAGATTTCTTTGGAAGAATCAAGAAACCTACATTGTTTACATTAGCTTGCAGTGTTCTTCTTTATTGCCTATGTTAGCACATTTCTGCATTTCATGGCAGGTTACTGCCACCTACTGTCAATCAGCGGAATCGCATGAAACCGCCTGAAGAACGATGTAGCGTGTTGTGTGTGCATGAACATCAAGAGGCTAAGAAAGAAGTGAGCCACTCTTAAAACATTGCTTCATGCTGCTTCAAACTCTAACTTTACCTTCAAATGTCAATTCAATCATTTTCAAGGTAGAACGCGAGGAGGCGCATCTGCTACCAGACGGTCTGTCCTTGATTCAACATCAGTCGTGGAATAGCAACCGTGAATGGAGCATTTCTTGGCGCAAGATTTGGCAACAATCAGAAAGTAGAAAGTGAAGCGACATACACGTGATAAAGAATTATGAATGAGTCAAATGGTCAGATCAGAACAGCTATGTGCTGTTCTGATCTGTGCTGAACTAAAATTGCAAGGAATTGCAATGCTGTGTTGCGAGGGTTGAATGTTAATATAAGCGCTAAAAAAGACAAGAAGAAATGACCCCTGCCAGAGTAAATGCCCTAATGCTGGGAAATTATTTTGCATTCAAAACAAACAGTCCTTGCATAAGCTGGTGATGTCATCACTCACATTATACCTGCTTGTTATTTTTCTAGAAACTACAAGCCTTGTAAAACTCTACATCGTCTTTTTAACTGACATCATAGGCAGTTGCAGGGCGGGAAAAAGACACACCAAGTCGCCAGATCTAAAAAAAAATGGTTCACAGGCATGACTTTAACCGTCACTGCCATGAGATGGCAGCACAGTCTGTTGTTTAAAAACTGCACGACACCAAACGCAATCTGTGCTTTTATCTACAGCTTGGATGATTGTAAATGCTTTAGAGCAGGCAGAGAACAAAACAAACAAGCACAATAGAAGTGCTGCGTCCCAAAGTCTTGTTGAGTTATTTTAAAGTTACATGTTTTTTCTCTAATTATGTTGCGTCATGTTCAGGTTTTACTAAGTTCAGGTAATTATTGTATGTGATGCTTTTGGTTGCAAATGTTTTTATTTGAGTTCACAACATTAACCCCGTGCATACTGCGACCGGGCTACCCAGAGTGATAGAAAGTGGGTCAAACACATACGTTAGTATGTGACGAGTTGGAACGAGAACGTGTTGCTTATTTGACTTCAGCCCTGATCCAAAATGACTACACACACAATAGAGCAGAACCTTTATATTTTGTGTACTTTCTTCTAACTACACACAAATATTTAAACAATTAGATCAAACCATCAGATTACGGAGCTTATTCACCACTCGTTATTCAAAACATAATCAGACTACACTGACCTTTCGGTATGTTTTGTGGACTTTCATCGCTGGCGTAGCAATAAGTCAAACAGTGACTAGCATCACCAACAAAGAGGCCAGTAAAGCAATGAAATGCTGCATTAATAAACTAATGTTCTGTGGTCAAGTGGTTTATTGCTGGTGCACAATGAGTTTGCCTGAGTCCACAGTGAAACATTAATCAAACTCCAGGAGCACCTGAGGGCCAGAACGGAAGGAAAAACACCCAAAAGAACACCCGAGGGGCCCTATAACAGGAGGAGCTCAAAACATAAAACACACATTGTTGGTTTTAAAAAAAGCAAGAAAACTTAATGCCCGAATGAATATTCAATTCAAATGTGCAGAAAGGCTCGAAAGTGGTTGATGAGTCAGAAATGGGCGCCAGAGAAGAGCTACTGAATGAATCTGTTGATTTTACTGACGGGAGCTATGAATGTGTAACAGGGTGCACAGCAAAGCTTACAGAGATCATTTTTGCAGTCAAACATTAAACATGTGCAGATGTGTGGAAAGACTGTGCAGGGAGATTATTATCATTCATACTGAAGAGCCATCAACTGACTCATATTCCTTTTTATTCTCAACTGTGGAAATGTTGGTACGATCGGTCAGTTTGACGTGACTCACTCCTCAAGCGTGTGCTTAAAGAATTCAAAACACAACAGAAGTGACGCAACGAATGGGCTTTAAGTCCAACGTGAACAGCTTCTGTTCATCTCTGATTGGATTTGAATTGATCTGCTGCTCATCACATTCACACTGTGACCTTCATCCATCTAGTATTGACTGTGTTCACTGTGTATCGCTCCAAACAAGCGTAATGAAAAAATGCACACAAAGCAGTACACGTTCTTAATGAAAGGGCCATAATATCACAACACGTGTATCACGATTTATTTAACAGTAAGACTATTTGCCTCAAATACAATGTATTACTAACAATGAATACATTTCGAAGATTTTTAAATTGTGAGTAATAGATCACAGACTGGTCCACAATGACAACGCAATTATTAATATTCGCTTAAATACACTTATAGGAGTTTAAGCAAGGCAAACGTTTCTTGTACAATCCTCCCATCTGATGCTCAAAGCACAAAACAGAGAACAAACACTGCAGATCTTTTCACAGATATGATTGTGACTCCGGTCTGATTTCGATTCGGCTTTATGACCCTTACCTTCAGAAAAACGATTCACAGTGACTCCTGTTATCTCCTCTGCCTCCATTGTGATCTTCATCAACCTGGGTTTCTTGCAGTGCAGACAAAAAACTGTGATAGTTTGAACACAGCGGTGAAAACTCCACACAGAGTTGAGATTGCAAAAATGTGTTTCCTGTGTGAAATTTGCAGCATGAGTGTTCATGCCCTCAGGTAGATGGGGATGGGTCACATTGAATGAATAACACCTTAATGGCCTCCCTGCCAATCACAGTGAAGCTGACTTTATGTGCAAAAGGTAATGCAGAAAATAAAGCTGGGCTTTGGGGGAAAAGAGGAGACAAAGAGGGCAGGAGATGGGGGGGAGGAAGGTGTGAGGAAACTACTTTTAACCCCTGCTGGGATTCTTTGATATTTTAATGCAACTCTCCCGTCAGACATTTACCACTTGACTGTTATGCTAAAACATGAATGCAACCACAGTGTTTACAATGATTCATTGCATGATTCATGCTCGTCGAAGGGCTCAAACCAAGGACCTCTTCATCGGCACGTTTTAGCTCCACTTAAAGGCAGGGGTGCTGATCTTGGGTATGTTAGATTGTAAAAATCATCCAACCCGTGATGCCAACTCCTTTCAAATGAAAGTAGCTCGCAGCAACAGTCGCCAAGTAAGCTACTCCGACAGCTTATCCCGTCAGGCCTCTTTCCGAAGCCTCTCCCCTAAAATGATCATTATAAATGTTAACGACGATGGCGATAAGCTAGCAGCGTGTGGAGGACTCCTGTGATGAGCAATGAATGCACAGGCATTACATACGGGGCCGAATGGAAATGAAATGTTTGGACAGGCCTGTGACAGCCACATGTACCGGATCTCTGTTTGTTTTTTTGTCAGAGCATTTGATTCATTGATGACTGTCAGGATAAAAAAAACGTTTTTTGAGGAAGATTTCCAACCTTTAAAGGCAACTATTGCACTGTGAGTCCACAGCCACTGTATTGTGGTCATGTTGCACATGAAGAGTATGCATACGCTTACATACACACTACTGTTGTGCCGCATGTTACACAAGCAGTTCTTGTGAGGTCATTCAAGCGGTAGAAGAATGTGTTGTGCTCACAAGTAACAAGTTTCTATTCTTGTCATTTGTTCTGTGTGTTTGGTTTTCTGCAAGTGATGAGTGGAAGAAAAAGGGAGGTTCTTGAGGGAGAACTTAAAAACCCGTTCACTATCTCACCTCCGCTCACCTGTGGGTGTGAATGTTGGATTGTAACTTCATGAAAGTTACAGAAATTGTCAGACACATCACCCCTGCAACGACAATGTTGGAAAAATGTGTGTGTGTGTGTTTGTTATTGACGACAAGATATGATTTAATTAGCTCAACTTTAACATACATTTTCTATTGGACGGTGAAATCGGTTTGTACATATAATAAAGCAGCAGTAGATGAGATACATCATGTCACACAGATGCTACTTCACAGGGATTTACAGCAATCATCTACCACCGTGTGTAATCTGTCACTTATTGTGTCAGCTTCCGCGGACAAACATCATATTCATCAGAGTAAATCTATTCCCATTGCACAATATCTCTTTTTTCCACTCAACTGAATCCTTCTGCTGCCAAAGGGGTGCGTGTGTGTCAGAAGTTTTAATTATCAGCTTTTTTCCCACCTAATTCTCACCTTTATCCCCGAATCCATTTTTCTTTCTTGCACCTCGATGTGTCACAAAACAGGTTTTTCCAACAGAGTTAATCAACACTTAAAATCGATTCGGTGATTGCTTAAACATATCCATTAAAAAATGACAACCATTATTCTAATGCCGAGAGAGAACAACAAGATTAAGAGTCGACAGCCAGTCGACAGCCATGCTTGCAGCGCAGTGAAGCTGCACGTAGGCACAGTAGTGCTTTGAGTTCATGCTAATCTCAGCATGCTAACACGCTCATGCTTCTTGTTACAGTAATAACTTCGATTCAGTTTGCTACTTCATTTGTAAAATGTTTGGACAACATATTTTGATGAGCGCTAAGGATTAAAATACAGGTATGTAATATCCTTAAACAGAAGGAAATGTATCGTAACCGTGACAGCGAGTTTCATCACATAAGTTTAAGCATTTTAATGTCATGTCACATGTTGAAATGGCTGTTTTAACACTAAGAAAGACCGTGTTGTTCAATCGTGCTTTCTTCTGCAGCCTCGTGAAATAAGTTCTGCATTCTCATCCTGAATATACACTTCAAACTTTCTATCTCTATCCTGCTGGATATATAAAGACCAAGTGTCCTCGCATGATCTGTGCAGCAATCTAACCAGACAACCATATCGGATGAGATATTCAATGGGACAGATATTAATTGAATCTGTGTGGTAATTGAAATGACCTGGCATCATACGATTCGGCCTGTCACATGATAACTAGAACCCTCGTTATATAATTAATTGCCAGGAGACTCTTCCAAATCTTAGTTAATGGTTATGTCATTATCGTTGCATCTGAGTTCACTCGTGTCGCCTTTTGAAACAGAACACTGAATCTCTCTCTCTGTGTGTTTTCCACACAATATTTTCAAAACACATGATTGCTTTATGTATTATTCATAGGCGAGGCCTATGAATAAACACAAACACCAAATCCCTTCATATGCGGGACTCTGCAGGATTCTATTAGTACCTTCTGGATGTATTTTGGGTCGATGGTAGAGTAAATTTTGGCAGCAAAGCAAACTCTAAACTTAAGAATATATTTGACTGTGTTGACAAGCTTCCAACATAGTAAACAAGGTCCCTAAAAATAGTAAATCTTTATCTGCAGATACAATCATGATGGTTCCAGGATAAGCATTGAGTTACTAATGTACAAGCGGTTTCCATCACCCTTAATTATCATAAAACATCAGCAATATCTGACATGACTCAATGCAGGCACTTTTTCCTCAACAACAGCAGAAATTATATTTGACTATTTAAAACTGAGTACATTGATATAGTCCTTTAATCATTCTTTTCTATAAAAAAATACATTTATGATTATCTCAAAGTCAGTTATATAATACCAAATTGTCCCGTTGTTGTTAAATTGTCCAGTAGAGTAGATATTGTTGCTATACAGTTTCCGGCCACCAGTGGCAGCACTGAGTGAGGACAAACTAATAATGCGCCATGTTGGATTTTAAACAGGTTGTATTGAGTTTAATAGGATTTACCTGCACTTAAGTGGAATACACCGGAGTATACCTGTCCTCCGGCATTTCTTTACATTTAAATGTTGGTCCAACAAGCAATTTTAATAGCACTGAGTATGTATCATGTGTGCTTCACCTGGACGAGCTACAATCCAGGATCATGATTTTGAAGCTGCAACAGTTCACACACAACGTCCAGAAGATACTCTCCGAGCACTCAGACCCGTGTTCTGTTCAATGTGCGCAGTGTGATCACGATGATGTCACTGTTTAGTGGTCAGATGTTTGCTCGCTGCTGCATGGCAATTTTTACTGGCTTTTGGTAAATCATTACGTACAAAGAACATTGGAATCAACCTGACTGTCAGCATGGTGTTTACTGCTGCACGAGCAAATTCACAAATATTGTTCACTTTCTTTAACATTGTGAGATAATGCATTTGGCCTTGGCAGAGGTCTGCACTCCCTCTGTGCCCTTCTCGTTTTAAATATATAGACAGTTTTATGAAAGCTAAAGCCGTCATTTATTTTCATTTGAGAGAGTTAACTCAGATTAATGGGATTACTTGAGAGTGTGCACCAAGCCCTCCCTGATTAACAGCCAACAATTAGTACACAGAGTGCAGCACCAGGGCGTATACTGACCACGTGCCTGTGAAGTACGGCTGTGGGCACCACACTGGACATATATAAACACAAGTATCCATAACATGATCTCTGGACCACATGATGCCACATACCATTCATAATCTTGGTGACAACTGTCAGCTGGGGCCCGAGTGATGTGTTTGATAGTGTGCCAGTCTGCGGAGACACTAACATATCAATGTTGTGGGGAGAAAAACCAAGAGGAGAAGACCAAGCCCAGTCAGGTGCAAATTTGTCATTAAGAAGAAGAGCCGAGAAAAGATCTAATGTAAGATGTATTTCTCTGCAATCAGACATCAAATGATGGAACGCAGGGCTCAACGGCAACTTCTAAAAGTGGTTGCCAGGCTGGCAATTAGGCATCAGCTTTTGGTTGCCGAAACTAAAAATACAATTGCCATTTTTAATCATCTCATATTTTGAGTAATTAAGATTCTATGCACTTATACATAATGATGAAAATGTGACCGAAAGGAATAAAAGCGTCTCGGGCTGTGACCAAGGAAATTGTTATTCGACGAACACGCATATGATTTTATCAACGATTGGTTGAATAAATTATGATTTAATCAACAGATATGTCAACAAATTTTCTCCACAAATAAATACACACAGAAGCACCACTTTAAATATTGTGTTCACCAGAGACGTGCTCATAAGGTTCTGGGAAATAAATCCTACAGCATTGAATAAGTATAAAGAACAACTAATTGACTGAAGAAATGTCAGTGGACTACTTCTTTTGGCTTTGTCAATGAGTGTTGGTGGTGATATTTAGATCAATGGTTTCTGATTGGGATGCCAACCCACTTGAGCTGAGAATCCTGTGTTGAGACTTGGGTGTAAAGAGAGAAAATATAAGTTTTTACGCGATTATGACCGATTTAAAGCCGATGATTTAATCGTAGGGCATCAGCAGGGGCTTGAAATGTGTTGCCTCAGCTTTTATATTTAAAGCCCAAATAGATTTTGTGTGCCGTTTGATTGGATGAAGATGTAGGCTTTCTGATAAGGAAGAGCGCTCTAAAGAGGTCACTGGTGCTTTGGAGTTAATGAGCAACAATTAGGTAATCAGTGACCCTGGATTCAGTTGACCCCGCCAGAGATGCTTTAGCTCCGTCTCCAGCAGTCTAGTTTGAACAGGATAATGGACCACAGCGAGACGGGAATCGTTAGCTTCACAAAAATTGGGACATAATGACACAGATAGGTGACATATTTTGCGGTTGAGCGGGCCTGAGGCAGCGAGGCGGCACTAATAAGGTAACGAGAGAGAACTGGGATCGAGGTAGTTTCGCCGTGCGACTGACTCAGTTCCTGCCAGCTTTGTAACATGGGAGTCTTTTGTCCGTAACACTCAAAGGAAAATTTTATCAGCTTCTCTCTTTTTGGTTTTTATTAACAGCTTTATATTGAGGCCTTGATTTCCCATCAGAATTCTCTTGCAGTAAAAGACGCAGCATTTAAGGACAATAAGAATACTGAATTATGTAAAAGAAAGTCAATGAATTGAACTGAATCAAGTGTTATCAAATGAAATCGCTTTGATGGATTGTTTCGTCTTTGAAACATCAGAAATGAGTGAGAAATGTATGTCACAATGCCAAAACGCAAAGGTAATAATGGTAAATTTCAAACATTACATTCACACAGTAAGAAAACTGGTCATTGCATACTTGCCAAGTATAACACAATAATGCGTTTATTCCCTTCTTATTTTCTTCTTTACATATCATGAAAAGGAGCTTTCTTCTTCTTTAGGTGTTCATTTCATCGGTTTTGTTCAGTATGTAATAAAATAAGGTAATACATTCAATTTACATTTGCCATTTCCTCATGCCATTCCTCTCTGTTCTGTATGCAACTTGACATTTCTTTGTAATTATGTTTGAGCACCTGTGTGGACCCTCAGTGTGGGTGCCAGGGTCACCATGACCGTCTCGGTTTCTGCAGGCTGCTTTAAAAGCTCCGAAATATCAGAACTGTCAAAACTCTCAGTGCACCAAGAGCAATAGTTTGATTTCAGTGTCTGGATAGTAAACAGCAACTGTAAAATGTGAGCAGGTCTTTATGTTTCGAATACTCGTCCATTAGGAGGCAGTATCACCCCAGTTCAGAGTCTCTCACGCCGCCTGTTTCTCACTAGCGATACACAAACTATACACGTCTTTACAAACCTCTTTTCTGTGCTTTTTCTTCCCTTTTCATGGCAGCAAAACAAGTGCAAATGAGACGGTTGCCTTCACATTGATAAATGGTTGTTTCCAGAAGTGGTACTGGACATTTTCTATGCACATCAAGACGAGTAAGTGGGGTTGATTGTGTCAGGTCCTCTAGTGATTGCCATGTTTTGTGTTGTGATTGCTCATTGCTCCCTTCAGACTGGTTTTCATTTCTTACACACCTCTGCTTAACTCGTGGTAATTAAAAAAAAGACAGAGTCTCTGCTTCCAGTTAAAGCTTTTCTTCATCATGAAAGTAAGCTGAATATTTTCTGAGAAGATTTGTTTCGGATAAAATGTTTAGACTGTAAAATATGTGGTGGTTGAATGAAACGTATCATTGCAACCCTTCATATTGATATCTTGGCGAATCTGCTGTGTTTTTACACATCTTTGGAATGTAGTAATGAGGAAAATACTTAACAGTGAAATGAAGAGCATCTCCAAAACGTTGCACATGAAAGCCCGAGATGATATTCACTGCTTGTGTTGGTTTAAGGCAAAGATAAAGAACGCCAAGGTGGTTTTACTCAGGCTGACTGGATAAGGTGATATGCTACCAACGGGCAGGTGTTGGCTTGACTCACATCTGGAACCCAAGCTGCAGAAAAGTTGTTCAGCAGTTTGGTGGATGTCTGTAGGAAAGGGAGAGACGGAAAGAGAACATGCCGACCTCTAGCCCATATATTTACCAGTGCAGAGATTCTCTTCGGGGCAAACTGCTGCTCGTTCTAGTCCGAACAACTTCAATGCAATGATAGTGAGGGCTCGGCCGGTATAGAGGTGGATGTGAACAGACATCCCCATACACTCAACCCTCCAGCCTGTTGCCTTCAGAATGTCTCATTAAGCAGTCGAGCAGAAACCAGACAGAATGCTCTGAAAAATGACTGTCAGCAAATCTGTTCATGTTCAAGACTTTAAATCTTCGGGAATGTTTTTTTTTTTTTGGGCGGGGCAAATTTGAATGTTGTGTATATGCATCAGTGGATTTATGCAAACTGTGTAAAGATGTGGGAGTGTTGTGTAAAGTCCTTTGTTTGACCCATACATCCACCCAACTTCCTCCCTATATGCGGCTTTAGCATATTGACGTCCGGAGCAGTTGCTGAGTGTCTGATATTGCTGCGGATGGGTTTATATTGGTTTTAGTTGAAAGCCCGCTGTGTCTCATACAGATGCTAAAAGTTGCCTTATGCATCGATATCAGATGTCCAGAGTCGTGACAAAGCCTCGGTATTTGTCGAGCTGGGAATGAGACCGGGTTGCATGTTTCTAATTGATTATGAAAATAATTGGCAACGAATTTCATCATCATTCAATGGACACACATTTGCAGAGACGGCAGATTTAGCGCACACTAATTAGCTGAAATTAGGTGGGAGAGACACTGGAGTTTAACTTCATTAAAGTTATTACGTTTTTTTTGCAGTTTTTCATGCCGTTAGTCAGAAAGTGAATCACCAATGTCAATTTATTAAACACCATGATTAAAGCTGCTGACATGCAATGTGAGTATTTCAGCTCATTGTTGCAACTTCACTACTTTGGTTCAGTCAAACCGCTCTCATCAAACTCGCAGGCAGCTGTTTTCGGCAAAAAAAGTTCTGATGAACTCACTGTACGTAATCTGCTCAACACAAACGGCAGCCCGGCCCAATCGCTGCTCTGTTTCAACATGTGTGTCACTGTGAGGTCTCTCTAAGCATATGCTGGATGATTAATCACATCCCAGACGCTTTGCACAAACTTTGAAATAACGACCTTTAATTGATATTCGTCTGGCAATCTAGCTGGCTTTGAGTAATTTAGTAATTCATTTTTTTGTTTAACACCAGGTCACCCAGTTAATTCCACCAGAGGCCAAGCTTCTGTTGCCTCTGCTTCCTTTCAAACTGAAAACATTGTACCCTTCAATTAAAATCAGAAAGGAAAGGAAATAACCATGGATGAAGAGTTTCATTCAGCTATTGCACTTCAACTTCACTCAGGTTTTTTTTAATTATAGAACCTTTCCCCATATTCTCCATTGCAGTTTAAAAGAGAGAAAATGTGAAATATCAACTGTAGATTGAGCCATCTGTGAATACATTGAGCTCTTACAGGAAGCAATCGGAAAGAACTGCAACAGTGTTACCTGTTTTGGTTTTCTTTGCCTTGACTGCAAGGTAAGTACTGAAAGGCTTGGCCAGTTCATCCTGAAAAGGACGTTTTGCTCGGTGAATGTGCACAAGCTCTTTAAAGCAACCATGCACCGGTAAACGGCTTATATTGCCTGCCAGGGAGAGGTGAAAGCTGTGATCCCTGGTTGATTGAATATTATTAAATCCACTTAAGTCACAAAGGGAAATACGTGCACGAGGAAGTGAAGAGAAAATGCAAAAAAACATTCTCAGTATAATTGGGGCATGGGATGAGTATTGTCGGTGCAACTCAACAGAAGGTCGATGAGTTTCTGATATTTTGTGCTCTGAATATCTGTAGTTGAGGTCACCAGCTGCACACACACTGACTCACTGTAAGCCACCGTGAAGCAGCAGTTTAATGACTCAAATGTAATTTAAAGTATGACCTTCAAAGTCTCAACATTTATATTTATGTTGCATATAAAGCAGTGATGCTTTTTGGATTATTAATTTCCGTCTTTTGATTGTCATTTACATATCTGATACTTAACTTGCTTTGTTTGAGCTGTAACTACATATTCAGATAAAAGTAGCACTATATATTGTATTCAGTGTATTGCAGAGTAAGCGAAGAAACTGCACTGTACTGGAGGTCAGTGTGAATCCAATTACCTCTTGATATGTTGAGATGCTTGTCCACAGTACAGGCACATATATGCCTGCAGTTTATGTGTTATTATGTTCCACCAAAATATTATTGACAACCTGCCACGCTCCCCGTCTTAACTTCAGGCTGTTATCAAGAGCTGCAAACTCTCAAATCTTCACACCTTTGAAGGTATAGGAACAGACATCGGATACTTTATTTCTGAAGTATCTCAAGGCTAGCACAATATTAATGTTGTCAATGGACAATCCTGCAGAACCTTGATTTATGTTCAGTGATGACGTTTTTAAAGTTCAATGTAGGGCGGCAACAACTAAAAGATTATTAAACAAAGGTAGTTGACAACGAATTTTACCATCATTCAACCGACTCAAATTTGAAGTAATATTTTCTTGATAAAATGCTGGAAGTGAGATTTAAAAAATTAAGTCTTTTTTTTCCAATTAATCAAAGTAATAATCGGCAGACTAATCAATTATCAAAATAGTTGTTAGTTGCAGCTCTAGTTCAATGTCAACTTTTAAAAACATTCTTTCTACAATATTCGCAAATGGCAACTACGGCATGATTAAAGCTGCTCTGTTTAAGTTTTTCCTTTTTCTTTTTTATTGACCAAATGACTACATGCAAAGTGAACGGTGTTGCTCATAGGGAGAATTGACACCTGACATTTTAGTGTCTTTCACCTCATTGTTTGGTTTTACAGACTGCAACTTTACTGGTCTCATTGCATCAAGCTCGTTTCCAGTCGCAGTAGGCAGCTGTTTTCTGCAGAAAAAAACTCTGATAAACCCACTATACGTAATCTACTCAGCACAGCAGATGGGCACAATTAACGACCTGCTGGTGAACATGGAGGAGCTAAAGTCTGAAATATTTCCCTCCATAAGTTAATGGAAGCCAAAACCGAGCTAGACGCAGAGTGAATAGTGGACATTCATCCGGTTGTCAGAATTACGTTATGTAATCCCTTTGGATGCTGGGCTGGAATACTGTTACATTTCTCTACTTTTTAGGAGATAAATTAGCTCACTATGAAATGTTGTGACTATAATTGTGGAAGTGCCTCTGGGGGAGGGGTATTTGCTCTGAAAAAGGTCTCCACAGGGAGAACTCGAGTACCACTCTCGAGAGATCCCATGAGGCCCCGTTCATAGGGGTCCATAGGGGTAAAGGCCAGTGAACGATTGGTGAATAGTGGGCAGTCATTACTCTCCAGCTGCTCCCACTCTGACGTGCTCCTGCTGGGGATCATTACGGCGTTTTTTACTATACAGCTGCTGGCAACTGTAACAATAATTCATACACGGGGAGATTTAAGTCTAGATGCTCACATACAATTGTCCATTTCTACACTCATGTACACGCGTGTATTACTGTAGGAACACAGAGTCTTCTTCCGGTCAGAAAACAAACAGTAGGATGGCAGGCAAAAGAAATAAATGAAAAATCACCTTTACAAGACAAATGTGTGCATGTGCATTCATGCAAACACACAAAGCCACATATATGCATGGACACACAGATTACAGATACAAACAGATGTCTGGAGACATACACCCACATGCGTCACACACATACGCATGAACACACGGACTTGCATAAAAATACAGATGTGAGCAGACACACGTGAACTTACTCGTACATCTGGAGTGTACGCTGTTTTCAACTCATGGAGGCACTTTCATGGAGATTGAAAGACACACAGTTTTGTTCTTCAAATATGCGCTACTGCACGTGTACAAATAGAGGAATCTATTAACGGAGCGAGGAGAAGATGGCAAGGAGGTTTTATGGTTATTGCTTGTAAAATCTCCAATCATGATTAAACATTAGCCCAAGAGAAGTCTGCTTTACACAAAACATACAAAGCACCATATCTACCGGTACCTCTGAATTTAAACCAAGATGTCCATTTTGGATTATAAATGCCACACTGTAGTGCAGTGGTGGGCCGTCAGGGCCTGCAAGGCCTTCTCTGCTGGCCTAAACAGAATCACAAAGTTATAACTATTTCACAATTTAATAATCTTTCATAAATACACGACATGTATTATAAATCATAAAAATATTTTCCCCATTATCTTATTTTCTCATTGCACAGCTCCTGTCTTCCTCTGTTGCTCTGCTTCCAGTGCAACTTGTTTTAAGTAGAGCTTTTATCAGATATCAGATTTCACCTCTGTGTCTCTAGGTAAGAAGAGAGGCCCGAGGCCTGCAGACTCACAAGTGAATCCCTGTGCATTTTAAGTGAATGGGGACGATATTGTTGATTGTCATAGTGTTCAACCAATCAGATCTTTACTTTGACATGTTGGGCGTATTCTTTGACGTGTCAGAGCCTGCTAGCTGGCCTACAAGTACATCAGCATTACGTGCAGCTCAGTATCCAGGTGCAGCTCTGCAGTGAGGTGCAGCGTGTGCTGTGATTGGTCAGTGGGCGAGCATGTGACTATTGTGAAAGAAACTTAAAGTAGCCATCAGAGGCTTAGTCGGAGTAGTAAGAGTTCAAATTGAAAGATATGGAAGAAAGACATTTTTTGCATTTTGCTTGGTGTAGATTATTATTTTTTACCTAGCTTTGTTTTTTTAACAATCAATGGCTGAAGGAGGAGAAACGGATTTGTGAGTTGGGATTCAACTCTTTGTCAACAGAGAAAGGAGGATGGAGTTTGTCTTTAAGTGAACTGCGTTTGTTTTCTAAATATCTAATATCTGAATGGCCCTCGAGTGTGTAGCAGAATGCGTGTTGCTGCTGTTGTTTTCCCATTAAGCTAGTCAGCGTAGCCTCCCAGAACACTTGTGGATCACCAGCTGTTTTTGTTGTGGTTTTCTTTGTTCCGGTTCACAGGTCACACAGACCATTGTCTCCTACATCAGTGATTCTCAACTGATGGGTCGCGGACCCGTTTTAAGTGGGTCACGGGCCTTTGCCCGACAAAAAAAAAATCTTGTGCCTTTTATTTTGTAGGATATTTTTTATGAAGTGGTCTTATTCCAGCATTTACGGCACTTGTTCAGCGGTGCAGGAAAAACACCGACCAATGCGTTGTGAATCACATCACGTGATGCAGCTCAGCCAATCAAATAGAGTATTCTGACACGTGACACACGGGGCTGAGACGAGGAAACAGACAGCAGAGCAGTACGTGAATCAGGTAAGTAGTGAAAGTAACATCATAAAACGGTTTCCTAAAGAGACTTTAGTCTGTCGCGACTTGTCATTGAGGGATTATGGTGGGTTCCACTGAAAGACCAGTTGAGAACTGCTGTCCTACACGAGCACAGAAAACATTATATTTCCCTCAATTTAAGCTTCTGCATTTTACAAACGCACTGGTATTATTCAAACGTATCGTTCAGTTTGTAAGCCTCGTACCCAACGGTTTAATACGAATACGTACATAGTTACAGCCTTAGAACCGAATAATAGCTGGGGCGCCATCATGTGGTTGTAAGGTGGTATTTCAGCTGCAGGACAGCAGTGAAGGCCCAGGTATAAAATGCACGGCCCGCCACTGCTGTAGTGTAATAATGACTTTGCATTAGCTTTGCCTCATTGAGAGGGCTGGCCAGCAGTGGAGTCTGACAGATTTTACTACTGAGATACACAGATTAAAAACCAAACTGAGTACACAAGCCCCTTTCTGGGGAATATGTAAATACAATTTGCACATTGTTATTTTTTTTTCAGCACTTATAACCGGCTGCTTGTTTCGTATAGTATTGCATACAATTGTTACTCTACTTAATTTCATCCTCTTTGCCAAGTCGTAAATAGACTGAAGCTAATTTCAGCTGTCATGTGCCATTATGTGTTTGTATGCTTAAGTACAAAAAGGTCTTTAAACAAGCTGTATTTAATTTCCTATGGAGACCTTCATGATCCTCCACATAAAATAACCATTAAAATTGACATTCTAATATGGGGTCTTGCAGCAATGTCCAATTGTTTTGCTTCAGCAGAACACTTGGAGTGAACAGCCTCTTGTTGCTCTGCTATTTAATAATCACCATTACTCATTTCCGTTGTACATTTTTTTCTTATTCTAAGAGCGACCATTGAATAGCTTTTGTTTGTGATTGCAGTGAGTTTTAATCACGCTTTGTCATTGGGAGTGAAATCATGTTGCAGCTACTAACAAGTCATTATGTTTGAGAGGAAAGCAGTGAGACAATTAAGTTGACATATGTCAGGAGCCCTGCCTGTACTTTGATGCCGTATTTACAGCAATTAGTGGGAATCAATTTCAATTCTTCCACCTAACACAAGAGATGGGAAAAAAACAGAAACTGCATTGTGAAAATACAAGTCGTGAAAGTTTGTTGATTATGTTGCGGGTAAAATGATCCAGTAGTAAATGGCAAGAGGTTTCTACACCCTTGAACAACATTTGATTGTTGCTATTGATCGGTGTTGGATTCAAAGCCACCATTTGGTAGAAACTGCGGTGAATCGAAGGGCAAAGGGGATGGGGGTGAATAAATCCAAGCGATAGTCCCTGACATATTAAATTTATAGAAAAATACAAGGCATATTAGAAGGGAATGAAGAAAAGAAAGAAGCATGATATTTCTCTTTTTTGTCTGTGTCATGATATTTTACCTGCCCAGCCAATTCCTCCATTTAGTGCTGATGACCTAAATAAGCAGTGAGCTATCTTTGCGTCAAAGCTACATCAGTTGCTTTACCTCAAACAAGGTCATGGACGAACCTAAACACACTAAATCATATTATATCTGAAACAGCCCATCTGAAGCCCATCATAAATATTTGAATAGCTACATCTTGCCATTTCAGGTCATACTAGCACCGTACCATGAAATACCCAGTTAGTGAGGAAGTTTATGGTGTGTCAGCTTAAGATAAATAGCTTGTTTGCAATCAAGTGACTATTATGACGCACAAAATTCAGATGGAGGGCAGGAGGTGAATTGGAAATTTGCCTCCTACAACACGGCTTTCCAGATGAAGGCATACAAGAGTCTAAAGCAGGGGTCTCAAACTCCCGGCCCGCCACGTAATTTTATGTGGCCCGCGAATCCGGCAGCACAAAAACTAAAAAAAAATCTTTTTTTTTTTTTAAGTTAGACTTGATAATAAAAATATCCCCATCGTCGAAATTATGAGATAGAAAGTCGAAGTTATGAGATAGAAAGTCATAACTATGATAGAAAGTCATAATTCCGAGATAGAAAGTCAAAACTATGATAGAAAGACATAATGATGAGACACTTAAACACAGAAGCAGCTCTTTGGCTGGTTACTGTACATTTGAAATGGAAATGTATTGTGAGTACATTGAAGACTACTTCAAACGTGGCTTTAAAAACACATGAAATACTTCATGTCGGATTGTGCAAACGCACCCTTGAAAGGATTTTAAGCATTGAACAAAGTTGTAATAACTTGTGTTTGATATTTGTCTTTGCTATTTTCTTTAATAGTTTGATCTTTGATAGAGTAATGTGGGTTTCTTAACCCTACATTAAAAGGATTTAAGTTATAATAACAGAAATGTGCTTAAATATATGTTTACATTTATATAACTACATGTACAATATTTTTACACTTGAATAAACAATAATCAAATGCAGAGACAGTTATTTACCAATATGTTAGGAGTCGTTACATTTACACAGTCTTACATTTACAACCGGCCCTTTGAGGCCGACCGTGATGCTGATGTGGCCCGGAGTGAAAATGAGTTTGAGACCCCTGGTCTAAAGGCTTAGAACCATTTTGTGAGCGGTTGGGTCCACGACTTCGGAACTAAATTCAAAATTGAACGCCTGCCATCTTGTTTTTGCCCGGGTAGCTAGCATTGCTAAAAACGAATCTCCCAGTGGATAGCTAACTAGCTGTCTGCCGCTAGCTAGTTGACTGCCGGGAGATAGCTATCTGTGTTTTTGTCATTGTTTTTATGCGGGAGAAAGCTAGTTAGCTATCCACCCCATGATTTGTTTTTTAGCAATGCTAGCTACTCGGGCAAAAACAAGGCGGCAGTTGTTGTTTCCATTGTGGAACCCAAACAAAAAAGCCAATCATTTTCTGGCTCATGCCTATTAATTGTGAGAAGTTTTTGCTTTTCGGTATTTTATACAGAGTAACTAAACCCCCAAATTACTTTATTACCGCTGAAAATTAATTTGAATGAGTATTTAGTTTTGTTTTTGATGGATGTAGGTCCTCATCTTGACATTTTAGTGCAAATTATTTGAATTCTACATATTGTGTTATAAATATGCATAGGGACTGCTAATAAATAGATCATGGAATGTTGTGATCTGTGAAAAAGTCAAACAGCTGTGAAAGCGCAAAGGAATTAATGTCTTAGCCGTGGTATGTGGGTATTATATCGGCTATGAACCAATCAGACTGCTTGATTTCAGCTACTCGTTTTTAAATAGTTTGGCAAGGGCTAAAATGTAACAGACGTTCATTTTTCTTTCGCGAATAAGGAAATGTTAAACTAAGAATGTGAACATTGTTAACGTCATGCCTCCCAAACATCAGCACCTTTTGTGAGCGTGTTAGCATGATGATGTTGGCATTTAGCTCAACACATGGATTGTATTATGTGTATGATACATCAAAACTGTAAAGGGATGCTGGAATAAGTTTTTCAATTTTCATTTTTACTATTGTTCATTGGTTTACTTGCAGTATTTCTTTCTTTTCCCATCTGACACACAGTCATGATCCTTGACAGCGCTGTTAGTTTTCTACCTTACAATTAACAACACTAACAAGAAGATAATTACATCATCCTGTGTTACAATCAGGCTTTAATTGTTTAATGATTATTTAATTGTTTGTTTCCAGCAAACAGAAGGGAAAATGTAAACAATGAAACAGTGGAGGGTTAAAGGTGATTGTCAGAGGAAATTAGCCACTTTAAGCCACCATTTTACCTTCTGGGTGGAAGTAGAAACAAGTGAAACTGACGTCGTGGTGCTACTCCTGTCCATAATTCCAGTATAGTTGTTGCTGCCTGCCTGTGCTGCAGAGTAAGTAATGCTACAAATAGTGGAAGTTGTCAAATAAGGGATTCATTAAAATGACACACGTTATTCGTAAGGTATTATGCTGTACGGCTTTAAGGGTCTAAATTTGTTTCTATTGGCCTTAAACAATTTATTTTGAGGTCCATAAAAGCAAGATATCAGTTCAGTAGTTCTGAAGTGAAGCGGTTGATGAGCTTTTAGTGAGACAGATCAGTTTGAGAGAAGATCTTCAGTCAGAAATGGCTGGATTGTGCTGTAAATCCAGTTATATTCTCATTTAAAATAACGCACTACAGGCTACTGCTGAAGTCATGCGAGTGTTCGTTTAGGTAAACGTGTTGCGGTTGTGTTTCTTCCTTACGTACTTCATCCGCACCAAACGAAGCATTTGTTCAGAAAAGAGATTGAATGATGCTAACGTGTAAACATAATGATCTGAGAACTTTTATTTGCAGCACCTCTGGTCCTGTTCAGAATTCACTGGCACGTTCCAACAACAGAAAATATTGAATCATTCACAACTGTCTCGTTTCAAATGGGCTCCATACTGGAGTTGGCGTCGCTCAACAAGTCAAATCATTCACTTCCCTCTCTGGCACAAACACTCAGAGCCCCCGCAGCAATATTCACGGACACAGTGAGAAATAAAAGTATTACGCTCACAAACACATAGTACAGCAGCTACAGGTAAGAAAGTTACTGCTTTTCTGATTATTTCCTTTCCAGTCCAAGAGCTCGTATTTGCTGATAGAGATCCAGGGCTATTTCTATGAATGCCTACTGTAGCTTTACCAATAACCGATAAAGTGGTGTGACAGAGTTTGCCAAAGGTCAACAGTCTTGATGGAGAGGACAAATAATGTCGAGGTTTATCTTGTGTACTCTGATTGCCACGTGATTTCTTGATAGTGCTGCTGGACACGTAAGAATCATAGTATTTGTCCTGGATGTCTGAGCAAAAGGAGCTCTATTCTGTCCATCTGTCTCTCCATAATTCCTGCCTTCATCAGAAATAATGTTTCTCTTTCGGTCACTTGAAGAGAGTGGCATTGAAGCCCATATACTCAAGGAGCATTACAATCATTGTGTGTGCTGAGAACAGACAAGACACAGTTCACTGGTTTACTCCGAGCAATTTCCCTTACACCATTTCAAATACGAGCTTCTGTTGACAATACAAATCTTCAAGGTGACTGACAAACTTCATGTCTTGTTGTATCATACATATCTGCAGTATATTTTCATAATAACTCTCGAAAATGGATACAGTTGGATAGCTTAGAGCTGCGTTATTCCACAAAAGCGACACATTTCGGCTTGATTTGATCGCAACGACAATGTACAAATGCACAGACTGGCCTCGGTCTGCAGAGGTCTCCCACAGTCTGAGTGAGAACACTGGCAGGTGGAACTGGACCACTTGGGACACAAAAATAGAGAAACAGAATCGCTGTACATGTTTAGTTGGAGCAGTAACGCCGCACGGTCCGATTTTCCCTCTGAACCGACCGGTCCTCCCATCTGCTTGGTACTAGGAAGGTCCTCAGCACGCTCCCCTGCAGTCTTTAGTGTCCATTGTTGAGCAGATGAAGGAGCAGCAACAGAAGGCTGAAGGCAGCTTGAAGCAATGAGCTGGTAGGTGAAGCAGAGTTTGAGAGGCTGTTGGATGACAGGGTGGACTGGCCCACTAGTAGTTCATTTCCCAGGGCCTGGTAGGAGAGTAAGACATCATTTTATGTGCTGTGTTTCAAACAGACCTTTTGAGTTCCGAGGGATTATCATAACTCATTGTGGAAATTTCAGCTCTGAAGGTTGGGATTAAAAACAGGGCAAAGGTAACAGTCTGACTGCACAATGTTGTTGTTTTACGAGACGGTCACTGCGTGAGATTAGACGACCATAGCCATAAATTCTTGCCATGTCTTGGCCGAGACACATTGCTATACATTGGACTTTGAAGAATTATTGCTTGCTGTTTTTTTCCCAGCTTGAAACATAGGTGGTCTTTACAGTGCCATGGATGAACGCTACTGTTCCACTATACGATGTGGACAAATTCTTTTATCCTGATTTACGTCAGTCATATCTCATGACTGATATGTGTCACTATATAGCATGTTTTAATAAATAGCCTATTGTATAATTCTGTGGTCATTTAATACTTGACAAATCCAAAAAGTAAAGATTATTTTCTTATTTAATTAATGTAACTGTTTTATGGGTAGAGAAATAAAGTACTTCCAGTTATACACTGAATATGTGTACATGCATACACACAAATATAAAGGAATCAGATTATGTTTTTTATGTTTTTTTGAATAAGAGTGAAGCTTTGAACCATTCATCGTCAGTTAGTCACTGTTTTTCTTTCTGCAGCATACACATGTGGACAGAGGGTAATGTTGCACCCACGGCATGATTCATTTGGAATAATGCTCCTGACCTGAGGGTTGCAGGTTTCTTGAAAGGGAGTAAAACATCGTTCCTCATTTGATTTCCCATCTAATTTGTTGATCTCAGCATGGCCTTGTGTTAGGTAGTGCTCACTGCATACACATTGTGGTCACTTTTACGTCACATATGCATCTCCCGTCAATGGATATTTTTCTCTGTGTGCGTCTTTCTCTTCAGCTATATCCTTGTTTTCAAATGTGAGTTGGAAGTTAAACAGTCAGTCAAGTGGTAGTATGAAAAAGATTGGATGGCAGACAACAGTCCATGCCACGATTAGAAACACAGAGAATGAATGAAAGAATAAAACAGAAAAAAAAACATAGAAGAAATCCAACCATAGTGACAACAACTACTGCAAACCTGTGTTGGTATTATTGCGTCCAGAATGTTCCTCATAGTTTCTAGGGTGTCTGGTGGAGATGCGGTGCTCCTGTTTTCTCTGCTGCTGTGGCTGGAGCTGGGTGTACTGGACTGGCTGACAGTTGGCTGCTGGTCTGATTCACTTCCAAACGCCAGAAGAGCATTCCCTGAAACATTCGACATAGCAATGTAAAAAAATCAAAACAAAAACGGTTCACAAACTTCAGCAATATCTTATTTCTGCACGAGTTCCACTCATTTCTTATTCAATCACAACAGATGCCTCAGGTTCTGAATTGTACATTTTTCATGAGCAGGTTTGCTTGGCCAGAGCTAGTCTGAATTTGGTCAACAGAGACGAGAGAGAGAGAAAAAAAAAATAGAAAACCGAAAATACTCAGTATTCTCTTCAAGTAGCCAAACTGCACCTGCCTCCCCACATCGACCTCATTAACTCATAGACCGTTTGCACAGGCCAAACTACTCTGAGACCTCTCTCTGTATCTTTTCTAGGCCGGGCGCTCGAGGAAAGACCGACCAAAGAGTCATCTCACCGCACACACACACCAAGCAAAGATACTCATTGTGTGTACAGGTTCAATGATAGATATGTGCTCGCCGAGGAAAACATTATAAGGACCATTCATTATTCACACTCCAGAGCAGAGGTCGTGATAGAAATGCGAAGAAGAGAATCAGCATTAGGAAACGAGGCAGAAGACGCAATAGATTACAAGACACCTATGTTGATACCTATCGGTACGGATCCCCCCCCCCCCCCCCCCAGTCTAACGTTAACCATCACGGTGTGAAATTAAATGTTATCGTTGTCCACCAATATTAAGTAAAATAAGCCATCAGGACATCAGCATTTATGCTTTACTAGTCGCAGATCTCTGATGGTGTTACATTGCAAACAGCTAATCCGCGTTTAAATCGACAAGAGTCAGTTACACTATGATGCGTTCAGGCTCTGTTCAGTGGGAACCACAGAGAATTTCACGCTAACTGCAGAGAATGCAAGTATGTGGCAGCTCACTGCCGGAGTAGACAAAGGGGTGAGGAGAGATGAGTTTGTTTTTTGCATGACAGCAATGCCCATACAATGAGCTGCTCGTACCAGACAAATATAACCTGCTTGTTGTTTTTATTGTTTTTAATTGCATGCAGTTTTATGGGCAGTTATAAAATGTTTGGCCAATACATTTTTTTCTGTTTACCTGCCATTGGCAGATAGACCAATTTCTGACCCTGAGGTGATTTGTTATGACTTTGGCCTGACACGCATGTAAGTTCTGAACAATTTACAACCTACATATTTATTAGTAGCTTTAGGTACAGTCAGTAAAGCGCCCTGGTAGGAAGGAATGTCTCTCAATACCAATGCAGTTCAGGGTTAAAACAGATCATTACTGTCCACAATCATTAGCAATTTTGTGAAGTTGTTATGAATTGGGTCTCTAACTTTGTTCAATTGTTAAAAAAAATAGAAAGTACATCAGGAGAATATTCAATAAATATACAATTACTGAACTGTCAAAGGGCCAGCTAACTTATAATTCACTAAGAAGTGACGAGAGAGAGAGAGAGAGAGAGAGAGAGAGAGAGATTAAATCTACATACAGCTCACTCTGTGGCTGTTTGAGCATGCTGGGAAACATCTGTCTCACTCCATCCCAACGCCGCCGTCATGTCGCTTTTGTCTATCACAGAACTTATTTACTTTGCTTTTCAAATCAACTTTGTTTTTATGTCCCCAGTTGCAGGTCATCACAGCAAATGATTGTGATTAGCGAACGCTTTTTCTGTATTTCATGTCATAATTAAATTACTCTGGTTGTACCGGCAGCGTAGGGAAATGATATGAAAGCAAATCCAAACAAGCAGCGGAGGTATTTGTGGAACGTTGTTGTTTCAGCTCTACAGTGATGGGATTTTCTTTATATGCCTGTTTAATAATAGTCCAACGCTCTGCTATATTTACACCAAGACTGAAAGCGACCATATGCTTACTTTTTCAGGTTATGTAAATCTGCAGCATAAACAGAAAAAGCTGCTTGATGGCTCATACTTCTGGTCTGGACAACATCTATAAATGGTCGAAAATTTCGCTGAAAGAAACTATTTCACTTTTGTTTTTTACAGCTCCTGGCCAAGAAATTGTGTTGAAACTTCTGTTACCGTTAGCTGTTAGCTCTTTTATTCAGCCAAGCAGGGCTGTCGGAGAGCATTGATTAGAGGAATCGAAAGTCACAGAGACATGCCATTCCAAGGTAACTGATAACTGCAAAAGTTGCGATTGAATGCTGAATTGTAAAATATAGCCGTTGGTGTGATAAACACCTCTGATCTGAGTAGACTGTCCAATAATATATTCGTGCATTTGTGATCTTAGACAAACTGTTCTTGTTGCCATCTGATGATGCAGTTTGGGTCCTTGGAGCTGAAAAGAAACTGTATTTTACGGTACACTTTGAAATATTCACTGTTCATAATATTCACTCACTGCTGTTCGCCTACATTTCCTGTTAAGAGACTTTTTTTTATTTATTTATCGTCAGCAAATGCATTATGAATCAGTCAAAAAAACAACATAAAGACGACTGAAGAAAACAACCCTCTTTCCCCGAAATCAGGACGCTAAATTAGTGGTCAAATGTTAACTCCACAGTACCTCTAAACAAACACAACCCCTACCCCGGAAACCTGTGTCGGTACAATCCAGTGCATTGAGTGAGACTCACGGAGACAGGTGTTGTCGTTGAAGCGTCCCAGGAAAGTATCACAGTCTTCTCTCCGGCTCCCACTGGCCGAGCAGGAGCACCACGGAGCCACGCTGGACGTTGAGTTGTCGACATAGTTGGGAGTTATTGTGCTTCCTGCAGAGAGAGAGAGCCCACCAGGCCTCAATCAGTATTAAATATTAATTTGTTGCACTGTAGAGCTTTACTATCTGAAACATTAATGGACTCTGTATTTCCTGTACTGACTTGATGCACAGGGTTAATAATATTCAGGTATCGTTATATTACACTGGCTGTGCTCTGACTCGAAGATTCAGGCAATTACTCCAGTTTTCTCTTCTTTTTTTTAAGGTCATAATCATGGTCTCTGGTGTTGAGTTTTTTTTATTTCTGTGTCTGTTTTTCCCCCTTCAACATAGTGGAGGTGTGATTTCAAGTGCTTTAATAAATACAAGACAGGAATGAAAATGCCAAGTGTGTGTTTGTGCTGAGGGGCAACATTTGCGGTTCTTGAAATGCATTAGGCTTCTCTCTCCAGTGAGGAAAAGAAGTGGATGTTCTTTTCTTTCTTTTACAGACTGATATAAAACAAATTAAACACAACTTACATTGTGTGACGAGCCTCTGTTTTGCTGTGTTGAGATATTTTCATGCTTCTTTATCTTAAACCGTGTTGAACTTTTGTCTTTTGGTTTAGAATTAGAAGTTTCATTTTATTCTACCCACTCACTCTTAGCCCGTTTGGTGTTTATTAATTGTCCCTCGAGCTACCTTTCACTCATTCCCGCCTCTTTGTTGCTGCACAGTTTTTCCCTTTCCTTCTCTAACACAGCATATGGTGCATAACTTCCATTAGATCTCTGTCTTCTTCCATCTGCTCATTTCATTTTTCCCTTTTCCTTCCTGTGTTTCCGCTCTGTGTTTCACCTCTCAGATGTGCACCTACCTATGAGCCCAGTGTAGGCGAGCAGACAGGCTCCATAGTTCCCTTGCTTGCAGCCATTGGCAGACGTTTCGGAGGGTTCGCAGTCGAACTGGAACTGTGCCAGGCGAGACCTAGAAAAGTAACGGGCGACAGTTAGCAAGAACGTGATAGCTCCCTGTATTGTTTTATCTAAAAAGTTAGCTGGTTCTTTCTTTTTTATACATTATTTCTGCTCTAACTTTCATTTAATTAAGAGTGTAGCCCTCTGGCATGAAGAAAAATTGTTGTACATGGTGAAGACTGGAAGTATTGGACTGTAATGTGAAAGTGATAGAAAGAGTAATATATTTCATCCACCAGACCTGGGATCATTAGTAAAGCCCTCTGAGTGTAATGGGGCTGTGAAAAATAATGGCCATGACCAGAGATAGCAATGAGCGATAACACTGATCCATCTGGCTCTTTATCTGTGCTAAATATTTAATGTGTTATTCCAACAGGCTCTCAGGGGTGTTCTAACCAATGGTGGTAGAACGCTTTAGGGTAAAACAGTGGGCCATTTTGTTGATTGGTTGTCTGTTTATTTGGTTTCAAAGACCCATAATACGGAACAGCACTGGTCCAAATATGTATGGTGTGTATATTTAAAACCTATATCCATGGAGTACTTGAATACACTGGGAGTGGTTAAACATTGGCTTTGCTGATTTGGGATACTATTACAAACAAATTAGTTAATTAAACCGAACAAAACTGGGGATTATGATCTTATTGCAGCAATATGTTATCGTATCCATAAGAGACTAAGTGGCTAAGTAAGAAATAACTTTAATAGCCGTTATAGACGCGAGAGTAAGACAGTATGAAATAAATGGGAGCCAATTAAAAGCTCCTATTTAGCTCCCTTCTCACCTGCACACATAGTCGGTGTTGCAGATCCTCATCTGTGTAATGCAGTTGGGTTTCTCCACGCTTTCATAAGAGCAACCGGGTACGATCGTCTGCCTTCGACGCTCTGCGCATGCCGTGTCCGTGCAGGGGCAGAAGAGCAGCTCGTGAGTGTAGTCGGCGGGGACTCGGTCGAAGAACCTGCGCAGGGCCTTGTTGCATTTGGGCCGATTGCACAGGCCGGACTTGGCAGTGGGTTTGATGCAAGCCGAGACGTATTCTGTGCGGAGCCTCTGGCACAAGTCGTCCACGTTGCAAGCTTTGGCCGCATCCAGGCAGCGATTCACAGTTGTCATGCCAACATCTGAGTCTGTGGATAGAAAGTAAGGTAAAAGACGAGCGTGGATATCTGTGGAAGGATGAAACCAACGGAGCACAAAGGTCTTGTGTTTGATAGATTATGTGATCTGCGGGGTGTGCACTCAAGTTTATTTATTCAACACGCTGAGATGTAGCTTGTTTTGTTCGAGGTTCAAAAGTTGAGGTCGGCAGTTTGGAATTAAATATCAGCTTGGAGGTGGAAGTGTATCTGAATAAACAATGGAGGCTCATTTCCTGAGGATCAGAATAACGAAATGATTATTAGCAGAGGAGTGTGGTTTATATTTCTATGCTTTTGAAAAGAGAACGATTTCTTAGAAGGAAAACAAGGACACAAGTATGACCCAGTGGGCTTCTTTGTGTTGTTCTAATGCAAGAAGCAGGGCCATGCCTCTCCACACGACTGATCGAACTCATCACGATGGCTGGCTACCTCAACTGCTAACCTAGTATATGCCATTTTAAGTACAGACTGCGCTGTGGTATTCCGTGATGTCTGCCCACTGTCTGCTGCAAATCCCTCTCATATTTGTTCCACGGGGTTCACCAGAAGGGGAGGGACTTCTTCTCTCGATGAGACAGTAAAACAAAAGCTGATTTCAATACGATTCGGGAAATGCCTAAAACTCTCTTTAAAATCAGATCCGACTTGAGTCTGGCTGGTGTTGTGTGATCTGCAACGAGAACATCAAGACAGCTTCCTTTTTTTTTATTGCATCAGTGAATAAAGCAAGCCTGAATTTATGAACGGTCATGTTTGGTGTGAGAGTGAACCCCGGTCCTCCGTGTGGCAACTTCTGAATGGACCTTTTGTATTCATGTTGCCTGGGAAATGAGCAACAGGCTGACCTGCTTGAGCTTCAGGGATCAGTCATCACTTTTTTTTTCTGCAGCGTGTTTATCGTTTTGTAACATTGATGGGTGTTTTGGTTAGATTGGTAGACGGATATATAGCCTACAAATGCAACAAAATCCTCTAATGCAAGTTATCCCATGAACAACAAATGATCATAACGTTGCCACATTTTGAATGCCTTACGCTAATTTCAACCTCACTTAATGTTATTTTACTTGCATTAACCTGACCTTTAGTAAACCTTTCACGTTATTTAATACCGGGTTTGTACTTTTTCTATCCACGAGATTTCATATGCTGTTCAGAGTTTGGGCATGTTTTAATTCAATGAGATTGCATTGTTTTTTTTGAGCCAGAGGCTATAAGAAACAATTAAAGATTTGAGGATATTGTATTATTATGAGTTAGTAGTTTCGCAAAGTTCCTGCATCAATATTCATTGACAGTCATGCAAATGAATATGGATGCCATCCAACAATATCATTCTGGATGCTGGAATTGTGATCAGATGAATGATAATATTTGTGTAACTGTGTCTTAAAAACAGAAGGGACCTCTAGTTGCTTTGGGCATGCTTCCAGAGGAGCGTATTTGTGCTCGAACAGAACTTCTTCAAAGGGTAAAAGTGTATAAAATGAGGTGAAACTTAATGGTCAGTGAACTTGCCAGCTGTAATAGAGGCCAAACGGACATAGTCGTAATCCCTGTGCACCGTCTCATAGGGATAATTCTCCACCAGGTTGAGCCCTGAAAGAACGATAGAAACATTGGTGTGAGTATTGTAACAACCTGTGGTTTTCAGCTACTAAAACAAATGTTCTGATTTGTACAGATTGACTTGTAGTATAGACAGGTGCTGTTCAGTATGCACTGACCATGTATGATGGACTGATGAAGGCTCCAGTAGATGCTCAAGCAGTTCTTCTCCTTCTTCATGCCCCGTTTACACTGGCAGCCATGTAAGGGGCTCGACAGCAGGGCGGACACCGCGTTGGCACACTGGCTCCTGGCACCGGGCCCCAGCTTCACGCTGCCATTGCCCGCCACACACTGACGCAAAGTCCGCAGACGTGGACTACAAGTCTCATCGCTCGAGCACGACTCTCCAGCCACCAAGCAGTCTCTGCCGGCCAGAATAACCTCTAACAGAGCTGTGAGGGAGAGAGAGAGAGAGAGAGAATCAGAGCACAACAGATGGCACAAAGATGAGGGGGGATTTGAGATGACGGTTGAGGTGTGTATAGATTCAATGGAAAGTAAAGAACAATGGAGAAGTCTGCTGAAGTCTGACCCAAATGTCAGGAATAAGAAAGGATGAGAGCAGAAAAGGGAAACAGGGAACATTTTGACCGAAAATAAATGTTGCAAGGGGATATTAAGCATTAAGTTAAATCAGCTGGGTGGCTTATTGTGTAAGTCTGAAAATGCAAGAATACACAGGTGAGATTCTCTAGCAAGCATTACAGCACTTGAGATGCATCATACATCATATGATCATCAACATCATACATCTTTAGTTTGGTGAAAACTAAAGAGTTTAAGTTATGAGACCATGAACTTTTATTGCATGCTGAATATATGTGAGTGGCAGACTTATACATATGCTAAACCATGTTCTCATTGAGTCTGACTGACTCACCTGATCATGAGCTTTGACCCCTTCAGTTCAGCTGCAAGTCTATTCAGCGAGCCAGAGAGAGTGTGTGTGTGTGTGTGTGTGTGTGTGTGTGTGTACAGAGAACAAGTGAAAGGCCCATAGATTTATTCATGTGTTGCTGTGGTGAGAAGCCCAGTACCATGTCAGTTTATTGAACTCGATCCCAGTGAGCCAACATAACAGCTGGTGAGATGGGAGCTGCTGGTTTTCTCGTGCATCGCTGGGCTTTGATGGCAGGATAGATACGTCGGGTCAACATTTGGGATGCAGAGAAAAGTGAAATGTATCTTAAGTTATGTCTATACTGTACTAGTAGTTGTAGCATACAAGTGGCAATACATTATGATTGCATTATATGATGCTCTTCGCGTGTATATCTCGCAAACAGCCGACACATGGAGGCATATTCAAATGTAATTAACGGCTGTGGTTTTCATTTCCTGCCGTGCATCTTGACTTTGAGTCGTCACAGGCAGTGTTTGTTTGAGGGAACACGGCTCTATTGTACATAGAGACAGAGGGTTCTGTCTGTGGTTAGGTGTAGCAACAAACGCACTTTGGTTGAGGTCGGCAAAGATTGGGGTTTTAGTTAAATGTTGACAAGCCCATTGTGTCTTGTGATTCCCGCCACTGCTGACTCTTTCTGTAATAACCCAGAACACGATGTGCTCTGATGGATGTTTAAACTTCAACTCTATTGCAACCAGCTGGTAACAGTAATATGCAGCAATGAGCTCTCACAAAAACATAATTATATGCATCATGATGTTGACACCAGGCGTAATAATGGAAACGGTGAGCATGTTCATTGCAGATGTTTTTGTCAAATAGCTCATAAGCCACATAAAATACAGACCCTTGCTGCAGTTAATTGCTGTGGAGGTGGGGAATTTTTTGAAAAGAGCTGCCACTCTTCTTTTGAGTGCTCTCTTTGTAGGTTTCTTTTTTTTAAAAATCATACAGTTACTGAAAAAAGAGAAAAGAAAGCCATTTTCTTTGCAGCCCTGCTGTCAATGTGACACGTTTACATGTTGTCTTACATGATGTTTTACTCCTTATGTGTATCCAATTAAGTAAAAAAAATACATGCTGCTGTTGCTACTCAAGAGTTGTCTTTAGAATTAAAAGTACGGTTTTTTTTTTTACATTTGTGTTCTCAGGTTATTCTAAAAACATATTCCGAAGCATGACCCACAATAAGCCAAGAATATCCCCTTATTCAAACACTTTAAACTCGTACCACCTGTTTTCTACCGTAAAAAAAAAATTCCATTTCATGCTGCTTACATCCGCTAACACTCAAGATGTTTCTGAGGCAAAATTGTCTCAGCTACTGTTTTGATCTTTAAAACAGGCACGCACGCACGCACGCACACACTCCAACAAAGAAAGTAATAAACCAACATGTTTTACGTTTTGTCAATACCATCCCATCAATAACATGTGCCTTTTTAAAGGTGGATCTTTAATCGAACCCCACAGGTGAATTGAGTCTCACTCACATCAGGAGTGATTTAATTAGCTCTCATGCTCTTTGCAGCACATGTCAGCTACGTGCATCCAATGCCGAGGTGTTAACGCTGGGAAAAAAATAAATAAACCAACGCCAATGTCCGACCCTCGGCCAGATGGTCTGTTGCAAATTCGAGGCAGAGTTCCCAGGCCCGTCCTGCTATGTGTGGCAGTTTGTGCTGCCTGGGTAGAAGCTGGAATAGACACCATACATCATGAATGCAAATGAGTCGCTTGATTTGACATTTCCAATAAGCCCGTCTCTATGTACCAGTGGGTTTAGCCAATTAACCATGTCAGTAATCAATGTGTTCTGAGGCTCAGTTAAGGCCTCAGTTTCCCCGCCACATAAATCACGGGCAGATTAGCTGATCAGTTACCCTCGCGCACCGACTTAATGGTCCACTTCAGGGGAGATAAAATGGAAAATGAAACTTAATGAAGTCAGCTGGAATGTAACCCTAACTCCTATATACCTACAAAGTGAGGCGAGGGAGGAAAATGATAATTTATTGGTGCACTTAATGAGTATCACCTTTGTTTCAGTGCTCGTTAAAGGTGCAAGATTCGAGATTATCAACATTGTGATTGCCTCTGAACAGCTAGTAGCCATCACTCCACTATATCTTGACACAGCGAATAGTTGTTTGCTGATATTTAATGTTCACAATGTTAATACAGCTCCGGCAAGATTTGGAAATGATCTTGATAGTCGGATTAAAACTAGCAGCCTCACTTTTAAAGTGAGCAGCCTCCACCACCGATACAAAGGATCTTCAGGTTCAGCTTACTTTTATCATGACTCAAGCCATTTTCTATCTGGTTTTTGGCAGCTACTTCTGCATACTTTCAGCTAGCAAACTCAAACTTTTGAATGTTATTATTGGAACAACTTTTACGACAACAAAACATTGACTTGTCACCTTTCAAGTTGATACGGTAAACTTCTTAGCAAACAGTTGCTTATTTA
Organism: Melanostigma gelatinosum; assembly: GCF_949748355.1. Taxonomy (NCBI): domain Eukaryota; kingdom Metazoa; phylum Chordata; class Actinopteri; order Perciformes; family Zoarcidae; genus Melanostigma; species Melanostigma gelatinosum. The sequence continues at coordinate 22,061,522 of NC_136638.1, forward strand.
CACAGCCAGCCGTTACAGAGCAGCATTGTCATTCATTCGGAGTTGTTTCTGCCAAGTTTCTACTCAAAACCTACTATCTACTAAAATCTACTCAAAACCTGAACATCTGCCTCTTAACCTCCGCTATGTTCACTAGCTTGTCACTCACTGTGTCTGTCTGCAGTCTAAAAATCTGTGCAAACGGAGTTACATTTAGCTGTTTGGTTGCCAGGTTCAACAATTAATGCTGAATTTCTACGTCTTGCACATATATATTTGAGTCTTGTACTTGTATTACTAGTCTTCAGTCAGTTGCTTTTGCCACCGCTGCTTCCCCAGCTTATTAAGAAGCTTTAATCAATCACATATATTGTCTTTAAAAACTACACTTTTCTAGATTTGTATCCTTTTCAAATATTAACTTGAGCCAAAACGGGTTTTTGCGAGGAGACAGAAAATTCATAGACTGGTAAATGTGCTTCAGCATTTTAATTCACTTATAAAAAGTAGTGAAATGTAAAAGGTTAGAAGTGACACACTCTAATGAAAATCCAAGTGAATATTAAATTTGGCTGATTCTTTATTGATCTCCTGCTGGTCACAGTCAGCTCCTGAATTACAACACGTTGCCTTTGAGAGAAAAGTGAAGTTCATCATATTGTGAAAGTCAGGTGTCCTTTTGTGTCCTATTTACATCGTTTGCTTTATAAGTGACAACTTCTAGGACCTCAACAGTTAAGATACTGGCTTAAGTGAAAATAAACTCTTCTACTAGTGTCATCTTTGCAGAGATGTAGCCTGTATTTCTCTGAGATACATTGTTGCTGTCTGATACTCTACATAAGACAACATAATTTGCTTTTATGGGACAAAATGAGCTATTTCAGATATCAAAGCAGAGTAGATTGTATTTGGCAAAATGAGACTGAAAATATCCATCTACATTCAAAATAAAGCAATGTCAGCTCCACTCATGCTTCATGTTAGACATCAAACAAAAAGTGCACGAAGACCTAGAAAAGCACAGTATTGAACAAGGAGCACTTCAATCATACTATGTTGGCTATGTGGTCCACATACCTATTTTTTAAATTCATTTTCCAACATTTTCAACCTTCACGAAGAGAAAATGACACATATGCACATATTAATGATTTATTCCGAACTCTGATGATAAAAACAGTTATTATCAAACACTCTCAGCGACAGCTCAATCAGAGATGCGTACATTAAAATGATTTTATCGGGAATGATTGTATATGCAGCTGCCAGAAAAGAGTACAGACGTGATCATTACACACAGGGAACAAAATTAGCATCTGCCACCTGCCAAATACAGGTAAATGTTGGCTGTTGCGGATAAAAAATAAATAAATCAGGTCACCTGCCACCATGACAGGTTTTCCTTGACAGGTTTTCCTTATATTAAGCAATCACATTATATAAGCACAAGGCAGGAAATACCATCAAAAGCAGATCATAAGAAAAACAGAGGATGCTCTGTAGATGGAGGGACGGTACAATTCATGGCAGCAGAGGCATGAAGGATTCTGAAGTGAGAGTTTGTATTAAAAAGACTGTAATTAATGATTGTAGAAGCCAGTTAGTGATCATTTCATGACATACATGAATTACACACTTTGCTCATCTATGACCGCTTGAATCAAGAACGTAGTTTTGCTACTTGAACCATTCCAGTAGCTTAATAGGTCAAATATATTACCCTGTGAATCAACATCCTGCCATATAAGTTAGATCGATTCCTTGATTTTGGAAGGAGAATTATGTTCTTCAAATGTTTTGGTGAAGTAAATTGTGCACAACCGTTGGAAAGACCTGGGCCTGTCCAACACGAGCGAGTTGAAAAAGTCTCTTGTGAGACGTTTCTATCGACAGCAACTGCAATTAACTTCTTTGTAGGCTGCACCAAGTGCCACCAAGGCAAAAAAATGGAAAAGGTCAAGTTTCCATATCCACCATGAGACTAAATCATGCATTCTGTAACCTTCCTATTTTTTTGCCTGTACATGTCCATTCCCACATTATAACTGTTTTTCATTTCCTCTCATTGATATCAGCCTCATTGTTACGGTTTGCTCCCCCACAGTTGTATCAGAGCTGTTTTACTGCTAATTCAAACCAAATAATGACTGACTGCTGCTTTTTCAGAGTAAAACCATTCAACCGGGGTGGCTTTTATTATGAAGCAGTCACAGGAAGAACAATGTAATCGTCACCAAAGTTACCACTGACTGTGACTGTTTGACAAGATAATGGTCTTTTACAGCATGCAGGGAGCAACGCAACAAGACAGAACAGCTATAGGACGTGTTGAACTGCACTTGCGGTTCCCACCAATAACCAAGGGTGTCGCCAAATCAACCCGGACTGAAATCTTAAGGATTACAACTTTAATTCCGAGGTAATAATGCTTCTAGAGAACACCACAGAATCACATTCACACAAGCACACATTTGATTGCGAGGTCTTTTTAATGCACTGAAAACATGTATTCCTCAAAGTGACGTCTCACGTCTCCAAGAAAGCTTCAAGTCCTGAATAGAAACCATTTAGTTACTGAACAACCATTTACCCTCCTCAGCTTTCACCACCACCCTCGACTTTAATCGAATGCTTTCCCTAAGAGGAGCTTCGGCCGGAGAGGAGACGCTCTTACAATTCACAGAAAGCCGAGCCTAAACTCACCCTGCTTTCCCCATCGCCAAACATGGACGCAGACAAAATAATATGTGAATAAGTGACATTTGAGTAAATAACAAACATACAGAATTTCAGCCAGTTCCAATCATTACTCGGCACTCAGCTCTCAAATACAAACGATATGACATACGCCTGCTCCTCTAAATCCCCTGCAATGAATAGATAATAAACAAAATGTCACAGCGTTGAATCCCTCAGCAGCCTCTTGTTGATTATGTTGCATGTGCTTGCATCTAGTAGTCACAATAAAAAATAAAATAAATCGTATTAATCTCTCCCCATTACTAGAGGCAGGAGCATGATGTCATGTTCTCACCATGTCTTCTTTTCAAACGTGCATCTTCTCTTTCCTGTGTTTAAAAAACAACAACTTTATTCTTGAATTTCGCATTCTCTCCCTGCAGTTTGAAAAGCGCCCACAAACATACAAATTGATCCCATAATGCAAAGGCTGCTCTCTGAAGGGAGCGAATTGTTAACAAAAGATTATTTGCGAACACGAAGATGGATGGTGATTGTTGTTCATGACTCGAATGGCTGCTTCCAGTGAGCACCTATGTCGCTCTGAGCCGACTAGAGTCTGTGCGTGTGCATGCGTTCTCGTTGTATTGTCCCTTTTGAAAAACCAGTTTGAGCTTCAGTTTGTAAATGAGAACGTTTGCAAAGCCAGGGAGGTGGGTAGTTGAGGAGTTTGGGATTTAAAGGAGCATTATTTAATTTACGACATCAATCAATCTCTTATCAGCGACAGCTTTGCCAGGACTCGGGCATATAGGAGTTTAGTTAGAGGGTGCTTTCACATCTGGTGGGAGAAAAACATTATTCATTGTTGCACTTGAGTTCTGGTCCAATTCCTGTTCAAACGGAAGACCAAATGTAAAGTTATACAGACTGACAATTTGTTGTTTGAACAGTTTTGGCGATGTTCCTGCATAATCAGGGACCACCTGAAGAAATCACATTCTGGTGACTGACAGGAGTTTATGCAGTATTGTATTGCCTCTTATGTGTATATTTATGTTCTTTGGTGTCATTAAGGGCTCACAAAGAAATAACTAGGCAACTGCAGTATGAATGCAAATCGTCCGCATGTTCTGAATAATGACTGGAAGGGAGAGACGGCTCATCGTCGGTTTCAATCGGCAGCCGATTGATTGGTGCATCTCAATCATAAGTTTGCTTCCTGAACAGATTTTGCGATAAGAAGATAGATTTATTAACAGTCAAGCTTTTGAAATCACGTTAAAATCACATATCTGCTGTCTTAAAATCTTGCGGTTGGTCCGTATGCTTTCACATCACAAACAAACTGCACCAGAGTTCGCTCGGAAGCGGTCCGAGACCCCCACCGTTCAAGCGGTCTCTGTCACAGGAGGTTATATCAACGCCAGGAGTAAGAATAGAAACGCAAGGAGACGCAAGGAGGAGCTTACAGGCCTGCCTGTAGGGTTCAACAGGAAGCATGGTGATAGTTAGCAGGTATAATGTTTACCGTGTTCAAGATTGGATCACTTGCACTCAACTCAACACAAAGTTCAGCTGAGGCTGATTGGACTGTGATTCATTTTTCAGGTGTTTGTTATTATAGCATTGGACAAATTAAAATGCTGAGCAGATGATGGCGATAGATCAGGGGATCACTAAAGGGATTACATTTCATCCTGAGGGAAATGAGTGTCTCTACCAAATGGAAATCCATCCGATAGTCATTGACCTTCTGGTGCTTCTAGATGAAAAGTCAGGGGATCACGAGACATAAGGATTCATCCTCTGGGAAACATGAATGTCTACATATATTTTTCATGACAATCAATCTAATAGTTGTTGAGTTGTTGAGATATTGAGACCCACCAGCATTCCCAGTCCATAGAGCCACAGTGCTATCATGGCTAAAAAAACATATATGTGTTTAAATAATGCGATTTTTGATAAAAAATGATCAATAATGTGGATACAAATGACAGAACAGCTAGAACAGTCTAGTAAGAAGTCGAAGACGTTCAGAAAATGGCATTGCTTTCCTGTAATGCAGCCTTCATAGCCAGGACAAGACAGTACTTCTGCCATATTACGATATCCAAAATCTAAGACGAGATCTAATCTCACATCATGATATCGATATCAGCGCACATGCAGGTTTTTGTTTTTCCACAACAGAAAAACAAGAGTGGAAATAAATAAAGTGGGAGATTAAATCGAATATACAATATTATTCTCTGAGGTTGTTTCACCTGCAATACATTGCCAAAGTCACTCATAATTGCTTTTGTCTGCTCAACTTTATTGCTTTTATTGTTGTCTTTTCCGTCGTTGGCCAACATCATTTTATTTCCTTGTTTGTGAAGCACTTTGTAAACTCGTTTCAACAGGAGCGCTATAAACTAAGTCCCTGTCATCAAATCGGCCTCATTGCCTATTTGGTGTTTGACGATGATCGCTGTCTGATGATTTACAGGTGCGTGTGTGATGAATTAAGACTGTGTGCTGTAAATAGCTTCAGCTTGCGTGTATTCATCAGAGGATCACTGCTCTGATGCTGCAGGAGGATCTTCTGAAGCTGTGCTTCTTCGTTACTTCTTTCTTTATATTGAACTTTACATGGACTAGTGGAGGACACAGATGTATGTACGTACAATAGGGGAGGGCTATGGTACCTCAAATTTATATCACAGTATTTTTGTGGGTTTTTACGGTGATGGTATTATATCTCATCACGCTATGACAAAATTAAAAGGGATACTCCCTTCAAAACGTGATTCTACCAATTTTCACTCAATGCAACGCAATGTAAGGGAACAAATATTAAGAAAGGAGAACAAAAAATGTAGGAAGAAACCAATAACTGACACAACCCGTTACATCTTAACCCACAAGAAGAAAGACCAGTTCTGTTGAAGTAAAAACGGACAATGTGGCTGCGGTGCGGCTCATCTAGAGTGTCGGCGTGCGTTGCCAAAAATGACATTGGTGATGGTGATGAAACCGGTATACCGCCTAATGTATTACAATTATATCTGTACACACATTTCATTAATCTGATACAAAATACATATTGAACGTCTCCGTTCAGTTGCAGTCTTGAACCTGGATGTTCCTCCATAGTTCTCCTTTCTCTGTTATTGTTGCTGAAGTGAAACAGAAACATATATGCAGGTGTTGGTGTTCTGCAAAAGCTCTATGAACCACCTGAAGCTTATGTTACTGACAGGCTGGAGCGAAAATTCAGTTCGGCACAACATCACCCACCCGCTGACACAGAGAGACAACCATACGACAAATTCACAGCGTGATTTGTTGCTTGTGCCACAAGAAAGACTAACAGGACAAAGACTCTGTTGAAATAGACTCACTACAGTTCCAGGTCGCAAATCAACACAACAACAACACAAACAATTAAAAAAAATCTTTCTCCCAACTGAGGAAAACACATGCAGACGCAGTAGACAAGGCATTTACATTGATGTCAAGTAGCAACAGTGAAGAACATCTCTGTAGGTTTAGGTGATCAGATAAACAATGCTAGTATCTACACAGGCCTTCCTTCTTATCAAAGAATACGTCCATACTAAGGCGGCTGAATGTGAAAATGCCCTTTGAGTTGTTTTTGTTGTCTGTCCGTGCTGGAAAACAGCCTCATCTCAACTACGTCTTACTCTTTCAGTTGCCATACAACAAAGGTGTGTTTTAATGCCGCCAAACTCACAATTTTGTTGTTCTAATTGACATAATTCATAAACCAGTAACTTCTTCTTAGTTACTAAATTCAACTCGGTTAATCTGCAGATTAGTTTCTTGGTTGTTTACTCTATAAAATGTCAGAAAATAGTGAATAATTCAGATGACAATTTGTCAGAAAAAACTAAACAACACAAAGATATTCAGTTTATTCCTGCATTCCGTCTTGCCGGCTGTCCTTTTCACACAGATGTGCCGACTCTGTCTGAATAATGACACAACAGTCCCGCCTTGAACACACACAGTTGATATGCAGAACAGTTTCCACTATAGTCGGAAAATTCAATTGAATTAATTTCCCCAGATATAATAAAGGCTGTGATTATGTAAGTGTGAATGAGTGAAGTTCTCTCTCTCTCTCTCTGTGTGTGTGTGTGTGTCAATTTGTATGTCGGTGTGAAGGCCCGTCAAGTTCAGTCTCAATGTCACACAACAAATACTGCTTTATCTTCACTTAGAAATTGTGACATTATGAGTGCCTCTGTCTGTAATGGTTGCAATTAACTTCTCAGCATATTGTCCTTTGCTTGCGGAGGGGAGAGAGAGCATGACACGTCATGTTTTTCTCTCTCAGTGAGGAAGTGCTGGCTGTCTGTCTGCACCACTGAGCAGGACCTATGCCAGCCAAACAGGGCATGCAAATGATGGGTCTTCTCAAATATCGGGTTTGAAGCTGATTGGTTGAATTGTAACTTCCCTGCTGGTTCCTGCAGAGAAGAACAACAGTGTGCCTTGTGGAACTTTCCCAGCGCTCGCACAAGTAAGATGGAGAATATTTACAGAACAGTAGCAGCGCTGCCTTAAAGTGATTAAGTGTTAACCTTCTGTCGGGTCTGATGTTGTGGCAAGACCATTATACCTGCCAGCTGTTGCTGTCGCTCAAGAGTCATTACAACAGTGGGGAGGGGCCACGCATTCCAATATGATGATTGATGGCCACTTTTGCTGATGAGACTCTTTAACAGCGGAGTCCTCTGTGTTGCGCAGACTGCCAGCATGCCTCCAGTCCTTGAGACCCGTCTGTTGTGTTGTCGTACCGCAGAAGCAGAGGAGAGGAACTCGAACATGAATCTTGAGATGGGGCTTTTCAGCTGATTGTCTCCTTGCCTCCACTGCGATAAAGAGTCGCAGCCTGTCAATTTCCATAGTGTGTTATTTCTTTTTTTACGCGAATAAATCACAGGGCTTTTGCTGTCTTTTTCAATTTTATGGGTCCAGATACACACCACACCAGTGATGTGATACAATTGTCTCGTGTGTTTTCGCTGTAAGTTATCTCGGTGTGTTGCATGGCCTTTATAAAGCAGCACTGCCTTTACATTTTGCGTCTCCATTTGCCTCCGTGATCTGTAATTGGACAAATCGTCACACATACGCCTAAACCACTTTATACAAGAATATCAGTGCAGGGAAATTATCATTCACCTAGAGTCAACATTAAGATGACAAAAAGTGAAAAGTGGGTCAGCGTGAGCAGATGCTAGCCAATTAAGATCGACTCCGGCGCACAGGACTCTGTCAATCATGCACGGCCTGTGGGACCGCAGTAGTGTTCTGCAGTGGCTTCTTTGTGATTCATTGTTTTAAAGACTCGGCTGAAAGGTCACAAAGGGATAAGAGACACCAAAAGGCATTCGGAGTGCCAAGTTTCACGCCTGGCAACAAGCAATTTCTGGTAAACTCTCAGTGTTAGTCGTAGTGCAACTTCTGAATATGTTTGAAGAGGAAATGTGCCATTCCTCAAGGATCTGAAACCTGGCTACCTATTTGTCATCTTCAGAGCTGTCAGTCACGCTCACAACACTGTTGGTGATAGATTCAATTTACAGTCAGATGCTGAGGTGTTGAGCCATCTTAAAAAAACACAGTCGGACCACATGTGATCACAGCGAAGCCGCTCCTCGTTAGCATGTCACAGGAGTGATTCACAGCATGTGGCCTTGCATGGTTTTAAAGACGCTCCGCTCAACCGGCTGCCAATGATTTGTGTGTCATTTGTGTGTCATTTTTCTGTGTTTTTGAATGTTCTGTTCTTATTCGTCCAAATATCAAATGTATGATGTGAAATTTCCCCTGTAGTGATATCTTTGTGGTGTCCTGCTACAATATCGACATTGGCCGCCACTTATTGATTTTCTCTTTGTTTCTTCTCATCGTTTTTTCTACAAGTTTTTCTTTTTCTGACCTGTTAAACTTCCTATGGTAATAAAGAAGTGTATGTTAGAGTTCATGGATATATTGTTTTACTTTGTTTTTTTACTGCAGTATCTAATACTGCTGGTATTGGTATAGACTACTACATTTCTACTTCTAATCTACAGCTTCATCCTCTATTTACTGTTTATTATAAACAGAAAGGCAGAGTCTCACTGAAACAGCCGTCCATTATTCAGACCAGAACTCATTAGACATTTCTGTCACAGTTTGGAGAACAAGAGCAGTGCTGTGCATGAAATGGTTGTAATTTTCTTTTTCAGTCACTTCAATTTAACTTCCACTGGCAATAAACCACAACAACGTCCTAATTAATTTCATCTCTGAAATTCATCATTACTCAGTCAAACAGACTGCCTGGATTAGAGCTTGTATGGCCAGACATGACCTGAGTTAAAGTAGAATTGAACAAGAGACTTCATTGACCATGTTTGCTGTGTTTCTGTGAACGTAATGGTAAAGGATCTAAAACCACTTAAGGACGGACTAACAAGCTGTGTATTTCTAGAATGACAACAAATGAATATGACAAGATTTTATGCATTTGTAATTTGCCAGAACTGCTCTGAAATGCATGCAGGCATATCTAACACAGCCTCCAACATTTAAAGGGCTTTAAACAAGATACTGGGTGGGCTTGTTTTTGTGGAGTTGTCTCCTTTCTTTCCTGTACCCTATACCAGTGGTAATGAAGTTGCAAGGTTGGAGGACTTATTTGAGGCGCCCATGCTTCCAAAGAAAACCCTCCCATTCATCCTCTATAGACAATGTTAGGTGACTCACAGTTGGGGCACTTCAAATCTCCTGGTTAAATCATGCACGACAGCAGACTAGGGCTGCAATAACTAATAGATTAAATCAATTAAAATAGATAATAAAAATAGTAGCGACAAATTTCATCATCGATTAATTGAGTCTGCGATATGATGGTCTATGTTGGGTCACTGTAATGACGCACGGCTGCGGCAATGTCTCTGTGGGGGCAGGAAGCCAGCCAATGTCACGTTTTGTGTAGCTCACATTATAAATTACAGGAAATGGAGCCGCCTCCTTTGCCTCTGGAGCATGGAGGAATGCTCTGGAGGAGGCAGAGGCTAAGGATACAGCAGCTGGAAGTGCAGAGGCAAATGGACTGTACAATGGAATCTTGTAATTGACAGAAATAACTCCCTTTTGCTTTATCTTAATTTTGTGATGGATCAATTTAGCCGCGCTAATACTTGATGGCGCTAACGCCTCACCTACGTTGATCCATCACAAAATGGAGAGTGAACAGATGGAAGGTTTTACGTTTTTTTAACGGTCCTTCCATTTGTCTTTCAAAATGAACACAAATAAGCCGGATGTAGGTAACTCTAATTTGCTCAAATATGGTCGGAAAGACAAAATGTTGGAATTATTTGAATATTTCATGCCATTAGTTGGAGACATTATAAAGTAGGGCTGCACGACATTGGAAAAAACAGACATTACCGTTGTTTATATATACATATATATATATTGCAATATGAGAAAATACAAGAATATTCACCCGAGATATGGCAGGCTACATTTTAAAGGTAAATGCAGCAATCTGGTGCATTTTGAGAGAAAAATCAAGATAAACTATTTTGTGATCCAGTAAAAACATTTATTCATAAATTGGTGGGACAGATGGATAAAAAGTCACACCCTTAAAGCGTGGTTAACGAGATGTCTCTGACTTTCAAGACGAGTCCGGTGGGTTCCTGCCGTGGCCCTGGAGGTGGCGAGGTCCGGGCAAAGGGTGCTTTTAAAGCTCACGGTCGGAGCCACCTTCACCCAGGGCCTTTCCAAGTCGACCTGTTATAGCCGGGCCAGCCACAACTGGAGAGAATATCCTCCCACACCGAGCGGCTCTGACCCGCCCGGCTGAATCCCCCGAAACTCTCAACGTGCATTTCTGTAAGATACATTTTGAACTGCAACAGAAAAATTGGCGTTTATTTAATGTATTTCAGTATGTAACCGCTTGTTTTCTGTTACTATACATTTCTGTTGCTAATGTACCTGAGTGAAAGAAGCCTGTGCACCTATTCACCGCCAGTAGGCCACATGGTTCGATTTTGTTGTGTGCTGCGTTGCCATTTGTATGATAATCACATCGATTGCTTTCCTTACTTTCCTTTGTCCCTGAATACCAAGACTGTCAAGGCTAGCTCATACTGAATGCAACGTATGTCACCCCACAGCTGCCCGCTCAAGGATTCCTGGTGTGTTAATCTGTTTTAAAAATGAATGTATATTGGCACATTAATGTGATTAACCCGCTTAATCAAAAATAGACTTTGCCCCTGAAAGTTCAGCCTCAAGGATGACGAGACCGAATATCTCAAGTCCATAAGATGACCTCAGAATAGTAATTAACAGTTTATCTAAATGTACAATAATTCACACCGAGAGACGTAGACATGCACTGATAAGCTTCTGATTACAATTAGTGCAAAAAGTGTTAGTCCCAGTGTGTAATCCTCTGTCTTCTGCCTCTGCATAACCTTTCCAACAGCATACAAGAGATACTTAGAGCGAGATATTCGTCCTGAAATGACCTTTGTTTTCTAAGACTCGGCTTTGAATCGTCTTGTGGCCTTGTAATGACTTGAAGAGAGCAACATCAGCTTTTACGTGACCTTTTGTTTTGCACAACATCACCATATGTTGTTTCCGTAACCCCAAACAGGTGTTACTCCCAGGTTAGAAGGGCACGAATGTGTGCGGCAACTCGGAGGCAATGGATCAACATCCCAAACATACAATGCTGCCTAAAACCATGATTGAGCATTGGGTAAAGAAACGTCCATTACAGCCCCAGACCCTAAATCATGTAAAATCTTTCTTAACTGCTTCTATATTTTCTTCATTTGGGTTATTAGGCCATCAGACAGTATGTAGGCCTATCTATAGTATAGTATAGTATATATAGTATAGCTTTTCTAGCCTTGTATTGTATCAAATGGGGTTTGATTCCATGAAAATCCTTTGAACACATACTGTTAATGTTGATGTGTTTTACTCCGTTATGCTAACCATTGTGAAGATGTAGATACAGTATATATCATGACACGGTACCACAGAAAATAACTTCCCAACCCACTCAAAGCAGGGTCTTCCTGCTCCTTATCACAGCAGCAGTGTTGAATCCCCCCCCCCCCCCCCCCCCCCCCAGGACGTGTGTGGCAGAGATTCAATGCACCTAATATGGAGTGATTCTTCTCCAGAGGCATATCCATGGGAATGTGGCTCTGGTTTCACAGTTATCACTCACATGGCGCTGTCAAACGCTTAGTGGCATTCTCTTGATCCAATTAATTAGGAGCAAGGCATGGAGAGTGGAAGGGATTTGGATCGACCAAGTGGTGACAGAGTCAAAGGCCTCTACAAAGCGGGGCCAACTTCTCGTCACACACTGGCCGTCAATGAGACATGTGAAGTACTGCTGTGTTAAAGAAAGTTGTGGATGTAGAACATGCTCGCCGAGGTTTCCGACCACATGCAATCATAATAAAGCCAATCTCCAATAATGTAAATGTAAACTACTTTAACGGCCCGACTCCAGCTTAGTTTCAATAATGGAGCGTCAAATGAATTCCCAACATTCATAGCTGTTTTTTTCTGCCGCTGATGAACCTCTTTGGAAAGAACCAACATGAATCAAAAGCGAAGGATTTTCCCCCATCGGATCATATTTCAAGAAAGAAATACATTATTAATCAACAGTGCTAATCACAATAATACTGTCACTTTCGCTTGTTAAAATGACAAACGTCGCCAGCAGTGGGTCACAGGAGCAGTCACGTAAATTCCATTTGTAGCCAAATATTGTTTATGAGGTAAGAGGAGCTCCACTCAGTGACACCACTGCACAACTGAGTGTTTTTGTAGTCCCAACAACTCCAACAAAGTGACACAAAAAGCTGAAGTGTTATTATAATATACAAAATACAATGTGTAGCAACGTTTCCCTGAAATACTGCTAGTTCTGTGGTGTTGGCATTTCAAATCTGCTGCCTGCAGTGCTCCATAGGAGCGCTTCAAATCAGGCACCTCAATGATAGTTTTCAGTGAGTTTGGGCCTGAAGTTTTAACAAATGCTGAAGACACCGAATAACTTACCTTCCTGAGATTCAGCATTAGTGTCATTAAGCGGAAAGTGAGATGGGAATCTTCTGCGCACACAATTGGCAATTTGTTGGCAGCTTCATTCCCTGTGTCTGACATAATGAATCGGGCAGTGGTAAACGGAGGTGGCATCCTCTGCTGCATGGAGCAGATGTTGTAAATCCACTGCAGCTCACACAGACAGGTGCCCTCCAGCCGGTTCCCGTCTGCTGCCTTGGTAATGGCGTGTTTCCTTTCCTTGAACACTGGAGGAATCGAGCAGCACTCCGTCCAACCTCTATCATCTCCCCATTACAAGGTTGTACAGCAGAGCAAGTTGACCAATCACCTCTGGAGGTTGCTTTGTGGAACAAAATGTACAGGACGCACACACATGTATTGAATATCCAGACCAAAGCGAACTGACTCTTTGACGCTCTGCAGTACTTTCTCACTGATCAGAAGAATAAGACATTACAGTCTACAGTCAATCCAACGAGTATATTACATATTCAAATGCTTTCAGACTTGAGCCTGTTAAAGTGGGCACTTGTAGGTGTTAGTTTGCTTGTGGGCAGCATATCTCGAAACTTCAAGCCATTGAAGCCAAGGATCGCTCTCCCTTTCATTTCAATCTACATCTATTGATCTTATTTAAGATGGTGATACACAAAGACCAAACTAATAGCATTCCACTCGAACAATAGCCATTCATCCATCCGTCTTCTAACCACTTCTCTGCGATGAAAGCAGCTCTGGATAGATCGTAGTCATATCCGGGGGAGATTGTACAGTGCACTGTAAGGGAGAACATGCTAACTCTATTAGCCACTGGACCACCGTTTTGCAACAATAAATAAATAAAAGAATCAAGAAATATGGGGAGAAAAGCTTGAACTGCATAGCTGAGAATGTTGCAACTGCAAAATGAGTCGGAACAAAATCCCCCTCCAGTGTTTGTGGTTGTGACCACAGATGATAAAGCACTGGTAGAGCCTGTTGCTCTTATCAGTACTAATAAACTATCCTTGTTTTTCTTTTTATTTCTATTGCACAGTGGTGCAGTTTATTTTTTCCTCTGAATAATGAAATATACTTTGCAAAATCTGTTTTGGCATGATTTTATCACCTCGGGGAGCCTCAGCATAATTTTCACTGAGATGAGATGCGATGTCTCTTCTCCTGGCATCGCTCCACGGGAGTAACGGCGATACTACTGGAGGACACGGTACGAGTGACGTGGTTTAGAGTGAGGACACGCAGCCTGAGATGTTTCAATGGATGGCTGCGAACTATTTCAATTTCTAATACTATTTCTGTTGTTGCGACAATAATTCAATTGATATTGTGCAAACAAGCATTTCCAGTCATTCCTTTTTTTATTGTGCCTAGGATGAGGCCACAAACTGATTTCACTGATTTGATTAACCGAAGAGCACCTCCTAGGCATAAAGATGCCAAATTAATTTCAGTGAAAAAGTGCTTGGTGCCATAGCTCTGCTGGTATATGGTGTAGTCTGGGAACGCTGATAAGAAACTATTCCATTTACTGGCTCAACTGCAGTGTAATTCACTTGCCTGTGCATGTAAACAATGAAACGTAATTAAATCCTATAAAGATTGAGGTTGCACTTATTTTAATCAAATAACAACAATAATGTACTGTATAGTACATATGCACCTGCAGCTACAGATGTCAAAAAGCGCAGTTAGTGAGCTCATTCATCCTGCCTGTCATAAAACTGTGTTGAGTTCACGATGATACAAGGATGCTGCATCCATCATCTGCCAGTATTGTTGTCTAAGCTCATTTTCTGGCTTGGTATATACAAATATACTGTGTGTATATATATATATATATTTCCTTTTTTCACACTGTTTCTCCAGCTTTTGGCTCACACCACTTAAGACTGTTGAATAAATACAGGCCAGCATATGTTTATGGCAAAAAAAAAAGTTTCATAATTTTATTTAGAGAAAATTGTGCTTAGGATATACTGCTGTACAAGTCTCCCCAGAAAGCCGACCACTGTGAGATAGAGTAGCTCTTTACCGAAAGGGAAATTGGAAAGCAGGAAAAGGAATGGAACACCAGCAGCAGTCATTCCGATGACTGGTTCATCAAAAAGTCACTTCATTGTCTGAACCCTGCGGTTATTAATGCCAGCGAGGAAATTAATGTCATTAATGTCAGAGAGGAAACAGAAACGTCACTTTATTAATCAAAAAGCAGTTCAACATTGACTGAAGTCCACATCTGCTCGTCTTATCGTTTTTAAAAGGATTACGTCTGTGAATCGACAATGTCTAGAAAGCTGCAGTGTTGTTTCCAGCTTATTGCTGATGTCACGCTGATGTTTGTCCATCTAAGAGAAGTATGCTCACTCAGTCAGTGGCCGTAATGCAGGCCTTGTGTGCAATGAAAATACTAATTTCACACTCAGCTAACTTGAGGAGGGAGACCGGAAAATATGTCCTTGCACCTTTGTCGCATGTACTCTTCCTAAAAATGCGCGTCCATCTATCTTTGTGAAACTTTACTCACCCCAAATAGATTTAGAAGTGTCCCAGAAATACAACACGAAGGCAAGAAGTGGAGCTTAAGCCCTCCGTTTGAAATTGTGTCACAATGGGGGCTGTGCCTTCTTGCCTGGAACAGTCTTGCTCTCTGGATAACCACGACAGGCTCTGAGTTAATGAGCCTCTGTTTGGCCCTTAGAGGCCACTGTATGTCTGTAACCTCAGAACTATTTTCTGAATTTCCAAACTGGTCTAATGGAGAGGGAGATGCTGCTTTTAGGCTGATCAGGAGCCCTACTTATACAAGTACTTTGTCATTTTCACCTTCTAGCTTTCAACCTGGTCATCAACGGCAGTTTTAAACCCAGTGTGCAATGCAGATTAAAGGAATCCCGTTCTGTGAAGATATCACTGTCACTTCAATTTAGATAATGACCGCTGATACCTTTTTTCTTTCATCTGACTGACAGTTATACAGTCTGTTTGCACTCTCTCCCTGTCTCACTTCTGAACATAGCCTAGTGTAATAGAGGGCATTGTCTTATTTCCAGCAGAGAATCAGACCTGAGATCTTGGACACTGACCAGAAGCGTGATAATTGAGGGTCATGTTGTGACAGCTAAAGGAAAGGGGGGGGGAAGGGTGTTTGGTGAAAGCAGACACTGCATGTAATTGAGAATATATAGTATAGCATGTCCACCCGAGATGCTTAATTGATTTAACCCTGAAGCAACTCCACCTGAACAGCATCATCTTCCTATAGGCTAGCCGTTGGCAGTCTTTTTTTATTTCATCACATAATGCAAACTCCAAGTGGCCATCTCACAAATCTAGGGATGTGGAGTTAAAAAAGAAAAAAACTGTAGCTCGATCAGTCATTATCATGACACACCCAAATATCTGACCTAATTGTTCACAATCAAGTTGCATTGGAGGTAATGTAGGATCTGATGCATCGATTTGATCCTTTTTTTAAAGTGACTTAGAAAAAACGTGTCCACTCGGACGATAGTCTCGATACCTGGCGGTACCTAAATGGAACCTGCAAAATTGTAGAAAAATGAGCAACGACTTAATACCAACGTACCGGTTCTCGACAACGCTGCAAGCAGCATTTTTGGGTTCCAAGCTACCGGCTTGTTCAAAGCGTTCCCAACAGGCACGAGTAAAGTAGTCAAATGAAAAACATCCTATATATAAAAATCCTGAAGTCAAAAAGGATGGAAAACTGTTTAACGGTCTAACGCCACAATTCAGCGCTACGTTCAGTCTTTTCATGTTTTCAGCAACTATTTTGTGTGTACATGTTTCCAAACACATTTTCAGATTTGACTTTAAGTGGACAACATAAACCACATAAGTGGTTTGTGAAAATGTGAGAATGATGAATCAATGCTGCATCTTTGGCTTTAACTCTCTACCAGCAGGCCCGACGGTGCCACTGCTTGCCTCAGTCTTTTAAACCGTTCAACTGTGGGCAGCTTTTACTCCGAACTTCATGTGCTGTTTGAAGTTGTTATCGTTTAATATTATAGGCAGATAAGTTATGTAAGAAATTGAATACTGTCGCCATTAAAGGCCGGCGCCGTCAGACTGACTGACATCAGATCTTTGGCAATGTGCCCGGTCAACAGCTGATTTTAAAACCCCACTTGTTCAATACAAAGACATGTTGAAAGGCTCTGACGATGGCAGGAGAACAGAAGTACTACACAGGAAGAGTGTAACAGCCATTGTGTCTGTAAAGCTTTTAACCCCCAGCTCTGCCAGTGAGTGAATGTAACTCACACATATTGATAGGCTTTAGATGGAAAACTTGTATCCTTTATGGAGTTTTATTTCCATTAGGACGGATGCATTAAGTCATTATTGCAGCTATTATTTATGCCAGAATCCATAACATTTTCCTTTGTTTCCTCACCTGTTTTACAACAGCATATAATAGTACTCAAGGTAAAGATTCACACTTAAAAACCCTTTTATATTAAAGCACAAACTAAAGACTAACCCAGTTATTAGACCCGAGTCAATATCAGCTGGGCATATATTGCCTTATATCCACTTAATGCAGATAAATCGGTGTATGTCGGCGGAGGCGTCACAAGAAATATCAAAGATTTGTTTCAGAAACGGTGTGTGTGTTACATTTTCCAACCAGTGAGCACTGATATGGTACATGTTCAATTGTCCCACTTCGTACATACTGTACCTTTGTCCTAATTCTGTAATAATCAAATTCAAAGGATCCTTCGATTACATATTTTCTGGTTTGACTGCTTTTACCTTTTTGTCAAGCTGAACAGCTTACGGCTGAGTAGGCTGTGCTAGAAGTTAATGGGAGAATGTGCAGAGTACCGATTGAGTATGTGTTTTCCCTTCCCTGACAAATCAGACCGAGTTGCCATTTCGCTTCAATTCATTCCTTTAAATCCCTGAACACGTCAATATTGTGGATGGCAATGAGGTCTGGAGCCAGGCTACATTTTCCCTACAATCAGTCCAAATTATAGAGTATATGTTCCAGCATACAGTTACTAAGGAATCAAGAAAGTTAAGTGTCAGTTCCTCTCTTGGAACCTACCGTATTTGGAGAAGTAGAACTAAACTTTGATGAAACCATGTTTTTAGCCATCTCAGACTGATTCTCAATCACAAAAATATCTAAAAATGACCAGAAAGTCAGTGTTTTTATTGACGTTTCACAGAGGGACAAAATTTATTTATAAAATGCAATGAAATGCTATTAGTTACGGCACATTTACAACCACGTATTTAACCCTGACCTGACATCAAGTATGAAGGTTCATATACATAATGTGTCATACATGCGGTTAATGTGGTAA
Organism: Melanostigma gelatinosum; assembly: GCF_949748355.1. Lineage (NCBI taxonomy): Eukaryota > Metazoa > Chordata > Actinopteri > Perciformes > Zoarcidae > Melanostigma > Melanostigma gelatinosum. Next base: position 22,079,650 of record NC_136638.1, read on the forward strand.
TAACGTTGTGGTGAAACTCCCATATAGTGAAGGTTACACTTTATCTCCTCTCACCAATAAGGCCAATATTTTACTGGGACCAGAATGACTGACCTATCTGTCGCACATCAAGACAGCATAAGCTGGTGATGGGTTGCATGTCTGCCATGGTGCCTGCTTCAAATGAGATTCATGACAAATTCCCTTCAAGAGTCCAGCCAATATGCTAGGTAATAGCATGCTTGGCGGTACTTATCTGTCTCCATTAAAGACACAGGTCATATCCCACAATGTCAAAACCATTAAATCAGAAAATATAGCTTGATGGTAGGATGAAGCTGGTCGCTGATGCGGTTCAAAAGCATCTCTGATTGAGAAAGGAGGTTAAAGTACAAAGAAAAACCACAAGTAAAAATCGATGGCAGGCCTTAATCAGAAAAATCTAAATTATTAGAAGAGTTATGACCCAATTTGCATTTCCGTGTCAGCTGCGACTGGTTTTTCACGGCAACCCCTACCAGTTTGAGTGCCACTAGAGATCACTCCTCGGGCTTTCAGGTTGACCCATTAACATTGAATGCAATCACCTCGAGCTACAACTGGGACGTGATATAAAATGGTCGCGATGTCACGGTGGTGCCCTTTCACCATTTTAAGTTGATACTGCAGGAAAATACTTCTCTTCGAAAAAGACTTGCACTGCACAGTTGTGCCTAATTCTATATAATTCCGAGCCTCCGTGTGGATCTGTCAGAGGGAGTCCTGGTGCACATTTATCATTCAGATAAGATCAAAGCTGGGGACAGTCAACCACTTGGCTGGGATTCCTTTTTCTTTTTCACTACGGTGGAGGCAACAGTGATCCGGATTGTTCCACGTCCTCTGAATGTATAAAACTGACGTCCTGCTAGATTAATGTCTGCATGGTTCAAGGTTCATGATTCGTCTTAGAACAACATGGATCACATGTCTGATGAGCACGCTTTACCAAGCAAAGCTTGTTGTAGAAATAATGGTTGATTTGCACTGATAGAAAATGACGACTGTTATCTCGTCCGTATAAATGTTCTGGAGCAGTAACTGAAGACTATTTTCATCATTACTTTATAAAATGAATCGATAAAACACTTTGCCTATAAAATGTGACGAAATACCCATTACCATTCACCAGCCCACGTTGACATCTTCAAATATCTTGTTTGTTTTCTTGAGGGGGGGGGGGGATACCTTTTATCCCTTAATTATTCATCAGTAGGACATGTTACCATTTTACGATTTTGGGATCTGCATAAGGCCTCACAATGCCTAACTATCTTTGATACTTACAAAAATAAAACTTCAAGATTCATTTGCTTTTCTTCTGAAAAAGAAACTAACATTGTCTGGCTCTGTGTTTCGATCAGTAAGTAGTGAGCACGAATAACTCAAAAGGAAATGTTTAAATGGTGCAACAAGATTTTCACCCAACAAGGACAAAAAAAGCCAAGAAATGTTCCAACAATGCCTTCTATATCCATTACTCCAAGCTGAGAAATAAGGTTCACGATGTTTGCTTTCTTTTCTCCAGCTCCTTCTGGAAAATTGTGGAGATTTTGAGAATCCTCTGTGTTGGCTATAGAGCAGCTCGGAAAGCTGGATAATGTGCGAGTTTGGTTTTCAGTCCATCGAGCATTGGAAGTCACAGAAACTGCCCAGAATGCCACAGAACTAGGTTGAGTCATCCAAACAGTTTCTGACCTTTTGCAGCTTGGTGCTGGCTAATTGATTTGAGCAGATGGCTAAACTGCCTAGAATCAGCATCCAGTTTATCAGTAATGTATCTTGAGTAGAGCAACACTGCTGTGTTTATTTACATACATTTAAATCTGCAGGTTTGCAAAAACAAGCACAGTGGCTTGAGTTGTTTCCAGGCATATGGCTGGAGAACAAAACTGTCCCCGTCTGTCTCTAATCAGCCATTACCGGCCAAATCATATCAAATAAATGTGACCGTCAGACGTCATTACAGAGAGAAAAAAGCTGATTCCAAAAGCAAACTGCATTCTTTTCCATTCAGCATCCCTTACGGCATTCATTCCTCTAAGACCTTTAAATAAGACATTAATGACTAAAGGGGTGAGATATAATGCATATTCCAGCCTTTGTTGAGGAGGAAAGTTGGTGCTAATTAAAAGGGAGAATGATCATGGCTGGTGCCGTGGCCATTAGTGCGGGTATAATTATATAAGTTACAGTTAGCACTGTGGTAGCATTGAGATTGACACGTTTGTGTTTGGTGACAAAGAGACACTGTGAGCCAACAACAGGCAGCTGTGCTCTCTTAAGACTGTGGATTGGTGCCACAGAAATCAATATTCCAGATTTGCTCAATTGCATAGAGAGGAGGTGGCTCAGTGACACTGCAATGACCGATGTGCTGCTGGGGATGTTCACTAGTGTAGGGTTTACTAGATTAAACAATGAAGCAAGTGTCATATGAAGCTTGGAATCCATAATATTCGGTGTAGGGGTGAAAAGGTGTTGAATATATGGTAAATATTTTATGATGCAATACAGCATACCTAAGATGTGGATATTGGATTCTGCAGTGAGTAAATATGCATAACCAAGAACACAGAAACATAATCCACACACTGACCCCCGTGGAAAAAAAGGAGCGTTCTTGGGCAGTTTTTATATGGGCACATAGACAGAAACTCACGCGCTCAGACCCATAGTGCACGCACACATAAAGCGCGTGCGCATATGCGTAAACCTCTTTTTTTTTGCATAACACATGCTGTACAACCCAGCTGATCTCTAGTCATGTTTTTAAATTATTAATAAATATATTGCATATGAATTATACAAAGTGCGCTTTTTTACGTTTTGCTTCTTCAAGAGACTGATGGAAGAAACGACCGAAAAAGTCCTTGTATGTCATTAATGTCATGAGATTAATCAAACTAGTAAAGGAGCAGGTTGGATTATTTTTCTTCCACTGATGACGATAAACAATTCCAACATTTGCTCCATTCTTTTTTATTTTTTCAAAGATATTTACTTACCTAAAGTTACGAGATTAAACAGATAAACTCCCCACAGATCCATCTCTATGTGAAATGAGAATTTCAGATGAAGCGTCGGACCTCCACGTAGCCTTCGGCTGTATGATTACACGGCAAGAGGAGGGTATCCTGTGAGGCGCGCAGAGATCATCATTGGCACAAGGAGATTAATATCTTAAAGAAATCCTCAAATCAGTTTGTTCTTGCTGTGTCTTATTTTCTTAAAATCCCAGCAGGCTCTTCCAAGACGGTGTTACAGTCGCGCTTTTGCGCAAAGCCAGAGCCATGCGTAACGATGCGAGTGAAAGTTGTCCCGCGCGCTGTATGGTCCGGTGTTGTGAGAGCGAGCCGTCTGTTGCGCGTCGAGGTGGTGGCTAAAGTCCTTGAGTCCGCTGCTGGAGATGCTGAGTGCTGCCGGGAAGAACCACTGCCAAGAGGGAGGGAGGAGAGTGAGAACTGTTTGTGCAGGAAAGGACATTAAACAGTCTGATAAAGCAGTCGGGGCTTCCATGGCGTTAATAAAGTGTGACATAAGGTTCATTCAGCAGCATAAACCGTATTATGTTATTATCTCAGTCACTCATGTGGTATTTATAGTGATCTAAACCTGCTTTGACGTATTTATTTATGATGTTTTAGCCAGTGGTGGAAAGTAAGTGATTACATTTATTCAAGTGCTGTACTTAAATACATTTGTGAGGTACTTGTATTTCACTTAAATATTTCCATTTTCTGCTACTTTATACTTCTACTTCACTACATCTCAGAAGGAACTATACTGTGCCTTTTACTCCACTACAATTATTTGTTGACTTTAGTTGTTAGTGACTTTGCAAAATACAATCGGCAATTAAAATAAGATGTGTTATAGGTCAAGAAACGGGTAATTCATGAGCTAGCAGTATATACAGTTATTAAAATCAACCCATTCTTTACATTAAAGTAATCAACACCTTAATGCATCACTAATAATAATCTAATGATATAATATGTGATTATTCTGAAATAGGCCATTCTGCATTATGAGTACTTTTACTTTATGTGTATTTTGATGCTAATACATGCTAACACATTTACTTGCGTAACATTTGAAATGCAGGACTTTATTTGCAAAAGAGTACTTCTACACTGTGGTATTTCTACTTCTACTTAAAGGTTCTCCATATGACATTCAGCTTTAATATAGTACCACACAACTACAGCTGACAACGCCGGCCTGACCAACAGTTGCAGAAGCGTAGCCCCTCCTCTCTGGTGCCCCCTCGGATAAACACTGTTAGCTCAGTCAGCGCTGTTGCCGTTGTTTGCACTGTTAGCACTGCTATCACGGTTAACTGTCACTATGTTGAGAGCCATGTGGAGACAATAGAAATTATCTGAATTTCTAATTTAGCACCTTTATTTACCTCTTCAACTTCTGGTTATAGCAGTCTCCAATAATATTGTTTTGCTATTTTCATATGATTTGATTTTTCATGCCATAGATTTAATATAATATCAATTATAAATCCAGTGTTATAGCCTCAATGACTCTTTTCCGTACTTTGTTTTCATGTGGGACTTCTACTGGCTTGACTTTTCATCATCAGCTCAAGGTCCAACACTTGTCATTAAGTTTTGCTTGTATAATATGAAGTGTAAGTTTTTGTTGCAGAGAGCTTTTAAAGGAAAGTGAGTTGGGAGTTTGAGCTGAAGTTGGGGTGTTGAAAACTATTACATCCTGTTTTATTTTGGGGTGCATGTTTGTCTATCTGGGGTAACCTCATGGTCCAGTCTGGTCTTATTTATTTATTCTTTTCGCCTCTGTTGTGAAATGTCACTCTTCTGATTCAGATCAGTCACAATCAAATGTGTTGAAAGCCTAAATGTGAGACCTAAGTATTGATGATCAATGCTTAGCCTAAATCCTTTTCTGAAGGTTGTGGCTGCGCTCACAGAAGTCTTTCAGGTCTCCCAGAAAATCAAACAAAAGATGAATATTGATACGAGAAACTCTCAGAAGAGGCAGATTCGGGGCACTCTCAAACAGAAACCTTTTTCAGTTCTGGTTTCCTGAGCACAAAGTTTCAGAGCTCACAGTCCAAATTCATGTCGACAGCACACCTCTAATTGGTTACATAATAAAATGCGGACAGGCAGGCAGTCCCTTTTTGTAGATTCCCTCTGAAGTCAGATATCTTCAGAAGGTGAGAGTTATTGATTCTTCGGTGCCAAGAATTCAACCTTTCGCACCATCTGTTCATTTTATTGTTCAGGAGCTGTTTTCGTCGGAAGGGAACATCAGCGGAGTGAGGATGAGCATTGGAGTTTGTTGACTCGCCCCTTTAGTGCGTCTCCAAACCGGCAAACAACAAATAGAGTTTCCAGATGACCCATGCAAACAAAGCTGGCGAGCAGCAGATAACAAGGGGGTCACCATGTTGGAACAGCCATACTCTGTGTGTGTGCTTCACTGTATGTGTGTCAGTGTCTGTAAAGCAACGAGAGGGGTCCAAACGGATGATCCAGTTGTGTGCCAAAGACAGAATGAAGACCTCTGAAGAGCCGTTTCAGCCTGCTGGTGTTATCTTTACTGCCATTCATGGCTGCCCTACTATCATGCTTCACTGGACTAACATGTGCTGGCAACATTACGCATTTCCACAGCCTTAGTTGTTTCAAGTTTTTTTTTTTTTTTTTTTTTTGCTTAGTCCTCAAATCGGAAAGACTGTAACTGCAAAATGTCTTTACGCCTCAACGATTGTCATTTTCACTCCCTAACAAGCTTGCAATGAGAATATTTGGAACAATATATTATCATCTCTATTGGGAGTTGGAGTGCTTAAATGTGGGGAAGATGGGCTCTGAAAATGCTTTATGAATCCTTAAAGAGCGACTCAAAGCCATAGGGAGCTTCGGGTAAAGTACGTATTTGCAATGTGCATCTGCATTTGTAATTCAAATCAACATTAAATGTTGCAAGAATGAAAAAGCCCGGTCAACGGTTTAGGGAGAATTAGAGAGAAACTGTTTATTTTCTTCTGAACCATTTAAGTCTTTGGCTCCCTCCCAGTGGATTGGGAATGCAGAGGGGTTTGACTTTCTTATCCTCAAATTAACAAACCAACCTTACGTGATCTGCATCACCTGAGCTGTGATTTCCTCCAGCAGAGATGTGGCACAGATCAATCTCTTAAACCAAAGGCCCTGCTCACATATCATAGTTATTTTTGCCCTGGGGGTATTGAGTTACTGTCAATAGGTTCAGGATCTCTTACTTCTCTAACAATCTTTGAAGCTGGAGAGTATGCACTGTTTAGGCATGGGGGATGGACAGCGCTCAGTTCTTCCTTCAGGCAAAGTTACATTGATTTCCTATCTTAGTGAGGCGCAGCACGTGGACACGAACGTAATGAAGGATTAGTTATTGTAATCATCGCTGTGTCAAAGTGCCAGAACTGGGTGAGGAAGAGGGGCTTTGTAAATGTTTTGTTGGATGCATTTAGCAGTTTTGCTCTCCGCCAAATGGAGACTTCTACCTTCTGCATGACAAACCAAAGAGCACAGTGCTGGCCTCATTCCCCTTTGCTTCAAAGCAGAGCGTCCCACATGATGCATGCCTGTCTTTTGTTAGTTTAGGGGATTTTGTCCGGGGAGGTTTTAGAGCTGTTACACGCCACATCTCAGGTGTTTCCATTTCATTTGGCTGATTTAAAACCTTATTCAGTTTGAAGTTGGGCGGAGCGAGGCTAAAATTCAGTAACCTTGAGTCAGACATTTTGACTTGGTATCGTAGGAAAGGTGCCGTTTCAACTTATAACACGAACAAAAGCTCTGTTCCAATAACGTGTCTCAGTCAGCCATGCCAGTGAACTCACATATATCAGAGCTCTGACCTCACACAGCTAAATGGAATTCAGCCATTAATTCATTAATTATTTAACTGTTATTACATTTCTTCAAATTTGGCACAAACATGCACTTGGACTCAAGAAGGAACTGATTCGATTCTGGTGGTCAAAGGTCGCTGTGAACCCACAAATTACGTTTTTGGTCATAACTCAATAATTCATATGTTAATTCATTCAATTTCACACAAATGTCTAATCGAGGTAAGAATGAGGACGTGGTGACATTTTGGACAGACAATGAAAGTTAACTGCAACTTGATGGGTTGGCGGAGGCATACAACCATGTGGCGCTCATTTTAGTTTTAATTCGTTGTCTTAATTTGTTTCTCTTTACTTATGACCATAATTTGAGAAATCAAGAGCTTTGCTGTCCTTCTCTCAAAAATATGTAAACTGCCATTCATTCGTGCGCAGCATGGTAAACAAGTTTCACAGACTTTCAACATTTCCCCAGGCTGGATAATCCATCACAGTAAACATAAAGCCTTCATCATTTTAATGTTGTTACTTCACTGCACAAGTTGAGAAATCGTGTTTCAGGCTGTGTATTGTGTTACACTCTAACTGCTGTCAATCATCTGAAACAAATGAAAAGTCTGCAGCAAGAAATAATCCCTGCAAAAGCTCACATATATATTTTATTCTCTTATTCGCGGCATCATATTTGAGACGTCTGTGTTGGCCCGGACAAACAAACACAAGTAAAAAAACTCTCCTTGGTGGGGGAGAAGTGGAGACGAGGGTTTGTGTCGCAGTGAGCAGTAATGGTTGTTGTCACGTGTTTCCGGACTTCATTCTACACCTTCAAACATTCACACTGTCGACGAAGAAGCAGGTCATACATACTGCTCCCAGGACAGTGACGTCATGTCTGTACTTGAGTGTGAACAGAGTGGTTCCTGTTCTTCTGGGACACTCACTCTCTCTCTTTCTTCCCATTCAGTAGACCAATATAGGACAGACTCGACAAACTCATCTCCAGTGTTTGACGAAGAGGAACTCCAGTATTTGTTGAACATGCACAGAGGTTTGTGTGCATGCAAGCGTACTGAGAAGGGTGTTTCACAGCCAGTGCCAGTGCCAAATAGAGCAGTGCTCAAGCGGCGCCAGATTGCACGGCGGGCATTTGCACAGACGGTGACTCCGTTACCTCTCGCTACAACAGATGGTGTGTCTCATGCATACTGTGCGGAAGGTTATGTTACTGCTCTGCGGATGCCTAGTTGTGTCTTAAACCTAATTTGGACCACACAGTCGCAGACGCAAACAACAGACGCACACACGGAGAGGAAAAGAGAGGACGCTGCTGAATTAATTAAGCAACTGTTAAAGAAATGATCGAATAGTTTTCTAACAAGCACAGTGAAGATACCGATGCAGTCACAAAGACCCCCCCCCAACCCTCCTTTCTTTAACACCTGAATATAGGACACATGCCCCTGACTTCCAGCTTCACTGCAGTGTATTCTGCCTTTTTTTAAAACAGCTTCCCCTTTCTTTCACCTCAGGGTTCAGCTATTATCACTCATGTAATTAAGGATTAGAGACTTAGAGAAAGAGTAAAAGGATCAGGTTACCCTGGCTGTGCCAGATGTTAAATTCATGACACTTCTTTTTCTTCCAGCAGGGGCCATCTATCTCTGTGGTAGGTTTAAGGGGGTGGTAAGGTTAGACACTCCTGGTGGGCAAAAATAATCAGATGGCACCTGGATCAACAGCTCTATGTATTAAGATCCATAACTCATCCTCCTGGTATTTGTGAATGTGAATGCACAAACCAAAATATGTGTGAGTGCGTGCAAGTATGTGTGCAGATTGTTTTGTGTGTTTACAAATGGCTGCTTGGTCTTTTTTTCTCTGACACTTAGATGATAATTTATGCTCTGTACCGCACACGTCTTTTTAAGCTAGAAGCACCGAGCAGATGTTCGTGCTACAATTGGAAAAAACAAATTGAAGTGCATTCTGCTCCAAGTACTTTTTTTTACTTTTAGAACATGGGACTCTGAATGCTTAAAATCGTGACCATTTGTTTCACTGTTGGAATGCTCTCCAGCAAAATACTTTGATGAGTCAAATAGAATTATTCTATAAAAGTTTGTGAAATGAGCACAATGTCTGACACACAGACTACTTTTGTACATTGCTATAAAATGCTCCGTCTTGCTTCAGTCATTACGATGCACAGAATTATCAGCGCTGACCCACTCGGGTGTTACATGTGACACAAAGATCAAGACCTGTGGCATTATTGGACCCGGTTAGACTGCATCTAAGTTGTCCGTGTTTTCGATTTACAACTTTAACCCTTTCACAGTGTGTTTTCAGTTCATGAAATTTATCGTAACATTTTGGTTACCAAGTCACGGTGACTTCGTCCACTTCTCATTTACAGTCTGTGGCTGCAGCTCGTCAATCGGGTAGAAACAAGACAAATACAATCCAGTAAATCCAGTTGGATTAACAGATTATTGCATTTTAAGGTCTATCAGATGCTGCACAGCGGGCTATGATACTATGAAATATGATACGATGAAATATGATACTACTGGCTCCATGCAAATGAATGAGAGGGCTGCCTTATTTTCCACGCGGGGCTCAAGTCGGCTGAACATCTTGGCCTTCGGGTTAATGAAGTAATCATGTTTAGGAAATTACAGCAGATTGGTTAACGCAGCTAGCAGCCCCAGAGACCAGGCTGATAATTACACCCAACCAGACCAAAGTGGTCACTGATCAGCTTACTGTTATTTACCAAAGTCTACACTTCACCGCTCAAGCAGCATGTATCGTATATGTGTGTAAGCTTAAAAATGTCGTCTTGTAAATTATTACACAAACAGGAATTTGCATGAAAGTAAAGGAGCTGGAGTGAAAGCCCACAGAACTGTGTTGGCAGCAGTGAAAATAAAGTGTTTTCGTTGTGGGAGATGGACAGCTTGAAAACCTGAGTGACATGTAGACAGCCCCCTTCTCCGTTCAGAGGTCTGTGTTGTTATGAGCGCTCTACAAGGAGCAGTCGACGTGCAGCCTCAATAACGCATTGCTGGTATGACAGTGAAAGATAGAGCTCATTTTAGCCGCATGTGTTTGCCATGAACCGTGTTCAAAAGACTGACCTGACCCCGACACCGGTACATTGATGTTGCCCATGCCAGTTGTGTGTGCGCATCCCCATGGGGAAAAGAAACAATTTGCCAAATTAGAAGGCAGAATCTGGTGAGGGCAAAGGCCAAAAGGGGAGTCACTGCTGTTTTCCATGTTGGTTGTAAAGCAAACAGCTCAGCTGCAGTGTTATTTCTAGGAGGCTTAAGTGGATGCCTATTACTTTTTCTGTAAGCTTTCTCACAGATATGTATTGATATTGTTTTCACTTTATCTATTGCTTGTCGAAGACCTACAAAACATACATGCAAAATATGCAAGGGTACGAAAGGGCATGTTTGTTTGCTTTACACAGTTTATTGTAGTTTCCATGGGGCATTTCACACAGTTTCCTTAATGTAGTCAATCTCAGACTCTTTGAAGTCATCATCACTTTCATTTATCCTCGAAGTAGCTGAAGTAGCAATTTACCTTGCGTCTTTATTTAATAGGCTACAGAGTGAGCGGTTGAAGTCGGGCTGCCTGTCTTCAGCAAGAAAATGAATTTGCAATGTGTAATGAGTCCCGCTTCCATCCAAGTACTTATTCATGAAATTAATGCTACTTGTCTATTCCTGTTAACAGGGAATTGAGCAGCTGCTTGTTCTTAGTTGAGAAGGAGCTGTGAAGTTTCATGTTTAACTCATGAATGCATTATTAGTTAGAAGTACAGAGGGGCTGATTATTTGATAGTCTCCACATGTTTCCTGTAGTTTAAACCATATGAATGATGCATGTTTGGTGTATGTCTATCACATTACTTCATGAATTAGGGATGAAGGTTATGGCAGGGGGATACCTAACAGTGAATGTGGTTCAGATCTATTTCGTCTCTCTGATACTTATTCTGGGTAAACTTTGTGTATCGCTAAATACCGAGCATCCATCAGATACAGTACTAAGGATCTATCTGGATCGATATATATCCATTCAATGATCAACGATCCAATATCATCGATGCAATGTGAAAACATTGACATATCGTAATTTCTTTGTCTTTCGTCTTTCATTTTCAGATTTCTATTATACCATTTCCATCCAAGCGCACCTCCCTTCTCGACATTCAGATAGCTGAGAGAGAAATATAGCGAGTGACTGTGAGTAACATTATGTTAAGATCCCATGTCTTGCTGGCTATCTGCTGATTAAAGTGATGGGCGAATTAGCTCCAAAGTTAGCCACAACCAGGCTCACTTAAGGTAGACCAGCTATTCTCATTTAGTGACGAGCTGCTCACGAGCTTTGACCAGCAACCAGACAGAAAAACAGGTCCATTTATATTATTTTTATTCATAAAAAAAAATAGTTGTTTTTCATTCAAAATAATCATATTTTGGTCTCTTTTTTGCTGATGTAATATTGTCTCGTATCGATCGCCGGCCCCTGAATTAAATCAAATCTAAAATATATTGCGGTGATATCAGCAAATATTGTATCATTGTCCAAAATGATATGAGATCAATAAAGAATCAGTGTCTACTTTATATGTGTGTATATGTATAAGTGTGTGTATACATATTACTATATAAACTAACATTTGTTAATTTACTGTTATGTTTGCATGTGTTTTGTCTCATGACATTTTCATCTCATAAAAGTACACAGGATATTGCATTAAACATAAGTTATATCTTTCTGGATATAACTTTGCATGTTATTCAGCCAACAGCTCTAGATTTAGTTTATTGCAGTCAAGTAAAAGGTCCGCATGTAAATTAACCAGCAGCAATATCTTTACTGCACATACAGTATAACTTGCACACATCATCCTGAATACGCTAAGCTAATACAGCCTCTAAATAAATGACCAGTCAATGGAAGGTGAGTCGTAAATTTAACTGTACACACCTCACTGTGGTGCTGTCGTTGTAAAACCATCACATAATGTACAACGAGCATTATAAATAATAAGGCAATCTGCTGGAGGTGTCATCCCTTCCTGCTTTTTTCAAATTGTTTTTTAAATCTCCTTTTCTTTTGCCTTGTGTTTTGATGCTTTTAATGGTTTTATGTGAAGCACTTTGAATTACCTTGTTGTTGAAATGTGCTATACAAATAAACTTGCCTTGCCTTGCCTTGCTTTAATAATTAACTGCTCCAACTACTGAGCCCCAGATCTCATAGAAATCACTCCAATACAACACGCATGACTGTTTGTTTTTTCACAAAGAGGACATTTTGGAACCTTTCCAACAGGATATATAAAACAACCATGCGCACACTGTGCTAATTAATATTTCTATTTAGTGCATACACACAGTTTTGGTTGTGAATCGACAGTTTTATGCATCTGGCCCATGATATATATAATCAGCTGAGTGTACATGTGGGCTGAATTATATCGACATACTAAAAAGGCCACATGCATAATAGTCTTGTATTACACAGCCTATTCAAAGTATTGATTTTTTTTGCCATTTTGATTATTGTATATCATGTCAAGTCCAGACACGGTGAAAGCTGCAGAGACAGACCACTGCTTCTACATTAATGAGAACTGTTCACCCAAAAAATCGACATGCTTGTATCTTTCACAAATCCACCGTCTACTCCTTCGTAGAGAATGAATAATCCAAAAGTGTCGGTCTAGTGAGGCGCTGCATTGGAAAAGGAAATGCATGCAGGAGCACATTCTTACTGGACTACTTAATGTCAACTACATATTTCTGTTTGGCACACACACAATTATGTTCATGTTTAAGGCACTAAAGGAGTACCCATGGGGAAATTATAATGTGGATATTTGAATGTAATGAGTAATAATAATTGTCCAGCAAAGATAAATAGTGGATTGGACAAGGTGTCATAGCAGATATAGCTTCAGTGCTTGGCTGAGCTCATGTTTATTTTAATATTTAACTTTCTTTGATGCCCTACAGGACAGGATTTGACCACTCAGTAGTTTCATACAGTTATTTAAAGGTATAATATGCAACAATTTCCTAAAAAAAACATGTAAAGACTGATGCAAAAAGAGATTGAAAAATATGCTTGTGGCGAGATTACATTTGTGAATCCTTCCGTGTGCATTCATTAATATTGAGACTGATCTGACCCCATACAATTCTGGAAGTCAGCAAAGAGTTATTTGGACCCCACTTGGGGGTGTAAGCCTCAGCCAATAAGCCGGGTGTGCTGCCCGCTGCCCACTGCGACGTACGGAGGCTCAAGGTATGTGGCTGCTCTGATACAAAGCGGTCGTAAACAGGGTGTTACATCATTGTGTGTACCGTATGTGTTTCCACTCTCAGTCTCTCAGCTGTGCGGTACAGTCCTTGGGTGTTATATCTGACTGTGTTGGTGACTGTCGCCATGTTGTTGTTGTTTTTGCAACCTTTTTTTTTGCCATAGTCTAATTTTGATTACCGTGTTTACAAACAGCAACCGCCAATTTGGCTATGTAGTATACTTTTAAGAAATCTTGATATTTTTAAACCAGTAAAAGAAGAAATTCACAACACTTTCAGGGATTCTTTTCACCTTCCCCTGAGATGATTGATAAAAGTGCTGATAAAGTGGCGGTACAATCAACGCTGATTGAGATAATTGTGTAATAGCCATTAGCTGAGGTGGAAAGTGGTCTCATTATGCTGTTGAGATTTGAAAGAAGGTTGGTGACTGTACTGGGCAAAAATAAATGCTCCTGAGAACATCACTGCACTTTTTTTATTAACATGAAACCGCAGCCAAGTCTCTCATCCCGACTTTTAACCGGCCAGTTGGGACAAGAAGTAATCGACATCTGCGTCCGTTTGGACTCCAGTTTTCCCGACAATGTCTTTGGCTAATGGACTGACAGTTTCTGTTCATAGGAAGCGTTACTAAGTCAACATTAATCATTACAGAGGGAAATTACATTTTAATGTGACAACACGATTGGCTGAGTACATTGTCGTGTGTGTGTGTGTGTGTGTGTGTGTGTGTGTGTGTGTGTGTGTGTGTGTGTGAGAGAGAGAGAGAGAGAGAGAGAGTGATGGTCTGCTTCTGAAGAACCAGAGTTGGTGATTGTTGGAGCAAAGACTAACCTAGAGATTTTTAATTTAGAGTTTGTTTTTTGTTTCTGTCGAGTTTAAAAGAAGCATGTTTTACAATCAGATAATGAGAAAGAGAGAAACTTGCATCCAAAAGGTGTATCGTTGGTTTATTTGTTAGACTAAAAACAGCTAAGGGAGCTTGTGGAATGTAGCAAACTCGCCACTGATACAGCTGAAAGTACACACAGACGCACACGTCCAACCCTACTGGGCAGCAGCTTGTTTGGCTAAAACAGCTAACAAGGCTAATAGAGCTAACATAGCTAACAGCTACCAAAGCTTAACACATGCTACACAGAGTTAATGTTCAGACAAACACAAAGCATGAAGCAAAACCCACATAGCAAAGAGGCATGTCCAGCAATCAGCTAACGCGAGATACGCTTGCTATCTAGCTCGTTTGACGTATTAAATTGATTGATTTGAAAATGGCGTATTAGCTTTATTAAGTCTCATGTTGTAATTGGGTTGATTTCCCAGAACGCCACTTTGTCTATTTCCCCGTACGGTGTGTGATTCCCTGGTGGTTTGCTCATCTCAAACACACGTTGATGTCTCAGAGAAATATGACCAAGGGAAATCAGTGCCATGTACCAGAAAACAGCATTTCATTCTTTCTGAGCTCAGATCTATTTCCCTACTGTGTGAGGTACAAGTATGATAAGCTACATGGGAATGAAGGGACAGGCTTTACTGTCGAGATCTGTTTTTTTCCCTGAGGGTCATAAAATGTGAATACTTTGGCATCACTTTCCCAAGAAAATGCATCCACTCTTAAGGATGAGGCAAGGTAATCTGATCCACATGCATTACTGTGGTCCAATCGTCCTGCGATACATTGCGCACATAGAACGCAGTTATTCAGGTCCATGGGAAATGTGCCTCCGTGTTCTCAGGGGAGCGAGAGTGAATGGGAAGATTCAGGATCCGCTTGGCTGAAGAGGGATTACAAACCCACGGAGTCTTTCGGGAGAAAGACACAGATGCTGCATTGATCCTGCTGATAAACACTGAATGGCTGTAAGCTCGAGTAAGTGTCAGGTTACCAAACGGAAACGCCAAGACAGCCCAGAATGAAGTTTAGAGCAGTGTATGGGAAGACTTGCAATCACACAATAAGGGAATGGAGCAGAACTTATGTGTGCTATTTGCCAAAAATGTACATAATTTTCCTGTTGCAATGTAATTGATTTAAATATGTAAGTAAGAGTCGGACCTAGATAATTCCCTGTGCAGTTTGTTATCTCGTGGAACCTATAGTCATCATGAGTGTCTGTAAAATAATTTATTTTTAGTGAAAACATTTTGATAACCTTTATTTGATTGGCAGTATTACAGTATATGGCGGGGGGGGGGTATAGTTTTTACAGTGGCTGAAGAAGAGACTCTCAGAAGCCAGGGGTGCATTTGGCAGACTAAGAAAGACCTGCAGCTCCAACAACATCTCAAGAGGAACAAAGCTGATGCTGTGTAAAACATTGGTGGTGCAAGTCTTACTATTTGGGTGTGAGTCATGGAACGAAACAGTGTATGTGTTCCATTACAAGTGTCTACGAAGACTCATCCGATTTAAAAGGCAAGGACAGGTCAGTACTGAAGAGCTACTGGAAAGAGCTGAAATGAAGCCGCTGAGCGAGGACGTGAAGTGGCGGAGATGCAAGATGATCAGACACATAATAAGACAAGACCAGAACAACACCTCCAGCATAGCAATGACCTGGGTACCAGATGGGAAAAGAAGAAGAGGAAGACCAAAGACTTCCTGGAGGCGCTCAGTTGAGAAAGAAAGAAAAGACTGGAATTCATGGAACGTGGTGCGGACCATTGCGTTGGAAACGCCCTTTTGAAGGCCTTACCCGCCACAAGGCACTAAGAAGAGGTACTTATTTATTTATATATTATTGAACACTTTAGTCTCCATTTATAAAAAGCAGCATATCCTCTCATGTGTTAAGCTGGAACCAGCACACATTGGCATTCGTCCTAAATAAATAACTAACAAATGGTTAATTAGTTGTTGATGCCTATCAATTAATCGATTTAATTGTCTCAGCACAAATTAATTAACGGAGATTTGACCTTTTATATTCTATCTAGGCTTTAATAATGACCAACATTATATATCCTGGTCATTTCAGCAAGGTTAATCACACCATAAATTGTTTTTTATATCGGCGCTTGCCTTGGAGCAGCACCATAAAAGACAAAAGCCACCTAAAGGACACAGTAAGGGACCTTCACCGTGTTCACTGAGTGGAACAAGACCCTCCTGACCACACAGGAGAAGGACCCTTTATGGACAAGACAGGATGCAGCACAGCGGAGGAAGCAGAATGATCTCACCCCTACTGCTCCCTGATTTGCGCAGCGTGAAATGACTGTCCTGTTTGTACCAACGGGAGCGGTGGCCACCCATCAGGTAGTGTCCGTGGACAGGGGTCCAAGAGGCCCTCGTGAATTAAGGGAACATTCATAGCGTCTCCGAGGAGGTCCACTGATTGCCTGCAGCACTACTAATTGATTTAGTGCAAGGTCGGAGTCTGAATGACAGAGGGTAAAGGGAGGAATTTCCTGTTTCTGCATCTATAATTCAGTGGCTTCCTGTGTGTGTCAGAGTGTGTCCTTGTATGGAAAAGTAATGCGGTATACTCATTTATTAATTCACGTGCCTGGTATAGATATCTGAATTATACGCTACAGTATATTTGCTTTCAACTGGATGTTATTTAACTTCACTGATTATCTGGATATTGTTATAATATGTTTTTATACATTTAAGATATCACTGTTGAGTTTAGTTGCATTCAAACAACTTTTGGAGCAGCAAAAGCTTTTCATTTAAACTTTTTATCTGTAACATCTTGCTCCCTAACTATTTGAACTGTTTCATTATTTTTAGCTGTCTGATTTAATAATTCATGCACTACTTTTAGCCTTTTCACCGACTACACAATACTTTTAGCTTACTGTTTGAAGTGTTTCATTATGTTTTATTTAAGCATTTCAACTATTTATTAGCTGCTATAATCTTTTTCACCCTGTATACAATAGTTCTCGATAACTATTTCAACCATTTACCATGCTGACTATTTTAACCATGTCCACTACTTTTAGCTTTTTCATCTGTTTTTAACTATTTTATTTCGCAAACCATTTCAACCATTTATCTATGACTTATTATAACTCACTTTTTTGACATCTCTGCTTGCTTGCTAACTAGTTTTTACATGAAGTTTAACATCTTTCATCTTTCTATTTATTTTTTCCCCTGGTTGGAGCTCACGGTTGTAAATATAGGTGTGTTGGCCTGTACATTGCTTGCTCATCCACGATAGTGGGTGATGCTGTGTTTATGTGTGCTGGTCTGTTAACTGGGGCTGTGTTAAGGTATGCAAGCTGTCCAAACCAGCAGTCTGCCAACACGCCCGCTGCGCTGTCCCTTTGAAGGTCTGCTGGATTTCCCTCTGGTGTCTGAAGACTCTTCAACCAGCCACACAAACAGTCTGCCAGCTCCATGAGAGAGGCCTTTGTTTTTGTTCTCTTCCACCACAATGCTCGAGCCTTGCCACTACAATTGAACAAACACTGCAGTGTTGCAGGGTCTGTTATTCAATTCTTGCAGTTCGAAGATGAAGATGGACAATAACCTGAGACACGGAGCGTGGCTATTTTCATTCAAGGCACTTTAATAGCGAGAAAGTGTTTTCACAAATCCCAGAAGCAATTAAGTTTTGCAGAAATTACTCGTATGAACCCGAAACCCATTTCAGAGTGCATATTAGAGTTATTTTTTTGCAAAGAAGTAAAGTGGTCCCTCTTTTACTTAGTATGTGAAACAATTTCATTTTGAGAGCACCTTGCTTGAGGCTACAATGACCCTTGACTCCCAAGTATTTGAAAAAAAACTCAACTCACCATTTTCATAACTAGTTTTCATTACTCTGTCGTGCTGAAGGAGGAGAGGGAAGAAGAGCCTGAGCCGTTGATTTGCTCTCTGAAACAGAGAAGGTGTTTCAACATGCAAAACTTTCACGGAGAAAGAGAGAGAGAGACTGGATCAGCCCAGGACTTCAAACTGCCCGAAGCAACCTGAGCGTCTCTCACTCAACCCCACAAAGTATTGCCCCTCCCTCCCCAAGACAAAATAAATAAAAAATACTTTCTTTCTATCACATTAAAGAGAAACATCTGCCACTTCAGGGGCCTTCATTCCATGTCACACTAAACAGGTTTATGTTAACAAAACGCTAAACGTCTCCTGGGGAACCTCGGCAGAATGACGGTGTTGGGTACGGGATTTGTTGGGTGGATCCCCGACCACAGAGGCTCAGGCCTTAATCGCATTTCCAGCTTGTGCTTGCATCCAACTTTCTGTCTTGATGGATTTTGCACCTCGAAGCTCAATCGTGAAACCTTTTTAAGCGGTTTCGCTCTAAGACAACTGGGGCCTTCAGAGGTGCGTCAAACTGGGGAGCAAGGCATTCACTGCGTCACACAGCGCTGGGCCAGACGTCTCTGTGGAGGACTGGGTGTATGAAATTAAATACGCAGTCGTCTGGGAAATTCTGGGTAGTTGCACTTGGATGATCTCGTTGTGTGCTGTGAAAACGGTTCCATTTAAATGTTTTATGTGTTCATTTCATGAACAGACGTTGGATGTAATTGGAAGCCAGAGCTACATAATATGCTCATTGTTTGTTCCAGCCAAGAGGTCGCTTAGTGATTAGACCATGTCCTGAGGTGATATTGATGCCGTAGCTCATGGTTTAAGATGTGCAACAAAGTCAGATAATTATTTATTCATCCATAATATTTGACAACAAAACTACACTGAAGGCAATGAAAAGGTCAGCCTTTGCATATTCAATGTTGTTTATGTCTTTGTGTGGATGTAACACTACATGTATGAAGAAAATGCTCACTGGGTTATCTCCCGCTGAAAGCATGATGAAGGGGCTCCAATGTGGTCTTTTTATGTGTAATCAATGGAAATTGTTAGGAATTCAAATAACCACACAAAGCATTATGCATGGACTTCCTCTCCCCATGCTGGTCAAAGTGTGTCCTGAGGGTATATGGTGATGGGGGGGAGGGGGAGGCTCACTTTCACACGCAGGCCAATTCATTTGGGACAGAGCGGTGGAATTTGCAGATGAAGGATCATTTCCTTTTGAATTTAAGTATGGAGAGACCATACATCTTGAAAGTAGGCTCCTGCCACCTGCAGGCATTCTCATCAGAGATTGATTTCTGACATTTCAAAACTGGCTTAACAACAGAATAGTCTCTACTCATTCCTGCTTTTTGTTTTGGTAATGAAAAGATTTCTGTTGTACAGTTCATCAACCAGCTGCCCACAGGGTGTGAGAGCTGCTCTCGATGCTGAAACGTGTCTTATTTAGCAACGCTATCTTGCTAGCAGGCTTGTGATTCCGACTAAGCAAGACGAAGCTTCACATAATTGGATACAGTTGCTTCTTTCGCGGCCCGGACTTTGAAATGCCACAGCCAAAAGAAAGCATTAGTCTCATCCTGCAAGGATGTGTTGAATGTCCTACAAGAGATGTGAAAATGAGATCGCGAGAGATAAAGCTGAATAGCCAAAGTGTTTCAAATGCCTCATTTGCACTACATGAGTCAGACCGTGTTTGGTCTCAGTGGGAATGTCTGGCTTGACCTTAGAGAAAGAATTCATCGAGGCATTTGCAGTTGATCACAGTTGATCACAGTTGACCTCGTTCGCATATAGCACAATGGTCTAGTTTTAATTGTCCAAGCTTCAAACTGAGACGTTAGCATAGATTAAATGTACACGTCCTGGAGGTCTCGAACCACCGCTGAGGGAGGGAAAGAAAAGAACCAAATTGTAACTGGCCGTGCAAAAATGGAAAACCCACAGCTGCTTAGTTGTGCTCTGAAAAACGTTCAAAAAAGAAATCGGACACATAATGTTCGAACTAATCAGCTCAGTATCTCCAGAGTCAACAATGATGAACAGTGTCGTCAGTTCAGTTTAAAGGATTTGTAGAGATTCATTGTTCCATGTGCTGAATATTTGAGCTATATGCTAACGTTAGCATGGAAACATGGTGGCGTTGTCTATGTTCCCCAACATGTTCACATTTGCTAGTAAGTGCTAAACTCAAAGTACAACTGAGGCAGATGTAAATGTTATTAGTTTAGCATGTATTTGGTCATAAAGTAGGACAAGTGAAAATGTGGGAGGAAAAGTAAGAAGATCACAGAAGAGAGGGACATGAATGTGTGTACCAAATGTTATGGCAATCCATTCACGATTAAACCTCAACCTCATGGTGGTGTTTAAGGAAAAGAGGGGATCAACCAATTCAGTAGGATTTATCCTCAGGGGAACATAGATGTGTGTTCACAATTTAGTTTACATCTATCGTGTAGATATTTAAGAGGATAAAAGCTTTTGACCTGCTGGTGGCACGAGGCAAAAAGTCATATTTACCGAACTCATTAGGCATTCGATTTCTTTCTTTTTAAAGGCTGTGTTAATACAAAAGAGATAATATGTCCACAAAAACACTATCAAACTCTTGAGTCCTCCGTCACAAACACGGTGCTGCTGTAGATCCTGTTGTAACGTTTGTGATTCTAAAGCCTCTGTTTGGATGATTCACAGCTCAATTCTTCATGTTCCATTCCACTGGCTCAGGTCACGCTACAAGATTTATATGACGCCATTGAGGTCTTAAACATTTCTTCCTGAACATGAATGTGACGTTACTGGGCGGCTCACAGTGTTTCTGTGCGGTACTGTTGACAATTTGGACCGATTTGATGATTTTTTTTTCCAGAGGAAATGATTTTCAGCAGAACATTGATCAAAACCAGCAGGTCACTCAGCAGCCATGTTTGTGTTCTCAGACTGTATTTCTTGCTGGTGTTTATTTATATGCAGGGTGAGCTAAAGTGCATTAACCTTACTTCAGGTCGGCTGATTTCACGTGAAGCGGTCGTTCGTCATTGTAGTTCTGGAGTAGATCCCGAGGTAGCAGTGGTATGCGTTGTGGTAACTGATGTGGACAGCGCTGATGTAGGTTGGAGATTGTTTCCATATGGGACCTGGTTTCAAGGACACAGTTTGCTTGGGTCTAAAAACCAGCTTTCATTTCATAGTTTGCCCACTTTGAACATGCAATGTGAAATAGTTTGACAAGTTTCACACTAGCAGTCACAACAACACAGCCCACCTTTCTCCTTGGCAGATAAATCTATTTCAGCTCAACAGTTCACTACGTTGGGATGAAACTACCTAAACTACGATTACAATCATTTAGAATAAATGATGCTGAAATACGAAGCCTATTCATTTGAGGACAGCTTTTCAAATACAATAGAAGTTTCAGAACGCAACCTACAAAATTCAAGGAAACGGTGACATTTAAATTGGAAAAGTAATCTAATAACATCTAATGGATGAAGATGTGGTTGAAATGTTTAGAGCTGAAACAGTTAATCGAGTTGTCTGTTGAAAGAAAATGAAAGTGAAGTATTAATTAAAAATGAACTGCACTCTGGTTCTAGCTTCTCTAATGCTCTTTTCCTTTGTTTCATGTAAAAACAGGTTAAGGAGTGTTGGTCGGACAACACAAGACATTTGAAAGCATCATCTCGCTCTGGGAGATTGTTACAGGTATGTTTGACTATTTTCTGATATGTTATGGACAAAGCGATACAACAATCAATCTATAATTATTAGTGGCTGGAATAATCACTTTTGCTGCCCTCGTGTCTGTAAGAAATTTGAGCAAAGAACTGTGTTTAGTAGCTATAATAAAAGTGTTCAATGATTCATATTTAAGAATTCATAATTAGTCATAAACATAAGGGTTTTGGAAATGCATAATTAAGATAAGCAGAAAGTGTTTTAGGATTAGGAGCTAGAAGTAGAATTTGAGACATGAAGCTTTTGCCAAAGTTGCAGAAGTTTAACGTTTATACTGAAGGATTATCATAGAAGGATTAAACCGTAACTGACAGTCATTGAATGTGTTAGTAAACTCAGGGACAGAAAGCCAGACAGACAGAATACACTCCTGGAAGTTAGCCAATAGGAATTGGGATAGACGGAAGAGGAGGTGTTTGGAACGGATGTGGGTGTTTTAATTTCAAGTCTTTTTCTCTCTCACGTGATGGCTCTCAGAGGACGGCCGGGTTTTATACCTGAGGAGATTGATATTGATTTAATATTTCATGGAAATAGTGTACTTCACTGTAAATACTGTACTTGCATCAGTGGGATTAAATTCCTTTTAATTGTAAACCAGTTTTGGTAGATTTATTGTTGCAGTGTGTCGACTGTACAAAGCAGCCGGACACGTGCTCTGGCCTCCTCGCTGTGGAACAGACTCAAACTTCCACATGTCCGGGTTCATAACATCATACAGGCGCTTGGTGAATACCACTGAGCTGCATTTACTGTAACTAGTAAGCACAGCAGCTACTGATTTGCTACAGTGGTACCGATTTTTATATAAAGTCTATAGTTTATATAAACACATGATACACATAGTTTCGTCCGGTCTCTGTTCAAATATGAGTTCCTATCGTAGCACTTTGGGTGAATTCTGTGTATTCGCGCCGCCCTGAGCCTTCATTTTGTATATAAATAATTTTGTTTGCGTTTGGTGTGAACACAGCATCAAGCTGAGAGGTTTTTAAAAAAAACTAAAAAAAGTTGATACAGCAATGTGTCTTACAAGTAATAAGACGTCTGCATACTTCCTACAGTTGACATTAACATATTGGAAAAACCTTTTATCTAGTCAAGTGCTCTCCCTCCACATCTGCATAATATGACAATGACAGTAATATGCCACTTTTAGATCATTGTGGTCTTTGAAATGTGTATTAAGTGTTTTGAACTTGGTTTGTCAGAATAAAGGACTCTTTCTCTGCATAGTAATTAATGCCACCCCACCCCACCCCCTCACTTCCCTTTTCCTTTCCTCAAACACTTGCCTCACTTCCCGCCCCCTCAGTCCTCAAACGAGCCTCTCTTGAGTCCCCTTCTCTCAAGGCAGACTCTTTGACCTCTCCGTTTTCCGGACTTGAAGCGGGCCGTGCGGCGTGATGAGGAGGCCTATGTGCGTGTGGCCGGCCGAGCCAGACCCCTGGAGCGTGCTGCCGCACCAAAATCCACAGTTCCAAAGTTGCAGAGCTCCTGCAGCGATTCTGGCACGGCTTCAGAGGATGACGGATGACAGGCGACGGTGGGGGAGCTTCAAGTGGAGGATGTGTCCAGAAGTCCAGCCTCCCGCCATGCTGGGTCCCAGGTGTGCATACTTTCATGGACATAATGTGTCCTCTCTCCCCCCCCCCCCCCTCTTATTGTCAGTGTGCACAGTGATTGATTGGCAGGCATCAGCAGTAGAATACTTCATTTAATCCATTTACTAATGAATGATATGAAATGAGATGTGTCCATCCTTATGTGGTTTGGTAAAAGTGCCGAAAGCAAAAGGCTGTCTGGAGTCATAAAATGGTGAAACCCAAACCCCCTTGAGGAAGACAATTTGAGAAACGATTTGTGGTTAATATGCAAAGACGAACAAATATTATTCTAGTACGGTCTCCTGTAGCAAAGGCAGGATGTGTGTAAACCAGATAAATGACTCAACAGACATCCAATTTCAATGGTTTATGCCACAGTAGTAAAAATGACAACTGCTAGGCTCCTGATTGCTGCGGTAATATTTAAATCATACATGTGTGCCTTGCACATTCTCCTGCGGGGGAAAATAAAAAAACATGATTACTCCTTCCATGTTTCCAGTCTTTGTTGAGAAACTAGAAATATTGCGACTGCAGTCATTGTTGTAATATTGATTCATGTGTGGGCAGCAGCTCTTTCACTCGTGTGGAACTGCGGTTTGAAATACAGTCAACAAAAGGGAAGTTACTGACAAAGCAATTTCCAAGCGGTTTAACTTAACCCCATAGATCACCGCCTGCATGTCTCCCATACAAGACTGTAATTACAACGGACTGTAAATAAAAAGCCTCTTCAATACAATAATGCATAGTCCTGTAAGAAACTTCTGAAGTGGAGAAAAACACCTGAGAATCAGCTGACCTCGGCGTAACCGCCTCGTCTGAGAGATGTGAGGAGCGAGACATGACAGTTCTTCTGAGTTTGATTTAGTGGAGCGGGAGGTCCGACGCAGTGCAATAAGTATTAGTTACGACTCTGTTCTCCAGCACATTGAGTGATGTGGAACATTTGAACAAGTAACACAATCACTGAGGATAAAGTACCGACTACCAGCTGTAATATAAAGCAGCTCTAATCATATCACAATGGATGAACGGACTGCGTAACACTCAAAGTGAACCTATAGAGAAGAATCACCATCCTCTGCAATCTGCCCTCAGTCTTTGGAGCCTTTCAACTCGTCGTGACTCATTCTCACCGTTCTTATGAGTGACGTCTACTTGCCCTCTCCAGTTTGAATTTTGTTTTTCGTTTCACCTTTGAGTGCAAAGTGTAGTCAGAACTATGCTCCGATGCATCGGGAACTAAACCCGGCGATGTCACGGCGTACTGGAGTACACTTGAACATCAAGGTGAGGAATGTAACCGCTGTAGAGCAGGAGATTTTCAAGTGCCGTTTGGTAACTATTTAATAAGGAAATACGTCATATTGTAACTGCCACCAAGTCGGCAGAACGTTTTAATCCAGATTTAGTGAACGTTTTAGAGATGTCAGTCCTTGACTGTTCACAAACCTTGAAAGTCTGTTTTATTTCAAACCAGCCAGTGTGCTGGAGTACAGCAAAAACTGTCCCAATACCGACATGCATTGTTCTGTGGCCGATCTCCAAAACAAGACGACGAATGAGCGAAATGTGTCGGCATTTGTTAATAAATTTTTCCACACATTTGTCCAGTTTTGGTGAAATGCAGATGGTGGTTTGAACCGGTCTTTATTCCTCAGGGCTTCATGGACGCCTAGCGTGGTGGCGGGAAAGGGAACGGCCGAGAACAATACGGGCAAGTCTTTCGTCAGACATCCGTCATCTCATCTTCCATCTCGTCCCTCTCCGCCTCGCCTTCTTCTTCCTCGTCCTCGTCCGATGTCACGTCCGGCTCATCCACCTGGGAGGTGCACTTTGGACACGAGCAGACAAACAGGTAGTTCTCCCTGGGAAGAGAATATCCCGCCAGTCACATTGTTGCACCTCTAACAAGAGCAGAAATGAATCAACATTTGACACTCTGCTGCTTCACACCAGAACAAAGTGTTTAATGCTTTTCCTTCAGTGGGTGTGATATGGGGGCTTATAAAGATTGGCATTCATTTACACCAACAACCTGGATTGCAGCTACACCGTCTCAAGGCTGAGAATGTTAGAGAAACGCACACCTTCGCAAACATTTTAAAAACAAACTTGCCCCACTCAGTGTTTGGGTGTAATCCAAAAATGGATTGACATCATGTTTATATTTCCCACCGCAACTCTCTCTCTACGCAGGAATGAGTCAGTTAGCCGGCAGCAAGACTCCTCACTGGTACCAGGAGGAGAGACCATGTCTTCCATGTACCGGCCTCTTTTCACGAGCAGCGAAATACAGAATTGATTTTAAGATAATTTGTTTTGTTTTTGGAAGGCTTTTTATTGATCCAGGTGGGACTTCGCAACAGTTTCACCCTGCCTCAAGTCTGAGGGGTTACAGATTCTTACCTCAGAACTTTGTGTCTGCTATGGCGGCTTCGGTCCCGCTGACAGCAGTCCAAATAACTGATGCAGATCTCCTGAGAATTGAAGAAAACACAGTTGAGCAGTTAGCAATTCCAGTTAAATCCTACAAACACACTACAGGTCTTTGTCGTGTTTCCCCCCCCCCCCCTCATGCAGGAAGTCGCTGTGTCCTTCCATCTTTCTACTGGTGCAATACTACACAAAGCGCTCCGCTGCGAGAGTAGCGCGGCTGGCTGTGACATGCAGATGTAAGGCTTCTCAATCTTTCTGACAGCTTGACAAACCAAACCCCCAACCCTCAAAGTCTCAGCCTTCTAATGCCAGCTGACACGGGAGCACACAAAGCTAGAGAGGGCTGTGCCGTCTATCCCGGGCCAGGATTTATCACTCCAAACCCAGACGTGTCAGCTGACCTCTCCTGGGTTGATGTCACTGAGGGCACTGAGCTGAAGCAGGAAATTGTTGTCGGGGAAGGACGCCTCCGCGTTGGGTATGCAGCTGTGGTTACCTGCGGGGGTCAAAGAAGACAGTGGAAAGGGGCGGTCATCGGCCAGAACAACAGTGTCTTTGAACTGAAGTGACAGCGCTCTTAACATGGAGATCAGCTGCACTTACATGAGCTTTGAAGCAGGAACAGTCCAGAGCCCTCACAGTTTAGGAAGTCTCCCGTTTCTACAGAGAAAACAGACAAGTCAGTGTTTCTGGCCTTTGTTGAGATGTGAACACGGACTACATAATAATCCCAACAATGGCATCGGGACAACACAGATGATGAACACTTAAAATCACACAATTATACAAAAATAATTAACTCCAAGACTGAGATAAAACTGACCTTTCTCGATGTCCTTGTACAGCTGGTCGATAAAAGAGTCCAATTGCTCCTTCTGCTGGGCAGGAAGCTGAAGTGCATCACAGGCATGGACCCACCGACTCAGAGAGCTGAGCAGAAACACAGAGAGAGAGAGAGAGAGAGAGAGAGAGAGAGAGAGAGACAGAGACAGAGAGAGAGAGAGAGAGAGAGAGACAGAGACAGAGAGAGAAAGAGAGAGAGACAGCGAGAGAGAGCGAGAGAGAGAGAGAGAGAGAGAATTACTTGAGCCGAACTAAGATCCAGAGTCGAAAGAGGGAAGAGCGGCGAACGTTTACCTCGTGCCGATGCCTTGTCCGTTGGTTCCCACGAGAGCAAACAGAGAGCGGAACCCCTCGGGGACAAACCACTGCAACAACGTCAGAAAGTCACGAACAGCATTTGACACTTTTAATATCAGCGGTCAGCTTCAGCATCTTGAGCCGGCAGAACTTAACTTCGTGTGCATTCACTTTCCAGTTAAATCGGCATAGAAACGCGGTTCTGGATGTCACAGCGAGATCAAGAACGCATCTCAAACATCAGGTGGAGGTTTCCTATGATGCCATCAGTGTGAACTGCTGTAATCAGCTGCCCGACAACATTTACTGTGCAGCTGCATTAGAACACAAAATGAGTCTGCAACAGTTCTGATAATTGGTCTGTCGTTAAACTGTTCGACTCTCTTCAAATTAACTTGAGCAACATTGTGAAATAGGAGCATTTTAAGGTTTTCTTCATACTGCGACAGTACGCTCGATACATCTTTAGTTTGGAACATTAGTCGGGTCAAAACAAGCGGTTTAAATTCGTCAACTTGCACAACAGAATGAATTGTTAAGACACTGGAGCTGTTCAGCATTTGGTCAGACGTACGGGGACACATGGATGCATTTGAAATATTCTTTCTTACCCGACTAAGATGATCGTCATGAAGCGCTGCTTTAAAAAAGCTCTGAAGCAAAACCAGCTGCCCCTACAGAAACAATGTCAGGCGGAGGGAAACGACATTTTACAGAACAGAAAACACACATCATCAGCATAGACAGCGGGAATTAAACCTCTTTCAGGAGGGAGTGACACTGCCACGCTGTGCTTATTGAGCTTATGGCCTGTTTGTAACATTTTCATCAACAGAACTACGGTGGACTGAGTCAGCAGCTGCAGGCTGAGGAGGCTCAACCTGGACTCTCTGCAGCTTCTACAGGTGCACTATTGAGAGCGTCCGGGCCGGCACCACCCGGTACGCTAGTTGCAGAGACATTACAGAAGGTGGTGAAAGCTGCTCAGCACATCACCGAGCTGGACTACATGGAGGACTTCTACAATTCAAGTCTATGTATTTTGTACAGCCCAAAATCACAAATCAAACATTTGCAAACTGAATTATTTGCTACATTTTTGTTATGTTACAGGTTTTTCATCTTATACGAGTTATATTTCCTCCCTATATTTTACTTTGCACAAGTTTATGTCTTTGATTCCTTTTTTTACTTTCTTCTTTTCTACATCGAGAGAGCCCGAGATACAAGATTATTGTTGCAAACGACTGCTTCCTTGTGTTTGTTGTGCTTCAAAACTATACTCTGACTTTTTTCAACATACTACAATATGACTTTTTGGGACATAAAATGCAGAGAAATGTTGTGATTTTTTCCCCAAGATACTTTACTTTGACTTTTTTATGAGTTTATATATTTGCTTTTTAAGACATGCTATGAAATACTTTGCGATGACATTTTTCATGAGAATTTGTATGACATACAATATTTCTATTAACATACATACTATACTCTGACTTTTTAATGACAAACTGACTTTTTTAGAAAATTTACAAAACTTGCTTTTTATTTTACATTCAATAAAAATAGTATCTTATAATTTACTTCATCTTTCTATGACATACTATAGTAGGGCATTTTTACAACTTTCTATGATATACTATAACATTTTGTGACATATTATACTTGAACTTTATAGAACAATGTATGCCATATTATACTTTGATTTTTATTACATATTTATTGCATTTTTACTACAACTTTTTTATGACTAACTAAGACAAACTATGCTATGACAGTCTTATACGGTGATCTTTTATGACATGCTATACTGTAACTTTTTACATGAGACACGATACTATCATATTTTCTATGACATACTTTAACTAGGACTATTTCATGGCATACTACACTAAAGTTTTTTTATGGCGTACTATACGATGACATTTTGTGTGACTTTTTGAGACAGGTGATGGTAACTTACTCTGAACTTGTCTCCCAGGAGCTTATGGGCGATCTGCTCTTCCTCATTACCTGTCCGGCTGCAGAAGTGGGAAAACAGCTTCTGCCAGTGGGCTTTGTCTTTGGCCTGTATGACATAACCAATACATATGCATTTCATCTTTAATATTCAGTATATCTTTGTGGCACATGCATAATGTTTCAATGCCTCTCGTCGATTAAAAAGGACAATCAAACTCCTGGTGGCGTCTACGCCAAGAAAGCCATTTGTAGCTTTTAACTTTGCACCATATAAATTCTAGCTTTGGCCTAATCTTATTCTTCTTTCTTAATTCACAGTGAAAATTAAACCTGAAATAACATCTTTTTGGTGACGTTTTGGCTGCAAACGACACTGTCAAACCACCACCTCGTAAAGTTGTTATGGGACGCTTGTTAGCAATCTGCAGCCTATTTACTCGTTTACTAGTTGCTAACCGTCTGTCTGCTGTAAGGTGCTGAGCAGGTAGCATCCTTTTTTGTTTTTTTTTACGAAAACAGCTGCCTGCTGCTGGAGGCAAGGTTGCCGAAAGTAGTGAGAGTGAGAACCATAACAATAAAGTTACGGCCCATAAAACCAAAGCAATGATCTTCAAGATGGTAAGAAAAACAACGGGGAACTGCGGAGCTTTTTGGGTTCATCACTATCAGCAACACCTTTCATATTGTGCATATTCATCTATTGCTCATACACAAAAATATTGATCAGAGCAGCTTCAACGTTTTCTAATGAACATGTGCATCACATTACAGCAAACTCTATTAAAATCATCCTCACACCATGTTGTCACCTTCCAAAAACTATGTTCACATCCAGCTTTCTTTACGAGGACATCTGTGTTAGTCATGGCAAAGTCCATTTCAAGCTACAACCATCAAAAAAATGATGGCGCGCGGGCGATGATCTATATTGAATGCAGCATGTTGTGTCCCTTTTCCGGCAAGGTGTTTGTAATGTGATTCATTGTACCCAATGATTTAGGAGACCAAAGTGATCAGAGACTCACTTGTTTGACAGCAGCTACCATTCTGGCCATAAGCATGATGCTGGAGGTCTCTGGGGGATAATGCATACTCCTGAGGAGAGGACACGTCGTCATTGAGCGAATTACATTCATCAACGGAAAAATCAGCGGTTTGCAATGGAAAGCATGCATAACATGCCCTCTCACCTCCATGCGTCTTTAAGCTTGTTGATGGGATGGTCCGGATCGTCCTGGGAGGAACCCAAACACAGGACTCGATGGTACTCATCTGCTGCGGCTTGTCGACACTCGCTGCTGCAGTACATCACCTACAGAGGAAGACTGTTTTTTTACCGATCAAAAAAAAAACAAACACTGAAAATATTTAAGAAGTGTATTCAGCACTTTAAACGTTGGATGTTTTCCCCGCCATACAGCCCAGTTTCTTTAAGCACGAACTGGACCCCCAGGTCTTCATCGACCAGCAGCAGATATAGTGTGTGAGGTCACTGTAATCAGGAAATGAGTTGCACAGTTTATTGAACACTTCAGAAGGGGATTGTGATTGGTAGCTACGATAGAGGTGACGGGACAAACCTCCACACATTTTGAATTTCTATTTTTCTATACAGAGAGTGCATTTTTTCAAATCAATGGTTTTCAAAGAGTCCAAGGACAAATGTGTGAGAGCATCTCCGCTCAACGCAGTCTCAACAGCAACGTAACTGTACCATGGCTTTGCATATTCTTGTATATTTATTGGTTATTATAACATCTGTCAATGCTCAGAATTGTCTGTACTTCTTCGGCAATACATGTTTCTGATCTGTCGTGCCAAGAAAGCTGATTTGAATTTAAATTTTTGGTAAGTATAGTAAGTATTGCATTTCCACTAAAAAACATCTTAATGCAGTTTGAAAAATAGAGTTCATTGAGTTTCATACTTAAGAAGGAATGAGGAAGATCAATTTTACATGTTTAAATTTCTCCTAAAAACATGTTGGTTCAGTTTAATTCTGTGCTTTTACTGCATTTGTTCTTTTTCATTTAATATATTTAAGTGTTTGTTGTTCTAATCTTAGTTATTTGGGTTTATTGTACTTTGTAACTGTAGCGAATACTTAAGTTATTAATACAATATGAAAACCACTCACTTAAACTAAAAATGCGTCGCTGCAGTTAAAACTTGTCTGTTTATATGTGGCCGAAACACTTGTCTCAGATTTCACTTTGGTCAATAAAAAATAAATACAGTGGCTTACTGAACCGACACCGGCCTCTAAAAACCAATCAGCTAGTCAAGTCAGCTGTCTTAAAATCAATATGTTTGTCTTCAATTGATCTGAACACTTTATTTTCCTTCTGTGAGATACAAATGACAACTTTTAGGCTTTCAAAAGCCACCGTCAGTCAAATCCGGACATCAACAGATCCAGTTTGGACTCACCTGGCAGTGAGGGCAGGCTTGGTGCAGCTCTGGTCGAACGTGGCAGAGCTCAGGATGAGGAAGGCCGAGTCCAGGGATGCCGCTGAGTCTCCTCGCATTCTCCTCCGCAGTCTCCAGAGCACGTAAGCAGTACTCACAGGCTACGAAAGGACAACGGCGCAAGAGTGGAGCAGATGAGGTAAAGCATTACTGCAGACGCTGTTGGTTTAAGATGCTAAAGTTTCATCCAAGATCAAAGTCCAGGCAGGACCGAAACCTCACGAGCCGCTACATTCACGTAAAGTCTCCACATCTTTTGGGTCGTAATCTCCATCCATAATTGCACATGTTCATTACACTCGCAGTCACTTAGTTAAATCTTCTATTTTATCTCTGTTCATAATATGCACCAAGGAAAATTCCTTGTGTGTGGAAAACCTACCTGTCACTAAACCCGTTTCTGCTTTCTTTGTTACTCTGCTAAAAAAGTAGCTGCGTGTTAAAATGCAGTCGACAGCTCACCTCTGTATTTATACAAAGCATTCCACAGGAACTGGGCCGAGACCAGAGGCCGCTCGAGAAAAATGGCGTCCCCCTTCTTGATGCTCTTTTTGGCAAAGAGACCCTTGCCCTGAAACATGAACAAACAAACAAACAAAACTATTGTGCACCGATCTTTGAAAACAGTCTTTGCTCATTTAAACCTGCATGCAGCAGAGTCTCTTCCACTGAGGTGTCAGAGATAGAAATGGACTAACACACGCACCTAAGCATTTCCTTACAACATATTGTGTTTGCTTTGCCCTTATCCTCACACTATTACACGTTTAAGGGGTTTTTAAGTGGAGGATTCCTGCAGCCCTGTAAAGAAGAAATACATTTTGTATGCATGATGGTCGAATGCATTTATCAGCAGAAATGACAGTAAACAGCACAGAGTGAAATAATGTGATTTTGTCTCCTGAGTTAGGTTCACCACTGGCCTCCAACAAAAACCTCATATTAAAACTAAAACTTAACCCCTTCATCCTTCAAGTCAGGGTGCCACGACACAATAAAGTTGCATAATGCTCCATGCACACCACCCCACAATAAGTTGAATGGAGTACAATGGTGAGTGTTGCTCCTTAGCTTGCACACGTCTGGTTAAAAGGGCCACAGTAGACGTACTAACTGGTAGTTTCGGACACCACCAGATCTATTATCGTCAGATCCGCTCAGCAAGACTTTCGTGAACCAGTCCAGCTCCTCCAGTGCTCTGTGCGCCCATCAGGCTCTGCTCTGCCCCGGCTGTGATCCACGCTGACAGCCGACATGCGTCCTCCACATCGCTGCTACGGAGCTAATTTAAGCTCCAGATGTGCCTAAATGTCTTTAGTCCGACCAACTCTGAACCGCCTTACCTTTACATGGTTTATAAATCTAACATCCACGCCGGTGGAGACTTTGCCGGGGTCCACGCAGAAGGAAAACATGTCATCCACGGGAGCAGCCATGTTTTCTGTCGACCTTTTCCCTTTCAACTCCGACTCTGACGTGTCATCGAGGCAGCGCTGCAGCAGCGCCATCTGGTGGTCAACACGTGGACTGCAGGCCTCTCACAGCTCAACACTGATCATTGATTTATTGGAGGTGAATTAGGCTACGAGTAAGCTTCAGTAAAACTATTTTATGAGCTGAAATACAAATACCAGAGTACATATATATACAATCACTAGCTCCAGAACTGTCAGATATATATTCAAGATATCAAATAAACATTCATAAATGATAATTTGGCAGAGAACTATCTAGAATTGAGTAACTCCGTTATTATTACATGCATACAAACTAATCATTACTTTTGCCTTCACTGGTCACTTTCTTGATTAACTGCTTCATACATTTTTTTAGAAAATGTTGAACATTTTCTGAAGACTTTTACAATTTATCTATTATTTTAATAGTTTGAGATTTATTTTCAATCAGAACAAAGCACATTGTCCAATAAGGTGCAAAACAGCAATGTAATAATAATTATAATAATAAAAGGTAAAAAATAAACGAATGTCAATCTGTGAAAACAGTAAACCACGATGGTCCTTGTTGAAAGCCCTAATGCAATATAACAACACTAAACAACTGAAGCAAAGTGTGCAGCTCACGTACACGGAAATGTCTGGAAATTAAGTTTTCAACCAAAAACCAGTAGATGGGGAGATGGTATTTATTATATATATATATATATTTTTAGACAATATAGATAAATGTTTTACATTGTTTGTCTAGCAAACATTTAATAAACTTGAAGTAGAAGTATTATACAAAAAATAAAAAATACCAGTTCATAATAAGCAGTATAATAAGTTATACTTTTATATTTAAAATATTGTACAAAGTAAAGCATTAGGAATACAGTAGTGGTTATAGAAACAGTAATAGAGTCAAACGTCCTTCCAACAAGTTAGGAAAGAAAGTTAGTGTTCAGTGTTTGCTTATTGCAGGAAACACAATGTCTAGAGAGTATCACTTGTACTGTATGTTGTTTCACATTATTGAGGTTAAAATAGCTAGACTAGAGTCCTGACCTGATATATAAATAAGAAACTGGACAGGAAGTCCAAAGACACTTTCCCATATGTTTGCTGTCTTTTGTCCAGCAGAGAGCAGTGATGAGTATATTCATGGTTAACATACTTTAATTACCTCATTGTACGGATCCTTGTCAGAAATCCTGATGTATTTAATGTTTTTACTGAAGGAAGTTAATGTTGTCTTGTATATTGTTATCTGTAATCAGCCTCAGAAATCCAGTATTGGTCATCCTGCTCTAACAGATGCCTCTGAATCAAACTCACAAAGAGATGCAGAATTGTAGATTTAGTCCTCATCTTGGAATTAACATTTCAGAGGCATAAAATCATATTATTTAGTTTTTTTCTTTTTAGACTCATCCCTAATCTTTGCTTTTTCATTTTTTTGTGAAACACTAGAATAGTTTACCTCTTCCAGTCTCTAAACATTATACTACCGTAGTTACAGGCAGATATAACTTTGATTTCTTTATGGATCACAAGATTCAGGAGATTTGGGCTTCAAATAAAGATAAATCTAATGTTAGCTGATAAACCTACGGTGGCTAACCTGTGGACAAACGAGCTATCTAGTTGACGATACTGTCACCCTTCACTTCCTCACGCCTCACTGTGTTTTCAACTTTATCGTTTCCGTTCACTGCCACTGCTCCCGTCAGCCAAACAGGCTCCAGTTTCCAGTCAAAAGGCTCGTTAACAAAAACACTGAGGCAGCTGAAGAGCCAGAAAAGGTCAGTTATTGCCGGTTCAATCTGTATTCAAACCCTCGTCATTCTGTGAAAAGCAGCCATGTGTGGGAAACACTGTTTTGTACACATTAAAATCATTTCATTAACACTAAAAAACTGATTTCACAGTAAATATATCATCATTTCTATAAACAGAGCTTCTTCTTTTTAAACCTTGACTCATTAATTGCTGCGATCTTGAGAACCGTGAAATAAAAAACAACCCTGTTAGTACCGGTGATCTACAGGCTCAGCTGTGATGCTGCAGCAGAAAGACTTTCTCCCTGACAGCTCACAATGCAGCCTCATTCCCATCCTCGTGCTCTTCTCGCTCCCTCATCCATCATAAACCCTTGTTGTAGGTCAACACCTTGCAATCTGTTGCCATGGCTATCTCCGGCTCCAGGCAAGACACCTCAATCTGCAAAAACAAAAAAGCACAAAGACTGAAAGTCAACATTTTAGCTCTACATCGCTCTGACGTTAAAGCTTTGGAGATCATTTCGACTTTTAAGTACACAGTTAGCAGTAGGGGCGACTGAAGCGACGTTTTTCCGCCGTACCTGAGACATCTGAGGGAACAGGCTGATGGCCACGGGCAGGGAGAGGCCGAAGGTAACCAGGCACACGAGGCTGTGGATGGGCAACAATAACCGGCGGTTGCTCTGCAGGAATTGCAGCCTAAGTCAAGATAGAGAAAGAAAGGAAACGTGTGCATCGATCCCCAGATGACTACTGCAACAGCAGGAGTTATTTTTGGATCCGGAGAAAAGACACGTGCAGCATTAGGGAGGGAGCGATTATTTCACAATTAGTGAGTGTGAGATTAATCCGTCTGTGTGAAAGTTACAGTTCTGGGTTTAATGAGTCAGACATTTTATTTTTCCTCATTGATTTATTTAATAGAGACAGAAAGTCACTTTTTGCATTTGAAAACGCTTCTGTGTCATTACATCTTGTTCATTTCTCTTTCCATTGTCTCTGGCTGTGGCCTACTTTCTGAATGAATACATGAGAAGCACTTTGGGGCACAACATATGTCAACTCTGGCTCAGTAAACAGAGAAACATGCAGATTGTTCTTAGAGCAGAATCAAACCGACAATCGGCCCTCTGAAGACAGCGCAATAACGAACAACAGAGAAATTAATTTAATTTAACATCATGGGTTTAGTTTAGTCTTAACTCACGATGTTCTGTGTTTTGCCTTTTTAGGGAAGAGTCAAATAAAATGCTTCATTGTCCACAGCTGCCTTTAAAAAACAACAAATATGCTAAAAGGCAGAATGGCATTCTGAGTTATTATATTTTGGGATATTTGCATGAGTTCCTCTGACCCTGTTTTTAAAGAATGTTTAATCATGTTGGCCGCTAGTTCCCAAACTGGGGACCGGGACCCCCACAAGGTGTCGCAAGATAGATCTGAGGGGTCGTAAGATGAGGTAAGAACCAGAGAAATAAAATAATGATGCTTGCTTTGCTTTTAAGCTTCTATTTCTCCTCTTCATGAATAATTTACTGCTACTGCTCAGGCCTCTAAAAATAATGTTTCGATCACTGATTCTGACTAATCTCTCATTAATGCAGCATAATAAGTTGCTGTTTTTCTCTGAGTATACCTGAATACTAACAGTAACTTAGAATCTTTTCTAGGTACGTTGTTAAGTTTTTTAAGTAATATTTGAAGCAAAAATGGAAAATAAAAATAACATGTTCAAATTGTTTTTCAATTGTCTTCATCTTTTATGACAGTAGAAAGTACTTTGTTTGGATTTGGTACAAAACAAGACATTAAAAAATGAAAAAAGACTGAACGTGTGATGCACATTTTTCATATTTTTGACATTTTACAGACCAATCGATTACTTGTGAAAATAATCTGTCGATGAAAGTAAATGTTACCAGCAGCCAGAGTGATCTTAGAAGTAAATGCCACCTATTTATTTCTACACAAACCTCTCGAGGTAGGACATGATGATGGGGGGCAGGACAAAGATGGGCATCGGGAGGACCACACGTGTGAAGGCGGTCTCCCTGATCGCCTGGGGAGTCCGATGAGAACATTGTGCACATGCTTCATTTCAAATACTGCAATGAGTTGGATTTCATTTTCTCTTTTATGGGATCAGATGTGTGCTGAGTGACAGGAGCCGAGCAGGAAATGATGCATATTCCCATCATCAGCCACCATCACAGTCAGTGTATGAACATATTCAGTGCAGTCGGGTAACAATTAGCTGAGTATGCAAAAGCAAAAAAAACACTCACATGTGTTGCAGCAATTTTGGAGGATCCCACCACGTTCCCGTTGTTGTCCAGCACATCGATTCCTTCAGATAGCTCATTGTGTCTCATCAGGCCCACGTTACAGATGTTTGCACAGGCTGAGGACGGGGAGGGAAAGAATTTTATGATTTCATACGTTTCCACATGAACACGTGCTGAAGACGAGAAAGAAGAAATTCCTTTAGAAATATTTGTAGGAATCCTCTAAAAACACTGAAAAACCTCAGTAAAATAAATATTCTAATAACAGAAATGACATTGGTGCAATTTACAAGCTCCGAAATGTTAGATGTATGTACGTCATTGTCTCTTTTGTCAACAGAAGAAAATGAAGAGTGCAACGTCAGTCAGATGTTTTGACTCCGACCGCCAGAGGGCCACACGATGCTCACTGGTGCCGACATACCTATAGCTGGGAAGGGGACCAGCCTCTGAATTATCATTCTGGTGGCAGGACTCAGCTTGTTGGCCTTCTGAATCAGCATATTCAGCCCCACCTAGTAAACACACAAACACTTTGAAAAAGAAAAGCAACATCCGATAAGATGCATCAGGTTCATCCTCAAGAAATCTTCTATCAAAACCAACTTCAGTCAATTTAGCTTTTGGTCAAAACTCTACATGCTTTAAATACTGCTGTACAGCGGAAATATTACTTGTATTTGCAGCAGTACTATTTGTATTACTAGTAGTGTTACTGTAGCTAAAACATTGACATAAACACTACAGCTTAAACTCTTTTAAAAGATAAATATTACCAGTATTACCATCATCGCTAATGATACTGCATATAGAACATCACTACAACTTCTTCTGTACGCTGAGGAAACAAAGCAGCTCAGAAAAAAAAGTATAGTATCCTGAAAGAGGATGAAGTCATTGAACCAGAAACCCTCTCACTGCAATAGAAACAGCGCTGGTCACAGCTCCTCCATAGCCTTGAAGAAACTTGGATGTTGGCGTTGGCTGCAGAAGGAGAGAAGAGATATTGTGTCACAGCTTTATACATGTTTACTCTCTATAGTGGCATTTTGTGTTTTATATTGGCATTTAATGTCTTAAGATGGTCTTTAAAAAACACTACACGTGATATTCTACCATATAAAATAATCTAGAGCAGCCAGAATGAATATATATATATTGTATATTTTTAGAAGTATTTGAGAGACTGAATATCTAAATATCCAGAGGTAATAGTTCCCACCTTTGTGGCGTTGCGGTTTGCGAAATTCACACAGGCGTTGTGACTCTGGTTCAGCCACTGTAGGAAAGAAGGGATGAACAAAGGAAAGAAAGGAGGAGGAGGGAGGGAGGGAATGAAGGACAGAAGGAAAGGACAAAAAAAGAGAAAGGAAGGGAAAGAAAGGACAGGAAGGATGAATAGACCGATAGATATTTACAAGCTTACATGTTGCTTTATAAAGCAACAGCTTACAGAAAGAAGCAAACACGACCATGTTCTTATTCCAGTGTATAACAGGTGGGAAAGCACTGCATGTACACAACAAAACTGCGCTTACCAGATGTTCAAAATGTACAATAAATGCAATGATTTAATGTTTTTACAGTACCTGCCATATAATGGTAGACACCACAGTCTGATTTGGAAGAAGAAGGCCAATGACCTAGATGAGACCAGGGAATAACAGCTTCTTTTTGGGGCAAAATAAGTCCAAAGTCTCATTTCCTCTCCCCCCAAACACGAGCATGTAAATGGACATCTGCACAGCCATGATTTTAAATGTATGATATTGTATATGACTTACAATCGGTGTTCCAAATGGTACATAACCTGCACAGCGAAGAAATGATGTTCAGTGTAAAAAAATGAAATAAAAAATGAGGACAGAATGGAGGACTTAAGTTGGACAACTTAAGCAAAAGATCTTCATCTGAGGTCGTACCTGACATTCGAAATGGCATGAAGATCTTCTCTCCTGTGTCAGGATGAATGATGGCCTGCATGCAGAGAGCATGGCATCATGCTCATGCTGCCAGGAGCCCAGAGGCTTGAATGTATGGAGGTGCAGACAACCTGAGCAATACAAGTATCCAGAGGAATCACTTACCTGCTTGATCTTCTGGGCTTCCCACAGCTGCACAGGTAAACACAGAAGTATTCTTTTGGCTTTTTCCACATCTGGTTCGGACACGTTTAGTTTTTGTTGTGACGATTGCGTGTTTGGTCTTTAGGAAGACTCTGTACTGAAACACACTCTGAGTTGCGTGGATAAATACTCACCTGATGATCAGACACTCCAGGTGGAAGCTCGCCATGTTTGTAGTCATCAAGTAGTTTCTCGCATTCTTTCAATCGTTTCTAAAGAAAAACATGAGGCTGTATGAGACTGGGACGGCGTTAATGTTTTGACGTGTTTTGGAACGTAATGAGAAATATTATATGTTTATCTGCAAAACCCGAAAAAGAAGACAAAGTTCTCAAATATTTAGGGCAACAATCAGTTATTCACAATATCTTTTAATGTGTCAAATGCTTTAATTGATCATTTCAGTATTTGTTTTTTAAATGTCAGAAAAAAGCCCAACATGGCATCTTGATCAAAACCCCCAAAATGTTTCAAAATCAGGAAACAGTGACATTTGAGCGGCTGGAAGCAGCAAACCCTCTTTCTCTCTCTCAAAAAATAACAACGACCGGTAATCAAGAATAGAAATGAATTCAGCTTTACAAATGTGTAATGTTGTCTGAACAAGAGCAGCTGTATTCGAAATCTTTTGTTCCGTGACAGTTTATGAAGCTTTGTACATCACATCAACAGTTTAACAGGTTGTTTTTGTTACCTCGGACACAAACAGGGTGCTGGGGTCAATGATGTCTATGAAGTGTCTCAGTCGACCGAGGAATGAACCCTTGAGAAGACACGATGACAAAGTTCACTCTTAATGAAAGCACAACGTACAGACACAACAGCTGATCGTCCTCCGCTCTGTCAATGGATCATTTCACTCGCCCTCTGCAGTCTGAGAGGATTTATCGCTGCTCACTTTGCTTTCATTCATGCTCATTTAAACATGCAGAAACGGTGCTTTGTCTGTTGCACTCTGCTGATTTGACAATGACACTTATGAATGTATAATGTCACACAGTTTATTGTTTTATATATAAACAGGGCAGGAGGCAGAATAATAGAAAATGATGTAATGTATTCTAATTTCTCAGGTTCAACCCTACGAAATGTTGAAATAGGCAGTACAAACCAAAAAAAAATACAGCTAAAGGTATACTTACTTTATATCTTAATACATTAATTAATTTAAAGCAGCAACTTTTATCAAAATACTGAGGTGAATTTTGTTTTCTTGAGACGGAGCCATGCTAGCTGTTTCCCCGTTCATTGTCCTAAGCTAAGCTAACCTGCAGCTGGTCATACCTTCATTTATATGTTCGGCAACAAACACAAAACAATCCCATTTGACCGAAAGTCAATAAGTGCATTTCCCAAAACTGTTGCTGTATGTTTAGATTTCCATGGCGGACTATGAATCCGAGCTTTCTCTGTTCACTAGATGAAGACCATGAGATGCAGTTGAGAGCTTTGACTCATCAGTAAAAACACCTCCCAAAGGTAAATCTTTGCTCATGACTGCTAATGAATGTCAATGAGAAATTATTAAGCAGATACTTTGAAATGCTGCCATCAGGAAAACTGAACTGTTAAAATGTCAAAACAGAACACGACTAATTATCAAAAGCAATAAAATAAGTGACAAAGTCTCTGCTATCACAACAGAACAATCAAACTAAATACAACCGAGATGCTAAAGTAAAATGTGCCTTTTGAGATTAACTTTTTAAATGCATGTACTAACAATCTGAGTAAGTCTACATTTACCAAAAAACACATTCTTCCAAGTGAGGCTTGGAGCTGCTGGTCAAGTGCCCTGTTTTCTGTTCCCTTCACTGTCTTCATCAGCATGCCAATCGCCAACTACGAGTGCCAACAGTCTGAAAAGGCCCAACAGCAATTTATGCCAAGAGCCTCTTTGGCAAACCAGCTGGGCGAAAACATGGCAGCTTCAATCAGATTCCCTCGGAGACCTTAATCAGTTATGAAGGGCATAAAACACAGTGGAAAGACAGAGGAACAAACCCTTCTGGATTTTAATTATCTGTTCGGCATCGAGTCCGAATTGAAATGACTGGAAACCAAACGCAGTCCCCCTGAAGACTGTAAATAAAGCATCTCTGCTGTAATGTAACCCCGACATTCACACGTATCCGCCTCTGACAGGCCATATGTGCCGCAGTGCTGTTTTGTAAGAGTGGGGTAGACTGAGGATCCATGTGAGGAGCCCGCTTTAATTATGCGTGAGCTTCAGCTCCCCGGAGAGTACACAACAAGGCTCGCAGAGACGGAGCGCGGCGGGAAAGCACAGACAAACTGAGCGATGCTGATTCAAACACTGGTCTCATTCTAAGTGCAGCAAAAAAAAATTAAAAATAAAAGTAATTCACATGAGACAAAGGGTGTAAATGAAGTATAATGTTTGTGAACCATGCCATATCCTGTGTTATACTGTCCCTCAAGCCTCCTACATAAGAACAAGACTCCCAGACTGAAAGAGACACACAACAACGTCATCCCACGTGTCAATTTGAAGTCATTATTCGTGGTCGTTTTGCATCTCGTGTGGCCTTTTTGCGTCGCTTTCTGACTGTTTTGCAGTTGTTTTGTGTCTCTTTGTAGTTATTGGATTGACTTTTCAGCAATAAATGTCAACAGTCACTTCAAACTAAGGCACAAAAGGCCATCGACCCCCCCTGGACCTGTGCCTCGGCTCAACATTTAAGAGAAGCTGTCTCTTGTGCCTTTCACTTGTATTTTTTTCCATGTTGACATCCTGCATTTTAGACTTATACATAAGAGTTGCGTTAATATCAGTTAAAACAACAGATCAAAAAGTTTAGAGACTTATTTCCACAATCTGTTTACGGACCTCTGCAATAGCATCGTGTGGATCATTTTCTTTGAGGTGCTGTTTATTAAACGGCTCTGAATAAAGAAGC
The DNA here is from genome assembly GCF_949748355.1 of Melanostigma gelatinosum. NCBI lineage: Eukaryota > Metazoa > Chordata > Actinopteri > Perciformes > Zoarcidae > Melanostigma > Melanostigma gelatinosum. Next base: position 22,121,615 of record NC_136638.1, read on the forward strand.
CTTGGAAATGTAAATGTAACCAGCTCCCTGCAACGTGAAGGTCACATTATCTCTCAGGGCTGACCAACGCAAATTCATTTCTGAGTGAGGAGATTTGAGTAATGGGCTCCAGATAAGGACGGACAGTCCATTAATCTCGATCACATGCGAGTCCACAATCACTCTGCAGAGAGCATCCTGAAGAAGAAAAAGAACTTGAGGGTGTTGAAGTGTGATTTGTATCAGATTTATGTGGGAAAACAATGATGCGCAGATCTGGAGATTGTATAAGAAATCTCCATATTAAAGCCTATAATAAATAAGGAAATAGAAAAAAACTCGTGTCCATAATAATTGGAGTAAACTGCCTTTAAATGCCGCTCAGGGTCCCAGTGCCCGTCTTCAGACTTTAACAGTGATATAATCTCTCACGGAGCAGCAGCGAAGCCAAAGGGTGTGAAATCTGTCAGTGATGATAAACAGCGACGTGAACCTGCCGACGAAACGATTATCTCCACGAGTGCATCTACAATAATAAACTCCAAACTGATCCCAATCGAGCTCAGAAGTTCATTATCAGCTCAAAGTTGTTGCGTTTTCATAACAAAGAACCGGACCGCAGATCAAAGCCAACTTTCGCTACAAAGTGTGAGCATCCGGAGCGCAGCTGCGCGAGGAGGATGGAGGGGCTGTTTTTCACCCGCGAGCCAGGAAAAAACAAAATGTCATAAATGCACGTTTTAACTTGAAGATAGAGAAGTCTTACCTGCTCGTATCGGGGTCTCCCGAGCTGGAAGGCTGGACATGCTGCAGATTCCGCCATGACACCGAACTATTTATTTATTAATGAAGTGAATCATGAACGGATCTCCAAGTGGAGGGAACTACATTCGGTGTGTAACCGTTGAGCCGCTCTGTCTGTCGGGATGTGTAGTCTTCTCGTTTGCGTTCACACTGGCAAAGTTGCGCCGCATGACTACGCATCCCAAATAATCGATAAGGTGAAAGCTATTGCATAACCGTTCGGATTGATCTTGAGCGAGATAACAGTTCACGCGCCCCATAGGTGTCAAGATTGACCCAATAAATCATGTTTGTGAAGAGGCGTGGCCTGAGGAGAGCAGCGCGTGTGTGCGGAGTATCGATCAGGCTGCTGTCAGGTGTGCAAAAATATGGCAAATATGGCATCTATCCCACTAAAGACAACTTAGAAAATGACATGGAAGCTCGCTGTCTGTGTGGCTGAACACATTCATAACCTCATCCCTTTATAAATGTTTCAGTGTTACATTTACTCAAGTAATCAAGAACAATTTTGAGGTACTTGTACATTACTTGAGTTCACACTGTAAGATTATCAATGCAACATATAAATCAACAATACATGAGGATATATTACTTTAGGTTCATCTACCCAGTTTTATATATAAGGTAATTGAAATTAGCTCCACTTTTACCAGCTGCACCATTAAATTGATACACACTAATGCATCAATAATTATAATCCAGTAATGTTGTATATATTTAATTTCAAAATCGGTCATTCTGCATAATATATATATATATATATATATATATATATATATATATATATATATATATATATATATATATATATATATATATAAATACTTTTATTTGTTGTACTTTAAGTACTTTGACGGCAATTGACGCTATGTACTTTTACTGAAGTAAGATTTTGAACGCAACATTCTACAGTGGTATTGCTGTTATAAAGGAGGCCACTTTTCAATTTTTACATCTTGTTTTTTTATTTCAATGTGAATATGCAGCTCAACCTTTGTTCTGAGATACTGAGTAGACTGCTCAGTCTAAACAGGTAACGTACTAAATCTCTTTGGGCAAAGAAAACACAGCCTATGCTGTTATATTTTGCTTTAGAGTAGAAATGATTGTAAACCAGCATTTCACTGAAATCAAAGCTGAGAGGGAGAGCAGTGACGTAAAGTAGCCAACAGGACAGCCTGTCAGCATTTGTTATAAATTCAATAGACTCAATCTGCAACAACAGTATCTCTAATAAATCAGATAGATTAAAATCTCTCTGAGAAAGCCAAGGTCCCCGCTGATCCAGGAGGTTTCCGCTCAAACTGTGCAGTTAGGAGCGCCCTCTAGTGGAGGGACATGAGCAGTGCTGCAGCATCTATACCAATACTCATCTCTGTGCAGGATGTGTAGTTTCTGTCTGATCGGTGACAAACCGACAACACAAGGACCTCACAAACTTTGGCTCATGTGTGTTTATTTTCTTACAGTACTGCGGTCATGTAAAGCATTGCAAGTAGCTACAGTGGTACTAGAGTGGCATTAAAGAATATATCATCATGACAAAAGTATTTTATAGAAATAACTTATAATAATTATATTATCTATTGCATTGATGCTGTTATTTGTACAGTAAAATGCTACTATTTCAACAACAAAAAAATGCAAAAAATGGAAACAAAAATAAAACACAATATTTTGTACAAATGAAAACAAAGAAACAAAATAGAAAGAATGAGACTTCCATCTTCTTCAGTCTTTTCGGGCTCAAACGTGATTAATGTTTTGCACTTATCATAGAACATTAATGCAGAAAGGTCTCTTTTATAGTCTTCACATTGCAGCACAGCGTATTATGACGTGTTGCTATTCTTTGTAGCATTTCTTAAATTCTATTTGAAAATATGCAATTCCCTCAAGTTAACCGCGGCATTTAATAAAACAGACATTTTTTGCACTTCTACAGCTGTAATTTCAAGATTCCTTGAGCTAACAGCATATTCTGACAGAGGAACTACTTAAAACCCCAAAGTGAAACAATCTTTTCTTAAGCCTGTATCGTATTTTATGCATGTGTGAAAGCAGTGAGTTTAAAGTTTGACTTGACAACAGCTGACTATCTTTAATTACTCTACAAAGCATGAGTAAAATAATCATTTGGCTTTGATAGAAGCTCTTATTCTGTTTTCTGTTGGGATAGTAACCAGCATGCATGTTGGGTAATATCGTGTCTACATCAACAAGGCGGTATTAGCAGTGAGAAGACTTGGATGATTGTGAGATCAGATTTCGTGGAGCATTAACTTGATCACTCTAGAATGGTGATTCCCAATCTTAAATAATAACCGTGTTTTTCACTGGAGGAAACCCTTTTTCTCGAGGGTCTTAGTCGCGTGCAGCACACGCGCACTCGCTCTGTCGTCACTTGTGTCTGTTGCGAACTTGAAGCAGCGTTGGTGTCTGCTCCATGATCCGCAGTAAAAGATTATCTATGTAGTCCTCCATGTCTCGAACCTGTAACTTGACCTTTTTCAGATCCGCCTCACATTTGCGCAGCTGCGCCGCCTGCCGCTGGGAGGCCGCCTCCTGCTTCTGCATGTCCATCTCCTGCTGCAGCAGCAGCGAGATCAGCTCCATGTTGGTCAGGTGCTGGTACTGGGCCGAGTTGTCCACTGGCACCTCCTGCGGGAGAGGGAACCGGAACAGTGTGGATGTATTATAGATGCATGTATGTGTAATTATTATAATTAATATAACAATGACTTTTATTTATACAGCACCTTTAACAGCAGAGTTTACAAAGTGCTTTGACAGACAAAGCAAAGACAAATTTAAACACTGATGAAACAGTGTCAACGACAAATGAAACAACAAAACTAATCAGTACAATAAGAAAAAACAAAATAAAATAAAACAATAAAAGCAGTAAAAATACAACATCACATAAAAGCCAGCCTGTAAAATGAGTTTTAAGAAGTGTTGGAAGAGATTTCGGATTCTGTGAGCCTTATCTTATGTGTGTGTGTGAACCTGGCTGGTAAATGTCACAGTTAAAGGAATAGTTCGTCATTTATGGAAATACAATTATCCACCATCTTGCCAAGAGTTAGAGGAGAAGAATAATACCAGTCTCATATCTGTCCATTCAATATGAGGCTACAGCCAAGAGACAGTTATCTTAGCATAAAGATGGAGGCTGGAGGACACCTGATCTACATCCAAAGGTACACTATCGTATCAATTTTGTCTTCTAACTCTGCAAGAAAGCAAAAAAGCTTAATTCTCAAAATGTCAAACTATTCCTTTAAACGAAAAATTGTGATTAAAATAACTGGCTTATTACGATATTAAATGGATTTTAAATTACTTATTTTGGCATTAAATGACAATGGTAAAAAAAAAGAAGTAAGTCACAGAAAACTGCACGCTCCAGTCCCAGTTCATGAACACCGAGTGCACCGCTGCTGTTCATAAATGCTCATGAAAGCATTTCATCGTCTGTGGACCGAATCGCTTTCTGTGATTTAGTTTGACGATTTAATAACTTCATTCTTCCGCTGTTTGCACATAATGACACTCAAACTGTGTTATGGGTACATTTTGAAAATGTAATTTTTTGGAGCCTGTTTGCCAGTTCTTGATTGGTGACATAATGAATGGTAATGGTAGTCTGCACACCAGCTCAAATCCACAAATTACTGCAGGAACACAGTTTTTTGGTTGTATCCTATACAACTGAGGGCTGCGCTTTGTAATTTTCCACTGCAGTTTAAACCCCATCAGACACAATTACAGAAATGTGTGATAGAGATTCCCTCAAAAGCAAAAACAGTTCATATCTTAAGAAGTACAATATTGACAGGTGATAATCAGGTCTATACTTCTGTTCATATGTAGGTTAAACTGATGGTGGCAGGACCTGCTATAAATCTTTCCTTAACAGCATCAGAACCCCCTCATTGTTTGACGTACTGTTACAGAAACAGACCAAAGTGTTACTGGGGAAGGCTGGAAATGTACGTTTTTACGACCTGAAATCTCGTAACTGGGCCAAAGAATTCATGGGATCAGCATTTTTCTCTCCAGTGTTAAAATGGAGCCGGTAGGTTGCAGCTGCACACTGTCGACTCATGTGAGACTTATTTACTTCATGGCAGTAATAACACTCAATCACAAGGTGTGAAAGCTGCATGGTAAACTACTCAGAATATGTGCAATACATGTATCTGTGTGAGATGTGGTGTTTTTACAGAAATATCACAAAAAGTTGTGTTCTTGTGTCACCGTACCGGACTCCTCTCAGGTTCGGCTGCGACCTGGTGGGCGCTGCGTCCAGGGTTGATGGTCGACTTCAGCTTCTCAAGAACCGAACGACCGTCCTTCTTCTCCGATTGACTGGAGGTCAACGGCTTCACTGGATGAGTTCTGCAAAGTAAAGAGGTTAGCACTCGTATTTCAACGCTATTAAGTGCATGACATGACCAATGTTGTATGGTCAAGTTACTGTATATCAGTTCAGTCTGCAGTTTTTACTGAACGTCGCACACACTTCAAAGCAGATCAGAAAATCTAAAGGAATCTGTGAAAAGAGCAGTGAGCAAACACAGCAAAAAACCTCTTTGAGCATTAAAAACTGCAGCCATATCTGTCGAGTTCAAACAGGAAATGTACTAAAAGTGCAGTGAGTTCGCTCGCTACTGCGGGATGAAATCATCTTGTGGGGGGGGGCACAGGGTTGACTTATACAACAACAACAGCAAGGGAATGTTTAGAAACTGAAATTAGAATAAAAACTAGAATTCAAGCCACTTTGTGATCGCAGCAGAAAGAAGAGCTTGTCTTGGTGCTTTTATTGTTGATACACTCTAAAAGGGGATAATTAAAGTGATTCATTGTTAAATCAAAGCCATAATTAAGTGACTAATGGTCATTTGTCCATTTGTTTCGAAGCCAACAAAGATGATAAAAGCACAAATATTCTAAATATGAAGTTCCCTCCCCTGTATCTGCTGTAAATATAGTAAAAACAAAAGCACTGTGCATGCAGTATCTCACAAGGAACAGCAAAGATGTGTTTCCTGGGACTGAATCCTGGCATGTCTAACTCTGGGTGCCCTGAAATATTTCATCCTCTCGACCGCAAAGTGGCTCTTCTGACTGCCTAAGAATACATCTTATGTACAAGTGCTGCCCTTTATTGCCACTGAGCCAAAACGTCTGAAAATACAATTCTTCGACATAACCTCTAAACAAGATGAAATATTCTAGTGATCTCATGTACGCACATTCATACAGGATAAAGAGCCAGCTTTCATTTAGTGCTCCTAGATATCTGGACATGCTGTATCAGGTGGTCGAAGTAGCCGCAAAAGTAGCTAAATTGAGGGCAGAACAAAGTGTAAGAAAAACAGCACACGTACAATAGCCAACAAGAAGCTGAATAATGAGATGAACAACATAAATGTGAAGCAAAGCCAAGAAGAAAGCAGCAGGTATCATCCAACCACGTTGGATGTAACAAACTTATAAAATGCATTCAACATCAAGCCGCGCCAACAGGAAACAAAGCAACAAAATGAAAAACCATGACGTGTTTTTCGTAGTGAATGTGGAGATCTACAGCTCGTTAAAAAAGCTACACATGTCATACCCTGGTGTGAGGATTCTCACCTGCTCTCCTGACGGGGCAGGCTGCTAGCTGGCTGAGTCTCCTCAGGCAAAAGTGAGTGCCGTGCATCGACCAGGGGCTGGTTGGTGGTGGAGGTGGTCACAGCCAGAGTGGTGCTGGGCCCCGTGCTCGAGGGGTGTATGGAGGGGCAACAGACAGGGGTAGGGTGGAGCGCAGCCTGGATGGAGGAAAAGGAGGGTTCCTGCAAAGATTGCCCGATCTTTGACTTTGACGGGGTTCTGGAGTTTGGTGCTACCTGAGCGTGAAGGTCTTCAAACGCGATATCAGAGGGTTTTCCTGTCCCTGTTGTGTTGTCTTCTGAAGATGTTACTGATGCTGTATTGGGATCATCGTGATGATCTACTCGTGCCACGAAGGAAGAAAGAGCTGATTTAGAGGGCTGGTACGACGACGGTCCTTCCCGGACTTCTGAAATGTTTTGAACGAGGGCCAAGAATTGTTCGAACTCTGTGTCTCCACCTTTGCTTTGGTTGCTTGGGCTGCCGCTGCTGTTCTGTCGAGACACTCCTTTGGGTCTGAAACGTGCACTCACCACACCAGGAAATGTCTCCTGCTGGTTTAGTGTGCCTATGTTAGCTGGCGGGTTCCCATTACCATCAGACTCATTTTGTGTCTTTTTAAAATCCCCGACACTTCTTGATGAAACTTCACTGGTTTCAGTTTCACAATCGGCTGCATCGGACGCCTGATTTTGTGACGGGAAAGAAGCGACCTCTCTGCCGTTCGCCCCGGAGTTACCGTGTGGTGCCAAGTTATTCGGTTCGCAATTGTCTTTGCAAACCGGAGAGACTTTGTACAGTTTGTTGGATGAAGCGGTTATTTCAAAGGAAGAGTTCATGCCAGGTATGTAAGTGTCCTTCAAAGTGAACACATCCTCAGGTGCGGTCGCCGTCTCGACATGGTAAGCAGCCGTCTGTGAAGATCCTGACGGTTGTGGAAAAGTCCCGCCAAGACTCATGATGCCTTTGAGAGCGTCAACTACCTCTGACTGAGAAGAGCCGTCTGAATCAATGAAACCAAAATCGGAGTTATTCACATTCATGTTCAGATCTCCTGAGGTTAATGAGAAAGACACATTATTGTTGACGCATGTGGTTTCGGGTGGATAAGACTCCATCTTCTCCACTGCAGCGGTTGTACTACCAAGAGCTTTTGCATCTGGCTGTGAGGAAGCAGTAGATGGCGTGTTTAAAATATCTGCTACAAATGTCTCACTGTTAAGAAGTATGTTCGGTCCTAAGTTCATAGATGTGATCTTATTTCCTGCAGTTTCTTCAGCGCTCAAAGATAAACGATTTACTTTGGGTTGTCCGTAGTTCCCTCTGCACATGCGTCCGTACAAGTCTTGCTCAAACAACATCCCTCCCCAGCGGTCGTTTTCATCCTCCAAAGGTTCATATTTGAACTTTTTGAGCTTCTCTTCGGACATGAATCCCGGCGAAGTAACGTTTGTGTGCGGCTGAGAGGGAACGCTGAGGCAGTCGGAGGTCTCGCTGCTGGCGTGAGGGTCTGGAGATACACTGTTTCTCTTGCTTTCTCCCTCTCTTCCACGTTGCAGCGAGGCCACGCCGGTCTGTGAGAGCAGGTAGGCTTCTTTATGGACAGCCAGCTCTTGACCTCTGTGCAGCCAGCCATCAGAGTAACTCTCGCTCACTGAAGTTCGTAAAGGTTTCCGAGGAGGCAAAGGTGGAGGCTCCTCCTCGCATGTTTGCAGCTCTTGTGCGTGATTGTTGGTGCTATTATTAACTGGAAGATAACTATGTCTATGAGATGAAGTTGGACTGGTTCTCAGCTGTTTCTGAGGAAGACTCTCTTTCGGTGAGTTGAGCCTGCTGGAGGCGAAGGCATCAAACGAGTCGTCCGATTCTCCTGCACTCTCCGACATGGAGCGAGGGGCGGAGGGGTTCGGTGTGGCTGCTTTGGGTAATAATGCAGGCAGAGATATCTGCCTGGCTACCGGCCTGGGGCGCTCCCGCTTTATATACGCCATATTTGTAACATCGTGAGCAGGGCTGGATGTGCAGGGCTGGGAAGGCAGAGTGGTGTAATGAAATGGGGACGAGTCGAAAGGAGGGGACCTCTGTGACTCTTCTGCTATGAGATCCTCGAAAAAGGGGTTGCGCTGCATATACGAGGGAAAAGGGTTGGAGGGTGAGATTAGGGTCGAGGCGGAAGAGGAGAAGGGGGTGAAAGGATTGGTGTGATTGCAGTCGTCAGGTGAGACATGACCGGAGGGGGAGGCAGAGGGAGGGGAGCACTGAGATGATACGGGGGAACGAGGAGGGAGGGGAGGGGGTACATCTGAGCTGCTGTCTACCTTAGGAGAAACTTCCAGCCTGTAGAGGAAAATAGGGCACAATGGTCCTCTTAGTTAATGATGCGCCACGTTACCAAATGGGGAACATCTTTCTTACACAAACAGAGAAGACAAGCAAAATATTAGGTGACATTTCTGTTACCTTTAAACCTCTGCGAACATCAGTAGATATCAAACTGGCCAAATGAAAAGAATTATGAAAAACAGTAACATAATTGAAAAAAGCAGAGCACATTTGCAAAACAATCAAGCAAAAATAAATAAAATGCATTGTAGCCATTCAAGACCATCTGCGCTGGCAGCTAATCAGCTGGGTGAGCTCATACGTGGAATGATTTTCTTCACATCCTTCTGCGAAAGCAGTTTTTCCAAACCACCGTGATGTTGCATCTTTGATCGGGAGAAACGCTGACACATGTTGACAAAGACAATGGAAACGCTTGAGTGCCATTTGTGGAAAATATAGGATGAGATGATGACACAGCATGGTCGTAAAAATGGAGTGTGCTATGAATTAAATCGATCACATTTTCGGATGAGCATGGAGCAGAGCAAACGCTGAGCTCAGGCCTCCCATGTTGCCTGATGCTGTGCCCGGATAGAAAATGCATTTAAACACTGCGGAGCCCAAAGGAAAGTCTGTAAGCGACTCACCTCGGCTTGCTGTGGGCTTCCCCGGAGCCAAACCAGCCTCTGAGCCTCCCCTCAGATGTCGAACCAGCCTGGTTCAGGTCTGACTTAGCTGGCAGAGAATCACTCCTCCCTCCAGAGAACAACGTCTTTCTCAGCTTCCTCCCTTTGTCGGGCGAAACAGCAGCAGATGAGACGACCGGCATCTCCGCCTGCACAGGGCGACCCCCTTGCTGATTGGGAGGAGACGATGCCCGAGCTTCCTTTTCTTCCTCCTTTTCCTCTTTCTTCATCTTGTCAAAGGACCAGCGTCGGCCCTCGGCGGAGGAGCCTCTGTCCTTGGTGAGGTTCTGCAGGGATCGAGAGAGCGGGGAGCACTTCTCCAGCAGGACCAGCTTGGACTGGTGGGCTCCTGAGCTCTTTGGAGCCGACGGCTCGGAGTCGTAGACGTGGCTGCCATTTATACACAAGGAAGACTTGGACTGAGTCATGGTTTGACCTTTCAGAGACTCCACTGCCAGATTCGATCGAGGGAAGGCTGTCGTGATCTTACTGGCTTCATCGCTGAAGGCTCGCTTGTGTGTGAGAACCTTTGTGGTGTGCTGGCTGGTAAGCACTGATGGAGGGAAAGAAGAACTGCGTTACGAAATTTCAGGTCTATTTTTATGCAATCAGATGTAAATCCGATGTCATATTTCCTACTATTTGCCTTAAAGCCGTAACAACTGTAACCACACCGCTTGTGCAACAAGCTTTAAACACAACATGACCGTATCATCTAAGTTTGAGGTTGTTTGCTTATTCACACATGCAGCCAGTGTTGCCGACTTAGCGACTCTCTTGCTAGATTTAAGAACTTTACAGACCCTGTTCGCGTTTTTATTTCTAAAAAGCGACTAGCGACACATTTAGCAACTTATTCAGACCACCAGGGAAAAATCTAGAAATGTACAATATTGCTTTAAAGGATGCACTATGACATCACCAATATGCAAATGAGCGTAGGACATCATCATTTTTCTGCTGTAAAATGTCCCACACAGTACATATCTTGGTCACAATTCTATGGGATCCAAACAATGTTTGTTTATGTAATGCGTATATGTGGTTGTGATAAAAAAAAAACATAATACGAGCAGACATATAGTTAGAATGCTTTTAATCTTAAACACTGATAGTTGGTATCGGCCTCAAAATCAAGTTTTAATTGAACTGGAACTGTAATTTGTTGGTACAGAGGGAGTGATACCGATCTATTGGGGTTTCCCTCGGACATTTCTCAGCAGAGGCGGTGGTAAGCTTCCCCCTCCCAGATCCTGACCCTCATAATTATATATATATATATATAAGGGCCTAAAATACTTGCCATGCTCATTAAATACATGTGGAATAGTCTGCCTGCTATTCATCCCTGAAGCTTAATGCTTTATCTCTAGTGATTTCATGATGTTTGTAAAGGTCGTCCTACTTTCCAGAGGGGTGGCCCACCCTTTGCCTTAAAACACTGTGGGAATGTGATTCACCACCAGGCCTCGATGAAAACAGTCACCAGCCGTCATGTCACGCACATGCAAATAACGTCAAGGCCTACCTTGTTTAGCTAAATCTGTCTCTCCGTAGTGGGTGTCCACCCGCACTTTGCTAGTGTAGATGGGGGAGCTGGGAGGGTCTGACATCAGATCCAGGCTGGGCGGAGGGCCGGGGTTATCACTGACCATGGAGGACATGCTGCTCTCTGAAGCCAGGGACGAGCATGACCTGGTGTCAGATGACTTGCGCAGCCTCCCTTTGAAGAAATCTTTCATCTTGCTCCTCTTCTCCTCTGCTATCTCCACGTCTCGTTGCTCCGCCGAGCCTCCGCCCCCCTCCTCTCCAAACGGATGCCCCACGGATCCTGACAGGATGGCGAAGCGGCCTGGCACGATGGCCGAGGAGGACTCCATGTCCCCCCTCTTCCTCCCCGCGACGCGATCCTTGAGCTTGCCAAAAGCAGAGCGAGGTTTGTCCTTTATGGTGAGGTCGAACATGCTGGCTGTCATGTTGTTGCGAGTGAACTGGACTGTAACCTGCAGTTCACCACGGTCCTTCTCCTTTCTGCCCGCCTTAGAGTTGAGCTTGAACCATCTGAAGCCACGAAGGAAAAGGGACAGTCAATCTTACATCAGTGCTTCAAATAAACACGTGACTGAAGTGTGACGCGATCTGTTTTAAAGCACAAGTCAGAGGTTGAATGTGTTATCTGGCCATGCCCCGGGACAAAACAAGCATCAACAAAAAACATTGATTTCCTTTTCGCAAAACTTTCCACATATTACATAATCTGGAAATACTGCTCGGGGGTCTGCACTCATAATCTTTGACAACAAACTGTTTTTACAAGCCTCAGAGAAGGAAATCGAAACCTAAATTCCTCGAGGTACGAGACAACACTGTATCAAGAGTCAACCAATCAAATCCTCCCTCTGTTCCTGCCTCCTAATTCCTTTGAGTGGACCAGAGAAAGGGTTGGGGAGCCAAAACTAACAGCAGGAATTCAGTGAGTTTCACTGAGCGTAGAGAGGGTGGAGAGCCCACGATTAAAGCCAGATGTGCTGTATTGCTTTAGGGGTGAGTCCTGTTGCGTCACCTGTCAAATATTCACAATCAGGAAAATTAGAAAAGACTCTGCGCTATTTCCAAGATGACAATAACTTACAATAAAATAACTACAGTATGTAAACTGAATTCACATTCTAACTCACTTTGGAAACCAAAACTACACAAAACTACACATGTTCAATCATGGTTAATTGGCACGCCTTGCATGTCCCAAAGAAAACGTAATTTTTTTTTAAATATTTCCACTTCCCTGCAGTTTTCAAAATTGAATGTGATGAAGAATGTGTCACTCCTCCTCACATCCTTGTACTATTTATATCAGTGCATTGATACCAAGTTCACCAATCCACTTTGACAGATTTCCAAAACATGTCGAAATTATCCCCACCTTCATCAGCTCCAACATTAAAGTGATGCACACATTCTTGCATCACTTATTATAAAGTTATATAACATATATGATTCTATGACTATCTGCAGAATGAGCGCTTCTACTTTTGGTACTTTAGGTTTATTTAATGCTTACTCTTATGCACAACTTTTATTTGTATCATCATTTTTCTACAATGTGGTATTGATACTTTTATTTAAATAAAAGATATCCGAGTACTTTTTCCACCCCTGTCTGTCCCAGTCCGACACAAAAACATGACACATCACTTGTATCTTCTGTGTGAACAGCAAACTCGTGCTGTTTAAAAGTAAATGGAGGACGTGCATTGTGCTTAAAGTTCGGGGCTTTCTGGCTGGAATCACTTGTTCCACAGTGGAAACTGCATCTCATCTTGTTGACTTGCAGTGCATTGTGGGAACCACTTGATACTAGAGGACCCGCATTTAATGAGCCTGTATGCATTCAGGGTTCAAGCTTTAGCAGTTTTCTGTGTTATCTTTGCAAAAAACAAGTTTGATTAAATAGTTTAACTCTCATCCTCTCTTTTATCAGCTGCTGTGTTTTTTGGGTTGTAAAAGCACGCGGTTGATAATCACAATGAAGAGAAAACTATACTCCCAAAATAAGATACTGGAATAATGATGCATCGTCAAAATATCATTTAAATGAAGAACTAAAGCTGCTCGTCATTCACCTGTACATTTGACTAAATAACCTAACAATATCCAGTAGTGGAATGTATGCAAGTGCATTTACTCAAGTACTGTATTTAAGTACATTTGTGTGGTATGATGTACCACACGATGTATTATACAGATTAAAGTACTAAAGTAGTTGAAATGAACCTTTTACCGTGTGCAACATTAGTGATGTTTACACATTAATGCATAACTAATTATTATCCAGGAACATGATTCTGGATAAAGAGTACTTTTACTTTTGAGTATAAGCTAATACTTGAGAAAGATCTTGAATGCAAGACTTTTACTTGCAACAGAGTATTTCTACACTGTCGTATTGTGATACTTTTACTTCAGTAAAAGCTCTATGAGTACTTTCTCTATCTCTGTCTGATTCAGAGAAACATGACACATCACTTCTGTCTTCTGTGTGAGCAGTAAACTCACATGGTTCGTCATGCAGCCTTCATTACAAATCACAACATACTCATCTCGAGGACACATCCCCTCCTGAAATATCCTATCCAGAGGAATGATGGTTTGACCGAGAAACACGTCAAGTCCGATCAGCACCCGGTGCATGACCGTGAGGACCAGGTCCCCGCTCCCATGGGGGTGGGCGCCCCGGCCGCCGTCCTCCAGGATCCCGGGGAGCAGCTCGAAGCAGCACTCCTCGTTCCACTCGGGCACCTCCGCCTTCTCCACCAGCCCGGTGGTGTACTTCTCCTTCGCCACCTGGATGATGGTGTAGAGGTAGCGGCTGCCATGCTTGCCCTTGGTTCGCAGTCCTCTCGCGCGGAGGACGGTGATGTTCACGTGAGTGGGCACCCATCGCTGATCATCGTCCAGATCAATCAGTGACATCATCTTGCACAACGAGTCTTTGTGTCCTTTATTAAGCGTAGTTTCACTTCGTGTTGTCAGGTCATCTGGAGATCATCCCCCTCTTTGTGTTGCGCCAGTTTCCGTGCTGCGCAAAAAAACAACAACCACCTCTGCAGAATATATCCAAAGTCCGCGGAGCCTCACGGGGTTTACGCGAGGTCAGTGTCCAGACAGCAGCCGCCCGGGCCTGTGATCAACTGGAAGCTCCGCGTGCCATTCCCAAATCCAATCAATGCAAACGAAGTTGGGAGAGCTGCGTGCTGGAATCATCCCAAAAAGCTCGTGCTACATGTCGCATCAGTTAGTTTACTGTCACCGAGGTCTGCTCGTTGTGCTCACGGCCCGCCCTCCTCCAGAGCAGCAGGCCCGCATACAGTGAGAGAGATGCCGCAGAATTAAAGAGAAACACCCAGAGCTGTACCAGGTCGCACGCTGCTGTCATGAGAGGGGACACGCGGAGAGGACGCGCATTCAGCAGCTCGTCCTCGTGTCAGGCCAGCAGGACATGAAGTCCGTGAAGATTCTGACCGGAAACATCCGTGAAAAACCTTTTGATTCTTTGTTATTGTCTTCTCAACCAAACCTCTGGATCAACGCGTCGTGCACGTGCAAGACTGGTGCGAGCAAAAAGAGAGAGACAAAATGAAAAGGCATAGAAAGACAAATTCATTTAATTATTAAATTGATTGAAAATGTAATAACTGATGATTGAAATATGTTATTCAAATATTAATACATTAAGGCTGATCACTATTTATTTTTGTTTATGCACATTTAGGTGCACTGCCCCTTGTGGACAGACCTGTATATTGACTTAAATTACAGTACGGCCCTTTATCGATGTTGTTTGGAGAACAGTTTTTACTGATGGACTTCATTAGGTTACTGTCATTCTTGTAGCTACACGCCGCCACCTGGTGGAGATCAGTGACAGTTCAGGATGAGAAGAAACAGCACAAAAGAGAGCATAAACTAAAAAAACATATTAAAGACACAGTCACATCCTGTTATTTCTTTCTAAACGAATTAAACACATCAGCCTCCATCTGATCCAAATAACTGTCTGCTGTAACACTGAGAGAGCTGCAACTTTTAATTCACTGGCATTTTGTCTAATTGCATTCATCGACGAAGCTTTGTGAAATAGTTTTGGTTTTTTTGCTGAAGGGAGAGCCGACTACATTTTTTAAGACAGTTGGGGGTCATTAGTGATTGAAGAGTGTCTTTTGTCTTCATCTACAGCAGCTCCCACCTTCACTTACAGGTTCAAAACGGAAGAATATATATTTCTATATTTTTTAAACATAATGCATCATGTTTAGTTTGCTTTAAATTTGCTATTTGTTAATTCCACCTGTTTTGTGTGATTTGATGAATTTCTGTATTTCTGTAGAATCACCAGCAGATGCTGTCTTATAAACATTTACTCAAGTACTGTTAAGTACAGTCTTGACGCACTTGTACTTCGAGTATTTTCATTTCATGCTACTCCACAACATTTATCTGACAGCTTCACTTACTCGCTCCTTTGAAGATTAAGATTTTACGAACTAAATATTATCAACTTATAAAATATGATGCAGGGCCGAAATATAGTGAACTGAAATGCGCTCCATCTCCACCTGATATAACATTGAAATATGAATAAATCAGTCACAACGTTCAGTAATAATATTCCTTTATATAAACAGATATATATTTACTGTTAATCTCTATACTACATCAGAAAAAAACTGATTATTGTTCATGGATCAGATCACAATCCTCGAATTGTTACTTTATATCAGATGGAAATGAAAACATTGATTTAAAATAGGCACAGTAATGCCATATTTACAATAATTAGATCTAGTAATCTAGAAGTAGTGAAAATATAATTTAATTGTCCAATGCATCACAATCTGGAATCATAGATGTTATGCTCTTAAATGAAAGCAATAAAACTGTACTCTAAATAAAAACAGCGCTCCTTTTAAACAGATTTTTATATCTTTAAGAATTCAAAATACAATTTCTAGAATAATTTGCACAACAATTATAACAGCAGATATGTCGATCATCATCAATGTAAGCTTTCAGCTTCAGTGCTTGTTTTATTTATTATGAATAAAAAAACAACAGAAGCTATTCGATTTGTAGAAATCCTACCGATGTTTCACAGTGTTGATAACAGCCACTTTGAGGGAGTAAATACAAATAAACGCTCACATTCAGAACAGCAACACAACGACAGAATCCAACTGCTTAAGGTTTCTGTGGCACTTTCCTACTTGGCTTTTTAAGAGAGAGAGACGGGGCATTCCAAGAACACCTCACACGATACAGTACTTTATATTACACATGTACACAGCACTGTCGACGTGGCAAACTGACCTAATAAATCTGCTACATTCAAAACGTAGAAAACGGTGTCATGAAGGGAAGTGACCGAGTACCAAATATAATAAATACAAAGTCAAAGAATAAAAGTGGTTCAAGTCGGGCAGCTTCAGCCACAGCGACACGCGTAAAAGTGCAAATAAGAAAGAAGTGCTCGATTTGTCTTCCACTTGGGTCAACAGATACTTATTTAGAGGTGATTATTCTCTGTCATTATGAAGAAGACAGCGACGACAACCCACATTGTGATGACATCACCGATATACAACACACAAAGCATCAACACTTTATACTGTGGAGGTCTTGAATCAAGTTTAAGGCAATATTATATGGCAACAATCATTCATCCAGAGGCAAAAAGTCTTCTCACTGATGATACAAAATGAAAGTAGGTTGAATGCAATACATTTACCTTGCAGTTGAAGATTTTTCGCATCAAGATGAATAAAATAATCTGACAGAGCAAAGAAAGTGCATCAATTAGCATTAAATAGAAACCGCCTTCTTGTTATTTCTCAGTGTTTTTTTTTTACTGCAAATCTGCATTTGAACCATTAGCATACCTTCCCCAGCGTTACATCGCTGACATATACAGCATTTCAAACTAATTTAGGAGACTCCTTGTGACCTTTGCAGATGTAAATAATTCTGTGATAATATCAAAGACTAATATTTCAGCTGCATTATCCTGAAATCAGCCTTGACCGAAACCTTTTTAAGCTCATCGGAGAGACTTTTATGAATGCACTTCTCTTTTTAAAACGCGACACATCAGAACTGATTCTAATCAAAACAAAACAAATGAGGATGAAAAGTGCAAGACTACAGGTAACAAAACACGACTTTCTCAGAGGCACTCCTGTTGAAGGGTTGCAATCAAAGGCACTTCGCCAATGACGCAGAATGTGGTGGAAAAATATGAAATGCTACTTTCTGTGACGTGATGAAGGGCACAGTGTCAGTGATGGAGATGATAAGTCTCTAACTTGGGTAACATTAACACAAATAGGTTCCTGATTACCTGAACGTATGCATGTACATTGTGAAAGAAATCACTGGGACTCCATCCCCAGAAACACAAAACAAAAGGAACAGAAATATTCCAGAGATAGTGACAAAACTGCTGAAAACATCAAACCATCGAAAAAAGTAGCAAATGGAAGACTCGAATAAATAAAAAAAACGAAAGATACCGTAAGATAAACATTTTGACGAAGCAAAAGTTTAGGTATAAAAATGGCGAAAGAGCTAGAAACTATTGATAGGGACTGCAGTTATATTGTGAATGAATAACGTCATCTGGAATGTTTTCTCCACTCTGTAAAGTGACAGGTTCAGGTCAGCGGTTTGGGATATGTCGTTGTACAGCTACATTTCCGGCATTTGTCTCCAATTTCTCCTTTGACTTCAGTCCGACTGGCCGTTCTGGCAGCCTTTCGGATACAGTTCGTCCTGCGACAGATGTCCATCAAAGCCGTCCATGTAGAGGCTGCTGGTGCTGCTGCCGCTGCTGCCCAGGAACGTACCGACCGCCCGGCCCTGACGAGCGTGACCGACGGCATCGCTGAACACCTTGTTGATCTGCTCCTCTGAAGGCATCCACCAGTCTGGGTTCGAGGCACAGTGCATCCGGATGAAGTCTGGCAAGAAGATTTTCAATCAAAACAAGATTTAAAAAAAAATGTGAAAGCAAACTTTAACTTGTACCACTGCCCAACAGGATGGAGGTTTCCAGGGTGTGTTTTGTTTTATATTTGTAATGTCATGAAAAAACATCACTGTCCTAATATTTTGGACCTTTTCTGTACACAAACCATGATCGTGGGACTGCATCTTATCTTTTACACAGACCTGATCTTTGTGTGGTGAAAACACATCTGATGTGCCCTTCAAATGGTGATAATGTATATTTTTATATTAACCATATATGAAATGACAACGTGAGATTGTGTAACGTCGAGAGAATCTGCAGTATCTCCTTTTCAATGAGCTTCATAGTGAGCTTCAGCTTATTGTTGAGCTGTCTGGCCCTCAACTTTACAAGCTGCTGTAATGAACACAAGCCCTAAAAACTGACAAGCACCAAACAGCCGACAGACACAGTTAGCTGGTGAACATAGGAGAGCATTTAGGAACTAAAGAGCCAGACGTTGCCCTCAGGAGGTGGTGGAGACCAAAAACAGAGCAAAAAGAAGAACACAAACACGACTCTGAATAAATGATTATGCGTCTCTGTAACTTCTGGATGTGTAAGTAAGCGACTGCTTGATAACAAATTCAACATATCAACTTAAAAATTGACGACACGTAAATGTTGTTCACAACTTGTTTCTGCTGCCCCGAAGTGGCTGAAAAAGACAGTTATTGCAAGATTAAAATCATAACTCGCGAGACAGTTTATAGTGGAAATCTGATCGGTAATAAGTGAAATAATTGTTACCACAAATGTATCAGATCGTAGACCGACTACAATTATATGTTCAACCACAGCATGCGAACCCTCAGTTTCATGTTGTTATGAGCCCATAAATAATGATCTCACTTGAAAGCTGCTGCTGCTTTTCAATTCTGAAACATATGCTGTAAAATATTGAGTACTCTAAAAAGCATGGCACGACATCATTCAAACAACACGAACATTTTATAAGGAGACATTTGCCAGAGCTTCTGGCTGTTGGACAACCGCAGGAGCTCTACTCGTGTTTCAATTCCCAGGGTTTTGCAACAATAATGCATCATTTAAATTGAGCAGACTGAAGCGTAATGCAAACACTCTTCTAACTCGCCGAGACTTCTTTTCCAGGCCGTGTACCTCTGAGGCAGCTGACTTTGACGGGGTTGAGCGGTCGTCTCTCCAGGCCCGGATCTCCCGAGTGGACCGAACGCTTCCTTTTGCCCAAACCGCAGGAGAACTTGAGCTCGTCTGTGGTGAAGACGAAGCGAATCAGGTAGCGCAGCAGCCGCCTGCCATCTTTCTTGGAGGAGTTGACGGCTTCGTCCCACTGCTTATTAGAGATGAAGAGAGGATAGTTCTCCAGCAGCTGTTTGCTGCCCTGCAGGGAAGAGGAGAATAGATTCAACAGTCAGAAGGAGTTCAGGTTTAACGCCTCATCCAGCCTCACGTGGTCATTTTACTTTTTTTTACCAAATTTGACAACATAGTCTGAAGTTTTGTCGACTTTGAAATGGACTTTTAACCTCCTTTTCGGGTGTACACTATCATTTTACATCAATGTAACTAATTAGCCACCACGTTCTGTTTTCACAGACAAAAAAATGCACAAATATAAACTGAAGTTTTTATTCTTTATCATCTTAAAAAACACAGATTTTATGAATTAAAAAACAGACCTCAAAGACTGTTTGCCGTTCTTCTTCCTGCAGAGAGAGAGAGAGAGTTTTCTTCAATTACAAAATGTTCACACAACTTAACGGCACAATTAACACAATGATGGAGTTACTTACTTTGGGATGGCTGTGATCTGATATTTCCACACTTTAACATACGATCACACGTTCTTTAAATAGCTGTGAATAACGTGCAGCGGCGTGAATCCTCACCTCGGTGAGCTGCTCCTCCGGCATCGGCTGGACCAGCTGGTTGTGAACCTCAAGAACAGTCTTGAAGTAGTCGAGGACATTTTGACAGGGAACTGCATGACAACACATGTGACCGGAAATAAAAAGACAAAATTACGACCCATCTGGTGATTCATTTAACAACAATAATCCAGCAATGTGCAGATAAAATGAGCTGTTTTAGTGCAAATTAGGTTACGGTGACACTGGGGAGCAGACAACTGAATACAAATAGATGCTATTAAAAGTCTGTGCTGCATTTAGAGAGTGAGAAGTGGCTTTCTGAAACACTTCAGTGATTGAGGTCAAATGATGATGAAATACATAGATGCATGGATTTGGTAAAACTATTTTTACTGGTTTATACAGACAGGACACAGATTGAGAAAGAGCTTCAATAAATGAGTAGAAATGAAACAATGAGTTAAATAATCGATCTACACAAAATCAATTCACTGCTTTGATATTCAAATGTATCATAATTTTATCATAAATTCTAGCTTTGTGTGGGTCTGGGGTTGGTAATGTTGGTCGAGACTGAAATATCTGAACGACTGTTGAATTATTTGAAAACAAAAAATAAACTATGATGCATTGTTCTCGATAAAACCAGAGCTGTTTTAAAGTCAGAGTCACAACACAAAGTAACTTTTTCTGAGTTTGTTTTGTGGTGCCAGCTGCTGCAACTGAAAGTGTGCGTCAGGTAACGGAGACGCAACATGCATTCTCAATATCTTGTTCATTATTCATGATGTTTGCTCCATGAATGCTCCAAAATAGAAACGACACGCAATGCTGCATTTTACAATATTCATAGGTCACCAAGTCAAGTCTCCTCCGCTTCTTCCATCAAGCCTCACGTCGAGTCTTCAGGCATTCAAGTCTCAAGCCCTTGATTCAGCTGTCCAGCAGGACTCTTACTTTTAACGCTGTGGTATTTTACGTCTTAAAAAGTGTGCTTCCTTTACCACTGCCAATACCAACATTTTCACGAAGAGAAGGAGTAAAAATAAGGTACAACGGAGAACCCACGAGTTTGAAGCTCCCAAATCACAAAATCTGACCAGACATATTTTCGAAGAACTGAGTTAAACCTTTCCTTTAATTTGTCACCAATATGTATCACTGTACCGTTGAGCCATCCCAAAGAATAAGACTCAAACCTTGTGAAGTCCAAGCTTTCATTACTGCACCTGGGACGTTCTCCAGCTTGTTGCGGAGCTCCTCGTTCTCCTGCTGCAGAGACAGCACCTCCTGCTCCAACTCCAGGCAGCGTGGACAGCAGCTCTCCTCCTCCTCTTCCTCCTCGGGCAGCGTGGACGACGGGTGGCCGTACGACTCTGACGGAGTCGGCGAGCCCCAGCCGCCCAGGTTGTGTCTCGGAGGAGACACCCCCGACGGGCACTGCTCATTGTCCAGACCGGCAGCCAGATGTTGCTGCTGCTGCTGCTGCTGCTGCTGCTGAGGCCCTGAGAGCAGATAGTTCTGTAGGGAGTCTGTGAAGATGCGGAGAACGGCAGAGGTCTGTTGTTGGTTCAAATGGCTTTGTTGGGCCTCCTCTTCTGGGTCTGTGGTGGAAGAGCTCTCTTCAGGTTTGGACTTCACCAGCGAGGAGGAGTGAATCCCCTGTACCTCCCCTGGCCCGCCTTCCAGCTTGATGTTGGACGTGAAGGAGGAGGATGAGGAGGAGGGCTCCAGGAGGCGGCCGTTGTTGAGGAGGCTGAGGACTCGGCTACACTGCTGGGCGAAGGCATCCAGGATGAGACGATTCTCTGTGGCAGAGAGGGAACATCAAGAGGTCAGAGGCAGCCGTCGCTCTACAATCACGGGGTCTGTTGTCTTCAGACGGGTAACGCTTCACGTTTGACCTCGGAAACAGCAGTTGACAAAATAATCTCACCACTGTCCATTTAGCAGCTGTTCTGAAACTTTTGACTGCATCACATGATCTTCATCAGCAGACCGAGTTTGAGTCGTTGCCATAGAACCAACTTTTGGGTCAACATGGGCGAGAAGTCAACATCTACAGCTCCATGACGATCAACAAACTCAACCTGCTGATGAAGACCATGTGATGAAGGCAAAAGCTCCAGAACAGCTACTAAATGGACCTTTTCTTTGCTGGCTATCATTCGTCCTCTATGACTGTTACATTATTATAGATGAGCAGCATTTTACTGTTGTACTGGGATTTAGGTGAAGATAGTTTTTACTTCCCAAATCTACATTCCTATTTTGGACTGATTTTAAATATTCGCTGTTATTGTGAAATCCTGGATAATCTGACATCTTTGGGCCTTTTTTTAAGAACTTTAGAGGGGAAATGTTTCTTTTGTGGATCAAGACATCTGAAATGCGACAAGGGGCCCGAACCAGATATGTGTTGATTGCAAGGGGTCAGGAGCCGAAAAGTTTGGGAAGCACTGGTTTTATTTCAAACAAAGCATTCTATTTGTTAAGCTTAAACTGTGTTTGTTTTTTTTGTGCTAAATCAAAATCTGGAAAGTATCCAGTAAGTCCAGCTGTCAAAAAGGTGTTGTGGTTTAATTTACCTCTGAAGTGGAGTAGAAGCAGAAAGAAGCAGTACCTCAAAAGTGAAGTACTTTAGTGTAGTACTGCTGAAACAGGAAAGCAGCAGATGTGGAAACAAAGTGAGTGATTCTGTGTTTGGTCTTTCTCTGGTTCTGCTTATTTTATGCCTGCCTTTTCTCGGCAAATCTTTCCACATGCAGTCGGCCTCTCTGCTCATAGAAATGTCAACTTGATTATGCTGATTTATTCAGATGTCAATAAACTCTGGAGTCACAGTATCTGCTGTGACCAAACCCAGCCGAGCAAAGAAAATCGGCACGGAGCCTCAGTGTACAGTTTCCCTGGTAGTCTGGGCACGTCTCAATGAGATGATCTCACACATACCTCCATGTAATGATTATGAGTCCAGTGTCCTCACACACACACACACACACACACACAGACAAAATGAGTTCTAGGCTGCCACTGCTGCGTTACCACTCGCTCAGACGTATCTATCAGCCTGGCGCAGATGTGTCACATTTATTAATATGCGTGCTGTCTCTGTTTACCCTTCGAGAAGAATCTGATATCATTCGCCTTCACCCCCCCCCCCCCCCCCCACCACCACCACCACCCTCTTCTCTCACCAGTTCTGTGGCAGTGTGAGCAGAGAGCCTCATAAAATTTCATTAAAAACAACACGCTCGGAAGAGGCAAATTGATGAGCCCCATTTATTTTAATCACAACTCTTTGGGAACGGCTTTTCAATGCAATTTGTGTTATTGTGTGTTGAACCGATTGCTGAGTCCAGGGGTCTCCGCAGCCTGTCTCCTCGAGAAGGGCATCAAGTTTTTGTTATTTTCTTTTCAGCCATGAGAGGGACGTTCAATTCCTCCCATCGTGCAGACAGAGGGCACTTTGATGTGTCATCATCAGTAAGAAAGCACGACTAGTTTAGCTGGGATTGGACGGTGCATCTTGTGTAATATGAGCAGAGAAAATATGGTTTAGTGGTTATTTCATGAGTGAAATCAGGATGATGCCATAAGGGATGCAAACTATGGGCCATGACTGAAATCAGGGCTTTATACTTACAGAGAATCTGTAATCCTGCTCACTCACAGATTGAAGTGGGTTAAAGATGCCTGATTTTAGATTACATTTGCCAATTCTCATGCAGGCGAGTTAATACAGTGCAACCTGAGCTCGGACTGAACACTGGATTTGCTGTAAAGCAACAATAACCAGCAGCAAATTGAGCCTCTGCTTCCAGCAGTGACAAAGAGATGAATATCTGATTGGGAGGAGGAGATGTAATGTTTAATTTCGTAACTGTCAGGATTAGGTTCATTGCTTTCATCTTCATGCTGGTTCCTATGGACCCGCCCTCCACACAGCGAACACATTTCTTTCTGAGCCGGCACACAGTCCACTAATGAACCGCAGCTGAGGAGAAACATTAGCATGGAACAATGCGTTTCAACCAGAGGGCCTTTCTTGCACACAGACATATACATAAACACTCACAAGTCAACACACACACACACACACACACACACAATTTCATTTTTAGCACATGCACACTGGAGATTCAATCATGACTGCTCTCATTACAGCAGCAAATCAATCACTGCTGACAGGAAGAAAAAAAGAGGAAGAAACGGGAACAAAAACATGACGCTCACGTGAACAAAGGAGATGCTTGCTATTAATGACATAATTTGTTGTGTTACATTCAAGTTGATTGACTCTGTAGAGGCTTAATGCTCAGATATCTGGGCAGCAAAAACTATACACCAGAATCCGGAAAATCTGAGGACGTGTAGCTCAGAAAAAGTATCACCATCCCAAATCCAAATGACTAAAAGTAGCTTTAGACATGGAGCAGACCCGCACACATGACCAGGAGTCACTCTCATCACTCTGAACAAGTTTGAAACCCACCTGAGCTGATGCTGTAGGTGCAGTCTGGGGAGAATCTGGGCTCCGCTGTGCCGCTTCTGGCGCGCCGCTGCTGGGTACCAGGAGATGCTGCCGCCGCCGAGGTGGATGTCGGGACCCTGCTGCTGGGCCTGCTCTCACATGGGAAACGATCCTGCTGCTGCTGAGGCGCCGGGTGATGCTGCTGACTGCTGCTGATAGCGGCGCTGGTTTGGTGGGGCTGCTGCAGACGCTGGTTGTAGTGATGGTGGTGGGGCTGGAAACGATGAGGCTGCTCGGGATGGAAAGTGAAGTGATGTCCGTCGCCAAACAGAGGCACCTCGGCCACAGCGGACCTGTCAAAGCGCGACTTGCCCGCCGAGCGCTTGCTCTGGAAGGTTTTCAGGGTGCTGTACGGACCCCGTTGTTGTCGGCACATCTTCGGGGCGCATGGCCCTTCATCTGCGGGCTGCATCTCTCCCTCCATCCCAGCCAGGTGTCACAGCGCGGCGGACGGGCTCCGGGATCGGTGTCGCGGCGCGCTGATGTGACAGGCTGGCGGATCAGATCCGTCACTGTCTGGCTCTGCTTCCCTCGTACACACCGTGTGAAGGGTGGGCTCATTTACTGACAAGCCGCCGCTCCAATCCCCAGTCGGGAGCGCCGACACTGAGACTCCCCCAGAGGGAAATGCAGGCGGGACTTGTGCGCCGCTGCCTGCCTCCTTTGTAGCCGCCAACAGAGAACAACGGGGCGTTATGGCATTTGTACAATCTGGAAATGAAAAAAAAAAAAAAATCCTACAATTGAAAAGACAGAGGCCATTTTGCTACTGAGCTCAGAGCATAAAAAGAGCAACATGAGCGCAAATGAAAGAAAAGGCCATCCACACCCAGACATCTTAAAATGAGCAAATAATCAAATAAAGAAAACTGAGATCATCCTTGCTTCTTTTTTTATTGCTTTTTGTAACTATTTGAACTGTAGCTATAATTGGAACAATACAACTGAATAAAAGACATTGCTAAAAAAGATATATTGTAAAAAATATGATTTTATACATTTTTGTCTTGAATTCTTCGGATCCTTATTTAAGTTTATTTGTCTTTAAAGTGGTGAAAAGGCCAGCTGTCTTACCGGTCAAATCAGAATTGACCTCATGTTTGAAATCATTGTAGCGTAGCTCCGTCTGGTAGCCTGCAGGCCGAGAAGTTTGCAGCAACACATGGGGGCGCCACATCAGTAGAGTACACAAAGATGTACTCAATGGAGGGATGAAAAGACCTGCTGCTAATTAACATACATGTTTTACTCTCATTTTCAACAGGCCAGACAGGTCGGTGGTCTTTGCTTCTGCGTAATATAAAAACACATACAAGTGCTTAGTCAACAACATGTCTGTATTGGTAATGATGAAAGATGTAAAGGTCTATCTGAATGCAGTGTCAGACAAGAATTTTAATTAGAAGTTTTAACTTCCTCAGGTTTATTCTTCTCCTTGAAGTAGCCACAAATCTATTACTAATATGCATTAAAGTGAGGCTGTGCTTGTTTTTGCTGAACATACTTGATCAACCACAACCTGTAGTGCCCGTATTATCAAGTATTATAAACACACTCCATAAATAAAACTATAAACATCATGAATGCTAAAAAATACATGGTTTTAAAACGGTGTGCAACAACAACAGTACAAACAACAGACCAGAGTATATTGTCTCACTTTAAAAGTTTTCACATTAAAGACATTTACTTTGTTCAGTCTTAAATGTCAAACATGATGATGAATAGAAACTGCAGGTCGATCTTAATTCAGTACAGCTGCAGCACTCTGGGTTTCCACTCACGCAATAACCTCGTGAAGGTAATTTATGCGCGTTATTTGGGCACTTTCGTGGTAATCGGCACCGCTGCGACCACCACCACCACCACCACCACCACGCGGACGCGCACGTCCGGTCAATGGGAGTTACGTCCGCGCGTGCACAGCTAGAGTCACAAAAGCAGCAACTCTCCAGTGAGGTGGACGCACAACTTCTGCACCGACATCAACAAACAACCCGAGGAGCCCGGAGCAGTTTGTTTGGATGAGACGAAAGTTCACTGATGACATTTTAAGACGTTTCTTGAAGAGGAGGTTCAATCAAGGATCTGCTCGCATTGCAATTTGGGAACTTTTGGCTCAGAACGGTTTGGATGGTGGGAATTATGACGGTGACATAAGTTTACGTCTCTGGATCGCCGCGTTTCTCTTTCAGCGAATTCATCTCAATGAAGAGCCTCTAACCCGGACCCGACACACTCGGTGGCCCGGAGCTGAAGCCCACCGGACGCAGGGAACCGTGAACCCCAGCGGCGTGCCGGGATGGTGTGCCTGCTCAACTGCCTGCTGCTGGGATATCTGACCTGGAATCTGCGGATATCGGACGCACAGGGGGAGTACTGTCACGGCTGGTTGGACGCTAATGGGAATTATCACGATGGCTTCCAGTGTCCTGAGAACTTTGACACCATGGACGCCACCGTGTGCTGCGGCTCCTGCTCGCTGCGCTACTGCTGCGCGGCCGCGGACGCGCGGCTGGACCAGGGCGGCTGCACCAACGACAGAGAGGTGGACAACACCGAGTTCGCAGCGCGTAAGTGTAGTGGTTTGAAGCTTAACGACTTAAATGTGCATTCCCGAAAGTTTAGTGTTCAGGAAAACTTCTCCAATTCGTTCAGAGTTGAATTCGGTTGGGTGCAAACAGCTACAGAAGTTCAGTCTCAACCTAAATGTAATATAAAATAAAGTACAGGTTTCTACAGAGGTCAGCTGAATCAATAAACACGAAATAAGACATGTTTCAGTGCCTTGTCCAAGGACACTTTAGTGTCCAACCACCAGAGCAGACGGACTGCTGTCATATGAAATGATGAGAAAAGCACATTATGCTAAATATTTGGTTCATCTACTCAAACAAGACACCGATACATGTGTTCTTTGGGAAAACAAGGACAACATGTTGAAGTGTGTTGAATTGTAAAATAGGAAAGAAAAAACTAAAGACACCTTTCTCAGACGTTGTGATGTGTTTTACAAAACTTTTGTATTTCCACTTACTGTGTTTTAAGGCTTTCATGTATTTCCAGCATTAATCAAGCAAAGTGTCCAGTTTCCAGCACCTTGTTATCTCAGCTCCTGTGGCTTCATTTGACCTGAACTCACTACAGATCACTATCGGTGTGTAGAGAAGAACTATGGGGACGCAGCCTGTCAGTCACTCGACAAATGTTCTTCAAACTAACTCTTTACAAATCCTCGAGCAGAAATAAGCACAAAACTCACAAAACAAAAGATAAGCTGGATCAGAATGCAGGAATGTATTCAAAACTCTTACACAAGCCGCTGCCAAACAAAAAAAATCACGCTTACTTTGGATTTTGCCAACCAAAGTAAGCACAACTGAATTTAACTTCTTTAAACCTTTAACAGGCTCAAATGTTACGCTAACCCTCTGAGTTGTGCAATCTGAAATAAAAGGTCACTTTAACCCTCAAGGTTTTATTTATCTTCAAAGTTTTCTTTAAATTTCCCGAACTGATAAGCTATGGGGCCTTAACTGAATGGACTGTGTTCTCACAATTTCCTAATTTCTTCCGATCAAAATAAATAAACATTCGCTGATTTCCTCCCAAAGTGCAAATGGGCTTCACAGAGCGTGACCTCCGCTGTTTGTATTGTCCAGAAGGAATGTGTCCGTTAAGTATAAAGGACTTTAAAGAAATATCTTCATTAAATAATGTTCAGTTTCACAATTTTAGTCACCAGAAACATCCGTGCAGGCTGCAGGTTTTAGTCACCAACAAGGTCAAACTGAACTTTAACTCCTATTTAGGGTTTAGAAGCACGACATAAACATTCATGTTTTATTACGCACTATAATGTAGGTGTAAGCAGATGTGTTCATTATTGTATTTCTTAACTATAACTCCTCCTGTAAGCATCCACAAGTGGTGTATAAACATAATTGACTAAATGTTCATATAGTGCTTGTAAAGGTTAAATAGTGGAGTCAAAGTAAAATGTAAAATACTGTGTAATATCTTTGATTTATTTAAGTGAAATTAGTTATTTCCTGGTCTCCAGGGCAGTGAAAATAGAAGAGCAGAACCCTAACGGTGGTCAATGTTTTCCTACATGTAGATACATATTAATAACCTGCAGCCTTCTATCACATGAAGCTGCTTCCTCATTATTGATCCTAACCTGCTCGTGTCTCCTCCCCCCTCAGAGCCCATCTACGTGCCTTTCCTAATGGTAGGGAGCATCTTCGTCGCCTTCGTCGTGGTCGGCTCCCTGGTGGCCGTCTACTGCTGCACCTGCCTGCGGCCCAAGCAGCCGACCCAGCAGCCCATTCGCTTCTCCCTGCGTAGCTGCCAGGGCGAAACCATCCCCATGATCCTCACCTCCGCTCCCCCGAGCCTCCGTGCCCCGTCGCGACAGTCCAGCACGGCCACCACCAGCTCCAGCTCGGCCGGAGGGGGCAGCTCCGTGCGGAGGTTTTCTCTCGGAGGTCAGGGGCAGCAGCAGCAGCACGGCTGCCTGGTGTCTGCCACCGTCTCCTCGTCAGCCTCCACCCCAACTCAGACCCCTCAGACTCTGCCTCCGCCTCCGCCCTACACATCGCCACCAGCACCCATGGCAGGAGGCATGCAGCACCAACTGGCCTCCACCCACACCCAGCTGCAGCTCCACCAGCCCTCTCAGACCTTCCTCCTGCCACAGCAGTACTTCTTCCCCCTGCAGCCAGACGCCTTCTCAGCGGCCAAGGGCTTCGCCGACTTCGGACAGAGCTGACACGTCTCCCAGCGGGGGGGAAATATAGAGGGATTACAAGATTTTTTTTTTTTTTTTAGATGGTTGGATGTGAGCCGGCAAACGCAGCTGGTGGTGTTTGGGTGGAAGGCCCAGGCCGTCTGAACGGACACAGAGCGAGCGGCAGGAGGACGAGGGATAAAGTACGACAAAGCTGCACGGCCTGAGGCGTTTCCCCTTTCTGCATCACAGGACACATCGGAGTTCAACAAACCTGTTGGCGGCAGCAACAGTGTTGAAATTTGTGCACTTTTAGCTGAAATTGTAGACGGTCCTCACTGGCTTTACATTTTATTTTTATACAGGTTGTTTTCTAAGCAGACAGCTCACAATACAAACTGAACTCTTCATCACAAACCTTCCTCTGAAAACAAACTGCACAGGCAAACGGCACCAACACTGTCACTCTGAGCATTGTTACATTATTAGAAATAGATGTTGGAAACCAGGGAAATATTGTGTTTTTTTGACAATCGCAAGGACCTCTGAACGAGGAGTGGACCTGATATACAAAGGACAGTATATTCAGGAGGAAATGTGGACTTTTATAAGATGTTGTACAGGCATTGTACCCAGAGCAGGGTTGTCATATTGATTCCCTACCGTACAGCGAATAAAATGTTGCCTCTCCGTACCTTCTGTGCACTAATGTGATGCTTGTTAAATTACAGTTTTCTGCTGTGAAAGAAGCCGCATCATCAATCAGACGAAAAAGGGAAACCGGAGCGGTCGGTCCTGCAGAGCAGCTCACTACCTGTCGCTCATTCTTGCGCCAGACTTCACAGCAGGAATGCAGCGCTGAGATCAGTCATTGTCAGTGCTCAATGAGCATGGCATGGTCACAGTGTCAAAAACAACTCGCCCCAGAAATAGAGGTTTAGGTTGCACCAACAGGTATCGCAAAACCTTGACAAAGACTTTTCTGTTCTCCAGTTATCCGACTGTGAAATAGACTTGGCAATCAGCGGCTCATGAAACCTGCAAACGGTTCCGTCTCACGATGTTTGCTGCTGCGCTGTTATCAACAGACGGGTCAATCACAAAACACAACTCACTTGACAGATTCCACCATTAACTTCTTCGGGGCTCGTTTATACTCACAGCTGTCGGTTCAGACTTAAGTTCTCCTGTTCCACACTCTGCTAATAATAAGAAAAATACAAGTTATGAACACGATTTGCTGACACTTCCTAAATCTTTCATACTAATACTTTCATGTCTTAGCCAGGCTTCAAAAAAGTTTCCAGTTTCTTTAGAGTTCTGATTATTACTGCTCACACAGAAAGCTTTTACCTTGTTGTGTCTCACAGATTTTAATCGAAATTAAAACTGTTTTCTGGGTCCAAAACCTCTGAAAACAATTCTCTCGTAACAAAATCCATCATACATTAAAACTGTGATAATGAGATCAAGACCTCATTAAAGTCGTGGAATCAAACCATATTTTTTGCTCTGTGTTTCACCACGCTTTATTTGTCGGTGGATGTTCAGTGCTGCGTTTGCCATTTTTGCTTACGATGAGTCACCATGGTTGCTACGCTTTTATAGAGATAGACGCCCACAAACTTCTCAAACACAGCAAAATAAAAAGAAACAATACAGGCCGAGGGAAGGGTCTCTGCAGGTACAGACACCATCACACTTCTAATACAGACGTTATGAGTGAGATTATTTTTGTACAATCTATAAATAATTGTTTTTAGGAAAACACCTACTCATTGTGCTTATTATTGATTTATTGTTTGGTCTTTAAAATGTATGCCCACCAGGCAGGCTTGTTCTCCCCGCCCTTTACTGATTATGTTCTGATAACAAACCTCCAAACACACGGGACAATAAGCAACCGTTTACATTGATCCTCCAGGATTGTAAAGTTTATTTCAGTAGTCCTTCATGGCAGTAAAAGACAACACTTATAAGTTTGCAGTCCCAACATGCAGAACAATCATCGAACAAAACGACGGAAAAGAACCAAATACTAAAGTAAAGTTAAAGGTGCGCTTTTTTTCCTCTTTTGTTCAGTGATCAACACTTGCGGGAGAATCAAAGTAGTACAGTTAAACATTTCAGAGAACAGTTTGTTTTATCCATTCATGCAGCCCACGACTTTCACAGACGAGTGCTTTATGTTTTCTGAAAAAAGAAAGCAACAGTCTACATCCAGCGGCTTGGAAACTTTTGACAAGATGACGTCCAATTAACTTTCTGCACTAAAAGACCGGCAGAGAAAAAGAATCATTAACCCTCAGTAAAGAGCTTTCCTGTAAAGCAGAGGTACACTGCATGAAGAAAACAAGTTACAAACATTTACACTCAAGATAAATGATATACTGAAACCAGATAATACCAGATATCCACCACTGGAAAGGTACATCGAGTGCATTGTGCAACATCTCCTGTCGAAGCGAGCAGAGCGTCAGAAACTCTCACAGTCGAGGTCGAGAGTTTGATCACATACACACAGTCATTCTGCACACTAACACTAACACACACACACTCTCCCATACGGGCCATGCATCAGCACACAGCAGGACAACATAGCTATACCTGGAGTCGTGCAGAAAGACAACTGGAGCAAGTCACACGCACACATTCACACACACCTTCACTCTCTCACACACACACACACACACACACACACACACACACACACACACACACACACACACACACACACACACACACACACACACACACACACACACACACACACACACACACACACACACACACACACACACACGACAAAAGAAACAAACCGGGAGACGCCAGAAACTCCAAATCTCACATAGAGGACACAGACATGCAATGCATACATAGAAGTTATCCACAGTAGAGGTGACGCAAACACACACACATACATACACACAGCACATGCACATGCAGGCAAGAAACTGACACACACACACACAGTCAGAGATCTGATCTCCCATAGGGAGAAGAAAGCAATCACACAGACATTAAGTAGTCAATTATAAATAAATCAAGCTGTAACAACAGTAATAGTAATAACAAGACATTTAAGAAAGCTCAGTTTCCTCATTCGATCTATTCTATTCTGCCAGTTTATCAGAGGAAGAAAAAAAAAAAAAAAAAGTTAGACAGTTCATTACAAAGCCAGTCAATGCAAAATTCATACATCTCCAATATAAAAATACAAATCCACAAAATAACTATAGAGACAAAGTAGTTTTGATATTGTCGTGGAGTTTTCCTGGCTAATATTTCTCTCCCCCTTAAGCTAATGGCACTTATGTTAGAAGGATAAAATCTCCATTTGAAGGGAAACACCGTCACCACTGTGAGCTCAAACAAGACCATCAGAGAGCCTCCCGTTCACCGCTGCAGGAACAACTCTTAGTTCATACACGTGCCACAAGGCACTCTGTAGTTTTCACATTGTACGAGTGCAAGACTGTGGTGGGGAGACAGTGATTTAGTATTCAGTTGGTGTGTGTGTGGAGCACTGGTCTAAGCTAGCTGGCTGAACTATTCTTGGCTATCTTCTTCTTCTTCTATGAGGGAAAGGTTCTATGTAGGCACCGTCGTGATTGTTGAGACAGGAGTGATGTGTGGAATGCAATTATTTGTCGCAAGCAATGCTTCTGCTGTAAAAACCGGTGGAAACAGGACTACGGTGAGTTGCAGGAGGCAACTTCTTAAAGAATTAAGAAGGAAAATAAACAAAGAAAACCAGGCACGATATCTACCGGTACATACTTTTAGAAAATGAAAAAAACAAAAAAAGAAACAAATGTGTTTTAAAAGAAACAAGGATGAAGGCATGCGTAAATGTAAGGCTTTACACAATAGATGCTTCCTTAAGTGCAAAAAGAAAATATAAATATTACAATGTCTGCTCTGAAGTGGTCCGGTTCGTGCTGGAATACAGTCAGGAGTGCGATTACATTTGGTTTAAGGTTTTCCGAATTCACCAGTACTTGGAAGATTGTATACACGACTGCTCTTTGGCAATCTTTCACAAGTTCAATTCCCCTAAAACTAATCATCGTCCAGTGTTTTAAATTCTATAACAACAGTGTTTAGGACTATGATTTTAATAGAATGAAATGATTTTCAACAGAGAGGAGAGACTCCAACAAACTGAGCGAGAACAGTGAAGAACTTCAGACCACAGACTGCTAAGAAAGCACAGTGCTCATTATGTCTGCTGGACACACGACGACAGCTGATAAGTGAACACAATTTGTACTGTTGCTTGTTTTTTTTTTTCTTCCCTTTTTCAAAGACACTCTCTTATTCATGTCCAAATATCCCTTCAGTGCTGGAGGCACACGTTCGCACCTCTTCTTTCCTCCCGCTAAGCTTCAAATCTCGCCAGTAGGATCGGCTGTTGTGGCTCCGGATTGGCCGACCAGAGGACCGGCGGCTCACCACTCGTTGGTCCTCTCTTTGGTGGTGTCGTACGCTCTGATGACATCAGACTGAGACACCACTCCGTTCTCGTCTTGAGAGAAGGCGTAGCCATCTGAAAAAAAGGGTTCGAAGCCGTTAAAACTATGAACATCAGTGGTTTATGTAATAAAAAGTAATCATAGAAAAATGAAAAACACACTGAAAACAACTGAATAAACAGAATGAACCATTAAAAAAAAAACATAAAAATTCAAAGCAATAGTTCAGCATTTTGGGTAATGTGTTTTTTTTTTAGCTGTTTTTGCAAAGAAAACCAATACTGCTCTCAAGCCTGAAGGCCACAGCCAGAAGTCGTTCAGCTTAGCGGAGCACAAAGACTGGAAACAGAAGGAACCAGATGGGCTGGCTTTGTCTAAAGGTAACAAAGTCTGCCCATCGCCGCCTATAAGGCTCAATATTTAACACGTTAAATCTTGTTTGGTTGTTGCACAAAAAAAGGAAGTGTAAAACAACAATGTCGGTCTTATATATGTATGTGAGACTCATTATTTGCTGGGAACAAGAGCCAGAACCAGGCTACCAGTTGTCACCTGTTTCCAGTCTTTATGCTAAGCTACGTAGCTGTAGCTAACGCCAGCTTGTGCTTCTCAGGTATTCGTGTTGTATCTGCCTCACGACCAAAAATGTTTTTTACCCGCTTCCAAAGTTTCAACAGTTTCCTGAGTCACAGCTAGCGAAACAAGTTAAAAATTGCTTTTAATGTTCAGCGCACAGAATTTATTTTCCCAGAGAAATGGAGGCTTATGTAACGTCACGCGAACGTTAAAACATAAGTGGCACAAACTGTCGTTTCATATTTCGTGCACAGACATGAGAATAGTATCGATCTTCTTATTATCAGCAAGAAATCAAATGAGAATATCCCCAAAATGTCAGACTATTCTTTAAAACAAATCATCTGATGAAAATAACAAATAATCAAAGCACCTCCAAAACGGTATCGACAGTACAACAGCAGCTTTGTGATCTACCACCTAAACTCTCCTACAGGGTTCCTTTATGACCTGTGACTCCTCACTCACCTTCAGGTGTCAAATGACTCGGTCACTACCTGGAGGCCAGCGGGGAAGTTCAAAGGACCCCGCTGAGGTGAGTGCATTGTGGGGGAATAACAGCGCAGCATTTCATCATTTCATCGTGATCTCGCTCTACTCAACTCAGGACACACGAAGCACACGAGGGGGAGGACAGGAAGTCAACAAACAAAACAAAAAGAGGGAGAGAGGCGTCTATCAGGGAGCTAGAGGAGGCTGGAGTATTAAACGGGGTGAGGTTTGAATAAGGACATTAAAAAAAAAAAAGGTATCACACTACAACGGTCTCACCCCCACCTATGAGACAAACCAAAAACAAACTGATCAGACACAGGACACAAACAAAAAGAGAAAAAGAAACAGAACACCAAACCCATGCTTAAAGTATCCCGAAACGTGCAACGCCTGAGTTTTGCTGCTGATACGAAAGCTCTACACTTAGTCGTAAAAAGTAAGTTTTTCTTAATGTAAGCGTCTAAGTAATCAATGCTTAATTGTGTATCATGGATACCTTGTCAACTGATCAGCTACTTCAGTGTTTGATATCTTATCCTCAAAAAACATACAACAGAAAATTAAACAGACGCATGTCTAAAAATATACAAAGGAACATTGACACAATTTAAATGAGACAAAATGAAATAAAAGAAAAAGAAAACAACATTCTAACAAATTCTTAACTGCCAAGTTCCAACACTCGACAGTGTTTTTTTTTTTTTTTGTACTTTTCAGCTGATTGAAAAGAAGTAGTGAGATGTGATATACAGTTCTTTCCAAACTGTATGTATTCATGTCTCCAACCCGCCATGAAAACAACTCATTTAATCGTTGATATGAGCAGTTTGTGAGCTGTGGCGCTGCTGCAGACACAGTTACTGACGTGTGTTTCCTGCATCTGGTGAACGCAGAGCATTCATGACGCGAGGTGGGACGAGCGTTACTGCCTCCCGCAGACGAAGGTTTTAGAGATACAGTACGCGTCATCAGAAGAAGAATAATGATGCTCGATCTGCTCCCCTGACGAGGGAACATATTTGGAAGCAGATAAATCTAACGTGGATACACTGAAGTGTTCTTTGGGGTAAACTTTGACAGCCTCACGCCTCCATCTTAAGGGACGTTTAGCAAGAAAGGAATTAAGAGAGAAAGAAAGAAAACAGACAAATATTGTGTAACTTACGGAGCAGGTTCTGCTGCATGGACTCAGACCGGTACAAACTGACTGTGCTCTTCTTGAAGACGTTCTTCAGGAGCTGGGCCCTCTCCGTCAAACTAGACACGCACACACACACACACACACACACAGGCACGGTGTTAGCAGCATGCTGAGCACCACGGGCAGATTTAATGAGCCATATATCAAGCTTGTGTCCTCCAGAGTGGATGGACCTGCCAACCTGCTGTTACAAACCACCATGTAAGAGACCAAACTCTGCAGACGCACGGCGAACAACAAAGTGTGTATGTGTGGGTGAAATATTTAAAACCATCATGTGTGTAAATGTAACTATACGTGTCCCACCTATGTGCATATAAGCTAAATAATCCATGCATCTGTGTGTGTTTGTATCGCTAGATGTTTGTTTCTGTAAGGGTGTGTGTGTGTGTGTGTGTGTGTGTGTGTGTGTGTGTGTGTGTGTGTGTGTGTGTGTGTGTGTGTGTGCGTGCGTGCGTGCGTGCAGCCCGCTGGGTCCGGGACAGTGGCCAGACTCGGGGATCATTTTCAGCCAGCAGGAGATCTCACACTGATCTGCTCCATGTTGGTTCCTGCTGCAGGCCTCAGGCCCCAGAGAGCAGAGCAGACCCGACTAATACCCTTTTACAATGTATGGCTTTAATATAAGAGCTCTAAAATGAGACATTTCATTTTGGGGAGACAAAAAAATATCTACTCTTGATTACAGACATTACAGTCAAACTCCTGCAATTTAGCAGCAATTTGAGGATTTCTCTCCTCCACATAGGAATATTGTTGGCAGCGGAGCCGTGAGAATTCATGAAATTTTGAGGGATTTGCGAGGTCACACGCAGATGATTCTTCCGCCAAGCTCGACCAAGACTTTCTCAAAATGCTTTATATTTTTTGTACAAAAAGAATGATGTCCAAGGCATTGACTGTGTAGCCCTGATAGGGTTGGGCCATATGACGATATATACAGTGAGATGGTATACATTTGCCATTTATTACGCCATTCATAACTCAGAAGCTCCCTCTTTGTAATTCTCGGGCCGTTGTGGGCAATGCTGCATATCAATGAGAAGAACTGTATTACTGTACGTCATGTGGCATACTCACTGAAACTGGTGGAATGCCTCACAAGGTTTTGTGTAATATGTGTTGCTACATCAACAAGCTACGCTAAGTAAAGAGAGGGACCAAAAGTGGAAAGATTTGAACCTAAAATTTGCCAAGTAACACAGTGGTGGGACAGAAAGTTGGGCCTTGAGCAGGTGAGGAAAATGTTGCAGTCAAGCCGCAGAGGATGAGATGGGACAGATTTACATATTAACAACTTGAGAGCGTTCACAACATCGGACCACTCAATACAGTAGGATTACAGAGTTAGTCGCGCCTAATAGAATTTGTCAAGAGGTTCAGGAAAAGTCAAAACGCTATTTACAAGTCGCAAACTCGTAATTTCAATAACTCTGACATAAGTGTGTTCTAAATGTCTGTGGAGGAGAAGATGAATATTATAGTTTCTGTGATCCTTGTGTGTGTGTCCCATGCCTCAAAGAATAAATCGCTGTCGATTACAGCAACCAGTCTCATTACTTTACCTTAAAGGGTCATTTTCACAAGGAAAGTGAATTTGTCTCACATCAATAAATGTAAAATCTAAAACCTTAAAACAAAGATACGAACAGTAAAGTGATGTGCAACTGTACCTCTTTCCATGCACCACTGCCCCAGGGTCTTTGGATACAGCCTCGAGCTCCTGCACCTCATCCACCAGGGTCTTGAAACACACCTTCTTCACCCTGTCGCAATATTTAAGACAAAATCATAATGTGACAGACGTTTAACATGATAGAACTTTCATAGATTGACATTAAAATAACCCATTGGTTGATTCAAACTGCTTCGAATACATCAGCTAATAAAACGTCTAGCTTTGCAAATTGCTCCCGACACCTTGAATCTGCTGTGGGCAGACGTCAACCAGACCCGGGGCACATACAAACATTTCCCATGGAGCATGGTATGGGCATATAACAATTTTGGGGCAGGAATGTGTTGAGGAGATAGGAGAGATTCCGGAGGAATGTCCTGTATCGGATGTGTATTGGAGTGATGAGCGAGGAAAGCGCAGAGGAGACTTACACTTTGTAGGCCACGTCAAAGACCAGCGAGGTGATTGGGATGAAGACCAGGCCCATCCAGAAGACCCCCGACGAGAACATCAGCTCCGCCTGTCACACACACACACACACATATACTCTCGGGTCACTGTAGACAATGCAGAGTTCAACACTTGATCAGATGAAAAGAAGAGCTTTTTAAAAGCAAAAACACCTGATAAAGAGCAGCCATTATCATCCTCCGCAATGGCACATAATGAAAAACATACATGACAAAGGCAGCCCAGAACAAACACTAATATTGTGGAAATAAAGAGGAGATGACTCCAAAGGACTTGCTCAAAGTGAGTTAATCCTCTGTGACTAAGTGATAGCATGTTTTTGTGTGGATCTCCTTCACCTCTCAGCCCTTCGGGGCGGAGGAAGTGCCTGTGAAGTATTTTGACAGCGGTATCTCTTTCACAGGAAAACTGCTTGCTGCGTCGAGAGCTGCCGTCAATGTGTCACAGGAGACACAGCACCGTCATCGGAGGTCTTATAACGATACATTCAGTACAACGGTCGCACTGTGCACGAGGGTGTCGATGACGCTGCAGAGCTGTTAATTATCGGAGTTTAAGACTCTGGGAGCGAGGGGTCTATACGTCTGGGGTTCCGGTGTAGCCGGCGTATTCCGGGCCAAGACTTCGTTCTCGTGCGCTGCTCCTTGTTTACGGTCCGGTTAGCAACATGAGTCGAGAGACGACGCGTAAGAACGGATTGTTTTACAAGTAGTCAGTTTACAAGCTCGTTTTAAACCAATAAAAGTCGAAATCATCGTCAGACAATAGATGGTGGGTTCCAAGATTATATTTCGGCCAATCCATTCACACGAACTCTTTACCGGTTTACCTTTAAAAAAACAAACCTGTGACCAAAGACGTGGCCAACTTTACCATTGTGTAATCGTTATGTTAGGTCGGAGGCCGACTGACAACCTCAGCCCCCAAAAACAAAACATTTTTCTTGTCGACTACATCTCATTGTTGTCAGACAAGTTGAATAAAAGTTCACAGACAAGATGAGTTTCTCTGCAGTCACGTAACTTCTGAATTACAAACAACGTGCTGATGTTTTTATTTTTAACCAATGTTCACACCGAGCTCATGAGCACAATAAATCGACAAATGAGACAGCCGTGATCCTCACGGACTCATTCATCCTGCTGAAAGAAAAACACATTTGATCGTGATCGAAAACAAGTCAGGCTTTTGAAGAAAATGCTTCTCCGCCGTACGAAAACAATATGCTTCATTAGTAGCAGACAGTCGCCTGTGATGATTTAAATTAAAAATCACAAAGCGGTGGCCGTGTCGGGAGGTTGTTTTGGGTCCAAAACGGAGCGGAGACGTGGATCGTCTTTCGAGGGTGAAACAATGTTGTCTTTGGCCCGCTGCACTGAAACTATCTGTCATTACACGTCGAAGTGCAAAACTCGCAAACTCGCGCTCCTTGCATTGTAATGTGCCACTTGTTTAAACTGCTGGGGCCCCTCAACAGCGTCCTTCCTGTAATGTGACACAGGCAGGGCCCTTCGTGCACACACACACACACACGCACGCACGCACACAAACGTCAAAACTATCAAAGCGCTCGGGTTTGCTCAAATTAGCTAATCTGTTCGCCATTACCTGCAAATTGACTTTGATGTCTGACAAAACACCGGGGAAGAGGAAATC
The DNA here is from genome assembly GCF_949748355.1 of Melanostigma gelatinosum. NCBI lineage: Eukaryota > Metazoa > Chordata > Actinopteri > Perciformes > Zoarcidae > Melanostigma > Melanostigma gelatinosum. Next base: position 22,161,313 of record NC_136638.1, read on the forward strand.
CCAAATGACAGGAAATCAAAAATGTCTTTTTCCTACAGTTTGAGATGGGACTCTGATGAATAGAGCTTTTCTGTGTCACCCGGGAGGCTGGAAATGTACGAGATGAGGGAAAATTGCATTGAAGCGCAGGATATTTTCATGTCAATTTTGGAAATTGTGCAGCCCTGGTGGAAACATTTACTGGTTTTAGTTTTTTTTACGCAAGTCAGTTTAATTATTTTCGTTTTCATCCAGCGTATCATGCATTTTAATGAGAGCATTTAAGCTGTCTTGAGAGCCTTTAGAAAATAAACCAGGGATGCATACGCAGCATTTTAGCTCGAAAAATAAACCATCTTAGTCTTTAACAAGTTCAATCTATAAACCATATTTATATCGCTGTACATACCCTGGGGCCACAAATGTAAGGCAAGGCAAGTTTATTTGTATCGCACATTTCAACAACAAGGTAATTCAAAGTGCTTCACATAAAACCATTAAAAGCATCAAAACATAAGGCAAAAGAAAAGGAGATTTAAAAACAATTAAGAACATTCATTAAAACATTAAAAAACAGTGTAAGAAATAAAATGCAGCAGTAAAATGCAGAAATGCAGGAAATTGATTAATATATCAATTGAATGTGGTTCAATTAAAGGCAGCAGCAAACAGAAAAGTCTTCAATCTTGATTTAAATGAGCTGAGGGTCTCAGCAGACCTGCAGCTTTCTGGGACTTTGTTCCAGATATGTGGAGCAGAAAAACTGAACGCTGCTTCTCCATGTTTAGTTCTGACTCTGGGAACAGAAAGTAGACCGGTACCAGACGACCTGAGGGGTCGGGATGGTTCATAAGGTAGCAGCAGATCAGAGATGTATTTTGGCCCGAAACCATTCAGTGCTTTGTAAACCAACAGCAGGATTTTAAAGTCAATTCTTTGTTGGACAGGAAGCCAGTGCAAAGACATCAGAACTGGAGTGATGTGATCCACCCTCCTGGTCTTAGTGAGGACTCGAGCTGCAGCGTTCTGAATCAGCTGCAGCTTTCTGACGGACTTTTTACAGAGACCTGTAAACACACCGTTACAGTAGTCCAGTCTGCTGAAGATAAATGCGTGGACAAGTTTTTCCAAATCCTGTTGAGACATAAGTCCTCTAATCCTTGATATATTCTTCAGGTGATAGTAGGCTGATTTTGTAAACCCTCCAGCTACCGACACTGGAGGGTTTGTTAGCCTGTCGACGGTAGCAAATAAGGCGCGTGTATTGTTCTTGTTTTTGCTTATGATGTCAGAGAAGAATGACTGCCTTGCATTTCTAAGTTCCAAATTATAATTGCGAAGTCTCTCTTTATAGATGTCACAGTGAACCTGGAGATTAGTTTTTCGCCACCTGCGCTCAGCTTTCCGACACTCTCGTTTCTCTATTTTGACCAGCGTAGCATTTCTCCAAGGAGATCTTTGCTTACCCGAGACAACCTTCACTTTAGTGGGTGCAATGGCATCAATAATATTTTTAATTTTAAAATTGAAGCCATCTACAAGCTCATTGACTGAGAGGCAAGAGAGGGCTGGTGTGGAGGAGAACTTCTGAATAAATAGTTCACTGGTGTTTTCAGAGATGTAGCGCTTTGTCACAACCTTGGTTTGGACATTTGTGTGCAAGGAGATTGCACTCTCAAAGGAAACACAGAAATGATCAGACAGTGCAACATCAGTCACAGCAACCTTGGAAATGTTTACACCTTTGGTGATGATTAGGTCCAGAGTGTGTGGATGTTATGGGTGGGTCCTGTCACATGCTGAGTCAGATCATAGTTATCAAGCACACCACATAGTTCTATAGACTCTCTGTTCTGGGGATTATCAACATGGATATTAAAATCACCAACAATAACAACACAGTCAAAATCAACACAGATTACAGACAGCAGTTCAGTAAACTCATCAAAGACGGTTGCACAGTATTTAGGCGGTCTGTAAATGTTTAGGAATAAAGCTTGAGTGGAATTCAGAGCCACATATTCAAAAGAACCAAAATGACCAAAGGACATCTGCTTGCATTGAAGAGAATCATTAAATAAAACAGAAACTCCACCTCCTTTCTTATGCGCTGTTGTTTCACTCATGAAACTGAAGTTGTGAGGTGTTGATTCAATAAGAACAGCTGCGCTGTTATCTTGATTTAACCAAGTTACAGTTAAAAACAAAATGTCCAGTTTGTGCCTAACAATAAAATCATTGATTAAAAATGTTTTTCCTGACAGAGACCTGACATTTAATAAAGCTAAGTTTAATGTGGTTAAAGCTTTCTTTGCCCAATTTATTTGGACAGGCTGACGAGGAATGTATGCTAAGTTTGATAAGTTTGCAGGTTTACTATTGTTTCTTCGCAGCCTCACCTTTCTTTTCTATAAACTTGCAGGACAGGAATTGGGACGGCTAGCTGCATACAGGGCCCCGACTTTTCCTGGAGAGAGTCATTGGTGTCATTAGCCTTGTAGCCTGGACCCACAAGATATCAATTATTTCCTTTGTCAGGTAGGGGAGACAGAGGATGGTTGTGGAACCGTCGAGGAGTGTGTTTGGTTCCAGCAATGACCAGCTCTTTCATGTGGTCAGTGAACTCCAGGAGGGGGGAGGATGGGGAGAGTGTGAGAGAGGAAAGGGACCTGGATGGAATTTGGGTCATGACAGCCATTTGTTCAGTGCAAACAGCCTGCTGAATCCTTCATCTCCTCCTCTGACTGGTGGGAGAGGGCCACTGATGAACACCTCAGCCTTGACAGAGCTGACTGTGTTTAACAGATCAATAAAGTCTCCCTTCAGAACTTCAGACTGTTGTTTCACAATATCACAGCTTCCTGTATGCACGATGATGTTTTCCGCTGTGGGATAGTCAGCCACGATGTCCAGGATTTTGTCTCTCATGTCAGAGACCATATCTTTCGGAAAGCAGAGTATTTTGGTATTCTTGCTGCACAGTTTTCTGACATCTTTTACAGCATAGTCACCAACAATCAGAGTCTCAGGCCCAGTCACTAGCTTTGCCTGCAGCCTTTTACTCTCACATGTAGTATATAAAAGACTGATACTTCAAATATCAAGTTTATCATATAACGCTGATAATTACATGTGGTATAATAACTCATTATAACAACTGTGGAACCTACACAAACCGTGAGACAGCAATAAAGTAAAAACTAGACCGAAATCATTTTCCCCCGTTTTCTAAATCAAAACAAATCTGACCAATTACAATCAACAAATGTTTGTCTTCAGGCATCTGGACAGGCTCTGCGACTACAAGCGGGGGGCCAACAGAGTTGGCGGATGCTAAGCGACGCCTCATACCAGGGGGCCCCTGGGAGCTGGACGGGGTGAGAGAGGTCTGAAGAGTGGGGCTGTATTTTTAGGACAAACTAATAAACTTGTCTGGCTGGACAGACAGTAGTGTCCGCTGGCATGGAGCGCTGTGTTTTGACAGGCCACTGACGCCCTCACGGCCACACACACACGCGCAGACAGACGGACTCGACATGAGATAAACGTGTGTAAACGTGCACATGCAAAATGCAAATGACCTAGTAAACGGCTATAAGATGTATATTTCTTAGTATTTCTACTCCGTTCCAAACAGAAGACAGTGTATTTAGGGATGAGGTGGCGGTCAAGAGGTGAGAGAGATGCGTTTCTGGAGGGATTACAATATGATCAAGATCCTTACATTTGGGAAAATATGTAGAATGACATCAAGAAAACCAGACCATGTGTTTTAGGCTACCTTTTACAGGAGGACTTGATCAGCGGACTCTGCCACCTGGATGATCATGTTAAAGAAGGCCTGTAGTCTCAGCCGTTTGAGTTATGTTAATGCTGCCATTGTAATGGTATTTATTCTCATGAATAAATAGGTATCCAACACAGCCCAGTGTAGAAGGACCATATGACCGATGATGGCAGAAAGAAGCATGCTCAGTCAAAGAAAGAGCATTAAAAGCAAAAAAAAGACCAAGAAAGCAAATAAAGAGAGGAAAAAATTCAGCCTTTCTGGGACAAGGCAAACCCACAAATCCCCCAAATGTCATCAGCAGAGATCAACCAGCCAATAACCACCCCGAAAAGAGGTCAATGTGTAAAACAAACAAGGACTTTCTCAGCTGGGTCCTTCATCCACTCTATGCTCTCTGCGTGTCGCCTCACAAAGACAGCAAGACATCGACTAGAAAAACAGAGAAAAGAAATTCCTTACATAAACACTTGTAAGTCAGCAGACTCACAGCCACGACTACACACACATGATTTACAGTGTGTGTTCTTCTCTCCAACACTGCACCATGGTCAGGTATTACATGTGTTGTGGTGTTTATCAATCATTAGCTGAGGGAGGACGAACAGATCTGGGAAGAGTTTAACAAAGCCTCACAGACGACACGCTCGTGAGTCTTAAAGAAGGACCAACAGGATTCCACAAGTACCACTGAGGGACTAAGTCAACAGCCGTGATAAACAGGGCTCAGTAATAACATCGCTGGGTCTTTCAAAAGTAAAAAATAAAAAATCACTCATGTTTGATCCCGAGAAGAAGAAGAGTTCTGCCTGCAAAGGCCGCTAACATTTCATAAAAAAGGCCCCCGTTTTTATACCATTTATTTAAAAGACTACATTAAGAGAAGAGCATCCATCACTAGCAGGGTTTTTGCTGTATTGGAAAATTTTGGCAGGAAACTCTCAAATCTTGCATGTTTGAGCACGTGAATTCATCACCTGCTTTAAAGATCAACCTGCCCTCTCAGGTACGTTGAAAACAACAATAGTCATACTTGAAATACCTGAAAACTCAAGATGTCTTAATGTGAACTTTGATGGATTACTTGCCTTGAGCAAGTTTCAAGTTTCTCTTTGAGTTCCAGTAACTGCCTGGAGGGTAATAAATACACACACAAAAAAAGCAATGGACTGAAATGTGCAAAACACTGCTACGATTCCTAATCGAGTGCACTACCAAAGCAGTAAAAGAATGTGTGACGCTTTTTAAATTTGTGGCTTCATGACAAGAATCACAGAACCTGAGGATCTAATCATTTTGCAACTCAACCCGCACATCCACATTTCCTGCAGCGCATTATTCAGATAAGTGAAGTCTGTGTTTCCACTTTTACTGACCAAATTAACCAAACTGAACACGTAGCTAGATAAAGCTCCAAAATAACCAAAGTTGGTATTCCTGCTCTTAATCTCTTCAATAACTCACAGACTGTAACAGGTAGTCCTGAGTGTATTCCTGCCACGCTACAAATCATCAAACTTCTTAGTAAATATGATTCCTTCCTGAGGAAATGTTTCTTATCACGGAGCAGAAACCTTGCCGAGTTTAAGATCCATGTGCCGATGACAAGCACTCGAGTCTGTGTGAGATCTGCTCCACTGCAGCTTGATTCAGAAATTGGGAAAATAGCAAAAAGGTGTGTGTGAGAAGCGATGCCAGAGAAAATATAAGCGCACAGAAGACAGCTGTGTTGATGGCAGATGCAAGTCAGCGGACAGCAGGTCAGTGTGACAGAGCCTGAGGCGAAGCTAAGCGGCTTAGTGTGGCAGATTACACGGCTTCAACAGAATAATCTCACATTTTCTTTTGATATCTGTGTCGAGACTTTTACGAGGTGCAAACGGGATGAGCCAATTTTGTGAGTGCCTGTTAAAAGCACACTAGCTATTTCAGTGTGTTTAGTGGCGGGTTCCTGCACCTGTCTTGTCAATCGTCCAAAGAAAATTCAGCCCGACATTGATGAATGCGTTCACATGCGGCCGAGCGCTGCTTAGCGTCTCTTGTTGAAGGCGGTGAGCTGGGTAGTGAGTGAGAGCAGAAGCAGGAGGAGAAAGGAGTTCTGGTGTCTGTTATGTGGTTGGCCCTCGGGCGGTTTTTTCGACTGGCAGGGTGACAGAGGGGGTGAACAAAAAGAGAACAAAGAGGAAAAAGCTGATGCGAAAAGTAAAAGAAAAGTAAAAGAAAAATTCACTCGAGACTGGTGTAAAAATCATTCATCAATGGACATTTATTCTTTGCAAAGAAGGAGACAGGGTTGATTCACATACAGAATGTACATCAAGACCGCTCGCAGATCTGTCTCCGAGTCTCTGGTATTTATACTCCGTAAACAACCTGCAGTGGGCTGGCACAGGGTAACACGCACACACATTTCGCGTTGCACACAGGCGTCTACGTATCTGGACACTTTAACTATTCGTTCTTGTATGAAGGTCACTTTCTATCGCAAGTCATGATCGCAAATCAGCCCTGCGTAAGGATTGACGCTTTCTACACGTTCGTTATCATTCTTATTCAGGACTAACAGCTGAAGTGTTCTTTCGGCAATCAACTGCTTCTTAATAGATTAAACATTTGCTGAAGAGCTAGTGTCAGGGAAAGTTCGCACAAGGACACAGGCCTTAAATACTACAGAGGAGATGAGCTTCTGTTAAATGTATAACATTCTTTAATCATTTAAACGCATACTAATTCGTCAGAAAGCATGAAAAATATTTGAAGATTCAAGTAAGATCCGAGGAGGTGAAAAGGTGCGAGGCTGCATCAAGGTTGAGAATAATCTTCAGAGGCTGCAGGGTCTCTGATGCCTTCTCGGGTTGCGGAGAGATGTGTCCCTGTTTGATGAAGTACTGGCATCCTCGAGTTGGGGGCAGGGGCGTAGGGTTACCAACTACCCACAGGACACCATTACTGTCTCCAGTCAAGTGCTGCAGGGCGCGGATGAAAGCACCGGGCTTCATGAACAGGGGGATAGAGTGAAGCGAAAATACCGATCGTCGTGTGTGTGTGTGTGTGTGTGTGTGTGTGTGTGTGCGCAGTTAGTTTGATCAATTTATTGCATCACGCACATACACGCGCTGTCATGGATTTAAAACGCTACTAAATACTGTGGAGCACGAACTCAAAATGTTGATAAAATAGAAATGTATACATTTTGTCATGAACCTCTTTTTGCTCAAATCTGCTGTAAAAAAAAAAAGTTTCTAATCATTCAACCGGCAGATCTGCACAAAAGTAAGGCCATTTACTCCAAAGGAATAGTTCAACATCATGGGGAATTCAACTTTCAAGCAGAGAGTTGGTTGAGAAGATTGACACCACTCTCATGTCTGTTTAGTAAATCTGAAGCTACAGATTTGGCTGCAGAATATCTCCTCAAATGAAGATTTTTAAAACCTTCTAAAGCATCTAAAAACAAATTCTTTGTATAATCCCCAGACCTGTAAGTTATGCTTTAATCAGTAAACCAATTGTGACAGTAGCGTCAAGCACCACGACCACCCTTAGTGCACAGCGCGCAGGCTGTGATTACGTCATTTTATGGCACGCGCCTTGCACCGGCTTCACTACAGCTACCATCAAATAAGCTCCGATTTTAAGTGCTGCTGCTGCTGCATCCTTATTTTTATCAGACAGATAGAAGGGTCTGAACAATCTTCTCATGTCATTCTTCACCAACAAAAAACTAAGTGTACTTCCCAAAACGTCAATCTTTTGCTTTAAATAACCATGTGAGCACCTGTTCCTGTAGCTAAAGGTAATGTACCTGATCATCACTGTGCACACGGATATCGTTTACTTCAGTTAAATTCTGCTTTGCATTAAGCTTTACACTGTTATTCATCATGAGACAACATGTTCCTAAATCAGGTTTGCATCAAAGATCAACAGACCTTTTACATAAGGATCAATTAGCATTTAGCATTGTGATTCCTCTGTAACCCGTGTTTCACCTCAACAACGCACGCAGTGAAAGATCTTTCCAGTGAGCTGCCGTTCAGGCGCATTCACAAGTCCGTTCTAAATCATCCCACGATTATGTCCGACATTTTGGGTTTCCCATCCAATATGACCAGTGGCGGTCCAAAACCGGTGTAAAGTTATGAACTCCAGGAAATGACGGAATAGCTCTGAAACGAACTGTGTTACAATCTACACATTCACCGAGTCCCCAAATGCCAGAAGCATTAACTCAAACAGGACACACACAAACAGCATCCCAGTTCCACAGATATTCTTCTACTGCATGCTGTGTGGTGCCAGCCTTTTTCTTTGAATAGCCTCCTACTGTGTTCTTGTTCCCTCATGAAAAGATGCCTCATTCTCCACCCCAGAATGCACTGGGAAATGTCACCTGTGGTTAATAGGCTCTCATTAACCACCTGTGGTGACCCAGCGAGACAGGAGCCTCTTTCACATGTGAACAACAACTCAAACAAGTAAACAGTGTAAAAAAAACAGGGGCCTTTTTTTATTGAATCTGTTGACGTTTAAAGGACATTGAAGTGAAATTTTGATGGGAAGATTTGTAAGACATCAGTGTGTATACCAAGTACATCCTCACCTCTCTTTGCCTCCACACTGCTGCACTGTCACTTGTGGATACTCAGAGTTGAGAGAGGGCAAAGTAACACAAACATTGTGCTAATTGGCCCAATTAAGTCATTATGCAACACAAGCCAGAGATTTGACAGTTTACGCCCCTCAGGCTCTCCTTACAAAGACCTGTGTCAAGTTGAACTCGGAAATTTCCCACCAGCATGCGTCTGTAGCAGAATGAGTTATGAGGCACTGCAGGTCTGTCAGTGATAGACGACTCCATCAGCAGTTCCTTTAGTACCAGAGGAAGTGGTTGATGTGAGACAGAGAGTGTTTTCATTCTTGTCCCATCCCACTCCCACAAAAAAAGAAAACTCCTGTCACTTCCCAATCCGTTCCTGTGGGTCTGCATATTAGAACTGCATATTTACATACAAAAACTAGAGCTGCACCGCAATTTTCTTGGCCGATTCCGATTTCCTCTCTTTCTAAGAACTACAATGGACAGTACACACACACACATTTTTGTGACTTTGTATATTCAAACTATGTATTTTATACAAAACGTTTTATGAATCAGTATCTATTTACAAGAATGTAAAGGTGTGTATGTATTCTATGAACTCCCACTCCTGTGGCGAGCAGCGTGCTCCTGCCTGCTCCACCCCTACTGACTGCACAGGAAGCAAGAGGAGCGGGAATCCCCCCAAAAAAGATCAGCCTCCAGTGTAGATGTGTAAGCATGTGTATGAGTACATGCTAGCATGTGTGTGCTTACCTGTCCTGACATGTCGGGAGCCAGCGGGATGAGGGGCCACAGGGAGGAGTAGATGATGAAAAACACCACCCACAGGCCGATGCTTCCCCAAATAGCGATGTGACTGAACTGTCGGTGGACAGCAAGGAAACTTGTTTAGACTTTTAATTTTCTGGAAAAGGCCATACATACGTTTTATACATTATACGTTCTTGTTCTTTGCTATTTTTTTTACAATTTGGGCATAAACGTTCACATTGAGTGGCTTCGAGCAACTTGAAGGAGTTACCATACGGCACATGTCATTTCACTGGGCGTACAGTTACAAGCTCAGAGGGAAACAAACCATAGAGACTTGAAGATAAGAGGAGGATGTAAAATATGTCACAAGTATCATTGGACTCATAAAATGCAGGAACTGGAAAGAGATAGAACCTAAGGGAGAGAGGACGGCGCCGTCAACCTACCATGGTCCAGGAGGACGTCTCAAGGCCGGCTTTAAGACAAACTGTGATGACCACAAACTGTGGAGACATAAATCAAACTGACGTTTAACCAAATCCCTATTCAATACCTCAGATCGGTCACAGGAAGTGCATCAAACATATTTTTTGTTTTAAAAAAAAATGGAAAATATCAGCAGACAGAAGAAAAGAAACATGTGATGTGTATTCACAGAAATTGGATAACACTTGGCTCAGACACCTAAAGCGTTTAACACAGCAGAAACACTGGCTGTCAAGAAGATTGGTGCACTTACTGTGTAAACCATGTTGCCTAAGAGGAGATAGTCTGGAGTTCTTCCGTTGCCAAAAACTGTATCTGTGAAGGTAATCAACAACAGAAGCTTTTAGGGCCAAAGCTGTCTCTTTCCAGCCGCTGGGTTTCACACAGAGGTCCATTAGGTGGTCCAAAGAGTAAACAACCAGACAGCATGAAGGATTTTACTTTTGGTACATGCGAGTGTGAACTTTGATGCAAAATGCTCTTTTAGAGACTCGTATATAAAAGGGGACATGGGAAAGTGAAGTGAAAACCACAGTCTAACAATGCTGCTTCCATTACTGCCCTTTGAGAGAGGCTAGAATGTTAATTCTGTCTTTCGCAACTATAAGGACAGAGTGTTTCTATAAGGAGCCGTCAGTTACACCGAGAAGCTGAACTGGTGTGCATTAATCATGGTCAGAAATTAAAAGTTCTGGCTAATTCACTGCTGAAATAGAAAGTGTTTATTTATTCTGCCATTAAATTGGAATCCAATCCGATGAGAAGACTTTCCTAAAACAGAAGTTAGAAGTGTTTCCTAAATGAAGAAAACAGAAATGAACTGCAAATTAAACAGACACGTTGCTTCAAACTGCCCGCGTGCGTTTGGGCCGAGGCTAAAATATCTGCAGTGTGCGACTGCTGCCAGGAAAGAAAGAAAGAGCGGCGCTCCCTTTCCTTTTACTTCCGGCTGGTCACATGTCTTGTGAGGGCTGAGGCTTTGCTGACAGCCTGTCAGTCAGAGTGAAGGGGCTTGGCGCCTTTGTGTGGAGAGCAGGCACAAGCTTGTGTGGTCCTCTGCTCTGGCCAGCAAAGACTTAAGCCACAAGATCCCCATTCTCTCTGCGCTCGCACATAGAACCCTTGCATCTTAATGTGCACAAACATGCACAAGTGACCTTATCTGGATAAATAAAGTGGTCGTGAGTCAAATTCGAAATGAATTGCGCACGGAAAAAGACTGATCATTGTCTATTTGGATGAAAACCATCATTGTCTGCACTGAACAATCACCTGGAAAGTTTGAATCCGAGCGGTGTGTTTATAGAAATGAAGTAAGTGTGAATAACTGTGTGCAAAAGCATTTCAGCAGGTCATGCTGTGCACACATGAACTGGTGCAAACATGAACGCACGCTTGTTAGTGTGTGTCGCTCTTGCCCGAGCGCACACATGTTTGTAATTCATGACTGGGCGGTTGAAGAGAGAACTAATCAAGACAAAGTATGTGTGTTTGACTGTCCTCCCTCTTCATACACCGGGTCCACCGAGGGCCGCGGCCGACTCTCTGGGAGCTACTTACCATGCTGGAAGGCTTTAAGGGGGAACCAGAAGAGGATGACGGAGTGGAAGAGGCCGTTCAGACAATGGGCCCAGAAGACCTGCAAAAAAAGAGGGCAGAAGGATGGAGGGGACAGAGGCAGGGAGGAGGAGGAAGAGAGGGGTGGGGGGGTCGGAGGCGGCAGGAGATTCAAAGAAGAGAGAGGGAGACGGAGAGAAAAAAAAAAAAGCATGAGAAAAGGGTGTGGGGAGCTCCAGCCTTCCAAGTGACCCCTGACCTGGGCCCTTTGTGCCAGCCCAGCGCTAGGCTAAGTGGCGGTTTTGTCGGGGCCTCCTTGCTGAATGGCCACCCCGCTGACAGACACGTTGTATATTCTCCGTGTGTGTTATGGGGGAAGAGAGAGGCTGCCGAGTGTGTGTACGAGCAGTGAAAGGCAAGTAGACAACGTCAGTGTGCGGGTTTTAACTTCTAATTCTTTTCATCATATTAGACAGAAATCACAAAAAACAAGGAGCATAAGAAACGGTGAAATATCGGTCCTCGCCTCGACAATAAGAACATTATACAACATTAATATTTGTGCCACGAGTGTGACGGTTTCCTCTCATAACATTTCAGTAGGCTTTGGCCGTTTCATGTGAGAACTTGAACTGGTGTAGAAATAAATGACGGGAGAGTTTAAACAAGCACAAATCAGTCTAGAAGCACACGCAGGGAGAGTGACAGACCTGACAGAGATGGAACTGTTTTCATGGCAATTATTAAGGGCCTGGAAAATCGTGGTGTGGACCACAATCTGTGTGTCTGTGTATGCAAGCATGCAGACTTTGGATGAGTTCTTTAAATCAATACTCCCACTCCAAAACCACCTTGTTTCAAATTTACATTACGCAACGCCAGAGCCAAACGAAACACTAATGGGCGATGTAGCATGAAACAGCCGTGAAATCTATTCTGCCAAAAAAAAGCTCCACATTTGTGCCCCCTTTTCCTCCCTGTGCTGACCCAGACGGCGGCGTTACTTGTGAGAGCTGAAAAATTCATCAAACCCAGAGAGTGAACGGCTGACGGAGGAAAAATAAAAACAGCACATTTTAATCGTTGGCCTCTTTTTAATCATCGGTTCTTGGCAGACGACAAGTTAGAGGCTCGCTTTCTCAAAAGCTCTTTTCAACAACTTCAGCAAATCTGTCAGTCGAACGCAAAACACGGCTTATTCGAGACACAATGGAAATTTCTTGGGATTTCCGCAGGTTTGAGTCATTTTAGAATAACTACTCGTACTGCTTTACAGCGCAGGGTTATTCCAAAATGGTGGAAGAGAAGGAGGAGAGGAGTAAAGCCAGACAGGGTGAAAGAAAAAGTCTTGTTCTCGACTATGAGTCTTTGTCATACACCTCGGCCTCTGTGGCACGACCTCCTCACCTTTCCTATCGACCAAACTAATTCCAATAGCAGCCCCCCCCCCAGGATTACCTCACCCTCTCACTGTGTACACAAAACCCAATACACTGAGCGGGGGCTGGCTGAAACAACCCCCACCCATCTACCTCTGTGGTCAAATGTGGGCTAAATGATCACTAATGTTACAATCACATCAAGTTTATGCCAATTAGCCTCCAATTGACAAGCACAGCTCTCTTCCAGCCTCCTCCTCGACTTTACCTTTCCCGAACACTGTGGGGTGCAAACAAGCCCGTGTTTCCCCTCCACAGTAATGAATGCTAATGGTATCAATAAATGTTCATAATCATTGGTCACGGTGGGATCCTCACTTCCACCCCTCCAGCCACCCTGCTCTCTTTCTTTCCCTTGTATCCCAGCAAGTTGCTCTGGATCGCCCATGAATGAATGCCCGGTCTGTCCTGTAAAGATTCTGCCCTTTGTGGGAGTCCTAATTGCCAAAAAACACAAAACCTGAATGCTGGTAATTAATATTGAGCCAAATATTTCCAGAACTGCCAGCCCCTTCCCGTTTCTTTTGAACCAGTGAGGTAAGAAGAGAAAGAGGGAAGTGCTGTTTAAGAGGTGATAGTTGCTGGTAAACTACCGTAATGACGACCCCACGGAGGGGAGCCTGGTTTATTAGAGTGACTCAAGTGTCAGGTATATGTAATTAAAAGTGAACAGGCAGCACAAGTTGAAGCCCCGCCTCGAGTTTCTGACGACCTCAGTCGCTCTCGTCTTTCACCTCAAAACAAACATCTTTAATTCACAAAGACAGTATCTGTTGTGTACAAAAGAGCCATGCGTGCAGAAAGACAGGCTTCGAGGGGCCAAATTCCTGCTGGATTTTCTCGCCTCGCCTCGGGCCAGCTGCAAGGAAAATATCTCGGGAAAAGAGAGGACAAGCCAGCAAAAACAACCTGCTGACCTGGCCGAGTCATCATTTACGGGTCTTGGAAAATGTGGCCCAAACTAAATTGAGGTTAATTTGCTTCCAACTATCAGACACATACTTTTGTGACCCTTTTTTGGCAGTCTTCAATAAAGTTAATGGAGGGAAATCCACCCTATAAACCAAATTTTCTACGATTAAATCAGCAGTTGTGAGGACAGATATCTCTTTGATCTGACAATACATCTACTGACAACAACCACCCATTTTGAGTACAGTATGTCAAACCAAATGAGACGAACAACTACATTCTGTCTGGGCACCAGAATCCCTTCAGAAAAACCTCTCATTTTACTGCAGCAGGGCCCGACAGTCTGGCCCGTGCATTCCTTGTTCTGGTTTTGCCGTGCCTCTTTCCCCTCCAGCGGGCCCAGCACTACGGCCTGGGCCTCCAGCAGTGTGGTATTGGCTTTGGCTCCCAGCGGGGCCTGGCAGTGCAGGGAGACAAAGCCTTGTACCCGGCCGGAGGAGGAGTTGCTGCTGCCGGGCGCAGAGCTCTCCAACTCCCGCCAGAGCTACGACTGCAGGTCCAAGGTGGCAACAAAGCCGGATCTGGGTCTATCTGCAGTGGGCTGGTCACTGAGAATAAGCTGAAGGAGTTTGAACCTGCGTGGCATAAATCGTTTCCTGTGATTTTGCAGGTAAATAAGAATAACTGTATAGAGTACATGAAGCCAATATTCTAGCTGATGGTATTAAGTTTCATAACCAGTTAAAAGTTATTTCTCTCTCTCTCGCTCTGAAGATGCATTCATGACACAGTCAGTGTGGTCCTGGATGGGTTAAACTCAATCTGACAGCTTTGCTCTCAGAACAAACAACTCCCTCACTTAAACAAATTGCATAATTTTCCGCAACGAACGGCGTCACACAATGACAGCACACTCTCTCTCCATTCCCTCCTTTCCACAATACTTCCTGCTGCGTCTCCCCGACCTATCTGACCTCCCCTGACCCTGACCGCCATGGCCAATCCGTCTTTAATCCACCTCCACGCCGCGCTAACCAGGTCACCACGCCTGTGAGGAGGGTCCAGGGCTCTGGCTCAGCATGGAGAAAGGAGGAGACATCTTTATTACCAGCGGGGGAAAGCTAACGGACAGCCCATATAACCAGACAGAATAGGTCAAGCCAGGCCAAACCCGTCTACAGTCTACAGCTGCCAGGTCACTGTGGCGGCAGATGCATCAGTCCTGAACAACAACATCTCGCTCATTAATTTGATGGTAATTGGTTGCAAGAGATGAAATTCCCAGATGTGTTTGGTGACAGTTAATACCAGCTGAGCTGCATAGAATGATCAAAACGGTGGGTCACGATCCTCCCCTTTTAGAAGTCGAACATAAAATCATCTTCCAGAGGTGATTCAGCATCGAAGTAGGAAATTAGACCACGGCAACATATTTGACAAATATTTGCTTACAATAGTCATAACACAACAAAAACACCAAAGTGAACATAAAAAGTCCTCCGATAGTATTTAAATCTGGTCATGTGCAAATAAAGAACATGTGATAGAAACTAGTGCTACCTTTGTGTTGAAGCCCATAGCATTCTGGGAGGTTTTGTAGAGTTCTGGGTATTTCAGCATATTCTCTTTCCTGCAGGAGCGCTCAAATATTCCCAGAGTGAGAGGAGGCAGAGCAGTGAAGATCTGCAGAAGAGAAACACACAGAGAAACATCAACATCAGAGGTAAATTATTGTTTTCCACAGATTTTAAATTTCAAAGAAATGAAACTCGCACAAACCATCACTTCCTTTATTGTTCTGAAATCAGAAGTGATGACATTCAAATTCCTCTCGTCTCAAAATTCAATCTTAATCTTTGTGTGCGACAAAATTGTTGGATCTAATGTCTAATTATGGCAGATTTGTCTTCATCTCTGCCATCATCTCAATATATTGCATTTAAAGAAGAGTCTGCTTCACTTTGTTCTCCACTTTCCCCTTTCTTTATTTTACATCACTGAAAACCATTGACCTTAAAACCCTTCAGGGTTTCTTATTTGGATTCGTCATGCCTCAAGTCTGTTCATATGCAAAACCCATCTCCAATAAACATCTGCGATGCTCTCGACTAAGCAGCAGGTATTTAAGCCTGGCTAATGTGTGGTTTCTTAGCGGTGCTGTAATGTTGCTCAGCGTAGGAGCTGCTGAGAGAGGAGCGATGATGGTATTGTGTGGCTGGCGCGGGGGGGGGGGGGGGGGGGGTCAGTTGGTGTGAGTTCCCTGAAACCCCATCTGGAATGGGAGTCTGCAGGAGCAGCAGGCCACAGGACATGCTCCAATGGGCTCCTTTCTTATTCTGAGCCAGGCCCAGGAAGATCTCCATTGAGGGGCGGATTCAGCCCACTGCTTCCGACAACTCCCACCGAGCCGTAGGAATTCCCTCCGTTTTTTGGATAAAGTAAAAGACTGAACTGAACTTCCCACCCCTACAGTACTGGAGGTGGTTTATTATGGAATGAATGAAAGAGGCAGGGCTGTCGAAATATCCTTCTCACTTGACAGTTTGGCCCTCCAAAAAAAGCGAATGTGCAGAAAAATCAACTTAACACTTCCCTCATTAATTTCTGTTTATTGAATTGAGTTGATTTTAGTAAACAGTTTAAAGTTACATATCAACTTCTTGTGGGCTTTGCAGCATGGTATTAAAGATCAGACTTGCAGATGCACATGTTTTACTTCTACTTAATTCATGACAGATATGAAATACGAGTTCATTAGGAGCGGTTCCATTACAAAGCCCTGAGGGACCCCCTACATCAGCAGCCTGCTCAGTTGCGGCTCCATTCCTCATATTCTTTTTATCATTCAAAACGTGCTGCCCTTGCTAACTACACTCTTCGGGGCAAGCAAAGCTGTTGTTCTTTCTCATTCAGTACATAGTTAAGAGCACAGAGGGAATATGGTCTTGACAACAGGTCATAAATAATGAAGAATATTTTAAAGACGTTGATGACATAGTCACGCAATAAAGGGATCAGTTTTGGGTCAGAGTCAGAGTGCGGCGGGGTAAAGGAGTCAAAGTGGGCTCTTTAGAAGGTCAACTTCATCAACACTCACCACGTTGTACAAGCCGATGCACCAGCGTTCAAATAGGATTTGGCCTGAGAAGCCATTGACGAACGCGAACCAGATCTAAGGGAGACAAAAATCACATAAAGAAAGAGTTAGAGCAGTGAAAATAAGAACAGAAAGCAATGATCACGGATCTGGTTTACTCACATCTCACGCTCTCATTTCTGTCGTTGTAATCAGTAAGTCACTTTGTCATGAATTTGACACTGTAGGCTTCACGCAAGCTAGATGAGGAAAACACTAAATCACTGTTGTCCTTCTAATTGCCCTTTCGGTATATGCTTTCCATTAGTGATAGTGAGGGTGAGTGGTTACCATTGTACCATCTCTAATTGAGACGGGCTCGCTGTGTCTACAGACTTACAATCCATTTTTCCGTCACACTACATTCTTCACTCTCTTATCACAACAGAGACTTCAGAAGGAGACTGCAGGGTCTTATAATGTGAAAAACGTCAAAGAGCGAAAAGCTTCTGCTGAAATATCTTTGAAATCATTGCATGAGTGCTGCAGTCTTGCAAAACTGTTTGTTATGGGAGTAAGGAAAATAAAAAAGTAAATGTAACTAAAATGATCGTAGAACAAATGTGGCTTTGTTTGAAGCGCTGCCCTTGATCAACATTAGTCTAAAAGTGCGTACAGGTTTGAAACGGAAAGGCAGAAAGAGGCCAAAACAGAACAAATCAGAAAACTAAATGAGTGACAGTGGGAAAGCCTAGACCACCAGATGCCACCTCCATGATGCAAATTGCAGACTGGATTCATCACGGGATTACCTACAAACATATATCAAGCCCACTATTTCCCCCCTTGATCTATCTGAAGACAAGTGGGTGACAGAGGAGGTTAGTTATAGGGGCAGAGTCAGGGCTGTGAACGATGGAGACTTTGATATATTGCGTCAGGAAAGGGAGACAGAGGTAATGTAAGACATATGCTGGGTGGAGATGAAGCTTATCACGTATCTTGACTGGTCATACTTGTATAAACAAAACAATGCCTCTCAGACCAGGACAGGAGCCAGGTATAGTTAATGAACTATATCAGCGTGCGAGTAGAGAAGTTTGAAATACAGAATCGAGAAGGCATTGATTTCTTTATTTTTGTAGAGCAGATTTGCCTGACACATTCTGGAGAAAAACTGCACGCGCAATCTAAAAACTGCGTGTCTACCGACAGTGAATCAGAGTTTGACACTTCGTGGTCCAGAACCAGCTCTTGCTCATGCCAGATCTGTCTCGATAACATCAGGGGTGCTCTGTTTTGGCCATGGCCAAGCAACCATTTCCTCGCTTCATTTAACTTCATTATGAAGGCATGAACTGCTACAAATACTCAGATTGGGACAAAGCCTGTTCGAGGGCCCCCAACAGTCCGCTGCCACTCTCTACACGACCACTATCAATCTGCCACTGGCCCTTCCCATTTAATCGTGGAAGCATATGCATGAAAACAAATGTCTGTCCCTTACCACCCCCCCCCCACCCCCCCCTCACACAGCCCTCATTCCCCTGGTGAGGTGGCGGGGGCGGCTGCCTATAGACGAGGGCTGTGTTTATGACTGTGCCCCTAGACCCTGCCCCTCTCTGACACACCCACCCATCACAGATCCAGCCTTCCTCTCCATCAGGTGCACTCTACCATGATGTTGTTTCCTTTATATGCCGGGGGCCTCATTTCAAATTCACATGGGATGTTCTCTCAAATCTG
The DNA here is from genome assembly GCF_949748355.1 of Melanostigma gelatinosum. NCBI lineage: Eukaryota > Metazoa > Chordata > Actinopteri > Perciformes > Zoarcidae > Melanostigma > Melanostigma gelatinosum. The sequence goes on from NC_136638.1 coordinate 22,179,651, forward strand.
GGACCATGTGGCCCTGTAACCCTGAGAATCAGCAGGTATACGGTACATCTGTTGGCAGTGGCAAGAATAGTTTTAGGTGATTTTGGGTCTTGGCTTGCTGAAAACACTTTGAGATGCCGCCGCTATGGTTCATGTGTCGATGAAGCCATGAGGCAGGTTCAACCGTTGGCGTGGCTCATGCGACGGTAACGAGAAGCTAGCGAGTAGGTCAAACTGCTGAATTAATTACAGCTCTGCCCAATGAGAGGCTCTGGGCCGATATATTGTTGTGCTAAGTTAAAAAGGCTCCTATTCATAGCATGTGGTAACTGCCTCTGTGTGAGTGTTTTGGCCTGGTCCTTGGGGTCCCAATAGCTTCTCTCTTTTTCTCCCGCTCCCATCTCTTGAGGGACAGATGCATTGATTTGCTCATTAGGGGAAGTACCGGGCAGGATTTTTCTTCTCCTCATTGAGTGCCACTCAGCGGAGGGGTGTGGCTGGCCTCTCTCTCCGACTGCACATCATGAAAAACAGTAATGGAAGGAAGCGGCGGTTAAGAAAAGGGGGATTGGGCAGCGGCTAGCCGATAAGAGGACTTCTTGCATATTCATCAGCAAATCAAAAATCACTGATTCCAAGGCAGCTCCAGAGCCCTGCGGGCTCTAGAAGTGGCGGGGGGAGCGTGACATTTGTCCTCAACAATGTGAGTCCTGATACTCTTAAGCTTAGCACTGCAGAACTGCTAATAGAATTCATACACAAAGCAAGCAAAGAATGAAGCGGGACATAAAGAAGGAGCTGATAAATATGCTGGAAATATGTGGAGCTACAAACACAAGCAGCCTTACAATGCCAGGCACGTCCTTTGTGCTTTCATTCAGCGCGCAATGGTCGGCAAGCTTTGCTCTGCAACTCTGAGCCGTCTCGAACTTCACTGGGCCGCACTGAATGAGCTTTCATGTAATTGCCTCATAAATGCCACTTGTCCATCAGGCCCCCTCTGTAGCACCCTGGCAGTGTGTCAATCAAACACGAGTGGCCAGCTGGATGGGTCATTTGAATGAAGTTGCTATGGCTTCCTTTGGAAAGGTCTCTTAGCTTGGATGAGGCGGAGTTCAATTCTTTTCACTCCCGTTCTCCAGTTAATGGTGTAATTTGTAGCAAAGTAGGAGATATGACTTCTGCTTAAAGTCCATCATGCACTGTGCAGCATTGTTTAATAAATGTTTTGAGTAATTATAACCAACTTTTACGATTAGATAGTCATGTTTCAAGCGTGATCAAAGGTTAGACTGTTCTCTAACTGATGAGGAAAGCCAGAAGAAACACTGTGAAGCAGTTCCAGCTGTCAGTCAATCATTCACTGGAGAGTCTGCCTTACTTTCTGACTCACAATTAACCCTCAGGCAGTCACAGAAAACCCTGAATGATCATACAACTGTTCCGAGAGCCTCAGCCTAAGTTGCGCTCACATTAAAGTCTTCCACAATAGCGGTAGAATCCTTCACCCTGCTACTCTATGTCTCTTAAAAAGATCCAAAGACCCAGTGGAGAGAGAGAGGGAGACGAAAAGAGGCTTCAACACAGAGACTCACAGTCCTGGTATTCAAATAGTAACACACACTGTACCAGACAATGGTGCTCCGAACAAAAAAGTAAAAAATTCCTGTCAACAGCCTCGATTCTCTCCTTGCAAGGTAGCCTGTGAGTCGACGAGAAAAACATGCAAGCTCAAAAGTAAACCTATTAGTGCAACAAATGCAGCTTTGGCTGCTGGTGTGTTAGATGTCAGGGTCTTACAAAACAGGGACATTTGAAATATTGAAGCAGCCTAAAAGTGAAGAAATGTCCTATTATCTACTTGGATCCCCTGAAGGAGCGTAGCACAGGGGGGGGGGGGGGGGGGGGGGGGTATGTTTTCAGAGAGCAACAAAAGGTGAGCTAGAAAGAAGCTCGCCCTACATACAGAACTATAGAAGTTATGTTACAATTGCAGGAAAAAAAAAGTGCTTTGAAAAGGGAACCTGGTATGTTTCAAAGAGCAGATGTGGTTGGACACGCACACAAAACAACAGGACAAACAATGTTGAGGCATTCTGAACAAGTATGTGACTGTTACGATTCAAATGAAGGGTAAAGACTGAAAATGAGAATAAAAGAGGCGTCTGGACAGTCTTGAGATTATGTTGAAGTTATACATCAGAAGTTGTGCCACCTCTTTTAGACTTCAACAGTAAATCACTTTAACATGGTTAAAAACAGGGATGAAAAATGAAAAAATGTCAAAATCTGAGTCTGATGTCATGTTTTTGCAGACAGAAAATGAAATTAGCTGCAAATTGAATTTCATTTTGGATCTGCTTTCGCAGCTGTTTTTTTTAATACCTTTTCTGGAATAGGGTAGCATGATCAAAGAGTTTCAGTTCCTGTAACTGCAGTTCTAACCTGGATAGAGACCCACTGCCCTCTTTCACTCCAGGTCACAATAAGCCAGAAGCAGACACGCTGGAATGTAAAAGGTAGTCTACGGATTCTCCATGGTATATAAACTAAAATGAGATCAGAGGTCAAGTGTCACAGAAAGAGGATGAACAGAAGAGAACTTTAAAGTGCTCATATTTCCGTGACAAGTTATGTGGTGATGATATTTTAAAAACGTGTCTGATCCTTTTTTACCAGTGCACAGCAGGACCGGGGAGCACTCAGTGAATTGTCCCCTTTTCACAGCACAAATGCAGAGGAAGTGTGTAAATCACTTGCTTTCTATGGCGACTGGGCCCCCTCAAGCCACATAAAGGGGGGGGGGGGGGGGGGGGCAATTCTTCAAATGCCTGAGTAACTTCTTTTTCTTTTGTTCTGGTCTCTCTCATGGTCTGTTCTTTATGTATGTCCTTACTTGTCTTGTTTTTATTTTACATTTGTACATTCTCTACGTTGTGGCTGATGGCTCTGGAATGCTCTGCCTGCAACTCTGCGCCTCGCAGATACCGTGAATACTTTTAACAACCAGCTCAAAACCCACCTTTTTAGGCTGGCGTTTGAGTAAAAAGTAAACCCATGTCCTAGACCTGCTCTTAAAATATGTTTTACATTTTTATTTGATTTTTTATTATTTAATTTTAAATTTTTCTCTGTGTTTGTAATTTATTGACCCTAGGGTCACATTGTGTTTTTTATGCTTTTAAATGTCTGCTCTGTTAAGCACTTTGTGAAAAGCGCTATATAAATAAAATTCATTCATTCATAAAGTTCCTACGTAATTAACAAACTAAGTACCGTACCAAGTACCGTACTAGAGAAACTGGCATTTAACTTGTGATTTAAGCATATTCTATTCCTACAAGCACACAAGAGTATATACCACAAGAGTGGTATATAAAATACAGTACAGCAGTGTATCTCATCATTAAAACTTCCTGATGTGTCGTGTGGGTCAAAGCCAGTAGTGACTTCTGATTTCGACTTTTTGACGCAAAGATGTGGAGCCAAAGTTGCTGCTTCTGTCAGACAAGTGCAGGGCCGGTAGATCAAAACATCGGAGCACTCCTCATGATAAAGCTGCAGCTGATAGGAAGCACTTAACCTGTCTGGTCATTCTTGGTTATAGCTCTGAACTTGCAATCAGTACTGGGTCTGGTACGTGTCAAATGCCATCAAACCTACCGCACACCAGCAGGCCGATGTTGGGAGCAACATGTGTGCGAACCTTCCTAACCATCATTGATATAAAAGAAGAGTGGAGCAGGATCCAAACACCGGCATTAGTTTCTGAAAGGCAGACTACGACGAGGTGCAGTTTCCCTTCATAACAGAGTGTGTGTGTGTGTGTGTGTGTGAGAGAGAGAGTCTGCAGTTTGTTCGTGTCTAGGTACGTCAAAACTCAAACTATTCGCCCAGGAGCAGCACCAACTGGCAGGTAATGTGAAGGTCCAGTCAACAGCAATACAAACATGGAAACTCTAACAAGGAATCTTTGCCTTTTCACCGAATCATGCCATGTGGAAAAATCTCAATGCTCTGCATTCAGATCAGAGCCTTTGCACGACTCTCAGCCTTGAGAGCTCCTTACCTCAATGATGTACAGGACAATGTTCTTGTAGAAGCAGTACAGGATACACTTGGCTACGCGGTTGTAATTCCAGGCTCCATGGACGAGCAGCAGATTCTTCAAGTATTTGAACTGTGTGGGAGGAAAACGACAAGATGAATGAAAAGCAAAAGGCTGTGTACAGTACACTGTCTCATGGTTCCTCATAATCAGAGATCAGTGCTGAGAACACTGACGCACTTACAGCAAAACTTCAAGATTAAAGACAGCAGCAGGGTTGTCTCATCCCCCAGCACAGGACTGATGAGACATTGTGGCCAAAGACTCTCACTGACACGTTCCAGAAATGTCTAGTAAAAGATTGTAAGATCACGCTTTGAGTTGCTGAAAATGCAGCAGTTCATATGGTGGAATTGGTCTCCAAGGGCTCAGCGTAATAGTAAAATGGCTTTATAATTACACGACCATTTAGGGGCCGTGGTCAACTTGCAATTTCAGTGCAATTTTTGGCTGATAAGTGTGCTTATATTGGAGCAGAACTTTGAGTGTTTCATCTTAGTTGCCAGTGAATGACTAATACAAATCGCACAACCTACACTGCGTCCTATTGCCATGGAACAATTGGAAAAGTTATTTGAATGTCTCTAAAACCAGAGTAGGAGGTTGGATGAATAGAATTAAAGACACCCTTTTGAGCAAAGACAATTCTGTTTATTTGAAGGCCTTCTGGTCTTTCAGCATCACCGCAGTATTCTTTGGTTAAACGACAGCACAGTTTGTCTGACCCCTCAGATGGTCGGATCAAACATGAGCTGATGACAGATGGAGAGCAGAGGAGCCTCGGCCCGAAGCCTCTTCAACGGATAACTGAAGATAAGCTTTCAAGTATTAAATCTTAGAAACTCACTAATAATCAACAGCAGCGAGGAGCTCATCCGATACTCCAGAACATTAATATAGTATATGAATAGAAAAACAAGTTACACAACTTCCCAGGATTGATTTCAGTTTGCAAATGACGGTTAATGTTCCGTTACACCGATATATGGAAAACACCAGTCTGGAGGTGTAATTTAATTTGATGCTGGGACACAACCTAAATGGATTACAGGAGGCCACCTGTCTTTGAAAGACATACACTTTTGCGTGTCATGCAGATTGAAGGGGGCACTTAAAACCAACCCAAGTGTCTTGAATGGTAATTGCATACTGCAGCACAGAGAGCGTACTGTGTTTTAGTCAACTCCTGGTTTCCCATACTCTGCAGCCCCGTGGCTGGAATAGAAACACCATGTACTGAGTGGTGTGCTGTGTAGAAACAGAGCCATGACACAGGGACGCCATGGCTTTTGTTGCTTCTGGGTATCTGATATCGATGCAGAGTTTCAGATAAACTGGTTACTCGGGAATTAAGAATGTATTGGAGTAGCATTTTGCCTGGATACGTTTCTGTGTTAAGTTGGGTGTTGAGTGTCATCAGGTGCCTGTTTAACAGGTGTTACGACTCCACTGTATAAGCTAATGCCCTAGCAGACGTATGACCTATTGTTGTTGGGAACAATGTGCCAAGCTATCGCTAACGCATACAACACTTGTGATGACACCGACAGGACAGACAATTTGTGGAATCTGACTTTTAGAGGATGGGGCATGAATTTCAGTGCATTGCTGCCAAATTAATGACATGCGCCTGCAGCTTAAAAGCAAATCATTTTGTAATGAAGTTCAAATCACGTTTTAACACGACAAAAGTGTCGAATCTGGTCTTCTCATCTTATGGTTTTCATTGTATGTACACACTTAAGCTTAGGCATGAGAGTGCACGTGCGTGAATATATTTTGTTCCAACAGAAATAACTTTCCTAAGGTTTTTGATTTTACACGTTATAACGTCTTGAAGATTGTCTCAAATCTTGTCTGAATATGATTAGCAGTTAAGCAGCATATTTAATCAAACTGTGCTACTGAAGTGCTTCGGCATATTTCTCTCTGACGACGAAGGGCCGGCATCAGGTCAAAGCTAGATACTACTTCATACAGTAAATGCTAATTTATGCATATTAAATGATGAATAACAGAAAAAGGTCCCACTTGTGTTATAAATATACACATCCTCATGTCTTCCATCTCCATTTCCTTGTACTCTCTGCAACATGACGATAAAGTTGAATGTAATCTAAACTTAAATCCTGATTTAAGCGTTTTCCTTTCTTGGTGTGCGCCCCTGTGCTCACCTGGGCAATAGAGTAGTCGGAGGAGTTTGCCGCTTGCAGACCCTCGTTGCCTGAGATTCCCACACCGACATGAGCGGTCTGGATCATTGCCACGTCGTTAGCACCGTCACCAATGGCCAGCGTGATCACCTTCACTTGTTTCTTTACCATTTCCACCACCTCGGACTTCTGAAGAGGAGATACTCTAAAACGAAAACGTAGCACAGGGAATGTTACACAATGGCTATGAAATGAAATGAAATAGCCAATGAAATGAAACTACTAATTGGTTTGTGTTCATCATAAAGTGCAATTAATGTGCCAGTCATGGTCAAATTGGTGCTGCACAGTATGCAGTGCAAAGGACAAAGCGTCACCTATGAACTACAATGGAGAGTTGATGCTGGATTATAACATAACCCTCAAGAACGTCTTGTCCAGGAAATTCTATTTCCTATTTTGGCAGTATAATTTGGGGCGTGCATAAAATAATATCTATTCTTGAGATCAGCACAAACCCAATGCTCTTCCTTAACTTTGTAGAATTGTAGGTTGAGGCATGCAGACAGTGCTGCCAAACTGTGTGAACACTCTCAAAATAAACATAGGGGCATTTTGTGCAGAATATTACAAAAGAGCAGGTGCCTTGGTGACAAAGGGAAGAAATGCCCAGCTGCAGTGTGTCTCCGACTTGACTGGGTGTCACATAATAAGCATGGTTTGACGGTGGGCAGCCAGTGAGGGATTGTGTCACTGTTGCTGCACTAACTCCTGCTGGTTGGACGAGTCAAAAGAGAACAAGCGAAGCAACCAAGCAGCTGTTGCTGTGTGCACCGTCTCCAATCTCAGCCTCTGAAGCTTCTAACTCCGTCAGAGTTGTCATAAGTCAAGGTGGCCTCCATCACTAGTCTGCTACTCTCTTTCTGGAGACAGCCTGCTCTACGCGGATTGACAGCTGTGCCTTTCTCTGATTCAACTGTACTCGAAAGGATATTCAGAGTACAGATTTATGCATTTTATAAAATACTTTGTTGAGAGATCTGTTTTCACTTTTTAAAGTGCCTTTTTCTGCTGATTGCATCTACTTTGTACTGTTGTACTACAATACAAAATGAAAACTTTAAGGCGATGCACCAACAGGTAAGTTGGCAGTGACGAGGACAGCATGGGGAACTGGGCCCTACCACTATAATAACTACTTGTTGTATTCTGGTTGATGCATTCCCCCCTCCTCTAGAAGAGACCCTGTAACAGCTTTCTTACCGGGTCCTTAAGTGAAGCCAATCACTAGGTGATGGTTGTGACACATCTTGTAACACATCTTGTAACTCTTCCTTTACAAGACTTCAAACTTAACTTCATGCCCTTACAGACAGCAAAGCCTGTAGCCTCCCACACAGGAGCTTCTTCTTAGTGTACCAGCGGTTTGGGGGTCTCCAGAGATGATGTCGTAAACTGCATGTCTGTCCTAAGCTGTGAAATTGTTAATGTTTATGTTCTCCGTGGTTTAAGGGGCCACATTCATCTCCTGGTGTCTCTTAGTGCCCAAAGAGTTTGCACAAGGCAAAGGCAGGTAGCCGTAATGCGCAGAGTTATAAGGTTTGCTGTTCTGAAAACATGGTGCTGATTTCTGGCCCCAGACCCCGTCATGGCTGCTTGAGTACTTAAGTACTTCCTATTATTTATGTGGCCCGGGCAGGTCAACGGTGTACCTGCATAATGTTGACAGTTGCCATTTATATTTACAGCTCTCACTCTTTTTGAACTGCTGCCATAAAATACCCAATGACCTTTTTGGCAAAGACATAATACTTAATTTTAAACGTAAAAACATTTCTCAATTTTAGCTTCTCATTTGTGAGGATTTGCTTTATTTCTGTTTTACATCATTGTAAAATCCTCTTTGAGTTTGGGGCTATTGGTTTGAAGGATTTTCCATCTCGAAACACTTTTTTGATCTGTTGCATTAAAGTGGATACTTGAAAAAGTACTGTATAGTATTCAAACACACTATTTTGTGTAGTTTCTTTCCAAGTGCAGAAACAGATTCGGTACATAAAGTCTTGGCAGTAAAGAACATCGTCTGTCATTTTGCTCCGTGGAATTTATTGTCCCTGGTTCATTTTATTGTTTCAGGAGTAAATCTTACCGGCAGCATATGACAGCTTTACAGGACAGGGCGAGGTCCAGGAAGTACTGTCGCACTCCGAATGTGAGGGCGTATTTCAGAGTCTTCCCGTCAATGATGAGAGCAAAGTCGTTCTCCTTGTAGAGGGCATCTCCCAGCATTCCACAGTGGTGGCTGAGCGTTTCCCTTGTTCTCTGTGTGATGGAAGAACACATCATGAACGTCAGTTTAATTGGTGTAATTAGTCACTATAATCTCAGGCCGATGGTGTTGTAGTTGCTAGAGGAGATATGTATCGTTATTAAATAATGTTAAGCTATTTTTGTCCTGGTGGATTGGTTTTCAAGAATCTACTGTGCAAGCTAATTATGATTAATTAATTGATATATTATTATTATATCTTAAAGGCATTTGTCAATTTTTAAAATCTCATACAATTATTGTAATAATAACATCTGTTATGCAGGCTAAATTAATTAAGTGCACACAAAAATCTATGAAAAACAGATTTATAATGTATGTAAAGTAAATTCAGATATTTTACAGATGACAGAACACTATAATGATTGAGTATAAGAAAACAAATATGTATAAAACTTCGGTGCTTTCACACAGAAATAATTGCAGATGTTATTTTACTTCATCACATCTTTTTTTCGAAAATTTTCCAAAGAAATTTCTGAGTTTAAAAGTTGCTATGATATGTTTTATGAATAAAAATAAACTGTCCTTGAATGTTTTTTAGTTGTAACACTTTTTCATTTGCACATGAGGACTTACTAATCTAAAGGATGAGATGCATGGAGAACAAGCGTGATGGATATAGAACCACAGTAAGATCCCCCTCCTGTAATCTTCTATAAGATTTAATGTTTCATCTACTGTAGTCGGGACATTCAAGAAAAGTCTTCCTCCGTTTGTATGATGCATTTTTGAAGTCCAACAATGAAACACCATTTGTGCATTCAATTGAATTCACTACTTGTGTCACTACATTTATTATGTTTCTCATGCTTATAAAACCCAGACCACGGCTATTAGGTGATAACACAGACGGGTTCTGAGAATGGATCCTGTTTGCTTATACAGCTATGATGATGAGTGACGATGAAAAGCCTTAAATATGAGACTGACGAGAGGATTTACTGTCCTGGTACAAGGACATGTGGACTGGACGGATGGAGTGGTGAGATCATCATTGTGTTCATCAATCAATCATCTTCCCCACATATGGTGAAGCCATTAGGAAATAACACCAATTTCTGTGTGTAACCATTTTCTGAGGTATGTAATACATGTATATTTTCAATTTTTTTTAAAAAGTAAAAAAAAGATGGTATTACTACAAAAAAAACTTGGCATAGAAATTCTTGCAATAAAATAATATCCTTAATGGTGGTGCGGTAGAGTTGTACAGGTGCAAACGGTTAAATGGAAGACAGACCTAACTTGGCGGATACAATGCAATGACATAATGCAAGGTATGAAACATAATGTGTCATGCAGATGCTCAAACAGCTGTAATCGTTATAAAATGGTGGCCGTAAGCGGTGCTGACGGAGGGAGGGGTCCGGCCCGGTGTTGAGGTCAGATATGTCTCAGCAGTCAGATTGTACCAGGGGGACCAGGCAGCGTTCGCTTGGCATAACAAAACTCTGAAACCCCAGCTTAAAGGAAATATTTGGAGAAAGGGGCTTTACGTTTCACAACGCGAGAGGAGGAGAGTGAGAGACACGCAGAGAAAGAGATGATGGATTAACAGAGGAGAGAAACTGAGCAAGAGGATACAAGCAGAAAGCAGCTGCGAGGACTTAACCATCTCTGATGGGGGTCTGTAAAACAGCATGAGGTGGTGAGCAGTGGGCAGGCGTGTGTGTGTGTGTGTGTGTGAGAGACACAGGTCAGGTCGTGATTTCTGTATTTCACTTTGTATAAGCCAGTATACAGTGTGGGAGAAAGAATTCACTCTGTTTGGGGCAGAACCTCTTCATCACATAAGCAAAGTTGACCATTTCCCCCCTGATTTCCACTGAGGAATTTTAGCGCTAATGCCACATGTCTCCTCCTAAAGCCTCTTTGTTATGGCTATAATGACCAGTTTAGCCTATGTGACGAGCTAGTGTTTGGCTTTGGAATTGGTATGTGCGGTCCATTCACAAATCCACAAGAGCTTCCCATAAAGACTGAGCTGTATTGTTGATATAGACCCTTGAGTGATACAGCCAACAGGACGTGACACTCGTGATGTGGAATCTGGACGTTTGTATGGATGTAATGTCATCATTTGTCTTATAGACCTGGACCCACCCACAAAGGGGACCTTACAGCTCAGTTAGAAGTGTGTGGACTCATGCTTTTCTGTCACTTTAATGACCGGCAGCTGACTGAGAGGACACCTAAGAGTGTGTTTGCGTTATAAATCATGACTTTCCCATCCAACTTTCCCTTGGACTTATATATTGTTGATTTTCTGATCTGTTTTTTCAGCGTTTTTTGTCAAAAATACAGACGAATAACCTTTTCTATACAAAAATGAAAATAATAAACCTCTTCTATCTGTGACTGTGCTTAATAAAGATGAATATACTGATGCTCAATCAGCGCGGTTAGCTCTTCACATGATTAAACACACGACTGGAAGACAAAGCTGCTCAAAATGACCTAATCCTACCTTTGAGACCAAGTTTCACTTCAGGAATTTTACTTCTAGTAAGATTTAGTACAGAGGATGTCGAAAACTTTGTCCTCACTTTGATGAGACATGCTCCAATTACTCTCTTTCGCAGCACAAGAGCGCTCAGAGCTACCAGCCCTGCCGCCTGGTCCTCCGCTCACTGGGCCTCCTCTTTCTTTGGTGGAGAGGTTTCTCCCTTTGCGTTTTAACAAACTGCCTTATGTAAGCATCTGTTCAACCACAGGGGAATGAGAGCTGACATTTCAAAGCGCCGGTCCGCGTGCTTTATGAATGCACCGACCCCAAATTTCTACCTCGACTTCATTTATCACGCTTAACGACCGGCTGACAGAGTGAAGGCCGTCCGTCACCACCCCCCACACCCCCTCCCTCACCCACCTCCTCTCACCATTCCTTCATTCCTGTCCGACAGACTAAAACCCAGTCGGGTTTCTCCTCCATCTCTGGCCTCCTCTGCTTAGCTTTCTCCTGCAGGAAGTGCAGGGACTTGCCCTTTTCAATCTCAGAAACAACAGACAAGGCTCTCCTGCCGGGGGGGTCAACAGACTTCTCTGCAGGGTGTCTTAAAGATGTTCAAGGCAGATTTGTGACGTGTGGTGGCTCTGAGTGTTGGAAGGCTCCCTGTGGCTTCAACCTTTCAGCTTCAAGAGTATTCTTCACAGGGATTGGGTGATGACATCATGGGATTGTTATACTCAAGGATGTCATCATGATGTCATATATTTACCCTCAAAATCAAAACAACAGAACTACTAAAAGTAAATTCTAATTCAACATTAATAAATGATAGATTACATTTATTATTTGTATCGATTTATTAGTCTTGACCTCGAATGCATCTTTGATCTTCTATGATTTGCAGAGAATGTACAAAGGGGACATGGGAATTACTGTCGATACATACTGTATCAATGAAGTGTGTTTGTATGATAATCAGATGTTCTGAAAATACTGGAAGATGCATGCATGCACGTCTTTACAAGGACATGTGGATTGGAAATTGATTGAACGACGACCCAAAAAAAAAAAGAGTTGCGTGTCTATTAGAAAAACAAACAGTCCGAGTACAACATTTTGAGCTGCATGTTCTTTGGTGAGTTTTTTGAATTCTGTATGCAAGGAAGTTAATTTGTGGAGAAGCAAAATGCACAATACTCACATCAAGAGTGTCTTCATTGATCACGAGCAGACCCATGTTCTTGGTCAGTAGTTTGCAGGAATGTCCTACAAAAAAAACAAAAAACGAAATGATACATTTGATGCAAATTTAGAAATTTGACTTGAAAAGACTGGAAAGTAAGCACGTCGGTAGGAAGGAAATACTTAAATGAATTCTAATACAACATCAAACTGTAGTTTACTTTAGATTCAATAACCCCCTTTAGCTTGACAATTTATGTGCTTAGGGCTCAAACACACAATAACAAACACACACACACACACACACACAGATTAAAACAAAACATTTTAAGAAAAGAAGAAAACAAACAAGGGGCACACAGTACAATATGTGGCAACATTCTAAGGGACACCAATTAAAATGTTACAGCTCAGAGCCTGTGTCTCGGGACATGACTAATGAGTTTGGTTTACAAGAGTTTGTCAGTTTCCTGTTTTAACAGGCAGTTACAACTCTGAGTTACCAAACATGGTTCTCTGGGGAGCGTTCCCCGCAGCTCTTGGCTGGGACAGATGCTCTGGGTCACCAGCAAGGTGGTAGAGGGAGCGTCCCGTTGGGGAAAACAGAAATGTTGAAAACCGTGGCTGTATGAAAAGGCTGCCATCTGTGGCATAACCACATGGATATTTGTGGGCTTCAACACTTTGCCTCATGCAAGGGGCCTTGCATGAGGAAATGAGAGGGTTTCACCTCCCGAGTCAAAACCAAACACGGTTGGGGTCTGGGTCTGGCAGATTGTTCTCTTAAGTGCAAAGGTCCAAAAATTTGCCAATGTGAGGAGAATGTCTCCCCATCTCAACACTGTCCCTACTCCCTTCCCCCTTGTCAGTTCCTGCCACAGCCCTTCCGCTTAATGTGTTTACCTTCAGCTCATTTGGCTGCGGCCAAACTGCCCTTTTTTTATTTCACCAGAGAAAGTTGGATTCCTGGCCTTTCTCCATCTCAGGCGGAACTAAACACTGCTCCCACAGGACTCGAGGAATGTGTAACCGGGACACTGGAGTCACGGTTATCTCAATTGTTGCAACAGGAGCAACAATTAAAGGAAAGACACAATGTTTGGCTCCAGAGGGAACTCTAGATTTTGGGAGGAAGAAAGAATGGGGACATGATAATACTGACTGTAAAAGGTGAAGTTGGGAAGGTATACTTTCTGTGGACAGATAAAGGGTTGTGTGTCTCTCTGCTCCTTGTTTATGTGCTTCTCATCTGCAATACTTTTTGGGTGGTTCAGGCCACCTTGAAACGCCCAAATGTGACGGGCCAAATTAATCAGTCAAATGTGGCACAACTTGCACAATTAACTCTGGCAATGGGGATCGTCTTTCAGAGAGGAAAACAGTAAAAAAAAAACAAAGTCAATATTGAGCAGAGATTTTACAGAGCAACATAGTTAAACGGCGGTCCTGTAAAAATACTTCTAGTGAGCGTGTGCTTCTGCGGAGCTCCCTCACATCTGGGCCCGGTGGGCACAAAGGGCTGATTCAGTCAGGCCACAGTGGTAGGTAGAGCCACAAACGGAGGTACTTTTCATATCTATTTTTCTGGGTTCCGTGTTTAAATGTAGGCTGTATTCAAGGTAGATCCGCTTGTAGTATTATGTACAATTAAGGAAACTGAACTGGATCTAGTGGACCAGACATTTTCACTCATTCACCTCTCTGCTCACATCTGCGAGGCTAAAACCTCTGGGGGAACCAGATACCTGAGAGCTGCCTCCTTGTGTACATATGCAATGTTATTTATTTCACGTCAGCGCAGTGTGCTCATACATCATCTGGCATTCTGCGACAGATGCTTTCGCTAGATACGTGTGACAGAGAAGCATTCAGCTTGTCAGTTGTTTGTCTTGCTTTGGTGAAGAACGACCACAGGACTGACTGGGGCACCTGTAAGAGGCTGGCGTGCAATTTATCACAACGCAGATCAGGTTCACCAGTGACTTTCCACTTGGTTTGATACCGAGAGCTCAAGCAGGGCTTGTCTGGGTGCACAAATATTAATGGGAGTATGTGGATGCAGGCAGTCTTTAATGCTAATACTTTTACATTAAAGGGGCACACCACCAATTTTACACATGAAGTAGTTTACTGATCACAAGGACTACATCTTTGTTTGCCTTTGAGACTGTTTTACCGGCAGGAGGTGTGGAGTTTGACAAAAGTGGGCATTTAGGAGGCAGGAGGGGTCTAATGATCATGCAATTGAGTTGTATTATGGGACATGTAGGCTCCAGTGTTTTTGGAGCATACTAGAGACTGAAAAAGATCCAGATATCTTGGCCCCTTGTGAGTCTCCTAACTTTGCACGTCTGACTCTTACCAATGTTAATGGCGGTTTCCTGTTTGTCCCCCGTCAGGATCCAGATCTTGATGTCCGCTTTCATCAAAGTCTCAATGGTCTCAGGCACCTTATCCTGGAGCTTGTCCTCTATCGCTGTGGCCCCGAGCAGCTGCAGGTTCTACACCAGACAAGAGGAAAAGACAGAAAACTATTTCTATGTATATATATAAAAAATAAAAAAAAACAGTCAGCAAGTGGTGGTCGCAACAGAGGAAGGCCTTTAAAGCGTCATGTGTCAGAGAAACATGTGGGCCGGGATTGTGTCACTCACTCAGACGTGTTTTTCCCTTCATCAGCTGCTCTCGTTTATCACCCAGAAAAACCACAGCAGGCTTGAGAGGTTTTGGACTCGTCACTGTGTGTGTGTCTGTGTGTGTGTGTGAGAAATCACCCAGACTACTGCGGGTGTTGTTCCCAGGAACCTTGGTGGTTGTTTGGGGCTGGTTGTGAACTCATATGGTACCGTCACAGGGCCAACGATTTGACAAGACCCAGGGTTGATTGGCGACAGGAGGCAGCAGCAGAGGAAAGGCAGGGGAAGCTCTTTAAGTTGTGACCTGAGCCTTGCTGCCTATACATCTGTAGCTCCGTCCTCTAATCATCTTTTTTACCACACAGCACGGGAAACTGCCTGGGGAAGAACATGAGTACAGCTGATGAGTCCTCATTTGCCGGTTTCATGTGGAATTGTTTTGTTGTTCCTGTTGTTAAAGACACTCTTTGTGGATTATGATACAAGAACCTCTTGGATCAGGGTTTCAACCCCTAAGCCAGGGTGGGACCATAACACCAGTGGATAGCCAAACGCCGGTAGAGGGTCTGTTCACCTCTGAAATCACCAGACGCTGTGGAGAGTCAGTACTTTCCTACTCTGCCCCTGATGTTAAGGAGAAGTTATGACTTTGCCAAATGAGGAGACTAGCAGTTTACATCTGTTGCATTTAACACTGGCCTCCCGATGGTCTTTAGTAGTAGTCGGTTGAGCTGAAGTGCAAATAGAACAGAAATAATGGATCCAAGCTTAAACCAATCAGTAAAGTTCATAAAAAAACGTTTCCGTCAACAACTGGAACATTTTACTTCACATGTACGCACTCTGGAACATACTGTAGTAATATGAGAGTAGGAAACTCTGTTAAAGGATGATTCAGGGAATATCATAATCTCACCAATGAATGGAAACCATCAATTATCATTCAGAGTAGCAAGCAATGGAAGGATTAGGTATCAAAGAAGTACAATAGCTTCTCAATTCAGAACGCAATAAGAAAGGAATTAATGTTTTTTTATCACTATCTAGCTCCTATCAAGGCTGAATAATATGTTTATCACATCTTAACATGTTCTTCCACAATAATCACACACTGGAGCATTTTGTTTGTGAGGTGATGAAGGAGTAACTTCAGATGACTGACTTCACACAGTGTTGGAATGCCTCCGTCTTTGAAGTTTCCCTGCAACTCCGTTGTGCCCCCGTGTGGCGTTACGGTGAGCATTTCTTAACATGGGTGGCCCTGAGCAGCAACGAAGCCCAAAACCTTGACAGCGTCGGTGCCACACTCTGCCCATTAAGCAATGCACATTACGTTTTTTCCCCTCTGAAAGCTTTTATGTTTATTTCATGATTTATTGCCTCCATTTGTTTTGGGCAGCCATGAAGAACACGCCAAGTGGTTGATTTACGACTGTGGCTTCCTGTGTTTGACTAACGTTTCCACATAGACCAACCTCACAGAAAACCAATTATACCTGCTCGTGAAACCTCAAATCTCTCACACAAACACTTTTTTTTTTTTTACTTTCCCAGGTGTAATCACAATGACCCCATTAGTTACACAGGAGGCCTTGAGTTTATGCCCAGGCAGATTTTTCTGCAAAGAATCGACGCCTATCAAAAAAAAACGGATAAAGAAAGATTGCCTCTCACTTGCATTTCACAATGAAATATGTGATGGCAGGACTAGTTTAGGGAACATAACAGGAAGTCATGGCATCAGGAACTGAAAACACACAAAGACAAACCTTCTCTATCAGTTCATAGCTCTCCTCCAGTTTCAGGGATCTGTTCTGCAGGGAAGTGGAGGCTCTGTGGTGGATCTCCAGCCACTGCTGATAGGACGACTCACTGACGTCTGTCACTGCAAAGCACAGGGTGCGAAGGCCTGGAAGAGGAAAACAGCATCAACACCTGGGTCAAAACATTGACATTTTAAAGGGGTAGTTCAGATTTTCTCCAAGTTTGGAGAGGCAGACAGGACTAGCAAAGGACACACTGACTATGGATAAGTACCTCATAAGACCCCACAAAAAAAAAAATATATATATATATATATATATATATATATATATATATGCCTTTTATTCTAAGCCAGATAAATACGTGGATTTTATCAGTAATTGTGTTTTTAGTTGGAACTCCAAAGATCTGAATAGAATTACTTAGACTTATCGGCGTTATATGTTCAATGCAAATGATATTCAAGAAAGATCAAATACGTTGTTATTAATAGTTCATTATTCCTGTCTGAAGGATCAAGGATGTTATATTTCTCTCACGCCTCTCCAAAGACCTTCACAATCTGTCCCTAATGCTATATTTAGCCGACATCAAATATTCCAAATGACATCATTTTGCTGGTGTCTCACAAGGGGGCAGTATGAACTTAGAGGAGAGTCTCTGGTGCAGCTTCTTTTAGCTCCACTGCATTCGATTAAAAATACTTCAACATACTCTTATTCGGATTTAATGTTCTTCAAGTAGTGACGCATGAGGTTAAGCCCTAAGGGAAAGAAAACTACTTCTTCTGCTGCAGCTTATGATGATCAAGTGGTGATAATGACCAGACAGAAATGCTGCAAGCCCTTAAATTTGAAGCATCCTAAGAGAGGTTTTTCTGTTGGCAGACAGGGGGCGATGTTTGTCCACTCACCCTCAGTAGCAAACTGTTCCAGGTGCTTCAATGTGATCTCTTTGTACCTCGAGCTGTCCGCCAAGCGGTCATAGATCACCGTGTCCTGAAGGGAGACAAACACGCATTGGTTATTGATACCCAGAGTGGAAAAATAAGGAACCTCCTGGACTTGAGCTACTGCACAAATGGGTGTTCTCAGGTCAGATCCAGCCCTTTCGGTTTTCTGTTGTTTGTGTTTCAGTACATAACTGTTTATACTGACATAATCATACGCTTAAAAAGCAGTTACTTACAGGGGAATTAATAAATCCACTACAATTGTATCTGGATCCGGTAACGGATAAATTATTCTGCGATTAATGTGTTTTAATAACATTAAAAAGCCCAATCATTTAAGAGTTTAGCATCAAACTAAAATCGAACATTAGTGCAAATCCTACTGATTACTTTTTGTGCATTTAACAAATGTTCTTGTTGAAATCTCAACTTAAAACTTAAAAATCAACCATAAGCACAAAAACTGCATCGAGAAAATTCGGAAAACGACAGCATTCGTTTGGTATTCATCTTGTTTTTGAGGTCTTTGTGAAGCACTTTGGTGCAAAACCTCTTTGGTTTTAAAGTGCGATATAAATAAAACAATCCATCAAGTGTATCCAACAAAAACATTCTGAGTGACTCATTGTGTAAAAATATTATAGCCTTCGGCTTTGAAAAGCCCTACTAGGCTAACTCATAGCAGAATCTAGAGCAACATGTTCCCCAATCACTAAAATTGCAACAAAAATGATCATTTTCTACTGAATGTACTTATGTAACTGTGGAATGAGGCTGGTTTGGTAGCCGACTGCCTTCCTGTGAAATATAATCTTTGTCTAACCTTTATTTTGCGGAGATACATGTGTGAATTATGGCGATCTCGCTTTACACTGCTGCTCATTGAAAACAATTCCCGACAAGAGCGAGAGGCAATAAAGGGAGGAGAGTGTTCAACACTTGTGTGTGTGTGGCGATGAGCTGTCATGCGTTGCCATGGAGAGAGACAGACACTCACCGCTCCTTTGCAGTAGAGGCGGATCTTCCCAGATGGGGTGCGCATGATGACCGACATCCTCTTCCTCGTGCTGTGAGAGAAAAGGGAACGAAAGAGAGAGGAAGGTGGAATCAGGAGAGAAAGCAAGTCAGAGGAATCCAATTACAAGGTGGTAGTACAGCCAAATGATCACATACTGTTTGGGCTAAAAGTAGAAATCACAGTGGTGGCTAACAAGACATCACACCTCGGTTACACAATTATGAGTACACTTCATTCGGGACACAGGAAGATGATGAACTCTGATATCATACAATTCTTTTGAGGGTCACAGAGTAAATACCATATTTCATGGACACCTATTGCCAACAAACTACGACACTTTTACACATAATAACTAATGAAAAGAATAATGCTGTTATCAGCAGTTTACCTTGTAAACTCCAGCACATGAAGTAGTTCGTATCTCTCCTCTGTTCCAGGCTGAAACCAAAGAGACAGACACGTTAACTTACTCCAAAAGGAGACATGGTGGAGACCAGTCGTCTTCGGAGAGACAACTTAACTTGAGCAGCACAAGCCACCCGACTCAAATCAGCCTTCATTTCACTTTAAATGTGTTGATCAGTTGCCAGCATTGAGCTGGTGGAGGGAGAAGTACAAGGCAAAATTAAATGAACTTCCTTAATGGTTGAGACCGCGAGGTACAAGACAGAGTGATTAAATAGGCCTTCTAAAGCTCTCGGCATCTAACAAAGGTTAAGACAAACGTTTTGGAGACAAGATGTTCCCGGCAGAGGAAAACATAATTTGAAAATGGTTTTGGCCTTTCTGCCGCCGCCTCCTTGAGTGCAATCATCAGGTTAGCCAATTAAAGGGACAACGGGATGAGTGACCTGAGCTTAGAGAGGATACACTGCATCAGCTCTGGATGTAAAGGCTGAGCTCTCTTTGCCATTATGCATATCACTTTTAATCCAAGGACTGCCAAATACAGACAAATAGTCAATTATTTACTTCAGTCACTGCGAAAGATATTCTACAGATTGTGGAGACACCACAACTTCATCGCAAAATGAATCAGGATGTGCAGCGTGGTTAAAGGACAAGCTCGACATCACTCTCTTTTCTCTACAGTATACATGCATGACTCTGCGCATGCCCGGTCACTTAACATTAAAAATGCTTATGTATAGTTTTCTTATTCTTATTTCTCTATTGACCTCTTATTATTTATTTCTTCATCTCTCTTGAGATCTTATTATTTTATAATGGTACAATCCTCAAAACAAATATAATAAATCTGAACTATTTATACTGCTTCAACAAATGTATTCCCCCTGTGGGGATCAATAAAGGTTTATCTTATCTTATGTCATGTCGATGGAGCCAGGAGTCTGTTAGCATGGCTTCACATAAAGAAACAGCTATAGCCTGGGTCTGTCCTAAAGTAACAAACTGCCACAACCTCAAAGCAAAATAATTAAAACTTTATGACTTGGTTCAATCCGTTCTAAAGTGTAAGTGTAAAAACAACAATTCAGTGTTGTTCTTGGTCTAACTGAGGGAAGCAGCTGCCGGCTGTAGCTTCATAGTTTTTGTACAGACGTGAGAGTGGCATCGATCTGATCATCTAACTCTCGGCAAGAGAGAAAATAAGCGTATTTCCAAACTTTTCAACCATTCCTTTGATGAATAAACATAAAAAAGGTCAAAACTCTTGCAGCGTACCAGTAATGTGTAGTTGTGTAGTGAATCTAATTAATCAGTACAATAGCTTGCATGCCTTTCGTGAAACGTCTTGTCCAGCTTACCATTTGCACAATGACGCTGTCTGGGGTTCTACCAGAAAACACAAAGCCAAGAGTCTGTGCTGCTCTCACCAGAGCTCCTTCATCTGGACAGCAAGAAAACAACAACAAAGTGTTACAGATACACACTGATACAAAACAGTGCCGTCTCAACAACACCTGGAACTCGAACCTGACATCCGTGATAAGAAATCATGTTCACATTATGTGCATGAAACGAGTTCATCGACACATTTTCACAATGCGGGCAGTGACTGAGCGCTATGGATCAGGTAGCTGATGCTACAGCTTGTATGAGGATGCTGCAGGGCGAGAAAAAGCTCTCAGCTTGTTTTTTTACAGTTCACTTAACTACCCTTCTCTTTGCAGCTGTTCCCCGCTTTGCTTCAAACCCCAAAGCGCCAAAGGACCATGATTGCTTTTAAGCAATCAGGCAAAAAAAAAAAAAAAGGTCATCTCTCTTATCAAGAGCAAAATGTGAGCTGAAAAGCAGCAGTATTGCCCTGTACAGTTATTATAAAAACACTTTTAGCAAATCAATATGTGTTCATCATGAGTGCATTTATTGTTTCTGTATTGAACTGAATATAGGGAGTTAGCCTGTTTTACTTCTGCGCTTACAAACATACATAACCGAGTCCTGAAACATCAGGGCACACCTCATTTACTCAGCTTAGTATTTGTTAATATACTGAACGGCTTGTCAATCAATTTGGCAACAACATAAGCGTGTGCGTTATTCATTTTTTCCCCATGAGTGCTACTTATTAGTTTACATTTGAATCACAGCGTTGAGCCTTTAAGCTTCGTGACATTTTCAGGGTTCATTAGGATGGTTCCTTATTTTCAGGAAATGTACACAGTGCTGCTGGGGCAACCGCAGTGTCTAAGGGGGTAGGCCATTGTGCAAATGCCTTAAGCTGCAGTCATTCTTGTAAAATACAAAAAGGCACCAAATTTTGGGAGTTTCAGGAGTTCATTTTTCTTTTCATCTAATGGCACTGATTTGTTGATTGGTGGGTGCCTCATCAGGGATCATAGTGAGGCTCAAAATATCAAAGTGGCATACGCCCCGCATTCTGCAAACAGGATGTTTCATTTTCGAATATAATTCCTGGCTCTTTCCTGCACTGATGATTATATAAATGTCTTTATGAAATACTGCTACCTGGAGGCTGTAGGGATGTGTTCCAGCTGCAAAGACACAGAGGTAAACTAGATGGAAGATTAAATATCTAAGGGCACAACCTCGCTGATCGAAAGCACCTGGGACCAGGTCCAGGCAGTGTCACCCGCAGCTGCAGCACTTGCAAATTCATTTTCAGCTCAACTTGTGCCACCGAGCAGCAAAAAAAACACAGCAGTTTGGAATTGCAGATAAACCATCTACAGGCAAGGAAAGCAACCGATTCTGCAGAGTTGATACTTGTGCCACCTTGAAGGCAATGAGCGTTGCAAGTGTAAGCGACAAGCCCTTTTGCTGATGTGCTTCCAAAATATCTAGTCTTGATCATGAGCTCCTAAAGATTCACGACGGATGACTTGTTTGCCATCCTGATTTCATTAATGTTTTTTGTTTTTCTCTTTTGAGCCCAGTTAGACAAAGTCTGCGCAATAAAAAAGGTCGCAAATTATACTGCGTGCACACACATCATATACGATGGAATAATACCAGGGCAGCATACTGTAAATGCAGAATCGGTATTCCACTCGCTGTGTTGATGAAGGTGTAATTTACCTGGAGATGCAGCCTGGTAGGTTATTTCTCCGTCTATGCGCTCAGGGACTGCAGTGTGACAGATGGCCATCATGGTCATGAAGTCCAGGATGACAGCAGCTGTAGGCTACAGAAAGTAGAAAAGGGCACTTTTGATTTCTCATGTTCTTCAATAAAACAGACAACGAAACAGAAACAAAACAACTAGAAAGACATCGATGATACTGAAGGAAGAGAAGAGCAAAGACGGAGAGTGCACAGTTTGACTGACTCAGAGATGACAAACACAGCCTGCTACGACAGACAGTTACTGCGTGTGTTGAGTGTGCAGCCATATTTACAGACAACATTTGCACTGTGTTTATATGGCATGAGGTTTGCTACATCAGGACGGTTCAGTTCAACCAATCCAGTCCAGCAAGTAGGCAACAAATTAAACAATAACTGTTTGGGAACATTTCTAAATACTGTTTGACTTGCTCTACAGTCTATTGAAAATCACCGCTCAGCTTCAGTCACTGATGTTAAAACCCACAAACCAAGCCAGAAATCTAGGTGTAGTTATGGATTCAGACCTCAACCTGAACAGCCATATCAAGACCATTACAAAATCAGCCTCCTATCACCTGAAGAATATATCAAGGATTAGAGGACTTATGTCTCAACAGGATTTGGAAAAACTTGTCCACTCATTTATCTTCAGCAGACTGGACTACTGTAACGGTGTGTTTACAGGTCTCTGTAAAAAGTCCGTCAGAAAGCTGCAGCTGATTCAGAACGCTGCAGCTCGAGTCCTCACTAAGACCAGGAGGGTGGATCACATCACTCCAGTTCTGATGTCTTTGCACTGGCTTCCTGTCCAACAAAGAATTGACTTTAAAATCCTGCTGTTGGTTTACAAAGCACTGAATGGTTTGGGACCAAAATACATCTCTGATCTGCTGCTACCTTATGAACCATCCCGACCCCTCAGGTCGTCTGGGACCGGTCTACTTTCTGTTCCCAGAGTCAGAACTAAACATGGAGAAGCAGCGTTCAGTTTTTCTGCTCCACATATCTGGAACAAAGTCCCAGAAAGCTGCAGGTCTGCTGAGACCCTCAGCTCATTTAAATCTCATTTAAATATGTTGTTGTGACATTCAGAAGTGGAAAAAACAACAACTTTGGGTTTGTCTGAAACAGATGTGGCTCCAGTATTCTCCAGTCAGGTCCGGTCGCACTAACGACTGCTGGTGGGATCCCACAGAGAGTCATGTACTCATGCATGGAATACAAACTTGCTCCAGTTCATAAAAACAAAAAAAAGGCCTAGCCTATAAACTGAGGGCATTTTATATTAATGAGGGGAAACGTATGACTAACTAGCCGAGGGCTACACTCGGACAGGCATCTGCAGAGGCTCCTGTCTAAGGCTGCAGGACCACCAGCTTCTAGTCAGTGAGGCAGAGATATCCGCTACCTTCAGGGCCACGCCGGGCCTGAATCATACAGCAAACAGCAATCAAGTGGCTGATTGTTGTTCAAAATTAGTTCAACAGCAGAATAAGATCACGGTATTATCTACCAACGTTACGAACCAATGAACCTACAGTGACACAGATCCTCTACAGCAGATGTAACAATACATGCTGTACGTTGTTGACTGCTTATTACACAAATACATCTGCTCTTCCCTTCTCAACAAAAAGCTCTGTGCGCACACACACACGGCATTGTTAAATGTGCTCTTTCTGTTGAGACTCTGATGAGAGATGTCTAGCAGGGAACAAAGGAGAAAATGAATGGAGGGGGGGGGGGCAAATCAAAGGGCTTCTTGTAAATGAAAGTACACAGAGTCTATTACAGTCCAGGTGGCTGTGAGAGCCCCTCTGCCTCCTAGCAGAATGCTAATCTGGTCTGGGTTGACAGGTATCCTCTGAAGGACATGTCAGAGTGTGTGTGTGTGTGTGGCTCTTATATCTCCATCTTTGTGAGGAGCCAGTGGAGTGTCACTGAGTAAGGACATTTTTGACATTTTGGCAACATTTGGTTGTGATGGGGTTGGGCATATAGTTTTTGGGAATCTTTGTTGTTTGATTGGCAACTTAACGGTTAAGACGAGACTCCTCGGAGTCACTGAGCCAAGGAATCGTCCAGTGCTTTTATAGCTTTGGAGGTGCTGGTAGGCAGATTTTCTTTTTTACTCATGGACAAAGCCAGGTTTGCTGCTCCCTTTATGCTAAGCTAAACTAACCATTTGCTGGCTCCAGCTTCAGATGTAATGGACAAATATGAGAGTGGCATCTCTGGTCTCTCCATCGGCAAGAATACAAGTTAACTTACTGTATTTCCAAATGTGTGAAATGATTCCTTTGAGGTTAGGTTCATAGTCTAAAATAAGGGACGTACTATGTCGATGAGGGTCCTCGCAAGCATAGACGTATAAACGTGTGTTTGCTATCCAGGGGGGTGGAGAGTACAGGGCACAATGTGAGCTTTGCTCTGATGGCACAATTAGAAGTGACAGCTAATACTGTGCTGCCAGCTCTCGCCCCCACTGACTCCTGGGTAATCTGTGTCACGACAACAGTGACGGACACTCATCACTTCAGACATGGCCAGTGTGTAAAAGAGTTGAAGGGTCAAGAGAAAATGAAGCAGACGGACGGACGAGCGAGCAAACAAACACCCACGAAGGACGCTGAGGCTCTGCAGGCGGAGAACATGTCCAGTGACTCAAGAGAACATGAAAAACACCAGAGGGGATGTTTATTTTTGTCAGCACTGCCATCCCCCTCAACACTGTATCAACACTACTTCTGTATAGCCTGCAGCGACGCAAAAGTGTTAATGATAAGGATTAGCAATGTTTAAGTAAGACGCATCCTGACGGCCATGAGGACAAAGTGTTTGAACTGTGAGAACACAAGATGTTAAATGAAATGAATCATTTAACATCTGTGTGTCATACAAGAGTGAGGGGAAGCACTGATGGCTTGAAGGTTAACGTTTACCTTGTATCTTCAAAAGACAGTTCAACATTTTTGAAAGCACTCTCTGAGGAGATCAAAACCTCCCTCGCGTCTGTGCAGTAAATATGACGTTACAGCCAGCAGCCAGCTAGGTTAGCTTAGCACAAAGACTGAAAACCGGGGGAAACAGATAGCTAGTGACTTCCTGGAGTCTTGTCGTCACTGCAAGACTGCAGAGACTTCAGGAAGTTACTGCGTTTCACAAAATATCCCTTTAGTAGCAGCTCCATTGTTGAGAGTTAACCTCCAATACATTTAAAAACATGACATTGCATTTTAATGCGACATCATTACCAGATAGACGGTGTTTTTGGAACAGCGCTTGGTTATGCACTATAATTAGCAGCGGGCGCGGGGCTATCAATAAGAAACTAAAGCAGATCCTGGACAAACTCAATGTGTGGAGAGATTCTGCTGTCATAACAAAGCAAACATCACAGAGGGATTACTACTTTCCCTGGGCGGTGCTGCTCTACGTAATTAGATGTGACATTCTGCCTCCCCCACGCTGTTCTGCAGCTGAGTGACTCAACCAGCCAATCAATCACAGTTTTCACCCATTTCATGACCACAGGTGGCCTTTACTGCTCCCCAAACGCATGTAAAAGTCCATATTCTGAGACAAAGGCACAACTACTAAATATTAGATTTTCTTAAGTGCTTTTTGGGGCAATCTTCACATCCATAAGTTCACACTAATAAAATCCCTCTACGGCAGTTCAGTTTCCTACAGTGAAAAAGCAAATAAGCAGGTCTTCATCCTGTCAGAATGAGCGAATCAGGTTGTTTGCCTGCCTCAATAGCTATCCATCCCTCAGCACGATTTTAATCAAACTGTATTAAAGTTATTAAAGTTAATTCAGTAAATTTGAAACATTTTAGAAAGTCAAAACATTTGATTTTGATCCACACAAAACAAAAAATCATGTGATGAAATATCACGTCGTTTTCACCAGTTTTAGGACACACAATGACAAGTCTACCACATCACCAAGGTCCACTTACAACGGCAAGAAAAGCTCAAACAACCAGAGACAAATGGATTCAGAATTCCTCTCAGTCGTGTCCTAATCAGCAGCCTTCACTGTAGGCAAGTGGCGGGGAACCCTGACATTACTTACGTGATTACTTTGGAGGTTTTCCAGTAAGCTCGAGTCATTAAATCCCTCCTCTTCCGATGAGTGTGTGCTGTGGCTGGAAAGAAGAGAGGGAGAAGTCAGAAAGCCAGAACGCACTTGAACACTTGATACCACTGACAGCCCAACTGCAACATGTCGTCATTGATTAGTAAACGACAGATCATCAATTTGCATCATCAGAGCATATTCTGACAACGCTTTTGACAAAAGGTGTTCACATTAAAGTACAGCTTTCTACTTACGTCTCATGACAATGATAAGCATGACAAAAGTCTTTCTTATGAACCAACAGCAACAGTTAGCCTGCATAGAATACACTACGATTGTCTACCACTCTGCAGCCTGATGAGCACAAACACAGTATTCTTGCCACAACCGAAAGAAAAACTAACGACTATAATCACTGTCGATCAGTCCGCTGACTTTTCTCTCAAGCTGTATGAGATGTACTCAAACTGTTTGTTTTATCTGACCAACAGAAAACCCAAACTAAAATATATGACAAGGAAAGTATCAAATCTAAAGCTGGAACCAGTGGATGTTTAGCATGATGGAAACGCTTTATCGATTATCTGTTGATCAAACAACCAATTCATCAACGGATCTTTTCAGCTCCATATAAAACTAATATTTGCTGAGAGTGGCAGCACAAAACAGATCTCAAACTGGTGCTGACACAGCCAGTGTTGTGTAACAGTATTGACATTCGTTAACAAAAGTCTCAACCGCAATGCCGACAGAATGCAAATGCTGTTTGGGATTCAGTCCATGCTCTCAGAAGCAGCAAAAAGAAAACCTATTACTCACACACTAATCAAAGCAAAACCCGAAGAAATGACTGGAAACACAATTAGTCTCCCATACTTGTACCACAAATGCATTTCGTTGCTGGCAAGATGCAGAATAATTCAATATATTTCATTCCATTAGGAATACAGCAAAAGAAATAGAAATAATACAATCTTTCATCATCAACAGAAAAACATGCTGCGCTGCAAAAAACAAGAGTTCGGATTGCAGAGAAGACATTTTCATTGATAAAAAGGTAAAGATGTGTTTTATCCCTTCAATGGTGGTTCTGTATGTAGCTCTCTGGCTGTCCAGCAGGGATCGATTAAATATTCTGTGATGAATAGAGCCCGATAGATCAGGTAGACAGCAGCTTTGTCCGTGGCACAGGGGCTTGATAGAAATGTTACTGAGGCTGCCATTAGCAACCATAAGTCTTTCTAATCCCACAGGAAACACTGTTGGGGTTCCTAAGAGCCAAACAGCAATACTCGCATCCACTGCGCCGCAAATTGAGGTTTTGGAGGAAAGAAGTATGGGGAAAACACAGCGAAGCCATCGAACAGCAGGGCTGGAGTCAATATTGCGTTAGACCTACGTAGATGCACTGGAGAAATGTATCACACCTGCAGGCTTTATTAAGATACATGTTCGAGATATATTTATATATTTCAAGAGCCTTGTGCAATTATGTGAAATAGAAAAATATTCTGCAGAGACTGAAAAACGACTGTACCGTTGAAAGAAAATCGATGGAGTCATTATTACTGTTTCTAACCCTTGGAGGAAGCCCTAAGCTTTTCTCTACTGCAGCAGCAGCGGCGTAGTCCGCCACGCCGATCGTCTTGATGAAATGTCTGAGGCACGGGGCTCGGTGTCGAGGACGGTCAGCTATTGATTATCTGCCAGCACACAGAGTTCCTGTCACTATGGGAACAACGGTGCCGGCTGTTCACAGTCAATAGCCGGAGACCGATTCCTGTTTAAACCTTTGACACACACGCTCTCCTGGAAATAACAATTTCACAACTGACCTGCGTCAGGATGACAGTGTAGGCTCAGATTTAAATGAACCTCGGGATGAAGACATATCCAGGTCTGCCTTGGTTTTGTTTGTTTTATATCTATCAACAGGCATTAATTCTTCCTTGTCCCTGCATCCTTAACCTATTTTGTGTACAAATAAAGTCTCACTCAGTTGTTTGAGTGAGAAAAATAAGCAGCAAAAAGAGTCATGCCCTCATGGAAGATGGCAACTTCCTTTAAAGCAGCAAGATTCAATAATTCGGCATAATAGGCATTAACAAACAGGCCCCAATCCCCCATGCAAAATGGATGAGACACACCCATGCTGTTACTGCAGATCTCAACACTAGCAGATGGATCTCAGAAGGACTGTGAGTGTGTGTAGGCGAGAGAGCGAGAGCGAATAAGTAGGAGTGTGTCTACCACCTCCAAATTGAGGTCGCTGTTAACCGGGGAAAAGGAGAATGTGCTGCACAGCTTCAGCCTCAACACAACAGACACTAACGGTTTGGTCTTTTCAAACTTGCTGAATGTACAAGTGGCTGTTGCGAAGCCACAAAACATCACCACTCAGAATTCAAGAAGAATTCTTGTACTGTCAACACACAATAGCACATTTGTTGAAAGGCCGTTGTTTCACATCAACGGATATGCAAAGTGAATCAAGAGCCACAATCACATACAACACGTCCAAAGTGTACTCAACGCACAGAGAACAACAACAGCAACACGCACATTAAGGTATTGTTCAACGGCAAGGTTTCCCACAAGGCAAGGCAGCACTACTACATCACAGAAGCGAGGAGCGGGAACAAAAACGATCGCCATTTCACACCGAGTCATCTTACCAGTCGTCCTCTGCAAAACTACCCTCCTCAGCCGCAGGGACGTGGCTGTTGGAGAAAAGATTACCTTGTTGACATAGTCTGTTAACATGTTCTGTGAATGTACAGACGCCAGGATTGGATTAAAGATGGGTTTGTTTATGGGTTGGCAGGTGTTGGAGTATGATAGGTCAGATGCCGGGAAGGACGGTAGCTGTTGTAGTTAGGTGGTGAGCAGTGATCAGAGCAGGTCCTCTATTCATTTGGAAATGAAACTCTCATGTCTGTATGCTAGGAGCCGGTTAGCTTAGCACAAAGAGGGGGAAACTACAGCTGCAACCGAATGTGCAGCTGAACAGCTAAATGTGAGCATTCTGCGTATATTTTCAAGGCCACCAAAGAACGCTGCAATGAAGACAACAATGTTTGAAACTAAATGTGGTCAGAGTGCACACTGCTCTAAAATGAGGCAACAAATTATTTTGACATCTCTGCTCTGGCAGACTAACTGCAGTGCAGCGTTTTGTTAACTGTGGAGCCGGAGTGGAGCCGACCAGACGACGTGCTCCACTGAACACCACAGCTCTCCGTTTTTGATTCAAACTCAGTATGATTCATGCTGTGAGCCGGTTCACTCTTGCACCTTCAGTGGGGCAACATTTTGGTTATCTGCATGAACAACAAACCAATCCGTCTGCATACGGGCTGATGTACAGTATTTGACGAACGTAACAACTGTATCCAGTGTACATGTCGACGGGGTTACACTTTACAATCACAAATCGCTTCTTCAAAAGAAAGTCAAAACATATTTTTCTGTTATTTTTGTCAGTTAAGTACATTTAAAACAAACATGCTTTCACTCAACTCCAAACTAATAACAGCCCAGGTGGATTCTGGGAGCCTTTCTAGCCTAAACAACATCTCCCCTTAAGATTTGGACTCCAATCCCGTGGAATTAATGAATGTCTACACCCTTGGGGTCGGCTTTATTAATTACAGCAACACTTCATTTATGGTGAGGAACACATGCAGTCTCAGGGGGGACTTTGTATGTGTGTGTGCTGGCACCAAATTACAAGTCACGCCACAGAGAAAGTGCTATTTGTGTGCATTCAAATATGAAATGTTAAATCCTCATTTTTACTCAAATTATTTCGGTTTTTTGCACAAGAACATACGACTACATCCATGATAAACATGAGACATCAGACTGGATGCAGTCAAATCAGACATCTACTGCAAGGACAGGAAGGAAGTACCAGTCATCAAACTCACGGTTTATAACAATGTGCAAACAGATCCAAGCTGTTTCACTGTTGGGGAAAACACAACAATCGTTCATTAACTATGTGTTTATACCATTAAATATATATTGCGTATGAACTGTAAGCACTTAAACTTAATTAATAACTTGTACAGATGTAGTAACATCAACACCTGTTGCCCAGCATGATAAATAAGAGTATGGACTATAAAATTGGAACAGCACTGTTTCAATCATTTTAGCCTTGAAAACAGTAATTGCCATAAATGTGTGACGTGCCATGAACTCAATAAAAACTGATTAAATTCAACACTCATGTTTAGAATTAGTGTCTTCGATGTAGAAAGAATAAAGTTGAAAAAAAAATGATTTGATTGCATACTTTATGAAGGAGGGGTACATAAAATGGATCCATAGTTATAGCACATTATTGCTATAGTCAACATTGTTATTGTCTAGTGAATTAAAATACCAAACAATGACCTGCACTGTGAACAGTTTTAGATTCTAAGCCTCCCAACTCTTATTTTGGTAACCCAGAAGAAGAGGCAGAGGAGCAGGCCAAATGATAGCATCGTCAGAACAGCATAGCCGCATTAGAACCTGCCTTTTTATTCTCTCCTGCTATGAAACACTCATCCATATTTATCAGTTGCATAAGAGGGAGTCCTCGTTTCAGAGAATCAAAGGAAAACATCTCTACTTGGGATGAAGGAGAGAGACTGCTGCCAAACTTCAGCCTTTGCAGGGAGGAGTGTCTGTCCCTGATGACCAGCAGGCTTGATCCAATTAGATAACCAGAAAAAAGACAGAAAAAGAAAAGGACATTCTGGAGACCCAAAACACCCCAAAAATGACAACGTTTAAAAAAAAAAAAAATATATATATATATATATATATATATATATATATATATATATATATGCGCATGCAATGATCCTGTTGGTCTCACATCATCACAATGAGACGTCGGGGCGATATCATAATGAGAGCTTTGGTGCAGAAAACTCCAGATAAAATACTCTCTTTTGTCCTTCAGTCTGCACTTCATCAATCAAGCTTTTACAATTGAATCCTAATGGGATTAATCATGTACTGTCACGCCGGCACTTGCTTTGGTTCTGTGAAGATCTGCTCTCCCACTTGTTTTGCATCCACTGAGGCTAATTATCTATGCACTAAAATGAAATGAGAGTATGTTCAGGGGAAATAACATTAAGTGCTGATTTAATGAAATGTTAAAATATAATAGAATATGCTTTTATGTCAGTGGAGCCGAGGGACAAAGTTAATTCATGTGGACGGCGAATTCTGACTAAACCCCGACATTTACAAGAAGATACTGTAAGCTGCAAATATTCTTGTGTCTGACTTGCATCAAGTTTTGGACCTTGTAGGGAAAATCGTTACATTTATTTCCAGTTTACCAAAACACATGACCTCCAACATGACAAACGATGGACATAAGCCTACGCAGTAGAGAGTAAAGTGCCTTTGCTTGCAAATGTCTGTCCGCCTTTTATTTATAGTTTATGTTGAGAGGAGCACCGATGCAGCTGCTAATGAGAAGGTGAGGGAGGAGAGAGAGAGACGCCAGCTGTACTGTGATGCACACTCTGCATTTAATGAAGGTGATGGGGGAAGCAACGGTAGAGGATGCAAAGGAGGGAAAATCAAAAAGTGTGAGGGAAGCAGAACGTTACCCATAGGCCACACCAGCGACGGTGCACTTCTTGAACTGCATCACGTTGCAGGTCAGGGTCCCCGTCTTATCAGAGAAAATGTATTTCACCTGTATGGGTAGAGTCAGGATGAGTAAACATGTAATTCTCAAGCAGCAATATACGCTTTAAGTAAGCATGAGCAGAATGTAAGGTAGTATTTGAGCAGCATAGTTTACCTGGCCGAGTTCTTCATTCAGGTTGGAGGTGCGAGCCATGGCAGGTGTGTTTGTGGGCTCATAGAGCATATCAGTGTCCTGAAACCAATAACGGAGAACTGGAAGCGTAAATTCATTAAAGACACAACATCTTTGGTAACAAAACCAATTCAACTTTATAGCAGCAGTGAAATTAAAAATCCACTCTTTTTTTCCTCTCTGGAAAGCACTGAACCAACTGGGGCTGCTGAAAGAGAAGTCAGCTGAGAGCTGCCCGAAATGTTGCGCAATATTCCTTGCTAGGATTTTCATTTAAAATTTCATGAACAAAAAGGGGGCTCAGAATAACTTCAGGCAAAAAAATAAATAAAAATCAGTACGTTTCGTAAGCTGAGATAGTTGGTGGGGTTGACCTAGTTGCGAAACATATAAGAATAAAATATTGTAGGTGCTCACTCAGATATTGCACGTCAGTCAGGTGTGTGCACGAGTGTTTCGGCTTCGCGGTGGTTTTTACACATTTCAATGTGTTGTGTTTTCATAAAAAAAAGAAGCTACAAACACCTTAGAAAGGTGATATGGCGACTGTGTTAGCAAACAGTGGCTTCTTTACACATCGAGCAGACACAGAGCAACATTAGCATTGATTTGGAGTCATGTTTCTGCAAACCTGATCACCTAAGTTCAATATTCACTCTGTTTTGGTCTCGCTCCTGACGGAACTACAGTATGTCTGCTTTTGCATGCAAACACGGAGACATGCATTTAAAAGTGAATTTCCTCTCTGAAGTCCCACCTGTTTTGGAAATACTGCATCTATCCGTTAGCTGAGTTCAGTAAATTGCTTCAACTCACCCAGTTGATGAAAAAGGCTTGGATGAACTTGATAACCTCCAGGGTGACCAGGAGGCTGATGGGGATCAGGTTGTTGAACAGGATGATGAAGGTGAGGAAGTTGAGGCCAAAGTTAGCCGCTCCTCCATCTAATCAGGGGACGAGTTTTGGACAGAAGGAAGTGATACAAAGGAGACTCATCAGTGCTGGTTCATAAATATCCATTTGTTAAATGAAAATGCCCAAAGCTACTTCCAGCCAATGATCAACTTTATCCCAATCCAGAGAATGTTTTGGGCTAACGTCGCGCATTAGCTGGAATTAACCATTTCTTCCACCAAACCTCATCCTCTTACGACTCAACCGATTAACAGTCCAATTTAATGTCCCAAAGATTCAAAGTAGCGAACAACGACTGAAGTATCTTGAATGTCATTAGTGTCACAGCAGCAGCCTTGGCATCCAGCATGATCCAGACAATGAATTCCACAAAGCACTATGCAAAATGGTGCTGGTCCCCCCCCCCCCCCGAAGCCCCAAACAATTGCAAGGATCAACATGTAACCCCACTGACATCAAACATGAAAACAGGAGGGATGTGATTTACCTTTCCTCAGCTTGCAGGAGGTGCAAATGTTACCTTCCTGAACCCAAGCCTTGATCTTAGCATTGCGGTTGAGAGGGACAGCCCTTCCCCATGACAGAGCGATTGCAAAAACAAAAACTGGATGGAAGAATGGAAGCTACTGCTACAACAACACAAACAGGAGGGAATAGATTTTTTCAGAAGTGGGGGGGGAAGACAAACATATTGGATGCTCTCAAGACAAAGGAGGGAGATTCAGTCCATAGCACATTCTCAACCAACAAGGAGTGGAAAAGAGGGGGTGGATTATGCCAGCGAAAAAGTTTGGGTATTAATGATCACTACGTCACCTCATTTCTAGTAGCCAGCTTGTTATGTGATGTTAAGCAAGTTCCCTGCTATCAGATGAGACAGGGCTACTGTGATGGATCAGTGGAGAGTCACTAAAAAAATACAAATCAAACCATAGCAAACCAGGACATGCACCAGTCACACGAGTGCAAGAGTAGTACACCAGATGCCTTCTCTTAAATATGCATCACTGTAATGTAGGAGCAATATGAATACAAGATGTTCGAACCGAGCATCATAAAAGTATCTTTTATGATTAATCCAAAGCAAGTTGTTGGACTGTAAATTGTTGGGGTTTAACAATTATATGTAGTTTGGTGTGGCACATGTACATTACAGTGAGAAGACCACACCTCCTCGACATTATGCTCAAAAGCAGAAGAGGGACCAAAGAAAAAAACAAAACATTGTCATGCCGTCAGATAACACATCAGCAGTTTACTAACAGAGGTAGTCAGCAGAAAGTCAATGATACGGTGATAAATGCACAGCTACCCACAGAAACTGACTGAGTAAACAGTAGCAGGTGGCATGAATGCGTAACAAATGACAATTTTTGCGCTCAATCTGCATTAAGTGAAGTTGTCAGAATGTACAGGCTTAATGCCGGGGATGCCCTGTGTCAGCACTCTGCAGCGGGTCAAAGTCAAACGAATTACTCAGCAGGCATGCATAATGGCAGGCCTCTGTGACGTACGCCCTGCGTGAAGCGGAGCGCGCTAACATTGACTCGTCTGTTCCTTTCTGCATTTAACTTCCGAATGTTGGTAAGTGAGTGAAATTACAATAATTTCGGAAAATATAGTCGTGTAAGTAAACAGAATGTTTAAGATTTGACAATCTCCCCACCTCTCTCTTTTGTCACTGGTTGGATAATATGCACTGGACAGAGTCTCAACAACTCCTTATGGAAGTACAATCAGTCTCAAGATGGACGTCTGCCTTATGACTTACACTCCCCTTATCGGTGTGTTATGGGGTCTTTTAGATGTGGGGTTTAATGCCACTGACGGCAACGTTGAAACCCTTTTAAAACCAATCGAAGCCAATGCAACATTTCCTAAAAAGGGACAGTGTAAGTCGTAGTGCAAGCTTAGTTTGACCAGGGCACAACCTCTCCTACAAAGCCTATCAGGGTACAGAGTAATGGCCGGCGTGTCACGTTAATCACTTTGCACACCAGCTTCAGAGCTTCATCACAACAGACCAACAGCCACAGCAAAAGAGCAGACCATATTTTTTTGTGTCGCGTTAATGTCTGTAATTGTACCTAAACATTTTCTATACGGGCTTGAGAACACATGTAAATAACTAAATGGGTTTTCACCTTTTCCCCCTCCCTCCCCTTCCCTCTCTGTCTGTCCTTTGAAAAAATCCACACAAGAAAAGGCGGCGGCAGAGGCATTTAGAAAATGTCAGCTCTTGCCCCTCGGGTTGCGCCACATGTGTTCGAGCAATGAACACGTACAAGCTTCCTGCTATGAAAAGCTTCCCGAGTGCAACCTCGTCTCCCCGGCAGTCGAAGCAAATGCTGCTCTTCATTTATTGTAAAGAATTGAGAGGACAAAAAAATAAATAAGATGAGGTTCTGAAGCGTGGGAACTGCAAAGTGTTTAACGTGGCACAAAAAAAAAATGGTGTAAAAGTGAGACACTGTGCATCAGGCACTGAAAATAACTAGACGAACGTATAAGAGAGCTGGAGGGGGAAAAACCTATTGTTGGATCCCTGGTATGTGCTTGTCCATGGCATGGGCCCATACAAAGTAGGGCAACCATATAGGGGGCGAGGGTAGGGGGCTTCATTTGCTTAGCAAAGGCAGAGCTTCAGTAAAGGGTTAGTAAGGGAAGGTCATTCACGGATGGCCAAGGCTTTTAAATGGTTGTTACCTGGAGCTGTTAAAAAAACGACAACAAAGAAAACAACAAAATCAAACAGAACATTAGAAAGGAACAAAAAAGTACAGCAGCGCAGTGATATTCAACCATTTCTCTTTTTTTCACTCAAACTCATTCACAACACATCTATGCATGTCACAGCTGTCTTTTCTCAGTTAACAGGGAATTCACTTATTCCCACATTGCCACATATTTCACTTGTAATGCGAAACATAGTTTAACTGAGGCAACATAAAAACGACACGACACATACCAGCATTTAGGAACTTAAAATGACAAAGAAATAAGCTGATATGGACAAGTGAGACAAAATATGTGGAATAAGAGGTGCAGCGTGGGCTGTTGAGACTCTTACAGTTGAGATCCATGTACCAGGCATCATTGCCGTACTGGTACTTCCAGATGGTTTGGCCAATGGAGCAGACCAGAGAGATGGCCAGCAGGCAGCCAAACAGCACGAGGATCTGGAAGTTGGTGATACGCTCCACGTTGGACAGCTTCAGAGGAGGCCGAGTGGAATTCTGGGTAACAGAGGACACGATAGTTGTGGTAAACCGGAAAATTAAGAAGTATGCCGAAAGGTGATGCTCTCCATCTGTGCTCTTAACAACAGCAAGATGAAGCATGATCAGGGTAACTCAACTTTTGTAACAAGCTGCTTAAGAGCATGAAATGTCTTAAATGTGGTATATTTGTTTACTTACCTGTTCAATAGACTGAGCTTAACAGTAAATGAAACCCTCCCAATATGATGGAAATATGCTTTACCTGCATGAGCTTTGTGTCATGTCCAGTGTAGACCACCACACCATGCACCCACTGAGTGTTCCTCAGCTGGGCTCCTCTCAGAAGGATCTGGTCTGGACCCAGTGGTGCTGTACTGTAGTGAGAAACATCACTGCCATGAGAACGTTCTTCATACAGAAGAGGCGAACATGGCGTCTCACAAGTTGGTCAAATAGGTTTTTGTTAACGAAGCCTTTGTTTGATAGAAATAACTGACTCAATGAGGGTCGACCTTACAATCGATCACTGATTTTACATTAACCTGTTCGATTCCTTATTGATAAACATGTCAATACTAACCATGATTCAATATTACAACACTAAATAAGC
This sequence comes from Melanostigma gelatinosum, assembly GCF_949748355.1. Taxonomy (NCBI): domain Eukaryota; kingdom Metazoa; phylum Chordata; class Actinopteri; order Perciformes; family Zoarcidae; genus Melanostigma; species Melanostigma gelatinosum. Next base: position 22,216,430 of record NC_136638.1, read on the forward strand.
TTTCCTGACAGACATTACATAACAACAACTAGAATATTCGTATTTTGTGATGTTATGAAAGACCTTTTCACATAAGTATCTATAAAAACACGGCCAGTATTAAATTGGCCCCTATGTACAGCTGAATAAACTCTGTTATAAATCAGATAATACATGTGCATGCACTTTTTAATAGTGAACAGATTGGTCCTGAAACCAGTTGTAACAGTGGTGTTTAAACTGACATGCATCCAAGCCTTAAGGATGTGATGTCTTAAGTTGTGTGCTGATGAAACTGAATAATGGATAAAAGTCTTTACTTGTAAATACAGCCCATCAAACTACACACCCACCAAAAGCTAAGCTCTCCTTATTCAGGAGAGCTGTATCATCCCAAACTCAGAGAATCAAGCCATGATATCATAAAAGCAGGCATACAGCCTATAATGCATTTTCTCTACAATGGCAAAGCTTCCAAACAAATCTCTAATTCAATTTAACTGAGGCAGGTGCTTCCATTTATTCAGGAGAAAGACTAAATAATCCCTAAAACCTCATAATGCACTGATACTGGCTCTGCTCCTGGCTAATGGGCTATCGAGTCTGTAAAGGAGGGGCAGAGAGCCAGGCGTGGAGCTCCGCGACTGAGCCCACCTGTGTCCATCCAGGCGGATGTTCCCAACAAACTCGTACAGATGGCGGTTTGGGCTCTCGCACTCCATCCGCCCGGAGAGCCGCACCAGGCTGTCGATGTCCTTTATGTCGGCGGTGATCTGGAGACCCTGTTGATGTCATTGCAGCAACATTAGAGCAGTGATTCCATTGTTGTCGTTTTTATCAATTAGTGTTGAAGACTTGCAGAAGATTTCTCTTCGGTCACATTGTATAGACGGTAACTAAAGACAATCACCTGTCTGATTTTCAGGTTTGTTTCTCCATCCAAGTTAGATGTTTCGATGTAGCACATACCCTGCGGTTCACTGTAGTGGAGGGAGAGGATTTAGAGACTTGGAAGCAGTAAAATAATATGACAACTGCTATGCATTCATATATTACAGTCTATTACCTCAACTGTTCATTATTTTATATGTATTTTTTATATATATTATAATTTGAAATAATATACCAAGAAGCAAAGGGGTACTGATAATTTAACAACAATAAAATATCACTTTTAATGTAAATGTTGGGTCTAAAACTAAATATTATTATTAAATAAGGTTCCTCAACAAAACAATTATGTGCGACTAGATCTCTGCAAACGACGATGCTGCACGTCGGCCTAAAGGCCAATCAGAAACAGAATAAAACCATTTACTGAGTGGAAGTTACCCACTTAACGTACAGTTAATGTCCCTGAGACAGACGTAACAGAGTTTAACCGTCTAAAATACGGAGCAAAGGGACAGGGGGGGGGGTGGAGAGCGAGACACCACACAGAGAACAGGGATGTCTGAGCGAGCCGGCATGCAGAGCACAACAAACAGAGCAGACAAACGGGCCTCTGACAGACTCTGGGCACGGGGACAGAGAGTGAGAGCATGCCGCTGCTTGAGGTGAGCCGGGTCGCTGGTTAGCTACTCTTTTCATGGAGTGATGTACTCACACTGAAGGCTGGTCCAAACACTCACACGGGGCAGAAGGGAAAAATCAAAAAGGGTATCTGGGCACTGAAGCCCAACTACAACTAATGAGAGGTTTGGAATCAGCTGCCAGGAAGTGAATACTTAAACTTGTTGTGATTCATAAAAGAGCTAAACACTTAAGTTTGATCCAATGTTAGACAAACTATAATTCCAAGATGCTTTTCAACTTGACATCTTGGAATGTGACTGCATGCAAACAGACACATATTTAATGAAATTGTTGCATTCAGGGTGCCAAACGAGCCATGCAGAGGGCAGAAATGTTGGGAATAAATTCACACCCAATAACAAGATATCTCAAAGAAGGAGCGTGTGCTCCTGTGCTGTATGTAATACATGATGTCTCCATCCACTCTGAGCAGCGTGAGATGTTTCAGTCAAACATTGAAAAACTATTGGACAAGTTATGGTGTAAGACAGAATACCACATAATACAATGACCACTATTATGGCTGCCAAACCGGAATGTAGGAAGAAAAGAAAGGGACCTGGTTTCATTGACTGCGGCACTGTGACAATATCTGGTTGTTGCCAGTAATCACAGGCCCCTTCCTTCATTAAGACTGTAAAATAAACTATTTATTATTTGTGACAGGAGTGAGAGAAGAGCTAAAATGTCTCGTCCCAGTTGGTACAAACACAGCCCCCATCTCTCCCGTCGCTGTTTGTTTGGTAGTGTTGCTTGTTTCCTGACCTGGACGACAGTATGACGAGGTCAGCCGGGAGGTGGTCCCCATTAGCAGCTCTGACTACTTCCCCAACAGCCACCTGATGTTACCAACCACACACCAGCAGGGGGCGAGAGCGGAGGTGTGGCAGTTGATTGCACAGGGGGGGGGGGGGGGGGGGCAGGATCAGAGGAGACAAGATTAAAAAAAAAAAAAAGAGGAAGGGATGGAGGGGATAACAAATAGACAGACGGACAGACAAACAGCAAACACATAAGGGGAGAGAGAAGAAGAGCAAAATGATCAGTCCTGTGTGGTCATCTGTTCCGCTTTTCACAAAAACAGTTAGAAAAACATGATAAAATGACTCGGAGAATTTATATTCAGAACAAAAATGTGGGAAGTTGTGATTGAAATCTTGCCCGTAGAAGACATTAAGGCTGGAAAAATATAAATACAATTTGATCATTTGTATTTAAAAAAATCTTCAGAATCAATACGAGCTCTACAGCAGGTCCAACTGTGTGAAAAGGTGAAGGAGGTAGTTATGTTGACATGACTCATCAATCCTAATCCATTATCACATTACCACTGTCTCACCTAGAGAAATGATGGTTGTCACAACTGGACACTGGAAAGGTCTCACATCTCTTCTCACTCTTTAAGTTATGCATTACCAAACAAAATGTACATCCCAATTAAATGTCCATAGCCACCTTAACATTGGCTCTATTTATTATCTAACCATCACTTCTTTAAGGAGGGCAAGAAGAACGAAGAGAGAAAAGTCCACAGAGTCAGGCAGCAGGGTGGACTCCTGTACCTGGATGACAAAATAACAGCATCCGCAGGAACAAAATCACTGCCTTTTACTCTAATAATATCGCCCACTTCAATCTGTGAAAATAAACTGGTTACTGCTGTGCACCGCCTGTAAAACAGCACAAAACACGAGTTCTACATCAGGAGCAAAGACGCACAGCCGGTGAGGAAAAAGGAAAAAGGACATTAAAGCAATAAACACAGTGCAGAAACAGCTGGAGTCTTCCTTCTGTTACGACTAAACTTTGCATTCAGCAGCTTCAGAAGAAAGGAAAAAAAACACATCTAATTATGAGAAAACAAGGATAAATTAACAATCATCAAATGTTTTGTCTTCTGTAGTATAAACAAAATCCATTACAGCTGAAGAAATAAGGATTACATAAAATGCATGAACCACAACAAAACAATTCTGCTGCCAAAACCATGGATACTGACATTGATGACATACTGATATTAATAATAGTGATCTCGGTATATTTGGCAAAAAAAAACAAGTGATCATGTTGGCCTCACTCAAGCGGCCCTGAAAGAGTTTAGAGTTAAAAGAGTTTGCAGACCAAGTAGAAATGCTTGAGAGAAGCCGCTTTTACAATATGCATGATGAAGATGTAAAACGCATCAATTATTTAAAGACGGCCTTTTTAGAGAGGATTTCTGTGTATGAAGGGGCGGGACATACACATACCAGCAAGAAACACAGTGAGTTCCTCTCTGCATGAACCAAGTCAATGTGTGAATCAAATACCTTGTTAAACATCTTAGTCACAGAAACTCATCACATCACTTTGATGCAGAGAATATCGATTTAATATCAGTTCATCTGAATTTAATCTAATCTTGCGTACTTCCTAATCCCCTCCCTTCTACATACATCATGCACTGCCACATATATTGTTTTATTTCAGCATCTTGTTGTGGCATGTATTGCGTCTTAAATATGTGATGTAATTGATTTTCCTGCTCTCTTTGCCTCTCTTTGTCCTCCAGCTTTGCCTTCTAATGGCCGTCCGCATGGAAACGCTGGATTAATTAGCGACCGGATACTCGAGGGGTCAGGGGGTGTACGCGTGCGGGCGTGCGTGTGTGTGTGTGTGTGCAGAATGTGAGAGATTTCTCCAATTTACAACAGCACCAACGATGGTGAAATCTGCTCAAGTTGAATAAAATGTGAGCTGGTGGAAATGACCATTAGTGACATACCTTCTCCCAGTGAACAATCTCCCAGGCACCGTTCCTCAGTACTGTGGCGAGAAATGAGTGATGGAAATAGTTACAGCGAGAGAGAAAGAGGAAGTAAAAAAGACAAAGCAAATAGGAGCCATATTACAATGCAGCCATCAGCTTTTTAAAGCTCATTTGCGATGCAAATACTTCTACACAAAGTACACAAAATAGTTTGTTTGCTAGTCAAACTGTCAACACATTGGCTTTCCTATTCAAAAACCTGAAGAAGAAATGATTTTCTGTACCTTGACATTCCTTTTTGTTGACAACACCGTCAGCATTGTGGCGTTTCTGTCGGGCAGAAAAAACAAAATCTATTATCCTCTGAATATACGTTAATTAAGTAACGACAAACAAATAAGGAAGAAAAGAAAGTTATTGTTAGATAAACTATGCTAGATTACAAAAGCCTCACATTCTGTGATTTTATAGGAGGAAGTGGCCCGAAGAGGCTGACGCTGTAAAGCACCACTCACTAGCTCCAGTGAGAGAGAGGGAGATGGATTTATCAAAGTCGGCGTTTACGAGCTGAAGAAAGATCACACCTTTGCACTGACGGTGGAGTTTACGCCTGTATTCTCACTACGACGACACTTTCAGTTTGGTCACCTGTTCATCATTTTGACATTTTTGTTTGCATAGTGTGATATTTGTTTATGCTGTTTGTTTATGCTGTTTGTGTCAGAAAAAGACCTGTTTAGTTGAAACTTTGCACAGCAGCAGTAAATACAAGGTGCAAAGAACAGTGTGCACATTCTGCTTTGTGCCACGACACTTCATTAAGTGCCAACGTGAACACCTTTAAGTGCTCCAAAAAAAAAAGAAATTTGAACATCAACAATTCCACGACAAAAGGGTCAAACCCCATCTTCTGCTGAAGATTATATGATAATATCAAAAGCCTCAGAACAGCTACTAAATGGACCTTGTGGTGAATCCTGTGATTGCAGTAGTGTAATTGAAGTAGCATCTACATAGAAACTTCCTATATGTGCCGTCTGTGGCCGCATCAAAATACCAATCAGCAGGATTACTTCCCGTCGTGTCCATCTTGTCTGCTGAACAGTCAACTGACTTCAACAGCTGATTCCAAGGGACAGCTTGTCAACTAGCATCACGCTGACTAATGTGTCGCCGAGTCCGTCTCATAGAAATAATTACTGTGTTTTACAATGTGGCTCCTAAAAGCAACATGTGCTGCACTTGATTAGTGAGGAGAGGACAAATCCACTCATGTCCCCGCTCATAATCTGTTTACTTTGAAGATCCATTCTAATTAAGGCCAATTCCAATTCAATTTAAAGCTAATTTGGGTAATTTGGCTCACTGTACATATCAGGAGGGGGGAAAAAAAAGACGTCTTGCTGCTGACTGAGACACAAGAGCAGCGGAAGTTTGGTTGCATCAATACACAGCTGCTTACGGAGGAGAGGTATTCACGCCCCTGAGCCAGATTCCTCCAATGACCTGTGGACTAAAGCCAGCAACCTTATAGTCACAAAAGCATCCGTCGAATGCTCCAGCTGCTATTACCCGGTCATATCGAAACCTATATTATATATCGTCAGTCTGAACAACCACTTTAAAGCTTCAAATAAACTGAATCTGCTCTCGTGCACTTCTGTTCCATCCACTCTTTGCTCGTAGAGATCGTCACAAAGCTTGTTCAACAACACCGGTGCAAAAGGTATCGGCTAGTTTCATTCATCCACCCTATCTGTTCCTGCTGTACAGATCAGGCCGCAACCGCCGGTTCTGCCGAGTGAAGCCGATGCCGAAGTGTCTTAAAACGTGCATTCTCTCTGCTGACCAGCAGGGGGCGACTCCTCCGGTTGCAAAAATCAGTCAGATTGAAGGGAAGTCGATGAGGAAATGATCCTACTTCTCACTTGATTTATTACCTCAGTTGCTCAGTAAAGATTGATACAATAAAGTCATGTTTACAAACACCAGTTTCAAGTCTTCACTACAGCATGTGCGTGCTGCAACCGGCAGCTCACATGAATTTCAACTTCATTTGTTCATCCCGAATGGCATATGAAAGGCCGCATACATTAACATCTGAAAAGGCGGCGTGGGGATTTGGATGAAGTGCAGCAGACTTTGAGACAAATCACCGCCCGCGGCTGACCGACCTGCCGGACCACCGGAGAGGAGAGGGAGGAGAGCCGAGATGGGAGCTAAGCTAACCCAGCTGGGACCTCAAGCTGCTCCACTGCCCAGCCTACTGCTGGCCATCTGATGCCATGTTGAAGATGTCGGCCATTTCATCTTCCCAGAGAATTGTATTTGTTGCTGCCGTTTACATTCCTTATGATGCAGCTACAGTCTATGGTACAGACTCACCTCAATTCATCAAAGTGTAGTCGGAGTGAACCTGTATTTATATACGTTACTCCACAACATTTCCTGCATTTCCCCACCTCTCATACTCTCGCTGCCTAATCCTCTCTCACTCCTTCTTGTCCCAAGAGAGAAGGGGATCTGCTGTTTTTAGATGATGTGTGTAATCACAGTGCAGTGGAAGGCGTGTAGCATGCAGAGGTTATGCATAAATATGCAGTATCAGGCCTCTGTAGACTGCAGCTGTAGAGGGGGAAATCTGAAAGCAGCAAAAGATGAAAAGCTAGCGCATCTGCAATGTTACCTTCATTAACCTGCTAATACAGCTTCAATCAATGTGACGCAGGAGTGAAGGGGGTCTAAAGGTGCAAAATACACGGCTCAGAGCATTAATAGCAGCAAACAACAATTTGCTATGTAAAGAGTTAGTGGAGTAATTCCCTACCAGGTAGGGTTAGGCCCAGCCATCATCATGTTAAGAGCCGTTGTGAAGCGATAGAAATGCTACTATTCTTATATACACTGCAAAAAACTACAAAACTAGAACTACAAAAAAAAAAAAAATGGTCTTTCAGTTTGGCTGGAAATTTAACAGAGTGATATAAATGTTACTGTGTGAAAGTGCACCGAACACCATTGTGAGTTACAGTGTTTACAGTAACATTTGAAGCTGAAAGGCAGTTGAACTACTCAGAACCAACAGCCTGAGTCTGCTGCATTGAAGACAGCAACAAGGTAAGATATGTGCGGTACAGTGTGTGTCCATAGTGCATGATTCATGAAGTTAGGGGGTCGATGTTGCCCTGGCGTGTGTGTGTGCAGGTGACCTTCACCAATAAAGACGGAGGCATCACCCATGTTTTTCACAACAGGCCAAGAGAGAGGAAGTTTGTGCCAACACAAACATATTCTGAAGCCTTTAACTTCCCAGCAAACAAGAATTCATACAACAAAAAGATGAAACCAAAAACCAAAAACCAACCTTTTATATCAAATAGATTGCATGACCTTTTCTCAAGCATCTGTTCAACAGTTCAGAGTTGCTCGAGGGCAGACAGTTGTTTTGTTTGTACTAACTGTCTTTGTGCGAGAGCATTCAGTATCTAGGTTAATTGACTGAATGAGTACTGTGGGTGAGAGGAGGCACAGCTGTGAGCTCTGACATGAGTGTGTCCGTATGCATGTCTACGTCCGACGGTGAGTCTATACGTTGAGGCGTATCCTGCTGTGGTCGTATACATTACATTACAGTCATTTAGCAGACGCTTTTATCCAAAGCGGAGCCGGGGCTCGAACCGCCGATCCTCTGATTGAAGGAAAGCCAACACAGGAGGAGTCTCTTCAAGTTAAGAGAACTATTGACCTGCTTTACCATAAGAATTTGGTTTGAGTTTGTTTGTGCAAGTAACCAAGTATAGTCTTTTGATCAGTATTGTTGCATTTTGCTGTTTAGTATATTAAAGGAATATATGGATAAAATGATTTATATTGCACAGACAATATATGGCCTACATATGGCCATATGTTTGTCTCCATATTGTGCATTCATGAGGGATTATGATGTTTTTTGACTGCCTTTTTATAGCGGCGGACTGAGGGATCAAACTGATGTGTACGTGTCTTAATTCCTGCAGTAATTAAGTGTTTCTCGACCAGATAATGGCTCTCAGGTAATATCACGTTTAAGACAACATCCTATGACACTGTACCAATTCAAGCTGGAAAACTAATCTGAACATGCTCTGTATCGTTTTAAAAGAACAATACAAGTCCAACTTTCTCACAGAAAGAGAGACCTTTCGACAACAAAACTAGTACAGAATAATATCTGAGGTTTGTCTCACCAGATCCTCAATGAACTCCTTGACAGCAGCCACCACCAGGATGAAAAGCAGCGGCACCAGCGTGGTCCAGCGACCCGTGGGAGACACGTCTGGGATTTGCTAAAAGAGACAGTTTTTAAAAATTACAATCTTGCAAAGGCAGACGACAAGTTCAGAGTACTTTCATGGCTGAAAACGTCACCATCACACATTTCGTAACCAGAATTTGACAGCTACATATCCAAAATAAATGCAAACTCCCAATTGTCAAGGAGGTATATGCAGCACAAACAACTTTCCTTGTATAATTATAATGCCCTCCTCACCACTGACTGTTTAACGATTCGGCTATTTTAAGCCTTTCAAAATTAACAGTCAAACAGCAGCATAATTAAAGCCAAGCAAGGGCCACAGGAGATCGTCAATGTCATACAGCTCGAAGGAAACTTGAGCGAAATGGATCTCCCGTCTCCCTCATGTGCATAGATGTTTTATTCAAGTTCACAACATGGACAGGGCAGGTAATGAAGACTCACACTGGCTGTTATTCAGAGCAGCTCACTGGATAGAGCCCTTTCCTGTCCTCAAAGCTCTCTGTAATGTATGGCTATAGGTAAAGACAGGATCTCAGTTCTATGAAAGTCTTCCCTCTCGCTTTATTTAATCTTACAACAACTGAGACTTGAATTTTCTCTCCTTTAAATCATGTAGTCATGTTGTTGGTTGAGGCTTTTAAGTGTTCTTAAAAAAGGGATTCATGTTGACCTACAGTATGGAGGCAAACCACCGCAAACCTCCTCAAGGCTAGAAAGTCTTTGTTCCGTCTAGTAGCTACATCAAAACAGCACCAGAACTGCTGAGATATGTGGCTGTTGTTGGGCAGTAATCAAAAACACAGAGCCAATAATCAGATAGTCTCTGCTCTCTTATTTCTTCAACAAATCTAATGCTAACGGTTTTCACATCAGCCCTGATTTTCTAATTGTGGCGCCGCATCAGTTGGACTAGTTGAGTGTGTTGCCCACATCCCATGTCACACCACGTAAAGCACAGTGCCGCTCCTTCACTGCAGTGTAGTAGTACGGGTACAGTGAAGGAACGAGATATAGTCCATGGCACCTCGTGCATTTCCAACGCATGTAAAATATATTACAGTGTTCAGCCTGCAAGCAAATCTAGTTTCCCTTTAAAGGAGTAACACATATTACATGTATTATTCATCATCAAGATATAATAAGTACTGTGTGTGTGTGTGTGTGTGTGTGCGTGTGTATGGAATTACAGACAGGACCTTTGCTATGACCTAGACACAATCTACAAACAGTAAAAAAAGAAAAAAAGACAACTCGCCCACTGATGAGATGAGCTGTGATTCAACATTATTTGGTGGTTTAACAGTGATTTATTTTGTCTTTAGATCTACGTCACACCTTACCTGCAACAGTGCGATGAAGAGGAAGAAGGCATTGGCTGCCCTCCTGAACTGTGAGTAGAGGAACCGGGGAAGGAAGGTGAGGACATTGTATTTGGCTGTGCTGAAGACGGCACCGGGCAGCGAACACGGCCGTGGTTGGAGGACGGAGCGAGAGAGAGAGACATGAGAAAGAGAGACAAAGGGTTAGATGTAAAGAAAAAATGTATACCTCAAATAACTAATACCTTGCCGCACCCGATCAAGAAGTCCTCTCTGTGAAAAGATCTCTGGGTCACCTGTAAAGCTTCATAACGATGTACTGAGCCGTGTTAACAAAAAAATATTCTAATTTTCCCCAATGCTGACATAGTAGAACAATATGGCGGCAATACCAGGTCATATTCCCTCATCTCCCCTTTCAAATTTTCAAAGAAGTGTACAGAGTACAGTCATCTGAGCTCGTCGTTCTTAAACGATATGACACTATAGACGAGGTCTGATCGATTCCCTTCAGGCTTGATTGCTTATCCTCGATGGTAAAGTTTACATTTTTCATCTTCATCAAATTTGTTGTCCGAATTTCCACAATCCAATTTGAGACATTTGATTTTGAAATTGCACAAACCAAATCAATTCCGATGGATGGTTTTCAAAGTAAAACATTTAAATTCTTGAAATTCAGTCGTAAAATATGTAATGGTATGTCTAGTAACTTTCAAAAGACAACACATGCACATGATTTTAACCTATTTGGGTGTTTCTACAGCCCATACGAGCATTTTACAAGTGAGTTTAAAGATAAATAGCACAATCACAGTTCCTTGTAACACGAGAAACAAAAACAAAATAAATGCTCGGTTATGTCCTTTACTAACAAATCTAAACAGGCAGCGATCACATTATATAGAAGCAGTATTGTAACTGGACTACTGTACATCATAAAATGTGTTTATCAGTTTATCATCATAAACTGGAAAGCCAATGGAGAAGTTCAGTGAGATATACAAATATGAGGAAGTGGAATATGTTGACGCACACAAATGAATGAATGAATTTTATTTATAGAGCGCTTTTCACAGCCATAATATCACAAAGTGCTTAACAGAGCAGACATTTAAAAGCATAAAAAACACAATGTGACCCTAGAGTCAATAAATTATATACACAGAGAAAAATTAAAAATAAAAAATAAAATAAAAAATAATAAGAAATAAAATAAAAATGTAAAACATATTTTAAGAGCAGGTCTAGGACATGGGTTTACTTTTTACTCAAACGCCAGCCTAAAAAGGTGGGTTTTGAGCTGGTTCTTAAAAGATACAGTACGTGTGTCTGTTTGTGCGTCAGTGAGAGAGTGTCTGTCTGTTTGTGTGTGAGACAGAATGCACACTCTTCTAAGGCTATTATTATCATTTGCAGTATTTCTATAACTTGCAAAACAAATTTCAGGAAAACCAAGTCGGTGATCCGGTTTTCTTCTCTCTATTAATTCTGATGTAAATATGAGCAGTATCATTAGAATGTTCAGTAAAGTCACAGTTTAAGTACGGTAGCCTTTAAACCTGCCAAACATCATCAAAAGCCCACAACAAGACCATGAGTTCAATAATATTTAGTACAGGTTCAGGCCTGATCATTTCTCTCTTTAAATGCATCCGTCATCTCGTCTCTGGGATCATCTTTCTGCTTATCGCCTTATTTCCTTCACTTCCATCCTTCTGATCTCATGGGGTAGTACTCTATTCTCCCGTTACTCCTGTACACCGTGTTACTTCCTCCACTGAGGCAGGGCAAGATGAAGAGCTCCTTTAACACTCCGCTTAATGGATGATTATGGATCTTACGTTTTGTTTCCTGGCAGTGGCCTGAGGATCAAGACAACATGAGAGAATCACCTCGTCCACACCACTAGCTGACAGAGATCCAGATTACAGGCCACGCAGCACCAATCAGAAGCACTTTAAATGCAATCCATCACCACAGCTTTAACATTACAGGAATGATTCATGAATGTCTTTGTTTTTTCAAGTTAAAACTAGATAGTTCAGTCAAGTATGAGATTTAAACATTTACAGGTGGAAACAAAAGACACCTGCAGGAGAGCAAACAGGCGATGAGGATGTTCTGCATCGTGATTGGTAATCACAGAGGATGACGTTTAAATGACCCAGGGGCCACGAATAGAAACACATGTTAACCAGCTGTTGCTACACATGTTAACCAGCTGTTGCCAGTTAAAGATTATCACATTAAATAAGCTTGAAACTCCCTGCACAGATCTGTGTTTACTTTCACGTAAAGATTTTTTATTCTTTCATTCAGCTCAAATGTAGGGTTACAAAAATAAATGTCATGCAGTTTAGTTAAAGTTGTTTCACTGCTGCAATACAGTCTGATACGAATCAGAATTTAGTTTGACATTTGGAAATTTTAGGCAGCGTATATGCGCTTTTCACAATAAAAACAATGAATGCATTAGCACTTGCCATAAGGGTTGGAGTTTCCATATATTTAGAGGCTTATCTGACCACATATAATAATAATAATAATAATAATAATAATAATAATAATAATAATAATAATAATAATAATAATAATAATAATAATACTTAATATTATTCATGGGGACAAAATATTTTCATTTCACTTTCACATTTAAATAACCAGAGCACTGCTTTCACTTCCACAGTGTGCTCCATTTCTGCTAAACAACACATCTTTGTAAATCAATCAAAATAAGGTTATTTTTCTAAACAGTATGTTTCTCTTCTACTCTGAACTCCAGCCGTAATGTTCAGAGAACTTTCACAGACTACCCGTTATGCCGCTGTGGGAGCTGTAACGCGTGCACAGCGGCATTACAGCTCGCCAGAAGTGAAGCCAAAACATCTTGTTCGCCGTCTGGCAGCTGGCTGTTTAGCAGCAAAAGAAAACATGACTTAAGATTTCTCCGTTGATAAGATCCGTCTAACCACACTTTTTTCCTCATCATCAAAAACTTCCCAAATTAAAATTTCATGTCCACAAAAATTGATTAAATAATGTGCCAACACGAAAAAAAACGAATGACTTGTAGCACACTTGTTACACAGTGCACTGCTTGGGTAGAAAATCTCTGCCAGTCGAAGGACAGCGGGATTTACCGGCATAGATTCAACCACAGACGAGATAATCAAATCAACCAAGGCCGTCAGCGAACCACTGACGCTCACACAATCAATGCAGACTGTTCATTTGCAGAAGCCTTTTATGACTCAGAATTTAGTTTATTATCGACTTTGCATGCATCAAAATGTACAAAACAATAACTGACTTTTATATATATATATATATGGTGTTTGTCTGGTTATAATGTCTCACTTGGCGTAAAGTATGATGGTATAGGTCTCTCCTTATCAAACAACATCTGCACACAGAACTTGCATGAAGTCAAACAACTGGTTGGGCCAGAATCCTAAATGGATAAATGAACTCTTCTTTAATATCTTTTAAGATGTGCCGCTCGTAGTATTGCAACTCACCAGTTAAATGTGATGTTGTCATGTGCACAGTATAATATTTAATAATGATATGCTGTTGAAATGAGAAGCTCAAATCTAGTCATAACATAATAAAAAGCCACCCAAGTTAATGAAGATGTAAACCACATGCCGAAATGCGTAGGTCATGTGGTTGGGTGAGTAAGGCAAATTAGGTGCTCTACTACTCAGACAACCATACAACAGTGTATGTGCAGTCAGTGTGGGCATTGTGTGCTTGTGTCCATGTCCGTCTGTGTCTATGCGTGTCACAATTGTCCCTTGTTCTCCACACAACACATGCAATTTTAGCAGTTCATGGATAAATGGTTTGTACAGCCACTCCTGTTTGCTATAGGATGAGTTGTCAACATCTCAGCAATTAATCACCTCCACATGACAACCAGACCTGCCAGTAGCTAGTTCAGCTGAATCAACAATCCACAACAATCCTCATGCATATGAGAGAGAACAGAGTCTCCTTTCTGCTGTGAGGCAGGAGTCATACGTGTACATCTGTGTGATGGTGAGCTGTGACATATTCTGCAGGCAGTGACGCTGCAGAGGGAGTGAAAACAAGAAACCCGTGAGAGCTGCTTGTACGATTCGTTTCACCATTTGTCACAGATGCTGCTCCTGTAAGTGTCTCCACAGCTCACTTTGAGACAGCAACCAAACCTTTATAATAAATGTGATCCTTAAAAACAGGTTAAAGTCCGATGGGTCTCGAGGACTTGAGGTGAATTTCTGGGAACATTTGTAATTTAAAAAAAAAAACACAAGGACAAAGAACATTTCAACAAAAGCCGTCTGCGAGCGATGTACTTCACTGTTCAAATAACGCAGCAGCACTTAAAGCTCATAAATCATTGGACAGAACACAACTTGGATGCATTACAGTCAGATCCAAAAGAGGTGGGTCTGAAACAAATGCGGCTTGAATTGGCATTAACATGCAAGCTGTCATCCAGTTCCCTTTTGTGCTCAGAGAGAAGGCCGTTGACATTTTTATCTCTAAAAACTGTGCTGAAAACACTCGTATCTTTACACATGCATTACCTCTGTTCATGACTAAAACTGCTATTTAATGTACGGTATCAGTGCTGGATTGCATGTCAGTCATATCTAAGCCAAGTTATTCTATAATAATGATTTAACCGTGATCATTGTATCTGCCTGATGTCGACCGCGGTGTTTGTGTGTTAACAGCATGAGCTTCAGCCGGAAAGGGGAAGGATGTGATATTTCCCTTTATTTTTCAGTGACACAGGCCGCGCGCTGAATTAATGACCGCCTCCGGTAAGGTCACAAAAATGCAATATACTTATTGTTTTCAAAATATGTAGAAGTGCTCTTTCACAGAAAAGGTCATATTACTTAAGCTTCTCGGATGCAATATCATTCAACCATCTGTGGGAAACATACATGAACTCTTGACACGGTGACATAATTCTGTCAGCTGGTCGCATCTCAAGTTACTCATGCAGCAGGAATGCTAACAGTAATATTCCATGACAGAGGGCGGCCTTAACCAACAAGCCTGACCTTGTTGTTTATGGCACCACTGGTCATACAAATCTTGGAGGTACTAATCAGATATCATGTGGCTGATGGTGCTTTCATGGTACCTGTAGAACAGCGCTTTCTCTTTCACTTCAGTAGTGGCTCCTCACATCACAACCACTGTTTTAACTCTGGCTCTGGTGTTCAAACGTCATCTTAAGAAGGTTGAATACAACGTTTTTAAGGTAAAAGATATTCTTTTATCAGTCTGCTATTTACTGGCTGATTCGCAGTCACACCAGAGAAGGGCAGAGTGGAGTTTACAAAGTATCATACATCTTTTCTCTTCGTGACAAATTTCTACAACATATGCTCAAACGAGCCCTTAAAACAGTTTCTGAATTGTCAAGATCGCTCGCTATCAGGAGATTCTCCCCAGGCTGACATTTAAGTCGCAGCCACACAGTCTGGGCATGCTTGAATTCAACTGTTTTACTTGTGACTCTGAAGGTTAATGTGGGGTTACAGGCAAAGTGGCAAGTTATGCTGCAGGTCACCATGAAAACTGAAGTGCTGACGGCCTCTGGGTTGCCATTACAAAGTCAGAAATAGCACAAACGGCAAAATCCCTGAGAGAATACAACTTTGAGTGTGAATTTTTAAAGCGGCTAGGATACAATTTCATTTTAAGTGACATGGGGAAAGCGTCTCTAAAGCACCTTACACTGTAAATGCTGGATAAGTGATGGAAGTCAACCAAAGCACAGCGCTGCTACACTAATATTAAAACTATCTTTCGATAAATGATTGCCTATAAGCACATACTATTGCCCTTAAACACATTGCCCCTTGCTTCATACAGGGCATAACATATTTCTCATCATATTCAAAGCATTTCCATAAGTGCAACATCTCCTTACCTGACTCGGTTGTTGCAAAACTTAGTGAACTGCGGCTGGTTGAGGTATATCAGTCGTGCATCTTCTTGATCAGCTAAGGACGTCCTCTCCGTCGTGTCCTCCGTCTTTTCATATCCTGCAGCGTGAGAGAGAGAGAGAGAGAAAGAAACAAAATCTGCCTTTAGCACAAACAAAAGTAAGTACGTTTTGAAGTGTCGAAGAAAGTCCTCAAAGGAAGTCTTTGGAGTCTGTAAAAGGTAAGTCAGTGACTTCACCGCAGAGTGAAAGCTAGAGACTGCAGTTCACCTTGGAGCTTTAGAGGAATACTTTAATGGTGCTGTGATGGGTGTTGGCCTTGGAAAATGTCTCATTGTAATACTTTTGAAAACAGCATCAAACTACATTCCAACATCTCTATTATTTTGTGGATATGATGCACATACGAGTACACTCGAATGTCTTATTATATCATTGCAGTAGCCTACAATCACTGCAGCCTACACAATACACTAAGGAGACATTTGTAATTCTCTGTATGATACACGGATCAGGAGCAATAATCTAAATCTAATAGCAGTGTAATGCTCAAATGATTATCCTAATGGAGTGAGCTTTAGAAAATATAGCAGTGGCATTGACAAATGACTTGTCACTGACAATACATCTCTCATTACCACCGCCACAGTAAAATGACAGCTTGGAGAGAAACCCTGTTGGATAGTAACGCAGAGAAAGACCTGCTTTATGTTAAAGAGCCTGGCTAAAGCAACAATTGTGATATTCTCACATTCTGTCTTGTTTTAGGAGATCAGCATCTTCCTCAGTGTAAATGTGTATGTTAAAACCCCGGCCAAAGCTAAATGCTTTTGTGACATGCCCAAAGCATTGAGGAAATGGCCATAGTCCAATTACGTGAGAGGCATTTCAGCAAGTGATTCTGAAAACTTTTAGAGTTGGGAATTTCCTGTCAAGACTGACATCCTGCTGACAACAGCAGATATCTGTGCGGATCAGCTACAGAAACGTTGTGTCGTATAGCTACAATATACTCGAGGTACCGCAAATGCAAGGCGTTGAGCCAACGGCTCTAAATGCATAAAAGTACAGCTGATAGAACCGCATTCATTCCTCAATCAAATATTCTGCCTTCTTGACCGTTAAATTAAAACAACAAATGTTCAACTGCCAGAGGCCGCTATTCACTGCGGAAAGAAAATCAACAAACCCTCTCTTTGGGTGGTTAACTCTCTTTTTCACTACATCTTTGGAAGAGTCAGCACTGCTCTGCTCCCACTAGGTTCAACAAAGTGGGATGGAGCAAAGTAGGCTCGATCAAACACATCAAATGAGGGCTGTACGTGGGTCACAGAGATGCTTATGTATTTTAAACCACACACACAAATGTTTTTACTTTTGGATTGGCAAGAGGCATTTCTGTTTATTTCTTTGCCTCAGTAGGGACGGTCTAGAACAGCATCACTGGACAGTTAACGTGCATGCTTTCCATGCTGGAGACGGGTGCTGCGTCATGAAAAAAAGGATGTCTGGGGATTTTGCTTGAATATCTCAAGCCTCTAGCTTGAAGCTGCTTTTACTGCAGTGCAGGACAGCAAATAGTAAACACACAAAAGAATCTCTGTTGGACACGGAGTGACTCACTCATATGTACAAGGACATCCAGTTTAACTCATTTATACAAATGCATGACTCCCTCCTTTTGCCCTGGTAAGGCTGTCCTCTATCATTCCTCAAAAACCTTCACAACTTTAATAAATATAATTTCAGACATTCATAAAACAATAGCATTGGACAGACGGACAGTCCAGCTGGAATGGAAGGAAACAAGGAAACACTTCAGCAGTAAAATGATATCTTGATTCTCTCATTTGAAAAACCTTTTCAAAAAATGCTGATAACAAGTGCCAGCAAAGAAAATAAGAACCTGGTAAATGTAACAAGGGTCTTTTTTATGATTACTATTTTCAAGTAAAGGTTTAGTCTTTGGACTTACTGTTCAGGAAGTGACTTTGCTAGTTTGTCATTACCAATAACGAAAGGATTTCAAGCAAAAATAATGAAAAGATGCTTTAAATGTTCACCTTCCAGCTACTGAAATGGAATGATTTAGTGCTTCAATTTATTTTATTTAAATAAATATATATATATATATATATATATATATATAAATAAATAAATAATAGTATACTCAATGCGTTTGGGTTTTAGACACTTGAGACAGGCTTTGCGAAATTGTTCTTAGCCATTTTCTTCCAGTATATACAAAGATTTAACAATCAAACAATGATGAGGATTCACACTCCAGGCATTTTGTAGTTACTGCAGCACATGTTTAAGACTGCATTTCTCCTTCATTTCATATCGGAAAAATGTTCGGCCAAACTGATGTACCACTTGAAGCTGCAATAACGAACACATGTACAGAGGCAGATTTGACATGGATCACTTTAACTGTAAGCTGAGAAATAGAAATCAAATCAAGATTCCTGAGGTTCACATTTCGCTTCCCTTGGTGTTTTAATTTATACGTCTAGATTAGTGGCATCAGCACTGCCAATCGAGCACGACAGTAAACCTCTTAAGTCAACAGTCCTCAGACTCAAGTTGCATGTATGTGATCCGGTGGCTGCTGCATGGCCTTCCCTCCCTAGCATGCAGTTGTAGTGGTGTCAAGAGTTATGAGGTAAGGGCAGGAATAGCATCTTCCTGAACTACAGACAAACCCTGAAGTTAAAAAATGGAAAGAAGGGCCATTCTGAGAAACGGCGGGAGGACGACACAAGTGAGCAAAGCTGGCTGCTGAAAACATCAACAACGACAACAAAACGCAGAGTCATGAGGTCCAGTAACCGGATCCTCATACCGGAAATGCCACGGTTGCAACCTGCCTCTGCCTACAGTATTTTTTTCCAAGTCATGTCAAGAGGAAACAAAAGGCTGACACAGTCTTCAAAGTCAAACGTGACACTTTCTCTGCCCTTTTCTCTTTCTTACCAAACTCTTGGCACTTTCTCTCTCATGTTACACAAAACCCGTTTCTTAAATTACAGATCTTGTCATTTTAATGATCCACTCGGCTTCACATGGAAAGATTACCAGAGGAGTGACTGCCAAAACCTCCTGCTTCCCCCCCCCCCCCCAATCATCTACTGATAGTTTCTCTACTTAGCATGCGCCTCCAGGGCTAAAAATAACCGTCCCCTCATGTGGTCACTGAGGGAAACATCGGTAGGTTATCCCAGTCCAGTTACGCAAGATGTCAGATCAGCATCGGTGGCTTATTGGATTAGCGTGGTGGCAAAAGGGCGTGTGGATCCAGGCAGTAGATTAAAGAGGGGTGCCTACTGCTTAAGTAGGGAAACTTCCTGCCGTGAGGCCTGTGAGTATCACTGTTTAAAGGACCAATATAGGCTCAAAGCATGGAGTCCACATTATGATGTGGTCAACTAGCAGTAAATAACGGTTCTGTTTGTTGTGTACAGTGGGAAAACAAGTGTCAAGACAAATTTGGAGAATATGATAATAAGATAATGAGACACTAAAATGAAGTCCACTGATCCTACAGCAGCATGTTGGTAGGAGGTCCCTCATTGAGAGGAGGCAACTTCCCTACTCTTGTCTGCAGGCCTGGACTCTTTCATCTGAAATAAAAACAGGATTTGCCCCCAAGAGCTCACCTGGTGACAGTGGAAGACAGGTGGTTGGGAATGAGTGACAGCGCTGAGTAAAGGTGAGTGAAAGGACATTACTCAACAGGCATGCTACCTCAGAGAGTCTGGACTGGACGAGGACAGCGCTACATGGTTGTGGCTACAACAATAATGAGTTATGAGTGAGTTATGTGTGTTAAGTGAGTTATGAGACCGTCTGTAATGTCACCACAAATATAGTATCAATGTCACACAGAAAACCGCCATGAATCATAACATGGCAGGCTTGTGGAGCTGAGTTACCACTTCCCATCCCTCTCACTGTCCAACGATCATCTCCTGTACACGGTCTAACTATTAGAGGAACTCACAATCTCAATTTTGAGTGAGACTCTCGTTGTTTTTTTTGCAGCAGTAATATAAGGCCAGTGTTTAACTGATGGGCTACTCAAATGATAATAATAATTAAATGTCAAAGCACGACCGCAGCCTGCACATCAAGGGACAAAGCCGGCAAACAAAGTGAGCTCGGAAACTAAATCTTCAGAAGCTTGGGTGATCAAGGAATTACTGTATCCCATGACAAATGAAAACATGGGGCTGGCATAGCTGGTGACTGCACCACGAGGCCAGAGGAGCTGGCTGAGCAGCAGTGATTGATGTCGGGTCTCTGTGCTGTGAATGAGCGCTCGCAACAGGAGCCTGTGTGCTCTGGTCGGCCAGGTGCTGCAATGCACCAGTTGCACCCGGTGCTGCTGCTGCTTAACTGACTTCTGCTCTCTCCTCTCAGCAGCTCTGACACGAGGCCTTCGACGCAAAGTTTAAATTTAAAAAATGCACGCAACACAAACTGTTGGATTATGTTCAACATATAAATATTTAGTATTTGTATAGTATGCTGGCATGGCTAGGAACAAAAGGTGTTAATACATCGTAGGGTTGTAGCGGTGTAAGATTTTCATGGTACGATAACCATCACAGAAAAGATCAGTTACACGGTGTATACATTATTAGTATTATTTGTCCCACTTGTTTTCATCACTTCTTTCTGTTGAGTATTCCTTATAAAACACATATTTTCATGTCAAATTTGTTTTAAAAATCTGACCACAACTATAGTCTGTAGGAGAATTAGAAGTCCTTTGACCAGCAGGAGTTTTGCCTCTCAGCCCTCCAAAAGCTACTTGATCTGCAGGTTTCTTCTACAGCTGTTATTCTCGCACACCGGATCCAATTAAAGGCTACATACTGAACACTTTAATTGGATTAGGAGAGCAAAAGTAAAGCTAAAGCCACAAAGTGGTCAGCTGGGCGTGAGGAGTTGCCAGAGAAACATACCGGAAGGTGTAGTGGTTTCATTCCACTTCATGTGCACCCTGACTGTAACTGTGGCCTTCACCAATTTTAAGCCAACACCACAGTCCAAGAGTCTGGAGGTGAGAGGTGAAGGTTTCCATAATAAAAATAGCCGTTCAGCAGCTTCCCCTCTACACGCATTAACAGGATCTACCTGCCCTCTACCTCTGTCCAGCTCATTTCCCTAGTTTATAGCACACTGTGTGGATAATGTACTCAGCCACTACCACAGACGTCCCGGTGGGAACTGCTCTGAATATTCCCTGGTGGACACTGCATTTTCTCAGCACTAATTACATTAACTGCGGGCGCGTCACGGCTCAACTACCCTGACATCAATAAAGAGAGCAAGAATGAGACACTGGGCGGACACTCACTGCGAACACGATTCTTTAATCTGGGTTATATTAAGCCTCATGACAACACCTTTCATCTATTAATGGGGCCAGCACATTACCCATGCTAGCTGGCTGTAAAGAAACAACGTAAGAGGTATGGAAGGAGAAGAGAGAGAGAAAGAGTTAACAAGAGCGCAGTAGAAGTAGAGAGCAGAAGCACGCAGCTCTGGAGGGGAAGCCTCCAGTCGAAGGATCAATGCCATCAAGTGTCGCAATGAGTCTGGATGCAGGCCAGATGTCGGGAATATTGCTTGTGTCAGCCAACAGACAGACGGGTGGAACAATAGTCACAAGGGGGCACGTATTTTGGAGCCCAATGGGGAAAAACTGGGCCCAGCATGATTGGCATTGGCCAAGGCGTGCTGGTCTTCCCCGGTCTGTCTTTGTTATTCCTCGCCGAGTGGTGCAGGTTACAGACACTCTCTGCAACCATCGGGCACGGGGAAAAAATGTCAATCAGACTAGAACTATATTTCTTCATTTATGCATCTCTGCGCGTGGTCAGCTCAGTGTCTTAATAACTGATGAAAATCATGGTTATAATGTAGTTCAACAAACATTTAACACACTTGAATTACTCTTGAATCTGACGTAATACTGTCAGAGTAACAACACTCAAAGTAAGAGGATCAACTACAAATAGTCGTTAAAGTCGAGATATTTTTAGCAACCGTATCTTATTCTGGCTATTTACGTCTGACCTCAAATAAAGCCTTTAAAACAAATCTTAAGGGATATCATGTCACAGGCTGGCAGCATTTTACAACTTCCTTGGTCACCTACTATGTCTATGATTACACAGTGATGAGTCAGTGGGCTCCATGACTAAGCCTTGAGATTCTTCAGAGGCCCAAGAGTGAATCACCGGGGCTTTAACGTCCATCTGGAGGCAAATCAAATTGTAAAAAAAAAAGAGAAAAAAAAGCCTTTTTGTTCTTCCAGAAATAGGTCCCGGCAGAGTCCAACCTCACTGCTGAGATACCGAACAAGCACTAATGAGCCTGGGAGAGTTGTGGGCTGGTCAATAAAGAGTAGATGAGGAGGCACGTGATCTGGCCACAACTAAGCTCCCACGCGATCCATTCAATAATACCAGGGTGGGAGGGGGCAGGCAGCTCGGGGCTACTGACATTGATCTAACAAGAACAAATGAATGGCAGCCAAGCCACAGTCAAGAGGCTCTGTGAAGAAAAAATGCATCCGACAGACAATCCAGAGGAATGACAAGCTACTTGGCTCCTGCAGAAATGTTTTACACAGACCACCATGTAACAAGTAATAAAAAGAAGGAAGACAGAAAGGTGAGGCGTAATATGGACACAGTCTGCAGATTGGTCACCTTAACCTGAGGCTATCTACCATTGTTATTAGGGTCAAATTCGTTCCAAATCCCTGGGCTCACCGAGCCTAACGTGCCATTCATATCTGCTCATCACCAAAGAAAGATGTGTTCATGATTCATTTATGCCAGATCAAAATTCCAGTCGACAGAGCAGTCAACGGCTATACATGGGAATCAAAAGTCCCAGAGACGAAACCATTAGGGAATTGGGGGGGGGGGGAAAGAGCTGGAGGGGCGTAAAGATACTGCCTCAATCTAAGCAACAGTAACATCCATAAGTCGCTTATCAGATCACAATGCTGTAACCGTCACTCAACAACAACAACAACAGGGCAGCTGCAGAATTAATCCCCCTCCGGCACCGTCTGGGGTCCTCATAGGCTCAGGCGGTCTACAGTGGGACTGACTGTCCAGGGACAACATAGGCAGCTGGGTCTGTGACATCACAGGGATGGCCTGGATTAGTTTAGCGAGGGATCTCCAGGGGTGGAAACCTTTCCACTGCGTGCAACTTAATGAATGGTGAAAGGGAAGGGCTTATAGAGTGCAAGTCACAGATCTGAAACAGGAAATAGACCTCGTGAATACCAGTCATCTTGTTGCGTCAGTGTGCTGGCTAACCTCTTAGACTTTTGCTTGAGGT
This sequence comes from Melanostigma gelatinosum, assembly GCF_949748355.1. Classification (NCBI taxonomy): domain Eukaryota; kingdom Metazoa; phylum Chordata; class Actinopteri; order Perciformes; family Zoarcidae; genus Melanostigma; species Melanostigma gelatinosum. Next base: position 22,239,679 of record NC_136638.1, read on the forward strand.
TCCTCCACAGCTGTTGGAGAGACAACCTCAGTAGTGCTGAGAAAGAAATGTAAATTAATCTATAAATCAACTGACCGAAAATGAATGAACAACAATAATTACGGTTATTCATCAAACAGCAAGACTAAGAGTCCACAGCTATGCAGCACATAGCTGTGGACTCTTAGTCTTGCTGTTTGATGAATAACCATAATAATGCTAGCGGCTCTGTGAAGCGGTACTTGAGCTAAACGTTCAAAGGATCACCAACATCATTAGAAATCCTCCTGAGGGAAATATGAATGTCTGCAGCAAATTTAAAAGCAATCTAGTCAATAATTGTTAAGATACGTCTTTAAAAGCTAAAAGAAACAGTGTCATCAAAGTAAGAGGCATTCATCCTCTGAGGAATATCTGTAGAACCTTTCATGGCAGTGGCTCTAATAGTTAGTCAGGTATCCTTAAGCATCCTGACTAAGTTTGAGGGCTAAAATCTGTTTTGACCGGGTGTACCTGACTTCAATGGGCCCTTCTTGTTCCTGAATTCACAGGGTACAGATGTACTGTAACCACTGAGACTCTAAAACCCACACTGTGTCAATAATTCTCTCATTCACTACTCCATACTCACTGTCCAGGGAGTTCATTGTAGAGGACGATGTAGAGGACTATATATTGAGCTCACCTGTAAAATGAAAAAGCACTTTCGGACATTGCTCAGGTCACTTTCTCCGCGCCGATAAGTATGTCATTCATTGCTGTCGCACAGTTAAAACGTACCAGATCAACATCGCTCTCCACTCGTCCGTCTGCCATTATTCCTTCAGCTCATGTAACCATAGTTCTATACAACTTTTCACAATGCATTGTGGGATACTTTGAGTCCACAACATAGGGTATAATAATTCTCACTATACATTCTGCACTACACAGCGGTGAACTCACTTTATAGCCCCAATGATATTCATTTTCAGAACTTTTAAGAACACAAATTTTGAGCATTTAGAGCAGGGGTGTCAAACTCATCTCTACTCTGGGCCACATCAGCATCACGGTCGCCCTTAAAGGGCCGGTTGTAACTGTAAGACTGTATAACTAACTTCTCCTAACATATTGTTAAATAACTCTCTGCATTTGATTATTGTTTATTTAAGTGTAAAAATATTGTACATGCAGTTATATAAATGAAAAATGATATTTAAACACATTTCTGTTATTATGACATAAATCATTTTAATTGAGGGTTAAGAAACCCACATGACTCTATCAAAGATCAAACTATTAAAGAAAATAGCAAAGACAAATATCAAACACAGGTTATGACATTAACTTTGTTCAAAGCTGTTTGTGTCACCTCTCTGCATCACTAATGTTCCTCCCTGTCGTCGTCCTGTGCATGCAGCTACATCCAAGAGCTCCTCACTGAGAGTCAGGTCTGATGAACATGGATAGATGATGTATCCGTGTTGTCTGTGCTTTCATCAACAGATAATTAAAAATACGAGTACGAGAACCTTGTTGTTCCAAAAATAAAAAAATAAAAAATAAAAAAATGTATTTATTTTTTGCTGGCGGATTCGCGGCCCACATAAAATGACGTGGCGGGCCGGAGTCGGGCCGCGGGCCTTGAGTTTGACACATGTGATTTAGAGGATTAGCATACATACACTGAGTAAATCAACATTGCTATCAGCTGCTTCATGTGGCACAGCTTCTCAATTGTACCACTAAAAGGTAACAAGCAACAACAGGCCACGGTGGTGTGTGAGAATTTGTTGTCTTTGCTATCAGGCCAGATGGGTTGGTTGAGATAACAGGGATGTGGTGTCCTGTCTGACAGGTTCACCAGGACTCTCCTGAAGATGATGTGGCAGGCTGTTAATTCACACTGCTTAATTGTGTTTATTTTAACTGGCAGAGCAGAACATCAGGTGATAATCTTATTGTGAAAGGAAAAATAAGGATGTGGAGATCACCTTATTTCCCTCTGCCATCAGTCAACAATGGTATTCTTTAACCATGAGAGCTATCGAGCCCTAACCAAGTACTTGAACATAACTTAACTCCGGTGGTAGTTGACTCTCTTAATAAGAAAAAAGTTGCACCTCCATCATCCAGAACAACAGAGGAAGTAACAAATGTGCACAACACAAATATACCCTTTCTCAGCTCTATAGAGGAAATAACTAACTGGACGCCAATCTGGTCCACCATTGATTCAGGCGTCTGTCTACAAACTGCATTAATGTATTCAGACTGTATCTATTTATAACAGGATCAATACACTACTGCTTTTACTGCAGGAGCGCATGCATTAATTAGAGAGATGGAAACGTTATTGTTTTTGCACAATCATCTAAAGAATATGACCCGTAAAAGTCAAACAGTATCGGCTTACTGAGTCGGTGAGATGTAAAGAAATGGAGATTAAGAGACAACTTTTGTTACTTTAGTCCCGGATCACTAATGTCCACTAAACTCACAAGTATCACCTACAGACAGTAAACTCGACACAGTAAATACTGCTGTGAAATGTGGAAGTCCTTAATGTGTATTTTTAGCGGCCTAGACAGGAACGAGGTCATAAAAAGCTTGAGCTCTTGGGGTGAAGGGCAGCAAGAGTTTTATCTCCAGCCATTGACGGTGTTGCTCTCCTGTGGAGGGCCTGCCGACACCTTTCCCTCCGACCTTGTCATCCCGCTGTGACAGGATCATATCGACTAACTCCTGAAAGCGAAGGCTTGCTGCATTTTCCAGCTGTTCATGTGTGTGTGTGTGTGTGTGTGTGTGTGTGTGTGTGTGTGTGTGTGTGTGTGTGTGTGTGTGTGTGTGTGTGTGTGTGCGTGCGCATCACAGACAAACAAAGCCAGGATTAAAACAAAGCCACAGGCAAAAACATATATACGATAGCGGATACAGTTTAGGGCGTCTTATTCAGTGTCTGATGCTGCTTTCAAGAATAATTTGGTGTTTGGAAACAGGAGGTGAGAATTTAATATTACTGTAAATTAAATATTCTTGGGTTTTGGACCGTTGGTTGGGCCACCTTTGTCACATACAATATCAGACAAGTAATGGGCATGTCTCATATTTTTTCAATTATTGTTGTGTTTTTATTTTGGTCAATATTATTTAGGGGGGCACTTTATTGGCTAGTCAACAGAAATAAAATAAGGATAGAGAGAGAGATGGGGAATGGTATGCGACAAAGGTCCCTAACCAACGCAAACGAGGGATGCTGCATTCATGTCTGTACCCCCAAAACCTCCAAGGCCACCAGCTCCACAATTATTCATTCACTCAATCAAATAATCAACAGATTCATTAAAAATAAGGATAATCGTTAGTTGCACCCCTAAATAGGACAATGCCATTTCTGAACGGACAATCCTCTCGACACTGTAAAGATCTCACAGGTGCAAACATTACAGCAAGTTCTGCGTCTCAACAGCCGTGTGGAGCATTTTCACATCTCCCCCCTCATCACATGCCACATCTACTTGCTTTGCAGAAAGAGGAGAGTCAACGAATAAAACGCATATTAGACTGCCTGCAGGTTAGTGATGGAGGCCGGACATTAAGTGATATCTAGAGCAGAGGAGATGTCCCATGCCGACTCATAGACGGAGTAGAGAAGCCTGAGGGGACTTGATATGACACACCAGAGGCCCAAGACAGGGGATTTAATGGCGTGTTGGGCTTTTGTGGCACATTATTATCAGCCAGTGATCCGCCCGGCACATGGGCAGCTCTCAATCCCTTCAGAAGTCTATCCCCCTCCCCATGCTGTTCCCACTATTCAGACTGACCGGGGCTTAGCCGGTGTTATTGAAATGCTACGGAGGAACATCCTGCTTCCCTTACACATGAAGAAAAAAAATCCTGAGAATGACAGAAAGGTAGCGATATAATGCTTAAAGACGAAGCAGACTACTTTGTGTCTTTACAAACTAGTATTTGGGCAACCGGATGCTGAAGAGCACCTTCTATCATGTGAATCAGCTGACGTGAAAAAAGGCAAGCATTTGTTCTTTTGATAAGATTAATTGTCACAGGACAGGCTTACCTGCCTATCGCCACCGTAAGTGTCAATTGTGAGAGCGGATTTGGTCTGTCTGTTATGCAAGCTAAGGCAAACAGGATGCTTCTTGCCATTCGTCAAGCCTTAAATTGAGGAAGCAGGTATCAAGCGCCTTTCCGCCCATCATGGAAATTTGTATTGGGAAAGATCAACGTCTGAAAAAGGTGCCCGTCTGTCAAGGCAGGATCACACATTAAATACGCTGACGTCACCTGTACACCCAAAGTGTCCTAGATAAGATTATTTTGGCACCACATCCAGGCACAGGCTGGCAGTGATGCCGGATGTTTCCACAGCACAGCGGAGAGGAGCGACAAGGAGAGGAGCGGCACGTGGTGGGCAAGACCGGGGAGTGTGCGGCACGGAGAGAGCCGACGGACAGGCCGCTGATGGATTAGGTGGTAAGCCTGGCAGAGGGCTGCCCTTTCTCGATGGAAGTCTGCCTGATGCAGTGTGGTGATTAAAAAAAAAAAAGAACTGAAGGGTGGGGGGGGGGGGGGGGGGAGTGTGCTTAGGCTCCCATAAAAGCAGCCTAAAAAGAAATGTTGCGGAACAGACGCGTGATTGAGCAAAAAGACTTCACTTGATATGGAGCCACGAGAGCTGGAAATGTTGGTGTTGGAGCAGCACAATAGGGTTCAGGAGGTGATCAGATCCTACGTTCAGGAAGAGGCCTGCAAAAGAAACACGACAGTGTTTTCACTGGTGATAGTGTGCGCTTCGTGCTACGGGGAGTCAAGTGAGAAACTGCAAAATCGTTTGCTCTTTGTAACCTAAAGGTAGTGTGTTTGGTAGTTGGGGGTTGACAGTGATAGCTGCTGCATAATTCATCAGTTTGCTCTTGTGACTGCAGCAGCCACATTGGTCAACAGTTTTCTATGGAATATATACCAGTGTTTCATCATTTACATTTCTTCCAGTAGGATGCACGAGGCCTTCAGTGGCATATCACTATATTTTTTGTTGTGGGTGCACATCATGACAAATTGTTTTGGAACTACAAGCTCTTTCAAAACCGCATATTACCACCATGTAATTTGTTCTGTCCTTAAAATACACAGCTGTATTTTGAATGATTGGAAGAAATAAAAATGGTGATATCAAGGCTATCTGTTTATGAATATGCAGGTATGACTAATATTCACTTGCAGGCAAGATTTTTAGTTTGTATTGGAAATATCTAATTTATTAGTTTGAACGATCTTTGTATCGTAGAGGTGCTCAGTATGGAAATATTTAGAACTCTGATAAGCAATAATGGTCATTTAGGACAATATTTCTACCAATATTGTTCTTTCTGCACCAATATGATGACCAGTCTACTTTCCACATGTAGTTTTTAAATATTTCTAATATTTAAAAAAAAAACGCATTTTCCACAGTGTTAGCTACTTGGATGAAGGAAATACTTCCTGTATAAACACATACTCAGATAGAGACCATCTTGCGATGATATCACACCAGCCACGACGCCAAGTCAGAATCACAATCAACTTTAACGGCCAAGTAAGTGTGAACAAAGAATTTGACTCCAAAACAGGGACAACCAAGCTGAACAAAGGCAAACATAAATGCTCATGGTCCCTTCCACACTTACTGTCCCCAGACTTCTGGCACCCTTGCTCGGACCCCACCCATCTTTTTATCTCAATTACAAACCTGTAAAGTTTTGAGACCACATCTTGGACAGTTTCTGGTGCTATTGCTACATCTTTCCACAGACAGACAGACAGACAGAGGGACACAGCCAGCAAAGTACTCATAACCGCTGTCGTGGTACCTGCTACAGTAGGCGTCTCCAGGATCTCATTCGGCATGATGACCCACACAGACTCACAAAGGGAAACTGCACTACTAGAGGTAAATAAGATGGCACACAGCATTATAATAGGCATTTATCAACTGCAGAAGCACATTATTAGGTATGCAAATGTGCCCTTTGCAAATACATTTTGAGTTATGGAACAACTTATCTAGAAGTATCGAAAATACTAATGTGCAAAAGTTCATTTTTAATTCACTTTAAGAGGCCAGACTGCTTGCTTTAGCAGCCACAATAACTACACTCAACAGCAATAACTCAGATTGAGATATTAGCCTCAGTTATAAATCAAACCAAAGCAATCCCAAAGTGCCACTCTGAGAGAAACACAAACTGCAGTGGGGTCTGAAGTCATCTGCATGTGTCAATGATAACAATGCAGTATGTTATTGACACATGCAGATGACTTCAGACCATAAGTCCAGAGAGGTCAGAGGTCAGGGTGAGCCACACAACTAAGTGATGGGAGGAATTTAAAAAAAGGAGGAAACCCCAGAGGGCTGTGCATCTGCAGCCAGTAATAGGCCTGTATGTGCCCAGTCAAATAGGAAAAACAAACACACCTTAACACACAAAGATGATCAGCAGCCATTAAAGCCTTATCATAAACAACTCCCCTTATGAGCCTCGAAATGACTTTAGTCATGCGTATGTATCCGTATCATCCTTCCCTGAGATGCAGCGGAAAGCTACTGGTGCAGTGAGGGTCCCAGTTGAGTTACAATGGCTGTATTATTAGAACCCACACGCGACAGTACACGCACATTCACTGGAAACTTATTGTTGTGCTGCAAGACTTGTGGCTACTGGAGTACTGCAGTACTCCTGGTGGTCACTTCTCCTGCTTCCCCGTGTTCTATCTGCAGAAATAGAGATGACAGCAGGCTCTCTTTATTGGTAAAAGTTATATTCTTGGGAGTTATTTTTCTGCAGACTCCTTCAGGAAACTCTCAAGGCCCCCGGGGTTTCCTTTGACCCCTGTTGGGGCGTTCTTATCCAGAGAGCTGACGTTAACCGTTACCGGTCGGCCTGCTTTCGGTAAAAACGATACACAGCCGTGGACATGATTTACTAAACATGACTGCAACACACAAAAAGGAAGTGAGATTGTCTTTACGTACCCTCTGTGCGGCTACGAAGATCAGACATCGTTCTCCGAACGGGCGGCATCTCGCCACACACAGAGCCGGGCGACGGCACCTGTCAAGCGGCCGCGGCTGGTTAGTTCTGCTCCCTGTGGCTGCTGCTGCTGCTGCTTCTCAAACGTCAAAGAATTTAAAACTGCTGCGTGTGTACTGTTCATGAACAATGCAGACGAGTTACAACATGCATTGCCTGGTTGGGGACAGAACCATGCCCAGGAGCCCCCGGCTACACGGATCCCCCAGCATCCCAGTTTACACGTCGGATTATAAAGCCGATAGACGTCTTCGGTATCGCAGGAGTGGACATGGATTTACCATAAACTGACGCGAGGGGGACGGTGCCGCTTCACATTATGGACCGTACCATCTTCACCCGCAGTGGGAGGGGTGTGCGTGAACATTATAACGCTCATTTCACTGCGGCTAGGAAATATATGTCGTAAAAAACGTATTTTTACGAGGATGTAGCAAAGGACAAAGTGCTGGATTGTAATCAGCAGGGTAGATAATGATTATGACACGGATACGTATTTACAATTGGCCCACAGATTGTTCGTTGGTGTGGACGCCTCCCCCCTCTGCAGTAGATGTTGTTCACAGCTTGAAGACATAACAATAGTACACTGGGTGGGAGTTGGCTTATCACAAATGTGTCTTGTTTTTATTTAAAATATATTTATTCATCTATTAATAGTAATTGCAATGTTAGCAAATGACACCCCCCCCTCCAATCCTGAACAAACTAACAAACATTAATATATGCTCAAACATTAAAATGTAATATATTAGAGATATGCACATGAATACTGTATTTTGCAATATATGGCACTATGCTGACTGTATTCACTTTCATTGCTTTCTTTATATGGTGATGCGTTTTGCAATATAAAGATGTATTCCATAACACACTTGAACACCTTGAATCCTTGAACAATATTGCTAAATTACATTTACACAGATTGATACTAAAATCATACTTTGTAAATACTTTTTGATGTTACCATTATGCTGAATATATAAATATATGTACAGTATATACATTTTCAGAACGTTGTCTCATACCTTTATGTTAACCAATAAAACTACTGATTACTTTTGCTAATACATTGTTGTTGTCTTATTATTATTGTATGTTCTAATACACCAATTATTGGTGTATTAAATGTAATATTCCTAAATAAACAGAGCCATCAGTGACACAAAAGATATCGAAACAGAATATAGACACAACTAAACTGAACATGATCTCAGAATATCATTTACATTTGTTGAAATGGCGTTTATTTACTATTTATTTCTCAACTTCTCATATATAATTTAGTCACTAGAGTGTCTTAGTTTCTTATATTCATGTATTTAATGTTTTTCATTTTAAAGATAAATAGACCCATCACAACCCACAGAATGGCACCATACACATGTAATATAAGGCTTCCATTCTTTATTCTTAAAGTCCTCAAAATGATATTGTACCTCCGTACAAAAGAAAATAGCAGATAGCCAATCATCTTTAAGGATATTGGAGAGGCACCTTGATTAACTTCATAATTAAAGAGCAAAGACTAAGGCGAGAAGATTGATATCAATAGTCATACTTCATCTGTATGCGAGGAGTGAGGAGAATGGACATGTTTCATCAACTGCATAGCACAAAGGCTGGACACAGTTGGACTGCAGTAGCAACCAAAAATGGAAAAATAGTTCACCAACCAACCAGCCTGTCATCAATACATTCAAGAATCACCTGACTTTTGTTCATGGTGGAACCACAAAAATGTTCAATTTGCTGTTCAATTTCATCTGGATGGACACTTTGACAGACCATGTGACCGTAGACTCCAACAACATCTGTTGCAGAGGCAAAAACTAAAACATTGCACATCAATTTCGCACATAAGACAAATTAATCAAATTGTTCTTCCTGTCCATAAACAGGGAAAACTAAACCCGTAAACAAACCAAAAGTAAAATCCTGTTCAGCTACTGACCACAACAATGGAATCAAGCTGTTGTAAACAAACACTAGTATCAGTCACCATGTTTTTATGTGATCATTGTCCAGAGACAAGCTCTCTAGAGAGACATTTCACAGCTTCTCCCATCAGTGTGTTACTCTCCTGTCACAAATCTGTTCCAACACGGACCCTCAGTTACCAAAACTAGGACACATTAAAAAAAAACAATACAAATGCAAATACAAAGAACAAAGCAGCAGCAACGCCGTCTCTGCTGCGTCTGCCTGGCTGTACAGTAAATCAAAGTGTGTTCTCATTCTCACTGCAGTTGAAATGCAAACCACACCGGAGACAGCATTTGTACAGTAGCAGCACCACTGCAGTTGCCTGAGAGAACTGCAGTGTTACAGACTGTATTACAAGCGGTATGTTTATAATGCTGAGTGTCGATTACACTGGCAGTGTGTTTATAAGTGTCCTGCTTATATGTATGTTTTTTTGTTGTTGTTATTGCTGCCAAACTCCTTGCATATTTTCATATAATATGAACGTTCGTTGGGAGTGATTAAGGCGACTTTGTGGATCCATATTTCCTGTAAAATTAAAATGTATTTACTGTTGTGGGGATGAGAGGGAAATGAGATTATGTGTAGTTTCTGGGAGGCAAATGAGAGTTCCCACCTCTTCCAACAATAAGATTCAATATCTTAAGATTTAGGTACGTCCATAATAATAATAAAAAATATGTTATTTTAACAAAAACCCAGAGAGATTGTGTAACTCAGGATTCACCACATCCCAAAATAAGACATTAACACCGAAACATCTCTACGCCTCCTGCTGTGCCTGCTAGAGACACATCTCTCACAAAAACATTCCCTTTCTTTCTCCCACTCCACCTAATTCAACATCAGCTTTCCACCACGGGGATTTGGCTGGTACAGCTCCCACGGTTGCTAAGCAACAGCGACGAGAAGCCTGCCTCTTCGATAATGTGTGTGTGTGCTGGTTTTAGTGTTTTACAGCAGATCCAGTCCAAACAATGACTCATTCAACCAGCCGTAACAATTTCTACCACTGTCAAAATCTGTGTCAATTACAAACAGTGTTTTTATCAGTTTATTTTGTATCTTTTTTATCCTTATCAGAGTGACCTAAAAAGATTTCATTGATACCAGAGATCACCTTTGTTCTTTTATACGCTATTGCAGAGTAAATATACATGTTGGCAGGCTGTGATTGTAATACAAATAAACGATCCGGCACAAAATACAACACTGACACGAGTTTACAATCAAGTCTTTTTACTTTTATTTGTGTCCACAGCTCGAAATAATTATTAATAACTGGAATAACTGATTGAGAGCAGTCCCAGAAATGCAGATACTTGTTTAGGTCAGTACAAAATTCCCATTACCTGCAACCATCAGTCCAATGTTTTAACTCAGCTTTCGTCTTGCCTCTTTTTTCATGTATCGATAAATATTGTATTTCCTCGATTTACTTCTTGTTACTTGATTCCTCTTTTTTTTGTGAAATATCTCAACAACTATTGGATGGATTGACGTGAAATGTTGTACTGACAGTCATGTAAATGTATACATTGTGATAAATCAGTAATTTGGCAGTGGGTTTGTAACTTCTTGTTCGAAAGGGCTCAGTGGAGTAAAGTCTGGCTCATAACTTCAATCAATCAAAACAGCTCGAAAAAACGATAATGAGCATGACCCTTGAACCTCTTCTGAGCTGCAAACAGCCTCATCCACCGGCCTTTAAAATCCTCACGGTCACCTTCTCTACATCCAACTATGGTGAGTTTGCAGTGTCCTTCAGAGAAAAGTCTGGCAGAATAATAAATGATGTTTGTAAGCCTCTGCAGGAAAATACTTTGAGCCACTTTGCTGCTGTTGAGAGAGGAAATACTCAGGAAAGAAGTAATGCAGCTTAAATCCTGCACCAGTTTACTGGATCCTATCCCAGATGCTTTTAAAAGGGTATCCAGTTGACGATAGAGGATTAAGAACCGGCTATTTCCCTTCCTGATATCTATCCCATCCTGGAAACTGCTATTGTTAAACTGCTCCTGAATGCAACCTTAGTGCTTTCGTTTGAATTGTTTTTTTTTAGTATTTTGGTATTTTTCAAATTAAAAGCACTACTAAAACGGCTTGATTAATACATTCATATACATCTGGCTTTTTATGATCACCACAGCATTGAAACAGCACTTAAGCAAAAAAAAAAAAAAAAATGAGGATGGAATGAGACCATTTCTCCTTTTTCGTGCTTTTAGACTCAAGAATGTCTTTGATATTCTCAAAAAAACACAAATGTGTTCGTTCACCCGTGGCTGCAAACGCTTTGAAGTTCAGTTTCTAAATCCTTACCCTGAAAATTGTGTCTCAATCTCTTCAGGACACATTTATCCTGCGCCTTCTCACTTGTGTTATTGATTTTATCATTAATCATCGCTCCTTCTCTTAAGACTGGACCAAACCAGGCTGACGGATGCAGCCATCAGGCCTGCAGCTGCATCCTTCATTCCTCGCCCACAGCTCTCGAGGGAACGATTGGGTAGCTCGACATTTTTCTGATTGAATTGCACTCTGCCCCCTGGTGGACGCAGATCCGTAGTCAGGGACGGAGAGGTGGTTTGATGGCCGACCAATCACAAATGGCGAGTCCCTGCAGATTCATTGCCCTGTGAACCCTGTTCACACTAGTTGATTAACGTGTGCAGATCTTGTCAAACCTGCACAGACACACATTTCATGGTCCATAAGTGCAAAGAGTTGCATTAAATACCGTGTTCTCTAGATGTGGAGATCAGTCTTATTCTGCTTTATGACAGCAACTCAAAATATGTACTGAAAATCAGTCATGTTATGAAGTTCACATAAAATCTATGAATACATCTGTTTATTCAATCTGCAGAAAATTAAAACCATTTATCACTCTGCACCGTTTGACTTCTTCCACTCAGTCACAGCCGAGCCAGCGGACAGCAGTGAAATTAGGGAGCTTTAAAGTATTAATCTTTTGAAATTGCTTTTTTAACAGCAGTCGAGGTGGCTGGCGAGGCTACATTAGTGCTACTGATGAGGGGGGCTGAGACATAAGCTCTTCAGGTTGAATAGACTATCACCATCTCAGTGGTCGCGTGTCTAAATGTGCTAAAATGAGATAAAACATGGCTGCTTGACCCAACATGGCGTGGGTGTGTTTCACTGAACTCTTGATAAGCATGTCCCGTCCTGTCTTTACAGGAGGTCTAAACAACTTGTTTTCACATATCTTATCTTAATTCATCTACTGGAATGTCGTATTCTGGAATAGAACAGCTGAAGAGCTTTTAACTGAAACTGTACGGGGGGGAGGGATGATTGAGAAACTGCTCCTCCATGATGTAAACAACTAATTCAAATGAAAATGATATGTTAACACCATGACTGATTTATTCCAATTATAAGGACAGTATGTTCAACTGGCAGGCTGAGTCATATAAGCTAAGCTATCTCTTGCATTTCTGAATCTGGATCTGGATCTGAATTCAGTTCAACAATTTTCTTGATGATATTGTGAGTATAAATTGTAACTGACATCTACTGCTCTCAAGTACCTCTTTTGCAGCCTCTGAACCCGAAACCTCCGTGGTAGACCTGTTCATGACGTGTAAGTCACTCAGCTCAGGGGCCAAACTGCAGCACTCAAACAGAGTGCTGCTGTAAGCTGTTGTGTCACATCTCCAGGGAGCTGCTTCATCACCTGTGACACAAAAAAAACTGGGTGAGGCGTCCCTATGGACACACTGCCATATTGTGTCACAGTGACATGTCATATGTTCTGCTCCATGACGACGCCCAGTGAACACCTGCACTCCCACTTTGGGTGTAGGGCAGTAGGCAGTCGAGGAATATCCACTTACGTCATGCATTCATGTGTTTGAAAGATGTCCCAGTAAATTGGACTTTACTTTATCACATTACATAGTGAATGACAATAAACACAGTTAAGATGTCACAATGAAAAAGGATTCTACTTTGTTGCTAAATTGGAGAACAAATGAGGACCTCGCACTTTTGCTGCTTTTGTCCTATTTGGATAAATACTAGATCCATTAGCCTACGTTGTACTGGTAATGTGTACGATCACATTTAAGTCTAAACATGCTAATTGTTATTTATTATCAAATTTATTTGTGACAAATTCAGTTAAAACGTCTAAAATTGTCAAAAATGTAAGAAAACATAGACGCATCAAGTCAAAATCGTAAAAATGTCAAATGTATGGGTGCGGAAAAAAAGTATATTGAAGAAAATGCATATGGAATAAAAGAACAAAAAACACAATATCATTTATTTAAAAACGTATACACAAAGTTGTGTGGAAGAACTTCAAACATGCTGTGTTTCCATTTGGATACTTCCGTTAGTACACGTCCATGTAGTACACTATTTTAGCACATTGTGTACACGATGTACTTACTTGCATAGTGCATGAATTTAGACAGGGTAGTGTTGTCTGAAATCGGACACAGCTGTTTTGCTGTTGAAGTAATTATGATTGCTAACAGCTTTATCGCATGCAATGCCAAATAGTGGAGAGGCGTTGCAAATGAGCATTTCACTAAAAACACGAAACACGTCACATCTGGTCTTTGTACGTAAATAATTGCTGTAATCCTAATGCTAACTCAACTAAACTAAATGACAGACTCATAGCTTCTATAATAACCAAATCAAGTTATTATCAAACTGTTGACATTGGTCAGTCAAAACAAAAAATGGCGGATCAACTGACCAACATTGTTTGTGTTGACTAAGGTGTATTTTTTTCAGCCTGTCTGGCTCTATAAGCGTTATCTATGTTTTAAATGAATTACTATCATGTTGTAAAAACAGTAGAACTGTGAATCATGTAACTAAAGCAGAAGCAGTTGTTGCCTCTTGGTGTCGGCTGTCATCTGATCCCAAGAGGAAGAAATGTCTGTTTGTTTGATTAAAGCACACAAAGTCAGGCCATTAAAAGTCTTCTGTCAAAGCTTTGGTGAAAACTGTGTAAACTTGAATGAATAATTAATAGACAACTATCACTTTACTGGAGATAAGCTTGCTCGGTTGCCATGGCAGAGATGCATGTATTATTTACTGGCAGTGTGAGTCCGACTGTAAGGCAGCTTACAGGCTCTCAGTCGTTTTTAGACCTGTTCAAACAGCGAGGATTAAACGTGGAAATCCACGGGGGACAAACCAGTGTGCCTTAGCTGCTCGTCTGCCTCCGAATGAAAAGAGAGGAGCTACACAGCGGTGTTGTGGACCATGTAATGTGGCAGAGGGTTTGCCATGGAGGGGACGATGCTGGTGGCTGGACAGGAGAAGCCACAGAAGCGGGTGAGGTTCCGCGTGGCTTCGGGGAACAGCGGCCGGGTGCTGAAGGAGATGTTCAAGGATGAGGGGCCTTCAGACTCCCTGGATTCGGACTGCACCAGCAGCTCTGATGCAGAGCGGGCCAGCACCCCCTCTACGAGTGGAGAAGGACACCTGTATGGATACCTGGGCTCTGAGCTGGACGACAGCGAGTGCGAGCCGGACAACCTGCTCACGTACGCCGCGGGGGCCACCAAGGACTGGATGTTCACCACCAAGAGGGTCAACATACTCAGTAAAAATGGCACCGTGAGAGGGGTCAAGCACAAAGTCAGCGCAGGTCAGACCCTGTTTGAAAACCTTCCCAATTCCAACAGTGTAAGTACATCTGACAGAGCCTAGTTTCATCTTTTTGTTTGATACAATCTGAAATATAACACTAGTTCCCATCAGTGTCGTGTCCGTCCTCAAGTCTAGTTACAGGAGAAACTCAAAGGCGTAAGACTGGAATAAAAGCTCACAATAGAGGACAAGCTCACAGACCAATGAAAGATTAATGATGCATTTCGTTAAGTGTTTCAAGAGAAACTAATCAGGTTAATGAATTCCAGCCACTTTCTAGTATCCCTGCCGGAGACGTGTTTTTGTATTCTGAGGTAACTCTTTGGCTCCTGTGCTGATGCAAAGGTGATGTCGAGGGTCACATTGATGAGGCCGTTTCTCTGCTTGGTGGTGTTTGGTGCCGTAGACTCATTAAAGCTCCTCATCGCTTTTTGAAGGGGAAGTTTAGATGCTTGTCACAGTCAGATTTTATCCAAAAGGAACATTCTGGTGTGTTTTTGCACGTTTCATCAACGTACAAAAATCACGCACCCATTACGTTATCACCAATGATGTCGTAACTTCTTAAATGTTTGATTGACTTTGACTCACTTGTTGGATGTGGCTGTTCCGTCAGAATGAAGCTTTATTTATTTCGATAATATAGTCAGCATTGTGTGTCATTGCTATGCAGACTTTGCAACAACGGCTTTACTTTTACCTGCAATAGCTTTCATTAAAAACGTTGATATGTTGATACATTTTTTATGTTTCTTTACAGTAAATTGATTTCCAAACTGTTGAAATAAATAGTAACCAGAGGCTGTCTGGAAGGGAGGATGAGCACATTTAAAAGTATAAAAATCTTAAAAGGTGATGCGAAAAATACATAAATGGTTAAGGATTTGTTTTTGCTTCCTCTTAGTTGGAGTTAGCGCTTGAATTTGGGCGAATAGTGATCTACACTACGAGTTTCCGTGTGGTGAGGACAACATTTGAGCGCTGCGAGCTGGTCCGGAAGATCTTCCAGAACCACATTGTGAAGTTTGTGGAGAAGAACATCGCCCTGGACATCGAGTACGGGAAGGAGTTGGAGGAGCGGTGCAAACGAGTGGGAGAACCTCCCTCGTTACCTGTGGTGTTCATTGACGGCCACTACCTCGGGGTCAGGAATTCTTCACTCCTGTCTGATGACATCTGAGGTTAACATCTTGCACATTCACACACTGAGCTCACTGACTGTTGAATTATGTTTTTCAGGGTGCTGAGAAAATTCTAGGTATGAATGAATCAGGGGAGCTTCAAGATCTTCTGATGAAAATCGAGGTTTGTTTTCACAGTGTTTGTATTGAAAATGAACAATTGATGGCAGTAAAAACAGAGGATTTTCCTGTGATTCAGGTTAAGTCAACTGCTTGATTTGACATGAGGTCTTTAATTGATTGCATGTTTCACTTGTAGCACATATGTTAAAGCATAAGATAACTTCATAAATTCATGATGAATTAACGTGTTGTGGTCCCTGGGAGGACCACTGTGCAAACAGGAGCAGTCATTTCCCCTCACCAGTCGTGTCATCAATAAAACACGAGCAAACTGCAATGTAAAGGATGCATGCACATCAGTAAGCGGCCATCAATAATGGAAGGCGTGTTATTAATTCTGCCTCCAACACATTTGTCCAAACACACCAACGCTTTGGCTCATCGCTCGGTGGTACAAACCGAGGTTCTGTAAATGATTTCTGTTTCTCACTGGGCTGCAGCCCCGTCTGTCACACCAGCGTTGGCCTTTTCTTTCGGGCCTTGGTTCTAATTTAGACCCAACAAGAGTCGCCATAAGTGAATACAAAGCAGTGTTATGACATTTAAGTCATGCATTCCAGTGTCTGCAGGCTATTAAAAAAAAACAAAAAAACATGCAGCGCTGAAAGGTCATCAGTGCAGAACTGGCCTGCAACGTGGCTTTAGTGTGTGTGTTTACATCTGCAGAGTTGAAATTTGTGATGAGAGGTTTTTGTTACACATTTTGGGAAATAGACTTTATTGTCAATGGTTGGATGAGAAGATTGATCTTTTTAAAATAGCTGAATCAATTGTATTGATGTTGACTGATGTGGATTTATTTTAAATAGCAGCAATGGTGCCTTTGCAGCCATCTGCAGACAGTTTGTTGTACTTATTTTTTAGCCAAGTTGGAGATATCATCACTGTCTGAAATTCCCAATATTGTCGACCCGGAGGATGACGTGAACAGTTATACCGACTAAGTTGCTCCGAATTATTGTCTCAATGATCAGAAGTAAATCATATGTGCCAGACTTTCGTTTGGGGCAGTGACTTTCTGGAGTCTCTGCTGCACCCGGGCCAAGAAATATTCTTGCACAATACTCCCCGTAAAACCACCACTTGTTGTTTTTAAGGTTCTTTTTTTTTCACGGGTAAAACAAAGTATATATGACGTGTTGATGAGTGAGCTTTGGAGGTGTTGGTAAGTGGATTTTTCGAACTTTGGACAGAGTCAGACTCAGTGTTTTCCCGTTTCCAGTCTTTATGCTAAGCTAACGTAGCGAGTGGTATTGATCTCCTCATGTAGGCTAAGTCTAAACAAAAAAAGAGTATTTCCCAAAACATCAGATTATTCTTCAAAGTTGTAAATCAGTCATTTCTGCCAAATTAAGCTCAGCTAATATGTTGTATCTCCAAAAAAGCGGCTTTAGGAAGACAAAGAAACCAGCCAACCAGAGAATGTAGTCATTTAAGGTGTCAGTAATACATGTTGGCTATCTTATCTGGAATGTATCTATCCATGTATCTAGAGGGTACAGCAGCCCCAGACGTGCCAGACCTGTGGGGGCTTTGCCTTCATCCCGTGCCCAATGTGCCATGGCAGCAAGATGTCCGTGTTTCGCAACTGCTTCACGGATTCCTTCAAAGCCCTCAAGTGCACTTCCTGCAACGAGAACGGCCTGCAGCCCTGTGTGAGCTGCAGCCACTGAGGATGTTACGTGCCTGACCCAACATCCTTTACGCAGGACCTTCAGCTGGACTGTAACACAGGCAGTGAAATGAAACACAGCAGGACTCTTCCTCCATGGCCATTGTTAGCGAAGAAAAAATACATTTGTAATAAAAATCTGTGACTTTGTGGATCTGGTGTTGCTGGTCTGGTAAATCTCTATAATTCATGACAAGAATGTGTTCATATTTGATGGGCTTATTGCAAAATTCTCATTGATAGGTTTCTGTAAACACGTCTGCCTAAGGAGCCGTGAACTAGTTTCACCCGAGGTCAACTTAAGCTTGTTATTCATGAAGTGACAATGCTGGCATTACCGATCCCATATCAGAGAGAGTTAAGGATGACGGAGACAAAGGACAGAGAGGGAAAGTAAAAGGCCTCAGACCTTTGTTCACGATTGAGCACCAAACATCATTCAAGCCTCACATAAAACTTTCAAAATGCAAGATTGGTTTTAGGTGTACGAGGTGTAATAAACTGGCAACTGAGTGTTTATAGGACAGAATGAAGAAGACAAACTGAAATACAAATAAATCAAGGGAATCAAACACATTCAAACCTTTTAATAGCGAGTAATATATTTCTGCTACATAGATCTGAAACGATAAGTTGATTGAAAAAAGAAAAAGGCAGCGATTTTGAGAATCGATTCATCGTTGAAGTCATTTTTCCAGCAAAAATAACCCAGTTTCCGCTTCTCAACTGTGAGGATTTGCTGATTTTCTTTGTCTCTTGTTCGTGATGTAAACTGAATATCTCCAAATGATGGTTGGACAAAAGAAAAAGACATTTGAAGATGTCACATTTGGGGCACGGAATTTGATGATTGTTTTTTTCTGAGATTTTATCGACCAAGCGATTAATCGACAATGAAAATCATCGTCGGTTGCAGTAGATCACTACACTCATGTTCCCCAAACAATAACCTCTTCAGAAGAAACCAGAGTTTCTGCCTCTCCTTTTAAAAACAATCTTTGTCATCCTGCAGAAAATTTAAACTTTTTTTTCCATCAAGATGATTCTCAAACGATTGTGGAAATAGCTTCAGAACAGCAGTAGGTTTTCAAAGATTTGAATAGGAAAATGGAGACGCTTAGCTCAGAGCACAGATGGGTTCATCCAGAAGCAGCATGCGATGTGACTAATTGGTTCAATAATGTATTGGCTGCACAGGGATTGAGGTTTGCATTGAATAATTCAACCCAAAGAGACCTCCATGTGCTCCAGTTTTCTTCAGCCTCACACAAAAAGAGCAATGCATTTCATGTTTTTGACGATATCAGCATGAGAATCAAGACAAATCACTCAAATCAACAACGATCCTCACACGCAATGCTCGCTGTTTTTCACACATGATGTCATTTGTTGGCTGCCATCCAAAGGGTCAGAGAAACGCAGCGCCCGAGCAGCTCAGCTCTCTATGCTGTCATAGCCCTGTACAATGCTGCTTGAACATGATTAGACAAGGCAGCACTGTAAAGAGGCTAAAAGCGTAGAGCAGTGTGATGGTGATCATCCGCCATGAAGACCTTTGCTGCCATCAAACACTACCTGGCTCGTTCTAGATGCTCCTGCACCTGTGATTGAAACAGCAACAAAATCGATTATTTAGGAGAAAAAATAGGAAACAAACGGTGCGTAAAGCAACAAAAAAAAAGAAGGTTGAGGGTTTTCTGCATTGCAAATGGGTGATGATTACATCCCTGCACAAAATCTCATTTCTTTAATTCAATTCCGCACCGAGTAGTAATGGGGTTTGGGTTTTTGTAACCACAGGCTTGTGGTGATGAAGGGGGAGGCTGCATGAAAAGCTGAGAGCCCAACTGTGCTGGTTTACTGCGCCCCCTTCTGTGGGCTGCCGGAGACGAGACATATTAGAGAGGATGCATCGAATATTATCACAAAAACAACCACATCTGCTTCCCATCCGCTGCCAAAACAAACCAATGAACAATACTGAAACTGATGTGATGTGCGGAAGGATTGAAGATGCGTGTGGTGATCTCCAGACGTGACAGGCGCGTCTCGAAGCATGTTTTTTATATGATAATGAGCCTAATCAGCCGGAGGATCTGCTTCTTCTTCTTTCTTTCTTTTTAAATCAACGTGCACAAGCGACCGTTTCTGCGGAGGGGAGACATGAAAGGAAACACGATGGGCAGCGGCTCTGGCACAAGTGATCTTGGGAATGGTATGATGAGACATGACACCAATATGCGCGCAACACCCAAAAATGTGAAGACAACATTCAACGGTCTAAAAACCTGCAATGGCGTTTGTCCGCATTGTCTCCGCTCTCCGGGCTCGGCGAGATATTATTTCAGTCGAGTAGTCTAGCGTGGGTCCAGCCGCGATGCTGTGCGTAATGTTTTGAACGGTCGGTCAATGCGCAGACTGGTTGGAAATTATGTTTTTATTGACGTCAGCGTGCAGGCTATCCCCCCCCCCCCCTCCTTTCTCTCTCATCCACACAACTGCACCATCTAATGGACTTGGGTTTAAATCCCAGTCAACCATCTGCGCTTTAAACAGGAAAGCCTTCAATCAAAGAAGAAACGAACAATGTTCCTCTTTAGGGTTCCAGATGCGTTCAGGTGTTCTTTAATGCCCCAAGAGTCATTGTTTTGGGGTAACAATCCACATACAAGACCTGTTGAGAAGTGTTGTGCTCCGTAATGAAGCAGTTCTGACATGAAATCCGACACACAAGACAGAAAAGGAAAGCAAAATTATTTAATAAATTATTTCAAATTTATTCCAACTCCTTCAGCAGCGGCAACATTGTTACAACCGACGGGGGAAAATATTATTACACTATTAACACCTTCAAAATATATATCCAACCTCCCAAATGTCTCCTCCGCCCCCCCCTCCTCATGAAGCAGAGTAACATGTTTAACAGGCAGGTGTGCTCCAGCTGTGGCTGACTAAAGTAACTGCAGAATGAAAACCCAAAAGCGCAGTTTGACAATGATCATTGAGCAGAAACACAGAATAGGAGATAATTCACTTGATAATTTGATACACATACTGTACAGGCCGACATCCTGACTGATTAAAAACCTGGGGGGGGGGGGGGGGGGGCGGGTGGTCCAAACGTCATCATGGACCACATATTTACACCCGGGCGCTTGCATCGTCATCTTTGGATCAGTACAATCAGTCACCTGCTGATCAGCTGCCAGACCTCACAAGACAAAGTTACTACATTTGGAGTGTGAAGCTGGCAGAGAGAGAGCTGTGACGTGAAAGAGAGGGGTGCCACTTTGTATAAAGAGCAACATGTCCAATAAATGGTAAATTAATACATTTGTTAGTTAGACTTTCAACTTGTCTGTGTATCAACTTTTCAGGACAACACCCTGTTTCCTAATATCTAGTTTTTGCACAAACGGATGCTCATTAGCGCTTCTGCATTCGTTCACTCTTCAACTCCAGCATACAATCAAATGAAAAGTCTTAACACCGTTGCATTCGTTTTTTTTAAACCCTGTAATAGAAATAAAATCTATTCATCACAGACTGTGTTATAAGAGGACCTGCAGCAGCCTCACGCCGTCTTCAGTTCCTCCGTTATAACTTTAAAAGAAAAGAAACATCTCCTTTGTCTAGCAGTTAAACCTGGTTTGAACATGTAGCTCTCAGGTCTTCTTCGTACTAACGGAGGAAACACCGTCACTGGGGTTCAAGCATCACATTAAAGTAAAGTACACGTCTAGTAAATGATACTGGTCCTGTTTGGAGATTGTGTTTCTGAAGCAGTCTCGTTTTCAACCGAACACAAACACATTGATGCAGGAATGCGAGTTCAAAACGACCCAGAGAATAAGCGGTCACGTACGTTTGTGACCAGAGGTTTTAATTTATCTTACAATTTCAGGCGACTAATGACAGTTCTTTAGTCTTCAGCCAGAAACACTCGCACTTGAATGTGAAAGTGGTTCTCTGGCAGGTCAAAAACTCTCAGCGAAAGATCATTGACCATCGCCCAAACACTGTCCTCCACTACGGTTGTGGACTAATCTACTGTAAGACTTGATGAGTTGTGCAGAGACGGAGGTTTGTTTTGTGGTGGTCAGGGTGGGCGGCAGATAGCGGAGGCAGGCTTGGCCCTCCTTCCATCTTTCCCTCTTCTTTTCATAGCAGGATGTTCCCTCAGCTCGTCATTATAGTATCTCCAAGTCTACATGACGAACCTCCGGGTTACGTTGCTGCAGAGGAACAAAACACGGTTACATACACATCTGTCTTTATTGTGCAAATAAATCCCAGTAAACAGATATAACACCACCATCCTGAAACAGTAAAAACTGCAGTTTCTAGGTATTTTGTACACAACAACTGGGACAAGTACAACGTTCAAGAACCTTGAGTTCTTTCTCCAAGCGGTCCACCTCGGCCCCCAGAGTGTCGATGATGTTCTCCCCGTGCTTCAGCATGAAGTTCTCCAGTTCCTCGGGGGTCTTCACCTGCTGAATCTCCTGCAGACACACAAAAGCACACACTTAACTTAAGTAAGTGCAGATACAGGTAAGCAATGCAGATGCATTTTTTTTTTTTAAAGACCACATGAACTTACATTGAGGATTTGGTCAATGTCTTGTTTTTCCAGATAAGACCGTGTCACCACTCGGCCATCAAAGTCAACCTCAGCCTTGAAGCGCACTTTGCTCAATCCCAGATCGGTGGCCTTCACATCGTGGATGGCTCTGCTCAAAATGAAATAATCATACTTTAACTTGGTCAGAGAACAAAACATCGTTACTTGATACTTCAGTGGATTCCCGCTTCAACACGATGTGTTTATAAAGTCATGTGAATGATGTACTAACCGGTTCAAAGACCACAACGTTTATATCTTAAAGTAAAGTGTGTGACTGTTCATGTTGTGACCGAGGCTTTAAACTAGATCACAGTGTACAGCCGGCCCTGAAGACGGTTGCATGTAAGGACTAGTAACCTTTACTGTCCAAAGAGCCATTTTGCTCTATTTTCCACCAAATAAAATGTGTCTGGAGCCGCAAAAGCTATTCGATATCACAGCTTATATACGTTTTATATATAGTTATATTATATATACAAAAACTATAGTTTGTTGTATTTATGAAATAATAGAACAAGAATAAAGACAATTATTGACATTTTATTGCTGTTTTAACTTTCATGAAGAGGAGAAAAAAAAAAATACACTGGCATGTGTAGGCCTACATTCAGGTCACAGAACTAAACACAGCTATGCAGGCCTTGAGTCCTCCCCATAGTTGTGGGAAATAAATATAACATATAGCTGCAGAAGTGAATCAAACACGGAACAATTCAAGTCTATTTGGGTCCTCATGTTTGTGGAAAATAAATAAAATAACTTAGAAATAAATATAACATATAGCTGCAGAAGTGAATCAAACACAGAACAAGTCAAGTCTATTTGGGTCCTCATGTTTGTGGAAAATAAATAAAATAACTTTGAAGTAAATATAACATATAGCTGCAGAAGTGAATCAAACACAGAACAAGTCAAGTCTATTTGGGTCCTCTGCCCATGTTTGTGGAAAAAATATTAAATAAACAGTAGCTTACTTTGAAATAAATATAACATATAACTGCAGCCTAATATCTTAAAATGAGTGAAGATAAAAAAATAGGCAGTTTAAGTAAGACTAAAGTTCATTTCAGTGCACTGTCATCCTCTTCTTCTTTCCTCAGACACGTACAGCCATCAACCGTCGCGCCTGAACATAAAAACACAACTACATCAGTTCAGAATCTAAAATAAATATTTTTCTCCAAGATAATAGCCTATTAAATGATAGTGTTCTCACCTGTTTAATGTGACTTTTGTTTCTGAACATCGCTGCAGAGTTTCTCTGTGTCAGGGCTGTAAGATGTGACTTTGAGCTTCAAACAGGACTGCAGGCTGTCATCTGTGAGGCGGGAGCGATATTTAGCGCATCTCCAGCTTGATATTTTTCAGCGAATGTTGTGTGTTTGGTCTGAAAGTGTCTTTCAACATTCGATTTTTTGTTGTTTGCAAATTTCTACCCACATATTAAGCATACAGGTAGGCCAGCGTTGTTGGCAGTGAACGCAAATAAATACGTCCACGCAGAATTAAATTCTCTATTTTCTTCCAGGAGTTTTCTTTTTTTGGATTTATCCATTGATAACCTTACAGAGTCTGCAATCACGACGAGCCACCTGCAGGGGAAGGCGCTTGACGGCGACGTAATAGGATGTGATGCACATTTTAGTTGACTAAATATTAAAAGGTTTTTTATTTTCCGTGACACAGTATCACCTCAAACTCCAAGATATGAGGTGTTCCCTTTGAAAGATTGTCCACTGACAAAAAACATTAAAATAAAATTATTATTATTTATTTATTTATTTTTGCACAAGGACTCAGGGAGCCGCAACAGAGGGGCTCGCGAGCCGCATGAGGCTCGCGAGCCGCATGAGGGTCGCGAGCCGCGGGTTGCCGACCCCTGGACTAGTAAATACCAGATGGTCTATTTAAAGGCAGAATGTTGTCCATCAACATCAGTATGTTATCCATTCACAGCCGTGGAGGTGTGTGTGTGTGCACCAGAGTGTGTGTGTCTGTTCATGAGCTGACCTCACTGCGGGGTCGTTCTCCAGGAACTCGGTAAGCTTCTGCACGCGCTCGGGCTGTATGGAGCGACCCAGCAGAGCCGCGGTGTTGGTGTAGATGAGGAAGGCCGAGACGCTGCCCAGCAACGTGCCCACGCCTAGACAGCCCAGGCTGTCGAATTGAGGGTTACCTGGGAGCACACGGGCCGAGGGACAAAGGAAAAGAATCTGGATCATTGCCCACATTGACAGCAGAGGCTTAAGATAATAGAATAAAACTGAATGACTCCAATAATCCAGCAATGTCTCCAGGCCTCTGTGTTTACCTGTGAGTGAGGTTAGCCCCATGCAGCTGGCAGCCATGATGACTCCTAACACAGCAGCAGTATCCTCCAGCAGCACGACGTTAGTACTGGGGTCTCGACTCTGCATTACTGCACACAAAAAACACCACAACACCACATTTACACCGGAACCTTCAAGCAGCAGGACACTAATTTGTGATTTATCGACATGCCATTTACATTTGTTGTTAGATATGCTCTTTGGTAGCATGATGGCTGATTTGACTTCCTTATTTCCTTCACAATATGCAAATAAACTTGGCATGAATAACACCGTCTGTGTGCAATGACAGAAAACACCTGGTTTAATTTAACTACGGAGGTACCAATGGGTCCATATCAAACTGATCCCGATTGTCTAAACAGCAACGTTATTACGTTTGGTTATTCTGTGCACAAGACATCTATTGCATGTCTGTTCATCCAAGGAGAGTTTCTTCCATTTTTTTTTCTTCAGGATTTATGGAGATAACCGTTACGTAAACTGCTATCTGAGCGCTGCAGATT
This sequence comes from Melanostigma gelatinosum, assembly GCF_949748355.1. Lineage (NCBI taxonomy): Eukaryota > Metazoa > Chordata > Actinopteri > Perciformes > Zoarcidae > Melanostigma > Melanostigma gelatinosum. The sequence goes on from NC_136638.1 coordinate 22,264,808, forward strand.
CACTGTAATGCCAGGTGCATCATCAATTAATAACATGCATATTTCAGTTGTACATACCATATTCATGAAAAGACACTCCATGCAGCTGGGCGCTCCTCTTTATCTCATTGACAGCTACTAGTAACGTTGCTGAGAAACACAAATACAAAGAGATGCTTCAGTACAAAACGCGACGTAAAGTCAAAATGTCCTCAAAGATCTGGAGCTTCATGTTTGTGAACTACCTCCTTCAGACACCAGAGAGCCCGCCAGAATACAGTAGGCCTGAAACACAGAAACGTGACGTGTTGGATCATCATCCTTCATTCATTTTTATATATATATATAATATATATATATATATATATACATATATACATATACATACACACATATATACCAAACAGACACTCACCCAAAGCAAAGACTCAATGGGTGCTGGGTGCAGCAATCCCATGATGCCATGGTACCAGGAGAGGCCAGCTCCCATCATAAAGATACCCACTCCACTGATGAGGGAGGCGATGTAGCGCATGTTGGTGAAGCCGTACCTGGACACGACAAACGGTCTCCGTTACAGCCGACGGCCATTTTAACAAAACCAACGACTAGCTTTCACCCTTCAACAACATTTAAGGTCACCGTTGTTTTGTTGGTGTTATAATGTGATGCTGGTGCTTACGGGTGGCCGGCATCCGGGTTTCGGACAGACTGGCTGATTCCCAGAGCGAGCAGAGCCTGGTTGCAGGTGTCGGCCAGAGAGTGGATGGCCTCTGAGAACATGCTAGCTGATCCAGTGTAGAACCAAGCCAGGAGCTTGAAGAAGAAATTCAGCCCATTGCTGAGGAAACAGAAAAACTAGTCGATCAAGCACTCAAACGGCAATAAAAAGGTTAACAACAATATTAACTTTAATTTTAAAGCACCTTTAAAAAGCAGAGTTTACAAAGTACTTTGACGGACAAATAAACAAACATAAAGCCGAACAAAAGCAAGACAAACCAAGGTCAAATTCAAACACTGATAAAACAGCACAATCGATGAAATAATAAAACCGATCGATACAACAAACTAAATAAATAACTCAATTTTTTCTGTTTATTGCAAAGTATTTGAGCTGTTCTGTGTTGATGCTCCTGAATCACTGCATTATCACTTCAGCTGGACCTCTCCTCTACTTGGGACATCACTTTTGAATCTCGTGAGTCCAAACTAAGTGAAGTAAAGACTTCATGTGACTGCACATGTTCTGTAACACAATCACTCTAATCTAATAGGCTACAGGACATGCGAGGTCCCACGCAGCTCCCAATTCACATTTTCACATCTTTACTAATAAAAACTAGACAGTGCAGGGGATGTTTTCGTTGATTAATCGGTGGGAAAATGTCCTCACCACGGCATCTCTACCAAGTGAAGAACGACATTACAACAAAACCAATCAGCAGTCAGGAACAAGGGCGAGAGAATCAAAACTTACATGCAAATAGCGACCATGACCACCTTCCCCGGCCCTTGTGAGAAAGTCGCCCTCTGGACTGATCGAGGCTTCGTGGAACAAAGAAAAAGCAAAGTGAAGTTCCACAACCGGCCGTTGATTTATCAAACACACATGATTGGGAATTTACAGCTCTGTTGCTTACATGACAAAATGATAAGAGTTGATGTTATCTCATGGACAATACCCAAAAACAAACCAGAGTACAGAATATACGGTGACATACCAGAGAGGTGTAACACAGTATAGTGTCGTATTAAAATAACATCACTGTACACTAAAGAGGACTCCATGACACACAAATACAGCTTTTATGTCCACGTTACTCATTTAACACATGACGTGGTCGTATTGATCGTATAATCAAACAAAAGGACAGGCAAAAATAAAAGTGCTCACCTTCGTGTTTCCCCAAAAGTCTTTGTATTCCTTCAACAACTGTTGATTCCGAAAAATATCTGGAGGTCAACAAACAAGAGATGCAAATAAAACAGTGTGTCAAACAGACCAAATAATTAATAACAGCTGAGAAACAAATCAGGTAAGTTGTACAAATATTCAAAACGTTTCTAGTTGGGCTCAGTTTTCACATTGAAGGAAACACACTGATTCGAGAGTTGGATGAGAAGATTAACACTCTTAGCTATCGATATAGACAGATATAGATAGATATAGATAGCCTGGTTCAGTTCAAAATGACAAAATCTGCCTCCCAGCACCTCGATAGCTCTGTCACATCCTTTTATATTGTGTTTGTTTAATCTGTACAAAAGTCAAAGTAGAAGTGTGGGACTACTTTTTGGCTGCGAGCTGTGACTTCACTCAGCAGCTACTCAGAGCCAAGAAATAGTCCGGCACAAAAAAATACTATTTATTTTACATTTGTGTTCTGAACTCAGGCCAGCTGTTCCCAGAATTTCTGCTAAGTTAAGCAAACCTGCTGTTGTATAATATCAACGTGGTTTTAATCCTCTCATCAAACTCTGTGGCAGAAAGCGAGAAGACAAGATATTCCGTATTATTGCATGTTGTTCACACAGATTCACAATAAAAACCTACTCTCGATGTACTCTCGCTCCACTTCTTTCCTGAGATTTCTCTCTCGGGCTAGAGCCTCTTGGCTTCCCCATACCTCCAGCGCTCTAATTGTCAGAGATAAATAAACAGTCAATAAACAATGAAGAATCTATCAATACAAAATTGGTGATTTACGCAATAATTTGTTTAAAGGATGTATGACTAACTTGGTTTCCACGTCTGACCGCAGGAAGACCGTGAACGCCTCTGTGTCGTCGTGAGGGCTGCGTCTCCTGATCTTTCGAAGCTGTTCCAGATCACTGTGAACGTAGAATGAGAAGATTTGAGGAAGACCCGAGTTAAACAGCGTTAGCCAATCTTATACCAGCTGATTACAACGGCATGTTCACTTATTAACTAGAAGGAAATTGAGCTAACACTGAACGTGGTTACAGTGAACAGAGGAGCATTCAGTACTAATCATTCAGTATGGGGAGATATAGTTTAATGATGCATATAGCCAATGAAACAGTGAGTTTGGGGATCAGGAGGTACCTTGGTTTGAGGCAGAACTCATTCAGGGCTCTGACTGCCGTGATGAAGTTGTTCTTAGTGTACTTGGCTCCATATTCCCTTTTCTTCAGGACGGCCCGAACTGCATATTACAACAGAGGGAAACTATGAAATACAGTTTTTCATCCGCATTCATTCGTCCTCATTATAGTGCAAGTGAATCAAAAGAGAGGCACAGAGTCTGTTTCAGGTGAAGCATGCACAAATGTTGATCAGTACCTTTCACTTGAATTGTCTCAGTCTTCGTCAGCCCCTGAGAAGTTGGACCTGTGACAGCCAAGATTTAAACAGACTATTGAATTTTCCGAAACATCTCAATTTACCGGAAATATTTCCTGGTGCTTAGGGTGTGAGGGCGACGACCGTTTTAGCAGTTTTAACAGGGGAAAATTGTAAAAAAAAAAAAATGAATGTACACAAGACAATGGCACATCAAACGATAACTTCTGCAGTATTTTGACATTTTAAAGTCACCTATTGAAGCTGGGGTGGCTTTTACAGCAGCAGACAGAACGTTTTCCGCTGATGGAGCATCACCGGATGCTGATTTTGGGGGTCCATCGTCACTGCTGCCAGAGGTAGAGTAGTACTGCACCTTTCCCAGCCCTAGAGAAGCAACCCGGCAGTCTGGAAGGCTGAACCACAGGTTGTGTATGCCTCCACTCTGCCAACCTGTGCAACAGAATGTAGGACAATAGGGTTTGAGAGAGCAGAGTAGAAGAAGCCTAAATGTGTAACACGTCCCGGTACATCACGTCGATATTAAGAGTCCTCACCGTAGCACAGCTGGTTGAACCTCGGAGACAGCTGAGAGAGAGGCGCCCGGTGCTGCAAGGATACCCTGCAGAAGACGTGCCACGGTATGTGGGCGAGGCTGGGGAACATGCTCGGTACCGGAGTAAAGGACCTTTGCGACACAAATGGCACACCGGTTATGTTAGCTTGTCAACTTAACCCACTTCAGACAGATTAGCGCCAAGACATCGCCTCTCAACCTACGTGCCGGCCGGCTAACACCACTACGGAGCCACTCAGTTGGCTAACTTAGCTAGCTAGCTAGCTAGCTACATAAATCGTCAGCGGCCGTAAAGTAACACGTTCTGTGTAACATGTTTACACGAAGCAACTGAATGTCGCGTACATTTGAGATAAAGTCAATAAAAAAAAATCAATACCTTTCTATTGTGAGGTTTGTGCTGCATAATCTGTGTCCATTTTGAGAATCTATGGTCAAACTGACTGGACGTGACACACGAGTGACGTCGGCGCTCTTCTCGCGAGAGTTTAGTCGGGTCTGTCACGTCGACTAGTATCGCGATATTTTGTAAACCAAACAAGGTAATTTATTTTATTTCACATTTTTGACACAGTGATCAAACTACATCATATTCTGTTCAGAAAAAAAGTTAAAAGTTAATTGGATTTTAAACATTTTTAAAATACAATACAAGGAATGATTACATGAGTCCTGCACTATAAATCTTATTGTAGTAAAAGTACGCAAATGTCAGCAAAATCCACAATAAGTACCACAAGTAAAAATACTAATCGTTATGCAGCAGAATGGACTGTCAGGGAAATTTTAAATCTATCACATATTGATTTATTAACATCCAAACACAATTTTAGACTTGTGTAAATGGTTGACATGGACTACATTTAAATTACTTTATATCATGTTAGGAAGTTTAATCTTAGTTATATGTACATCATATGTTTGTATGTAAAAATCACTCTCAACTGTAAAGCATCTAATAACTTTGGCTTGAACCGTTTGTGAGTACACTATATAGTCAGATAATGGAAATAGATCCACCACACTATTGCATCTGGACAGTAAGCATGTACAGTTTGTGTCACTACACATAACATCTGGGAAATTCATAGCAGGGTAATTATTCTGCATTTTTGTTTGTTCTTGAATACAACATTATCAGACATTTAGAGCGAGAGTCTCTTAGGTATGAGAAGGAATGCAGCTCCCTCTCTCTCAAACACGAACAGAACTGCATTCATTCATTGCTGTACCCACGGCAACTGTAAACACAGACAGGGAAGGGCACTACTGGGGAAGATAGATGAAACTCAGCAACTAAACAAAAAAATCACAACAGTTAAGAAAACAAACCCTGTGTGTTTATTGAATCGTTGGAACAGTACAGTAGATATGCTATGGCCTTGCATTAGTAGTAAATATGTGCGTAGCAGTGTTTGTAATATTCATCTGACAAGTGACGAACAAATCAAACACATACACTAGGAGAGCTCTTTTTGATTACCAAATGCAATCACTTGACAACAATAGCTGCAGATGCATTCAAATGGAATCCAGAATATTCAATCAATAATCAAGACCCACAGTACAGTTTAAGAAGGCCATAACTCAGTCTTGGTCCATTTAGGAAGAAGTTAGAAAAGATGAAACACTGCGCACGAATAATGTCACTTAAATGAGAGAAAATATAACCATGTCGATTTAGAAAACTAATTTAGAAAGTGGTCAAGCTGACGCGAGAGTGGTTCAGAGGAGCGACTCTGCCCCGGTATGCTTGTCTGGGTTGCTGTTTGTATAGAGGGATTAACGCATTGTGACAAACTCCTCAGACGAGGTGGGGTGAATGGCGACAGTCTTGTCGAAGTCGGCTTTGGTAGCGCCCATTTTGATGGCCACAGCGAAGCCCTGCAGCATCTCATCACAGCCTAGACCCTGCATGTGCAGGCCCACCACCTGAGGAAAAGAGACACGTCAGCCTTTGAAGATCACTGCAGTCGTTGGTGTTCACAAGAGACAAAAATAAAAGGACACAGTCACACACACATAAAGGTTATGCATTGGAATTAAGTTTTAAGAATTTTACTAAACCTGCTTGATCGACTTCTACTTAAGAAATCAGACTTCCTACAATTACCAAAATGACTTGAATGAATGAAATGAAGAATCTGCAGAGATTGGGTGTGAACATGTTGACGTCAGCTGTGGCTTAACCAGCATGTGAAGGTGGAGAAAACCATTGTGATTTCAACATGGTCCGAGCAGGAGAGATAATTCTGGTTAGGGTTAGGCAAGACAATTCTAACAGTTACAATAACTTGAATGACTTAAATAAATAACTCCTTGTCTCTAAAAGTATATTTTTTCACCACCTGTAAATGACAGAGGACTCCTACCTTCTCCTCCTTGCCCTCACACACCAGCTTCATGATGCACTGACTCTTCCTGCTCGTGATGGCGTGATACATCGGAGTGAAAGCAGTCTTGTAGATCTTCACATTCTCCTTTCCTCTAGATTTAATGGCCTCCTCTGGGACAGGAACACAAATGAAGCGGTTTGAATTCTTGTCCTCATGAGTACGACAAAGGGTGAAAAACACTGGACATACAGGCATTTACAATCATTGGAAAGTTGAAGTTTGCTTGTGAAACTGCCGCTCACCTTCTGTGAGCCCCACCGTTCCGATGGGTGGGTGGCTGAACACCACGGTGGGGATACTCGAGTAGTCCAGCTTGGAGTCCTTCTTGCCCTCAAACAGTCTGTGGGCCAGCTTTCTGCCTGCAGCGATGGCAACTGCCCCGACATACAACATAACATCAGCACATTTCAGAACTAAATATTTCAGGTAAACCGCTTTATTCCCAAACCAGAAAAACAAGTACGGGGCAGCACTGCACCCACTTCAACGGTGCATGGAGCAGGGAAAAGCAAACAGTAACGAGATACGATCATGTATAATGGATGTCTGTCTCTACATGAGGGCAGGAAGTTTACACATTTCTGTCAACGGCTCAGCAGTTCCTTCTGCTAAGTGATGCCTTGTATAAAAGGTTTAGTTTTTAGGGGACAAATCATGGTCTGGATTTCTTTTTGGAAATTCAACCAAACCACCACGTTCGTTGGACCTGAGCTGCAGCTGAAAAGCTTTTTTTTTTCTTCTTCTAATAACGAGTCGCACCCAAAGCTTGCAAACAGGGAAGACGTGGACTCCAAAGTGACTCATTTAATGAACAGAGTTGACAGACAAAAGCGTGTAAAGATATTCAACATGGACACCAAACACTACTGAAGCCTTTAGTCTATCAGCCTTCAGTAAACACGGCTGTGTATTTTTCAACTTCCGCTAAAATTATTCAAATTATTAGTGCAACTTCCTACCAGGTGTGAGAAGAGCTTTGCCACAAACGTCCCCGACAGCGTAGATCCCGGGTCTGCTGGTGTTCTGAAACTCATCCACCACGATGTGGCCTCTTTCATCCATATCCATACCCTACAAACAGAGAGAATATTGTTATACCATGAGTATAAATGAGCTAAAATATCACATTTTAGCACTGCTTTTTTACTGACTGACTGTAGTTTAATCTGTTATTAATTTGTCTGTTAATCCCAAGATAACAAGACTTTCACTCTTCACGTCTAACATCCAGAACAAAGACTGCTCAGTGACTGTTGTCTAGTCTTGATCCCAGATTATCCCTACTCGTTGATTTAAGGGGATCCAATGCCTGGTTTATTTGGGGCTCCTATTTTATAAAAAGGTGTGACATTAAGAGACTAAACTATAATCTAATAGGGCATTTAAACTGCTAAAATGAGGGTGACACAAGGAAAACTGAGCCAAAGACTGATTAGTCATCTGTTTTAAATGCACCATTACCATTTTATTGATGGGTGTTGAATGTGTTTTGCATTGTTTCCAGCTGCAAAAAATAAATTGCCTCAATAAGGAGGATGAAGATGTTTTGTCTGTCCAGGAACATCTGGCGATTTCCCCACTGAGCTAAGATGTTGTTTCCTTCGGCACATTTCAGCATCTAGTTTACACTAACATCACAAGCAGACGCCTACCATGCCGCCCATGTTCAGTCCTGAAGTGTTGGGCTGCCTGCCGATGGCCCAGAGAAGGCAGTCCACCTCCTGGATGGTGCTGATCTTCTCCTCGTCGTTCTTCTTCTCTGGGTCTTTGGTGACGAGCGTCACCTCCAGTCCTCTTTCCGTCTTACACACAGACTTCACCTGAGAGTTCTTCCACAGATCCACACCAGAGTTGGTCAGCTCTTTGGTGCAGTTTGTGCTTATGAAGCTGTCAAAGTTCCTCAAAACCTACAGAGAGAGTTTGAGAGCATATGGAGTTACGATTATTTGCATTACTGCACACTTTTGAAAGTCATAATTTTCATATTTAGATGCGATTCTGTGGGTTTCTTACTCCCGTCTGTCGAATAATAAGGGATGTTTTGGACCCCAGGGTGGAAAGGATGCCGGCCATCTCCACTGCAATATAACCCGCACCTACAATGACGGTGCGCCTGTTGGGGAAAACCAAACCTTTCATTATCGGAACAAACTTTACAGATGGTATAAACACTAACGCGATCATACGAGAAGCTTACTTTGGCAGAGATTCAAGTTCAAAAAATCCATCACTGGTAATGCCCAGACTTCCCCCTGAAATGATCAATACACACAATACGCGTTTATATTTTTAACTTTTTATGAAAGTCATCTTTTTGCTGGATACATTAAACCAGGGGTAGGCAACCTTACGTACGCCATAGTCACATGGTAACTTAACCGATGGCATACTAGCAATAAGTGTGCAGGAAAGTTCTTTTAAATGTTGACGTGCCCTATTGGCAGTTATACAGTCGTTTTGAATTGATTTTGTTCTCCAATCGCATTGCACAAAGACCTGCCGTACTCTGCCTCTGATTGGCTGGTACTTGTCACCTTCTTCACAATATTTGTAAAGTTTATTGCTGATGAAGGTTGGTAGGATCAATGATTTTAACTCAGATGTGGATGTTTTCGTACGGATGGAGGCCTTCTACTCTCCTGATTATGGAAGTAAAATGGTTTTGGTATAATGTTGATATGCATGATGCCTATATGAATGAAATCAAATGTGTGACCTGAACTTAAACTACTTAAACGTAATGTTGAAACACTGAATAACAAGAAAATCTCAAAATGGCACCTGAGCACATTACGTCTCACCTGGAATGTCAGCATCACTCAGAACAGTAGGCTGTCCTCCGGTGGCGATGAGGATGTGAGGCGCTGTATATTTTCTTCCATTGACCTCCACAGTCGGCTCAGGATCATCTGTAAACCGGGCGTGGCCTTGGATAGTTTGGACTTTGGCCTGAAATGGATCAGATGTCATTATTTCTTCTGCAATAACTTTCTTCTTTAGATTCAAATAAACAAACGGAACAAGTCAAATAATTGTTGATCCAGTGCAAACATGTTAGTCGGTGTGTTAACCTAAAGTAAATATTCGTGCTGGGCAAGTTAACGCGTTAATTCAGGGTTAACGCATTCATTAATTAACGCCGACAATTATTTTATCGCGTGTTAACGCATTTTTAAAATGTATTATTCTATTTTTTTTTATTATTTTATTGAAAGACAAGAGACAATACATAGACATAACAACAAGAGGATGACAAGAACAGTGGGATAAAAGCCAGCAAACATCCGATAGTCAGTTGGACATCGCTGCGGTAAAGTCAGCAGACACTTACATGTTCGTGCACCTATGTGCTGAAATTCACGGTAAACGCATTTAAATGGCACAGAAGGACTTTGAAAGTCAGCGGAAACATTAACGTGAGACAACATCCGGTTTCTTCAGACGGACATCCGGTTTTCAGAATAATATGCCAACAAAGTATGAATCATATTCACATTAAGTATGAAACATGCTGCCTGCATCTCGTGAACCAAATGTTATTGCACTTTTGTTCATATAGCAGTACTTTTAAAATAAAAGTGCGCAATACACTACTTTTGAATTCATCATTGAACTTTGCCATAACAATGCGATTAATCGCAAAACATCCATGCGATTAAATATTTTAATGGTTAATATTGCTGTATATATATATATATATATATATATATATATATATATATATATATATATATATATATATATATATATATATATATATATATATATATATGGTTACAACAGACACACTGAAATAACAAAGAGGATATGAATGGGAACTTACTTTGTCAAGGTTGTTGCGATAAATGCGATTTAAGTCACTAACATAAGCGTCCCTTTTGGCCTTGAGAGCTCTGCAAACACAGGAAATAATCAAAAATAAGAGGTTGTTTGTTTGTTGAACCAACATTCATTCAAGGAACACTCGCGTTCACATGATAAACGCAACTCAAACACTTCTTAAAAATCATAAAATCGAAATAAATACAGCATACACTTCAACAAATGTTTAGAAAGACAGCCTTTCACAAGCCCGTCACACGATTGGATACGCTCCAAAATACACGTTCATCCCATCAGATGTATTAAGTGAGCAGTGTTTAACCAGGACACAGACACAGACGGTTCACTTAAGTTATGAGGAAGCTGCAACGCTGAGGAGAGAAAAAACAAAAACTACGTTCTGGGATATTCATACGTGAGAAATGTACAAATGTGATGCCAGATTGGAAAAACCAACAAACATGCTCAGGTACAAACACTGGCATTAAACTATTGTAGATCACGAGAGTAAAAATGAATTCAGTGGTGAGGTCAGATGAAAGTCTGACATTAAAACTTCCCAACAATCTCTATTGTAGTCTAAAAAAGACAAAAATATAACTTACAAAACATTTATATTTTGAGCAGTATGAAGACATTTTATGAAAACTTTTAAAAATGGATCCTGTTGCTGCAACATACATGGGGTGGACAAAATAACAGGAACACCACAACACAAACTACAGCCTACTATGGAGTTAAAACATTCTGACACAGTTTCAAAAAAGGTAAAACATTAAAGACGTGCTGTGTGCAAAGATTCCATTCGATTGAACGTGTTTCCTGTATTTTAATACGCACTTCTTTCAATGACGTCTTGACTGTTGGACCCACTTTAAGATAAACCCATGCAGGCAAACCTTCACCGGCCTCCCAGCTCTGATGCACGCCAGTGTTTTGTTTCCTGCAGCCACTTCTTCCAGAAACTTATCTTTGACTGTCACCCTGACTTGACTTCGTGGTTCACAAAGAACACAGAAAGGGGCTGAAGTGAAGCAACAAAAGACAGCGACAGATGGGGAAGTCCTGCTGTGAAACGGACACCTCTTCGTTCGAGGAACAACCGTTGTGGATTTCAAGAGCTCATTGTAGTTGCACAGAACGAGGTGAAATTAAACGGGACGCTGTAACTTACTCCCAACTGAAACGGACATTTCCAACGTCAAAGCCGTAGTCGCTGTGATCGTGGAGATACTCGGCATGAACTGCTGCATTCCACATAACCTGTGAAGGCACTGGGTTAGACATCTGGTGGTTTTTTGTTTGAAAATGATTATGTCTCCGAGATAAAACTCGGCCTGTTGCAACAACAATAGAAAGAACAGTGTACCTTCTTTGGGACACAGCCAACATTCACCTAAAAAAAAAAAAAGCATTCAAATTAGTTCAACGTCAGCTCGATGAAACCACCTGCAAACATGATACTTACAGAAAATGCTTAATATATTTATTCAAACAATCACACAGCGCCACTGGAAATCAATGAACGATAACAAATGAGGTTCTTTGTCAGGCAAAAAAACAACATATTCTACAGTTAAAAAGGTTCCGAACTTTCATTTGGCTGGATTTAACCATCCTACAATCCCTTGTTATTTAGTTTGTGTGGACTGAATTATGTTATATGAGATTATTTCCTGATTTGTTGCCAACATTTGGAAACCAATCAGACTAACTGTGTCGCCTTTGTGCAATCATAATGTGGTTTTAGCGGTTTAGGAAACACCTGCAGCAATGTATTTTATCATCAACTTCTCATCAAATAAAAAGTCAAAGTAGTGGGTGAACACAATAATGCGAACACCTGTGTGTAATGCCTTCCTTTACAATAGCCTCGTAATAATATAAAACTAAAAGTTGTATGAAGCCCTTGAGTATAAACACCTGACTCAAAGCTTACAGCTTCAGTATTTCGTGGCTACAACGTTTGTTGGAAACACAAAACACTTCCACAAAAGGAGTCCGGAGGCTTCGCAGTGAACCTGGCAACCAGCGCGTGTGTGTGAAAGCTGCAGAGGCGACACAGCACAGCAACTCAGGATGGATAGCAGTGATTTTAGTTGTTGTTTTACTCACGCAGGTACCTCCGAGTTTGTCACTCTCGATCACGGCGCTGGCTGCTCCGAGTTCCGACGCCCTCCGGGCACCGGCCAGACCTCCGGACCCGCCACCGATCACCAGAAAGTCGAACCGGGTCGTTTCTTCTGAGGCCATGCTGCGGCGGATAAGAGCTCCGTGTCTGCGAGAGGACGAGGAGAAAAGTTGCTTTCTGAGGCTGAACCAGGAGGCAGCTCGCGTCCGGGTTAATGTTGCCATAACCAGGAAGCTCACAACGGCGCGTGTGTGTACGTGCGTGCGTGCGCACGTGTGTGTGGGTCAAGTGAAAGTCACTGACTGGTGGCACTTAACGTTACATGGTGTGTAAATCCCAGAAACTGTTTCCACAATAGTCATGGTGATCCTCACATAAACTACAGTACATGGGGCTACAATAACAGAGCTAATTCTGCAACACCAATACCGTAATATACATTTAAAACGATATACAACTGCAGTCAATAGTTTTTAACTGTTCAGTTAATGTGTCGCAGAGACTCACCTCGGTAACGCCAGTGACACAGTAGGAAACAGCCTGTTGATTCGCATAAACAGCATCATTTATTCGTTTACGGTCGTTTTAATTACGCTATATACATCTGCCGCGTGCAGTTATATCTGTATAGCTGGTAGTTTGACTTCATTATATCGTAAAATACAAAAGCTTTGAACACTTCCTGTGTCACTGGGTGAACTGACCTCTGAAAGAACACGTCGAAATGTTGCCTTTTAGCGGTTTTTATAAAAATAAAACTACACAGATGAGATGTTGGTCATATTTGAGGGTGTGAATAACGGCGACGTCTCGAGCGTTAGCATACGTTATTTTTGTAGCAGAATATTTAAAAACAAGCGTAAAAAATCCCAGAGTATAAAGGAGATGTGCGTAGTATTTCTTCCAGAATAGCGCAGACCTACGCTGCACTCAACACGCCAGCTGTAAAGAAAAAGAAAAACGTGAACTTCCGGCCACATCTTTCAAAATAAAACTTCACTCGTCACAGAATCCGGTTTATTACCAAGTAGGTTTTCACATACAAGGAATTTGCTTTTGTGTGTTGGTGAATAAGATAAACTACAATACATCTGAATTTTAAATAAAAGAGCTGTGCAGAAGTGGTAGTTTTATGCAGAACTGTGCAAAATTGTGTACGAAGCATGACAATGTAATGTACAGAGATGTAGTTCCAAAGATGTGCGTTTGGCAACACAGACAGATGTTTATGTAAAAAGTGTGTGTATATACTGTATATATGAACATAACCCGATACAACAAGGGGGAGTGGTGGGAGCAGTGTTAGAGTGTTTCTAGACCTAAAGAAAGCCTTCGATACAGTAAATCATTCCATATTAATTACAAAATTGGCCAAATTTAATTTTTCTCCTGACACCCTATGCTGGTTCAAATCCTACCTGGACAATAGAACGCAGTGTGTACAGATCAACGGTGTTTCATCCCCCATCCTCAATTACAGTGTCGGTGTTCCACAGGGCTCTGTGCTGGGTCCTCTTCTTTTCAGCATGTACATTAATGATCTGCTATCAGTATGTGCACGGGTGGATATACAGATGTACGCTGACGACACAGTCATTTTTGTACATGCACCCAACATCAAACAGGCAGCAGACAAACTCACTGAAGAAATGGTCCATGTCACTAAGTGGCTGTCAGACTCTTGCTTACATCTCAATGTGAAAAAAACAGTCTGCATGTTTTTCTCAAAGAGGGTGAATAATATTACAACAGAGCATCCTGTGTACATATCTGGTGAACAGCTTCAGGTGGTCCCTAACTACAAATATCTGGGGATCATTCTTGACTCCACACTCACATACAAAAAACAAGTGAAGCATGTAATGGCAAAGGTCAAGTTTAGTCTACATAATTTCAGATACATACGCAACAACCTCACAACTGAAGCTGCTAAACTGTACTTTCATGCAATGATCCTCCCTCATATCACTTACTGTCTAACCACCTGGTCACACACTCACAACACAACCCTGAAGCCCCTACAGTCCATCTATAAGCAGGCTATCAAGGTACTTGACATCAAGCCCAGACACTACCACATTTGCAACATCTTGCCCAAATACCATCTTCTGTGTTGGGATAGTCTTGTCAAATTCCATAACAGCTGCTTAACCTTTAAAATTCTTAATGGCCTTGCACCTCCCCCGTTGAGCACTTTCATAACACAAAAGACCAATAGCAGACTAACCAGAGCAACAGCTCGCGGGGACCTAGTGGTCCCAGGCAAGAGAAGCAAGTTTAGCCAGCTATCATACTCTGTCACAGCTTCCGTCACCTGGAACACTCTCCCATCACACATAAGACAGAGCACCACATACAGGTTCTTCACACACAACCTCAAAGCCTGGCTCATTAACAACCAGGTGTGTCAGCACTAACAGTCTCATGCCTGCCATGTCCGTATGTAGCCTGCCTGTCTGTCTGTCTGCCTGTCTGTCTGTCTGCCTGCCTGCCTGCTTGTCTGTCATGTTTGATCCTGTGTCTGCAGGATTGTATTGCACAGCTCTGTTTGCTTGTTTTTGTGTTGTTGTCTTTTTAAACAGTTTTTAAATGTTTAAATGTTTTTAGCGGCTTCTAACACCGTGCCCAGGGACAACGGTTGAAAATTAGCTTTTTTAGCTAACACTGTCACATTTACAGTCATGTTTTTATTAGTGTGTGCTGTCGATTAATGTGAACTGTCCCTGTACAAATAAAATCTTAAAAAACAATGCAACAACAGTGTCAATGGAATTACAGTGTAGTCTCATGAGGACGAGCCAAGAGTGGTGCGTCTGTATAACTTATAAAGGTCCTCAGGACAGGGTGTGAACCAGGAGTTCACACCTAAACATCTGGTCAACGGTTTTAACTGTCCATTGACATCTCCATTCAGCCCTTTCCTCTTATCTCAGCCTTGTCACAAAGGACATCTGTTTCTTTTCCTAACCGTATTCTCTCGTTAACTGCACCCCCATTGAATTACTTCCTCTCATGGAAGCAAAGGCAGAACTACCCCACATTGTCTTGTTACCATTCAGCTAAGCACATACTCATATGTCACATAGTTTTGTTATTGGGTAAGGCACATAAACTAAGTCACAGTAGAAAAGTACTAGCACAGGGAAAATTCTCCATCACAATGTACAACTTGAGTAAACATATTTACATTTGCAAGTGCTCTCTTTTACTTATTTGCTGCTACTAGCCCATTTGCACTATACTGTATATGGTTTTAACGATGTGCTGTGTAGTGAATGTTCTTTACTTGGCAAAAGTCAAAGACAAATTTCCACTGAGGTGTAGATACATAACATACATACATACAAACATACATAAGAAAGAGAGATGAGATATAAGAGATTTATTGTCATCCATAATATATGCAGCGCAAACCAGTACGTAGAGCAACCAAATTGTGTCTCCCTGGTCCCACTGCAAACAGAAGAATGAACGAATTTACATAAACAAACAATTAACAAGGTACAACAACGTACACATAACAAGATACAAGACAGGATAGAAACACATGTAATAACAAACATATGTGATATGTGATAATATATCACTATAAATGCATGCAATGTAAATAAAAAAACAGGTAAAGTAAATAAATGTAACAAATGTAAATGTAAAATGCAATAAACATTATTAAAATCTGTTTTATTTTCCCTGAGGATATCATTTTCAACCACTGTATAACAGCATGCACCAAATATTGTTTTGTAACATGTAATATGCCCAAACAAACTCAAATACAACACATAGGGAGTATTATCGAAAAGAAACCCCGTTTTTATGACACACTCTTACTTTGAAGGCGATAACAACCTTTTTCCGGAATTGTGTCAGCTAGCTACAGATAGCTAATGGAGAGCTAATGCAAAGCGGCTCGGTTGCTCTCGTTGACAACAAGCGTTAATATTACGTCCACAGAAAGGATTTACTGAATTCAAAACACCCAACAGATCAAAACACAACACTCCTATAAAGGTACGTACGTGGGCGTTGACTCTGCTGCGAACATAAACAGTTGAAAAGCGGCCCGTCGTCTTTGCGATCCCCCCTTGTTGTGGTCAGATGGGGCCTTTTCCTTGTGTTCAAAGGAACACAGCACCGGACTGCAGCGGGGGTGAAAAAATTGCAAAAACATTTTGTCGTGAACCGCTTTGTATCTTTTGCTTGCAATCCGTTACTTGATGATCAGATGGCTGCGGGCGTTAAATAAAACGGTTGACATGAGGGGGGATGGGCTATATGTGTGTATGGGCTATATGTGTACGGGCATTGTATTAATGTCACTGTGAGGTTCTGTCTCATTTTTCTTTCTGATTCCCACAGTGGGGAACACGTCTCGCTTGTCAGAGGGTGCTGCTCCTCTGACTCCACCGTATGACCGCAGGACCCGCGGCCAGATGACCGGCGGCCCTCACAGTCTCAACATGAATCCTGTCAGCTACCATAGCATGTTGTCGTCTGTGAACGGTGGACACCCTAATTTGGTCTTGGATCGTGTGTTGAGCACCTCCAACGTGAAGTGCTGTCAGAAGTGTGGATTTGCTTCCACGGATGCTGCAGAGTTGAAGAGGCACATGCTGGAGCACAGAGGGACGAGGTTCTACTGCTTCTACTGCAACAAGGTGTCGTTCAGCGAGGCGGAGTTAAACGCTCACCTGAAGCAGCACAGTTCAAAGTACCCATTTAAATGTCCTCACTGTGGACAGGGCTACATGCGGAGGCTGTGCCTTGTCAAGCACATTGATCGTTTGCACAGTAAAAGCATCAGTCAAGGACCTGCTAAGCCCGGCACACATGCTCCTGTCCCCAGTGCCTTATCAAGTGTGCCCACCGCTAATCCGGCATCACTCCGACCGGCCGTCCAGGTGACGGTACCCATCGCGAGTGCACCTGCAGTCAGGCAGGGTAGAGATGAACTGAGAGGGAAAACACTGGACACGAACATATCGAATGCCACGAATGGCAGCGCCGTTCTTTTGACCCCTTTGAATGGACTCATCCAGCACCACAGGGCTCTGACGGTTTCTCTTCCAGAGGAAGTGACGATCCCCGCTGGCTGCTTGGTCGAGCTTGTTGAGGTGAAAACCGTCAACGGGACGAAGGAGCTGAAGCTGAGGCTCGTCTCTCAACAAGAAAACGAGTCTGTGATAAAAGAGACGAGGACCACGGTCTCGCAAAACACTGCGCTGGGAAAGCCATTCTTATCCTCATTACACCACCCGAACGCCGTGAAGTCCATGAGCATGGGGATGTGCACGGTCAACAGGAAGCAGTGTGAAGCAAAGACTGTGAATTTGGAGCGTCCCGCCATTTCCAGAAACCTCCCAAATCACGTCAACAAAGAAAAAGCTGGATTTAAAAGAGCGTCACAAGAAATAATCAACTTGGAAAGTCACACAGTCGTTCCAAACAAGGTTCCCAAAAGCATCCTCAATCCTGTAAGGGAAGGAAATGGTGGGATCAGAGTGACACAGAGCGAACCGCTGAGCCACAGCGCGGCTCTGTCCTCCGTTATCTGCAACAGGCTCGGCCAAAGGTTGACCGGCGCCCTGCATCCAGAGAACATGGGAGCGTGTGTTCCTCAGAGAGCCGTGGACGACAGGAAGAATTTAATTCCTGAGCATTCCAAGAGTAACCCACCCAGGAGGGCAAGTGACATAACAATCCCTCCGCGAGATGTTTCGGTGGCTGTAAAGCTGGAACCAGGCGAGATATGCCTCAAGAACAACACCTCTTCAAAAATAAAGACAGAGGCAGAGTGCTCGAACCAGCAGAATTCCTCTTCTCCCTGCTTGAGTGTCCTCTTGGCTGCGTCTGCCCAAGTGAGACCTCCAGCGATTCCACTTTGTACGGATAAAGTTTCAAATCCGTCTTTTTCAATCCCCAGAAGCCTAAATGAGTCCTCATCAGTCAGAACGCCGACACTCTCCAACCGCAAAGGTCCGAAGATATCGGCCTGGACGCAGGAAGTGAGATCCGGCGAGAGGGCCGGAGAACGAGACGCGCTAGAGCCCGAGGGTTTCCCCATCATCTCCTCTGTGTTCTCACTAAGCCAACAACCAGGCGACGTCCAAGGCTCCATGCAACCGCTGGTGATGGCGCTGCGGGGCATCGTGATGGATAAAAGTAACCGTACTGGTTGCACAACTCAAGATCACGTCACAGTGACAAACATCACAGAGCGGGCGACGGAGGCGCTGACGTCCTGTGTTCAGGTGGACACTAAAGACGGGTCCATCATCCACAAGCTGTTATTGACGGAGCGGACCAGCGACACTATCAAAGTAGAGGATAAATGTAGTCAGCCCCCTTCTGCACTGACCCACAACTACATCAAGGAGGAAACAAAAAGCAAGCTGTCGACAATAGACAGTAAGAAACGCAGTCACACCCCTGTTTCAAAATCTCCTACAGATGAGGAATCTGTTTCCAAAATCACCGCACATGTGCCTGCGGAGCCCCAGCAGCAAATGGCAAAAAGTGAGCACGACATCTCAAAGTTCCTGACTGTCTCGCTGAAACGTGTACAAGTAGGCCTGTGGAAAACAAACAAGAAGGGGCTGAAGCTCACAATATCCAAATACAAGACTCAGGTACCGATGGGCGGTCTCGCCGGCTGCACCGTCATTTACCCGATGCCGCTGAAGTTGGACCAGCTGGTGAAGCGGCCGAGCCCCTACCAGCCCGTGGTGGTCCTCAATCACCCGAAGCCACGGGCCTCCGCCGTGCAGGGTGTGAGGCCAGACACTGTAGCGGACAACACGGGAGAGACCGAGGTGGCTCCCAAGTGCCAAATCTTAAAAATGAGGCTGAGCAAAGTGATGGGGCAGAAGTACGAGGTGATGGGGTGCACTGTCGGCGTCTTTCCATGAATTTTATCCGACGATGTGTACGCTTATGAGAAAATAACTAGTATTACGATGAGATGTTGAGAAGGATAGACAAAATATGAGGGCGCGTAACATTTAAAAACAATGGACATCTGATTGTCAATGTGTTACACGTATGTTGTTTGTATAGGCATGGAATGTGCAATGCAGCTTGACTGCTTTGAGTCATGGAAGTCTGGAGTCTGTACAGTAGATTGCAGTCACCAATACACAGATGTTAAATAATGTTACAGACATTTGGGAATCCAGTAGGTCTGTCAGAGTGGAGGCATAAATGCATGCTGTTTACTGAAAAAGGATAATATACATACTGTATTCATTTTTTTGTTGTCATCCGTAATGTTTTGCCGTTAATCTGGCTCCTCTAAAATACAACCTGAATTGGGTGCAGTGCACCTGAGAGTATCAGATCTTTGAGTGCTAACTCACATTTCAAACACTGTCGTGAACATGCAGATCGTGAGCGATGGAAAAAAATAGATAGTAAGTAATGGTGAAATGTTTGCTTTGTGAGATTTATTGTGGGAGAAGCCTCGCGCAACATTTAACACTAATAACATACGATGAAAAAATGTCGTCTTCAGGTATGATTCCCCATTTTTAATGCTCATTTTTAACAGTCCGAGGCAAAGAAAACAAATGTTTCCAGTCATTGTATATGGACAGAGAGCCTCTTCCTTTGTTTCCTGTGAGGAAGTCGTGTAGAGCCTCTTCCTTTGTTTCCTGTGAGGAAGTCGTGTCGACACTTATGTTGCATTCGAAAAGTCATTTTAACACGATTGCCTTCAACCTGATCAATAAGGCACGTCCCGTTTAAAAAAAGAAAAAAAAAGAAGCTTTTCCATATTTGGCCAAAGAAATCCAGCTCCCTTTGAGACAACAGCAGCACTCAGTGTGGGTCAGTAGTGTAGTGGTGCATTCAGGGACTCTTTGCGAACTCTGAAATTTGGGAAATATTGCCTATTTATTTGGTCAACAGTCACTGTTAAAATCAAGTGAACTGGACAGTTGAAAAAATAAACCACAAGGTGTAAATAGTGGAAGCTGGGCATACACACACTGCTGTTTGTTCTTGTTATCAGTTTGTATTTTAAATCACTGGGTATTGCAGAGAAATGGACCTTATGTTTGCCAGTTGTCCTCCAGGTGTTGTGTGAAAGTGAGCTGTCTCAGATGTACTGTAAGCTTGGAATGTGCCCCAGTTCCTCACCAGTATTTACCACTTCGCTGGCCATTCTCGGTGATGAACCTTAAATAAGAGTTTTTTGACTTTACCAGTTGACGATGAGTGCCTGAATGCACCGTGAGTCTTGGCGTCTGTGAGGCCAGAGCTAACCACTATAATTTTGACTACTCCTAAAAATCCGGAGGGATAAGAAAAGTGAACTCTCCAAGATTCATCAAGTCTCTGTTTGTCGTCATACTTATCACATTTGTACGTTTTTTGTTTTTGACTTTTTGATTAACTTATTTGAGGCAACAGTCCCGGAAACGAGTGTTAATGCCATCTTGGATCATATTTACTCCTTGTGCCATACGGTTCTCTCTAATGTCACGACGTCCACGGGACGCCTCTTTGCAGCTCCTTAAACAGTGGTGCACATCGGAGCAGATGAAAGCTTCCCGTACTGGTTCGTTACTGTTGCAGAAAGCCACATGCTTGTATTTCATCTTATGTACATACTAAGTGACTGTGGTGATGCTGAGAACCTGTTGATGCCATCAAACGGACACAAACAATCTTCTTTCCCGATGCTTTGCAGAACTGTTTCCGTTCTTGCGACGGCATTACAACATGTGTGTGTGTTTATAATCAGTAACCATGACGTATGAGGTGCTAGACTTATCAATTGATAGGTTTTGGTTGCCCATTTTTTATTGTGTATATACGTTTTGATCACTCACAGATTTTATTGTGTACATACCTATAAATATAAAAATGTGATAGCTGTTCATATTCTCTGTAGGGAGTGGTTAACATTCCGCAGCCTCTTCAGCGAATGCAGTTATGTTGTCCTTTACTTTCCTAGCACTGCAGATTCAGAAGCTGACGTACTTGTTTCTTTGTTACATAAATATATTATTATTTCAAAGGTGTTGAAGGGCGCGACAGTTCCCTCTGAATGTTTTACTTTGCCTTCCATTGACTTCTCATTTGTGTTACTCATGTCCCTGTTTAAGCTGTTTTTGGTTTATTCTTTTTTATTATCGTGTTCCATGCTTTTATAATAACAATTATGTAACTCCTCTTTTTTTCTATTAAAACATGATCATAATTTGTATGGTCTACTCCCTTTTGTTCAACAGAATTGTGTCACATAAAGCGCTCGTCATTACCCGACTGTGAGACTCTCAGAGCTGTTGGTTAGAAAACGAGCAGTGGCGGAGCAAAGATTCAGGCCTTTTATTGGTTAAAGTAGCAACACCACGGTGTGAAAATACTCTGTTACGTTCCTGTAAGTTTCCAAAGACGGCCTCTCAGATGGTTCTGTGTAACAATCCGTACGGCGTGTCAGGTTAGTTGAGTTTTGCAGTAACGACCAAAAACGAGCAGCTCTATGAGGTAATTAAACATAACCTACAGTATGCTACACACACACATACAGTATGATATCTAATGTTGGCCTGGGTCCGGTGCAAATAGCATTGTTGGCTACAGAAACCTGGGTGCTAATAGTATTTGCCTATTTACAAACCCTATGCAGGGGGAAGAGCACTCTACCAAACATTTAAATACATAATAACCATCGAGCTATTTGTACTCTGATGTCAAATATGGTGAGAGATGTCATTTAGAAATAGAAAATGTGTAGGAATCCTGATTGATGTATAAATCAGTTTAATGTTGTAGCTTGGAAAGGTGGGGCTTATATTAAGTTATTTATATTTATTTTGGAGTAAACCACGACTACAACGTGGTAGATTAGAGGTATTAATAACATAAAATGGAAATGCTCAAGTACCTCAAAACTGTAGTCGACTTCAGTACAGTACCTGAGAAAATGCACCTCAACTTTCCACCGCTGTTGATTTACTGTCTTGTAATATTGACTGTGTCATCATTTTAAAGTAGAAACCTAAATCTCACATTTGACACGATTAGAGAAAATTGTCAGCCATATTGTTAATTGATCAATTCTTTAAACGTTATCAATCAAAGATGGCAAATACTTTCTGCTTCCAGCTTCTCATTGGGCTATGACTGTATGATTCAGCTTTTGTGAAGTCTTTTACACTTTTTGAATAATCACAGCTTATGTTTTATGCTTTTTTTTCAGACCTTTTCTGACTTCATAATGGGTTCAGAGTGCGTGATGTCACCACTAGAGTGGAGAGGAGCTTCAGAATCTTGTGAAGAAAACATTTATATATATATTGTCACCATTCCCACAATTTTCCCTCTTCATGCATCACTTTTGGTCAAAGTGTAGCTAATCTTGTCCTGGTCGTAGACATGTGACTGTGGAATCCAACAGATTTACACATTTGGTCACAGCAGCCTGAAAGTGAGAGAAAGTCCAACTATCTGCTCCACAGAGACCAATGTTAATTCTGACTCCAAGAACATCGTGCACAGACAACATTGCTCGATCGCCACTGAAGCCACATTTTTTACACGACAGACACAATTCTCACTTCATCTGGTCATCAAGTCATCCTTCCTCTCCAGTTCTAATCTGGAAGCAGTAGAAGCTACGGTTATGTGACTTTTGAGACCACTTTGACAGATGTGCCTCGGCTTTAACTCCATGTGAAGCCTATGTGTGTCTCTTTGAAGTTACATCGCTATGACAACCTTTGATGCTGGCAGGTACACAGGTGGTTGATATGAGCTAATTCGTGCAGTTTGATACACACGCACACATATACACTAATGCCATTTACTAATGATATTCAGGCAAAGGCATTGTTAGAGCTCCTGTCTGTCATTATCTCTCTCTCTCTCTCTCTCTCTGTTTGTGTGTCTCTCTCTCTGCAGGGAATGTATTTTCGAGTTGATCATGTAAATAATTGTAAGGGTACAGACACTGTTTTTATTTGACACAGGCAAACACTTTCACAATTTGTGTCATCAGTCATCTTTTTCCCAGAACGCTCTTCATGAACTCAAGCAGATGTTTCGTTTTCCAACCAGATGGCATTTGTGGTGAACATTTCTGACGATTATTCGATCTGAAACTCATAACCGTACAACTAAGGTACAAAGAGCTAAACACTAACAAGAAAAGGAGGTTGGGAGTGTTGTGTTCAGTGAAGCTTGACAGCAGAACCAGCCAACCATTGTAGCCGCGAGCAGCAGGTATGAGCTCATCGTTGTTATCGGGGTCTGAAACAGGTCAAAATAAAGAGCAAGGCCACCTGAGCCTAAATGTAGTCTAAATAGACATTTAGGGAAACTCTAGAAATAATAGTGGAATATATTAACAGAAAAATGGGCTCATGACGTAGAAAAAGGAGCGTGTTTACTCGATGGCTTGTAAATATTGGTGGGAAGATTGGTGGCAGATTATCTTTGCTGGAGTGATTCACGTGTTATTGCAGCAGTTGGACGACATCCTTTGTTGTTATGGGACACGTCAGCACACACTTTTCTGGGCATTTGCTTCCGGGCACGCTTCTCCCGCTGACGAGTGTTATTGGGAATATGGAGTGAATCTTGATGATGTCTGCCACAGAGTCGAACATCTGAGGAGAAATAAGATGAGAGCTTTGGGTAAACATAAGCGCTTGTTGAACTCTCTTTTTGAGACCTTTGTCCACTCACATCATTCGACCGTTGTCCCGTTCCCAGGGCGTACTTGCCGGAGCTCTCGATGAAGCGGAGTTTTATATTGTAAACCTTCTTGTTGTGATACACGGCCAACACCAACGGCTCCCTGTTGGTGTTAATGGAGCAGTCTCGTACCAAAAAGGCTCCGTCCTAAAGTGGTTAGTGTGAGAAACAAAAAGAGGTTCAGCTTCAGATATGTTCAGATCTTTTTTTGTTTCATTTCATATTAGAGGAGGTGCTGTGTCTTTTTCGGTCATTTTTGTCATCGCATCATTTAATGAGTTGTACAAAACCAATTTATTGAAGTATATCAGAGATAATGGCAACGAGTTGGTGTCAAGTTGTATTTGAGCTGGTTTCTTTGGAGTATTTCACAGATATTCTATACCAAAGCAGATCAGTTCTACAAAGTCTGGCTGCCCTATCTGAATTTGCTTGGACCTGATTGTTCTTCCATTATTTTTACAAGGAGTCTCCGGAACATGAGCTCTTGTAACCTGTCTATGTTTGTCGACCTGGCCAGTGTTTGTTTTGTGTTTAGTTTGTGTCTGTTACTGTTGATTTAATGTGTGTTTGATTCTTGTCGTTCTTGTGTGTCTTGTTGAAACAAAGAGAAGATCCAGTACCTTGTTCACCAGGTGTAAGGCGTGCTCAGCGTCTGCTCGGGAACAAGCCCCGACATACCAGTCTTCTTCGTTGTAGGTCTGCCAAACATTAGCAATGGCGGAAGAAGTACTCCGATCTTTTACTCAGGTAAAAGTAGCAAGTTTAAAAATACACTGTTACAAGTAGAAGTCCTGCATTTTATAATCGCACTCAATCTCGAGAAAAATATTAGCAAATATACTTAAAGCACCAAAAGTAAAAGAATGCAGAATAAAAATATAGAATATATGATATCACCGGATTGTAATTAGTAATGCATTAATACTGCTTTCATGTTGCAGCTGCTAAAGAATGATTACTTTTTATATGTATGGGTAGTTTAACCGACAACAACACATCATCATTTGAACAGTTGACTCATATTTTGTATAAATAATCGAAATCTGTATTATTAAGTGAGTATACCTGTTGAGGTTTTCCCTTTGGAACAAAGTCATGTTGGTCAAAGTCTTCTTTAGTTTGAGGCCACTCGTGGTGATGAAGTTTTGATCGCACCCTTTCTTTAAGCATACGTTAGTGTTGACTCATTTCATCCACAACTGTAGAATGATACTGATGATTCACAGCATTACTTACCTAGACTTTGGTGTGACCTACGTAACATAAGAAAGAACAAATCAAACATGACGTCACACGACATACTTGTCTTGAAATGCCAGAGAGATGACGCACCTTGTTTCTATATTATGAGTTTCCAGATCTAGAGAATGTCTTGGATTGGCATGAAGGGATGAAACACTGTCAGCACGCTGCAGACCTAAAAACACATTCAACATTTCAACCGCTGTCAAGACCTTTTAAACCAAAGAAATATTGCATTCACATTTATTTAGCTCTTACCTTTGGTATGTGAACTGAATTCAGCCTATTAGAAGTATTAAAAAGACAATTAGATAAAAAAATTAAAATACAATAAAAAAGTCAGGTTACAAGTTTAATTGTGTAGAATAAAATACAATTCATAAAATTCATAAATTATGAATTAATTGTAAAGTTATAGCTGGAAGCACTGAAATCTGACACTTTACTTGTAACAATGCTGCATGTTTGACGACTTACTTTTTTAGTTGCTCTCTGTCCACTGAAATGAAGAAGAAGTTTATTATGAATCAATTGATTATTATTAAATATGACATCACAATGTGCTTGATCAACGAAAGCCACAAGCTTTTTCTGTTATCGTGATGTTAACCAGCAGATGGCGTCACTGCCACACGGTTCAAACTGTGAACTCAGACGGCTTATTTTCACTTTCCGCCATTCACACAGAAGGAAAGAGGTCACACGGGGTCACAGTCAGCCACAGCAAAACAAAACAAGTGGTGGTCTGTCCACACAGTGAAAACAGTTCTCACTCTCTCCTGCAGGATTCGCCTATGGTCAGCCCGGGCAAGTGGTTCACTATCTCTGTTGGAGGTGATGGCCATCGCCTGGAAGTACACAGACTTTAGCTGCGAGACCATTCACAGCTCATGTAAACCCAACAATGAATGACTTGAATAGTAGTTGAGCAAATTACCTGTGTGAGCGCTGTGATATTAGAAAGAGAGAGAAATCGTCACCTATTTTACGAGTCGCAATCAACACGGTTTACTGACACAGAAACAGAGTCAACGGTAAGTCCTGTATGTATGGTGAGGTGTTTACCTGCTCTGCTGGCAGCACAGGTGAGCACCTCTTATCTGAAAGAGCAACATGAGAGTGTGTGAGATGCTTCTGAGGCCAGAGGACGGTGAAAGAGAAGTTCATTCAATTGTCTTACCCAATCTGATCTTTCTTCTGCCTGGCTTCAGGTCTCTGTTTATTGCAGGTCCGGGGACTAAAAAACATGCAACGCAGAAAGAAATAATGTATAGTGTACAAGTACTTAAAGTAGTGCTCATAAGTACAATTTTGAGGTTCTGGTACTCAAACTCAGAGGGGAATTTGACACTTTTAAGTAAACTGCAAGGTCTACAGTTTACATTAAACTGAAACATGTAATGCCACAACTGACTTGAAAGCCATCAGCTGAAGTATTACATGCTCATAAATCCATCATGGTCATGATCTGAAACACTGTTGGTTATAGGTGCTATATTTTGGGATTGGGTGCATTTTCTATTGCTTGTCAACGGCTCTCAACATATCGACGGCGAGCCAGCTAAAAGTGCTGACAGAGCTAACAGTGTTCATTGGAGGGTGGGTGCTACGCTTCTGCGACGACGCTTTCGGTTTGGACGATGTTATCATCTGTAACCGTGTAACATATGAGAGCAGTGCAGAGCAGCGGCCGTTGGCTAACCAGTGGAGCGCGCTCGCACGTGCGCTCACATGCACTGAAAGCATGCGTGGCTCAGGTAGACTTCAGTTACTTTGATTAGTTTGCATGGCAAGTAGTTGTTTTCTGCTATATTAATGTTCTGAATATCAAATTTAGCACAAAAAAACTGTTACATTTTCCATTTTGGTGATTTTCATGATAAACACTCATTAAAAAAGGTATTAGAAATGTTTAATGTGATTTCAAAAAGTGTGCAGGTACCTTGAACTGAGAAATATCAGTTTTTTTAACTGATGAATGGTTGACTGGGTTCCCTAGTTGCCAACTTAACTGTCTGCCTCTTGTAGTGTACGGGGGGTTTTATCAGAGCTATTTTCTTGAAAACAGTTGGAGCCATGCAGTAACAATACATTACAAACATTACAATGAGCTAAAAGAGACTGAAAAGCTCTGCAGAGGTGGTTTCGTGTCTGTTTTCAGTATTATGAGTGGCCCTTTCACATCCTCGAGAGCCATTTCACATTTAATCTTAAATAATGCAGGTTAAGTGACCCTGTGTAGCTTTTGCTGAGCAGCAGCCAGTCGCCAAGTAGCGAAAAGTCATAAAGTTGCCAACATCAGCTAATAGCTGCACTAAGCAACACCGCACTGGAACCAGGCCAAGTTAAGCTTCTCCAGAATGTCTGCATCGCATCAAAATTCAGATGATGGAGCTTTTAATGTCACTTTACCTGAAGTAAGTGGTATTTCTCCTGGGAGGATGTTGGAGTTACCCTGACGAAGAGGAGAGCACATACAGAAGAAGCAGACATTTACAGCGGCACAGTTGTAATGGGGAATTCATCGGAAGAAAAACAGAAAACTTACAGTGCAGAGTGATGAGAGGCTCTGAGCCGATGATGACCTCGGGAGATCCCTGTCTTGAAAGCAAAAGAAGTTGAGATGCCCTCACTCTTATCGGCGACAGTAATGACAGTAGTTTCAGTCGTTCCAGCGTTATAGCTGACAGTTCAAATGAGTTTGTATCATTGTTATAACTCGGTGCAGCAGACTGTGTTGATTACAGAGGGAGAACACTCGAGTGTGAACAAATTTAAAAGCCACGTTCAGTGTGAAGTTGTCGACATGCAGCTGTGAGGCCCCTGGCTGTGGGCCACATCCATGCAGCAGAGTAAAGGGAGTCTATTCACACGACATGCTTCCCCCATCTCCCCCCTTCGGCTGCTGGATAATTGTAATCTCCCGCAGTCGGCCTCAGCCAACAGATGGCCCTGGAGACCCACTGGCAGATCATGATCACTCAGCTTGAAGTTCCCTCCCTCTCTTACTCTCTCTCTCTCTCTCTCTCTCTCTCTCTCTCTCTCTCTCTCTCTCTCTCTCTCTCTCTCTCTCTCTCTCTCTCTCTCTCTCTCTCTCTCAGAAACACACTGCTTTCATTCTCACCACTGTGGTGGAGCCGTTATTTTGTGCCATGCACTTCATTCAGCTTCATTCTAGTTATGTTCACCAGAGCTTTTCTCTGTAGGAAAGTGAAATAAACTCACTCTCATTGTGTCGCAATGCAAACACTTAGACTTCGAGTTCATTCTTAGGTTTTTTTGGATATGGGTTCATGAGCTATTTATGTGCCATCATTTTATATATTCTCATGAGAATAAGCTGTGTGGTGACAAATATTAAAGGTCAGATTCACTCCTACAGACGGGCAGAATTACCCACTGAGCCACGAAGACGTAACCCTTAACCAGAACTAAAAACAACACCTGAGAGCAGCGTGAATGTGAATGTGGATGATCAGTCATTGTTTTCCTCTCTACCTGCATACTCTGTCTCATCATTTAAGGCCCTCGCAGGAAGTATGCACACATGAACCACTTCCTCCTGGTCATCCACCACGTCGTACTCGGGCTCCTCCGTGTTGTTAAATTTGCCGCATCTGTCATCTCTGTTCCTGCCTGTCCTGTTGCGATTCTGTGGAGAGGAAATTGCAGTTTCTTGAAATTGGAGATACTAAGTGTGCGATAGACGAGCTTTATCTCCGTCTTGTAACACGGAGCTCTTAGACATTGTGAGCGTGTCGCCAAGATTTAATACAAGAAAGACTGCCTTTGACAACAATCTCCGCATGCGTCCATTGATTTATTGGAAACAAGTGTAATCTGGTTTAAAAACAAATGAAATCAGTAAACCTGATCACATTTGTGTCTTGCTCATTCCATCAACCATATATTCTGAGTCGACAGTGTTAGATGCTTTACGCGTATGCAGCGCTGATAAGCACAGGAAGCTATAAGGTGTTGTAACAGAACCCACGAGGGATTTCCATTTTACAGCTTCACACTTTACAGCCAGAGACTGACGTGCACACATTCACTGCCAGTCTGTGACACAGTGTTAATTAATAACAATGTCTATTTCTGTTCATTAATGGATGCACTGTGACTGCACTTTTGTGCAGCTGTGGCAAAGCTGGAATAAAGGGTGAGATCAGGATGAATACATTATGAGAGGGTGCATCAATTACCGCCAATCAAACCAGCTGCTCTCATTCAATTTAAAAACAATGTGTTTCACATCAGAACCGGTTCTTTTTTCTGTTGTAATGAAGAGGATTTTGAAATCCAATGATTCATACAACAACCACATGTTTGGCTGTGTAGGTGCACAAACGTCTTTTCTAAATAAAACACAAGTTCCGGTTCTTATATTGCAAGAGGTGGTTGGACAAGATTGACTCAAGCTTCTTGTTGTAGCTGAACAATGTCATGATTTTAACGATGAAAAATTGCAATGTTTAAAACAACTGTCCCTAATTGGCTGAAAAGCGTATCATAAAAAGGCACATTAATGCATTATTAGAAATAAACATACTCTGTACCTGCATTTTTATTATTAATTTGACTGCTCTCAGATCTGCATTAAAAGCATATTGACCTCTATTTTAGGTGAATTTATTATGCTCTAATATTATAGTGTTTAAATTCCAGCAAAGGCAACATATACTTTGCCACACAGGTCCATATTTTTAACAATTTAATACAAATATTCCTCAGCCCTTGTCTACTGTCATTGAGCACATTCTTGGCCAGTGTGCTGAACACGTCTAACTCATCGCTCTGTCTAGAGGCTGCAGATGGAGAAGGCACACTTGCAGTCTTCAGGTGGCTACAGGGATCGAATCAGCTGTCATCATCCTGCAAGCGGATGACAGTTACTGGTGGGGAACATTCTTCTCTTTAAACCCAGTACAGACTCTTGTGGTATTAGCATTACTGAATTTATTTCTTCAAATTTCCGTTTGTGATTAGCATGATCCTCGTTAAAGACAGAGAGAGGGAAAGTGCACAACCTGAGAAGAGTTCATGTGATTTTCGAAAGTCGATTATTTAAAAGGAAGCCTAAAGCCAGAAACTCGATATCAAGGAAAGCGTTTTACACCTTGTGCCGTTTCGCTGTGCTGCATTTCTGAGAAAGTATCACGAGCCAACGACGTGTAGAAAGTACATCATAAAAAACACCAAAAACATGATGGCAGGTTTCTCGAAAAGATATAACAGGTAACACAGTTACAGTGTTTCATTAATGTTATCAATGCTATTTTACTGTTTACCATAAATATGCATGAAAAGCATTCATAACCACAATAAAACAGTTATGTGGAGTGAGAACTTTAATTTAATCCTAAAGCATATTAATATTTCCTCTTTTAAAAAAATGTTTTCAAATAACTCCCTCAAATGACAGTGAAATATTATTAATCTTTTGAGCTTTCACTCATTTGAGAGATGATTATTGTATAAACCAGGGAGACTAAATAAATTGAAATATTTGTTCATAATTTTGCTTCAAAAGGAAGAATAATGCAACACTAAAGATATTAATCCTCATCCACATCGGTGTTGTTTTCTCTGTACACTAACAATGACGGAGCAGAATCTCACTCGTTCCTCGTTTTTGTGCTAAAAGGTAATTAACACAAGGGGGCTGCAGACTCTCAAAGCGTCCCCTGGGAACGTTCATGTGGAACCATCGAGGATACGGGTCGGGCGCCATAACTCACCATTATCACAGCAGCCGCATGGCTGTTCCCGCTCTCTCTGCAGCTAACGAGGGGCTGAAACAAAAATGAAAAACATTAGTTTGGTGTTCTGCTAAAGAATGTGTCCTTGGACTTTTCCTCCTCAACAGTTACACGTGCAGAAGAACGAGGTCTCTATATATAACTAAACAGAGCTGCTGTGGCCCCTCACTGTTTGTTCATCTGAGTTACAGTTCTAACATTCACTGGCAATAAACTATGTTGAAAATATTGATCGATTCACAATTTTATTTGACCACAAAGAGGAAAGGACAGATGCTGCTTGAACATGGAAATATTACAAAATCTAATATATTTGATTATTTTTTGCAACATCATGTATTTCTCTATATTAAATGGAACTGCAGTAAAATCTGAATTTAGGTAAACACCAAAAAAAATCCTTATTTACCTGAATTCAAATTGTATTGTTTGTATTCATATTCATCACTCAGTATTTAAAGTGAGACTTTGTGACAGAAAGAAAGAAAGAAACTAAGAAAGACAATTGAAAGAAAAAATAACAGGGTTCCCCTTTCAAAGTAAAACGTTGTTTAATAAACAGTAAAACAGTCCAGTAAAGTCGGAGGGTTTGAAAAGTAGCTAAAGGTTGCTAATGTTAGCTGACGTTTGGAGAGCTGCAGCAGTGTGACGAGCGTGACTGAGCACCACTATCTCGTGTGTCACTTGTGGTCACAGTAGCTGCTGTTCAGCAAAAGATACATAGTTTTACATGCACAGATCAGAGCGGCCAATTAATAACACAAAATAATATGAAAATTAATATTAACACAATCATTTTATATTGCTTTGCCAAGAGATAAAGTCTGGTATCATCAGCATAGTGTAGAAAACAAGTGCCAGCTAATTATGTAACATATTACACATTCAGTTAAAGCCATCACTATTACCATTGGTATTTGTAAATAAAAATGACAGTGCTAAGATGCATACAGAACATCAATATTAAATGTTATTTTAAGAAGGTACCACCTTGGCATTCATTAGAAGTGTCTCAGTATTAATCAGCAGTGTTGGTTTCACCACTTTCTCTTCAAAATATTGATCTTAAACCAACCGAATATCATTCGAAAAGAAAAGAAAAACAGTTTTGTCTCTTCAGACTGTTCAATTATCGACACCTGCAGATCCAAACAATTGCCAATTTTTCATTAACGCGTGCAAATGGTCTGCAAAACTGTGAAAGCAGCTTCCATGGTTGTGACAAATCACAGAAATATTCATGTTATTTTTGGACAGTGCAAACAAAGTTCCAGACTTTCTGTGCTCCACAGTGCCGTGAATACCACAGAGCGAGAAAGAGTGACATTGTTGTGATCTCAATCTGGATGACGAGAAGAGGACTGAAACTGACACGTGGGTCTTTTTAAGACATACTATCAATTTTAAAATCGTGTTTCCAGGGTGATAGGCAAGAAGAGGAAGAGAAACACAGGGTGAGCGCCAATCAATCACTCTTTGATTGACAGGTTTTTATCTTTGAATCCTTTTTGGCTGTGAAGGAAAACAAAGCAGGAAGCAGGAAGGAAACCTATACCGAAATAGAAGTGAGGACATCTAAGCGAGGCTCAGGGATTGCGACAATGCCAGGAGACATTACAGGCTACCAGCTCACAGTCCCACAAGGGAGAATCAAACTCAGTATTGGATTTGGCAGTGTGGTCCAACA
This sequence comes from Melanostigma gelatinosum, assembly GCF_949748355.1. NCBI lineage: Eukaryota > Metazoa > Chordata > Actinopteri > Perciformes > Zoarcidae > Melanostigma > Melanostigma gelatinosum. The sequence goes on from NC_136638.1 coordinate 22,297,414, forward strand.
CTCAGCGGGGCAGTCTGTCTACTTTGCAGAGCTTACTGGGCCATGGGAAGTGGTGTTGGATGAGACGTATGAAAAGGAGAGGAGATTAGATACTTGCAGTCAGCGTATGAGGTTGAGCAGTTAGTCTGGAGAATAAACTTCTGCCCCATGGAAATTGGGTGCAGAGGATTTGTGGCAACTCAAACCACCAGACGACTTAAGGATTTGTGACCTGGCTTTTCTACGGGAGTCAAGAAAGTATCAACTGCAGAGAGCGAGAAAGAGCTCAGTCTGAGGAGGGAAACAATGTCGACAGGGACCAAACTAGGACAAAACGTGGATCGTCTGTCATAGAATGTTACTCACTAACGTTCTCGTTGCTGTTGACGTACATATTTAGGTGTTTTGTGGCAGTAAATATGTATTTATACAGTTGTTTTTAAAAAGCCAGGACCAGATTTGAGTTTTAAAATGAATGAAAATGAGTGAATAAAACGATGAGTTCGGACCTTTTTTTTGTAAAAACAACGTGATTAAACCCCCCCCCCCCAATTCCTTATACATTGAGATGACGTTCATAAATTACATAAAATCTAAGAGCAAATGAAGTCTTGTTCTTGAATTTTAAACAAAGCAGGATTTGCAGTTCGAGCAGGAAATACCGCATTTGTCTCGTCTTTGAAGTTCATTACTTTTTATTTTCATCTATTTTTACAGATCGACTTTTAACTGATTTTCTACACACTCACAAATACAGCAGTTACTTACCTCTTTTGGAAGACTTGTCCAACAAGCAGACCGGCCTCAGTGCGTATCCAGCTAGTCTCTGCCTATTGGGTCAAATGTATTTGGTGACAGAAAGAGTCTGCAGTTTTCTTTTCTCTCGCACAGACCCACAGAAAACACCTGGGCTGCTTCAACTCTGACTGCCGGAGTTAAGCCGCCCACTGCAGTAAGCCGAAATGACTTCCTGTGTGGTGAATAACTGGCCTATAACCCGAGGTCTTCGCTGTTGTTTGAGACAGTAAAAGGCTTCTTTGTGGAGGGCTTCTTCTGATGCATCTGTGTTCTGATATGGTTATTATTATTTTTTAAATGTTTCTTTACATTCAATTTTTAGCATGAACTTTTTTTTTTTGCCTTTGATGAAGAGCCTCAGCCTTGGTCAGATTTTGTTGTGCAGTGTGAGCTAGTTTTCATGCAACATACATCTGAAAACCAGGTCCAGAATATTTGTTCAGTGCATCGGGGTCAAATGAATCTTCCAGTGCGACAGGTATTTCTTTTAATTTGAGCAGGAACATGGTGACATTTCAACATTTGCTCTGCCAAGTGCAAAAGGACGCAGGGTGACATTTACTCTTTCCATCAGATCATCATCTGGCTTCATTTCTATCGCAAACAAGAAGGTGAACCCAGATTACAGTATTTTATTCATGCCCTTTCAAAGCGATATCTCCCTTTATTTTCAGTTAATAGCATAAACACTTAATGGAGAGTCTACTGCCACGTAAGTTATACTTTAAACACTTTAAATAAATGTCCAGTTACAACATGGATTTGTTTTAGCAGGCAGGTTAACACAACAACCAAACGGCATTTAACTATTAATAGTTGTCATATAACAGCTGAAATGAGGCAGAAAAATCTGCTGAATCATGCTGAGAATATTAACACCGGTGGTGAAGCCGGGTTTTATTGGCCCGTGAACACGGCACACTGACAGTAGTGAGAGATATATTTAGGGGTAAGCATTACTCAAACTTATTTAAATCCTGAGTGCTTGTCCAGGAAATGACATGATATTCTGCTTAAAATCGTCATTCTGCAACCATTATGTGTAACACTCACCACGGTCACTTCCTAACCCTAAGGGAAGACAATAAAGTTTTTGGTCGCTCAGGCCAAAGATTACGGAAATCTCCCGTCAGTTGTGACATGGTTTGTATTTAGCGTCAGCCGCTGTCTACATTTGTGGTGGTAACATTGTGGTCGACTGTATAACGTTGAATATTCAGAACGTGCAGCCTCACAGCTGAGATTAGGGCCTATTCTGTAGTGTTGCTGTGGGTCCCTCATCGTGGACCCACAACTGTACTCTCAGTCAATGTCAGTGAACTGTGGTTAAACCGATTTTAGGTATTCATTTTTTGTGCTTGTTTCCCTCCGAATACAGTTTTCTTATCTGCCTATGACCAATCTGACCTGCATAACAATGTCTCCACATTCCAAGAATGCCACAATTAACGAGGTGAGTGTTATTAATATTGTTTTAAACAATAGAACCGATGGCAGAGCTACAAAACACAAGTTTAGTTTTTCCTTAAAAATTGTTATGGAGGCAAAAGTATGTTTTACAGGGATATTTGTGGACCCCAATGCATTTTAATATATTATAACGATGGGTCAAATGATTATGTTTAATGAAGTCAAATCTAAAGAGAATGATCAATTCAGCTCTACAGAATGTCAGATCGAGTGAAGATCATTATTTTAAAGCAGTTGAAAGTCTCATTAAAACATCGAAGATGTTGGCGATAAAGTTGTGCAACAGCTCTCAAACTACTTTACATTTTGGTTATGCATGCTGCCATGGTGCAGCGATCATACACGAGTTGAGGGCGACTTCTCTTTGATCAACACAGAAACTCTTCCTGTCAGAAGCGGGTTGGAGGCCCGGCCTCCTCCAAAAAGCGATGCAGCTGAGCACAGGCGCACAAGGTCAGCCTCTCTCCTGTGGTTTCTTCTGCAACGGTATAGCCTGACTTCCTGTGAAAGATTACCATCTAGCCTCTCATATTCTCACTGATGCTTATCTTTTGAGCCGCAAACGCCAACTCCCCGAACATCTCTACACCTTGGCCCCCAGCGACAGCCCCATCGGCCTGACAATCTGGCAGCTCATCCTGTGTCCGCAACCCCCCCTCGTCCTCCTCCTAGCAGCCAAAAAAAAATAAACCGACCTCCCCTCCTCTGTCCTGGACCTGTCACTACGAAATAAGATCTGTGGTCCCAGTCCGGGGGGGGGGACACAGAGGTTGAATATGGGTGAGGTGTGTGCATGTGAGGGTGTGTTTCATTGGTTAATACAACCCAAGTCCTTCATGCATTCACGGGCATCTCACTGCAGTTAAAGTCGTGATGTTGAATTCCACAGGAAGGATGCATAAATGATCAACCACATGAAAAACAAGATCAAGAACAACTGCAGAGGAAGTCAGAATCAGGTTCAGAATCAAGTTTATTTTGAAAAAGACCGTATACCCCAGAAGATGAATCTGATCGACTTCTGAGATCTCTTGACTTTTCCTTAAGCGCCACGAGCGTGTTGACTTTTGTGGTTTTATGTGAAATATCTCACCAACTATTGGCTGGATCGCCATGATATTTTATAAAGACATTCAAGTCCCCCTCAGGATGAATTGTAATAACTTTGTCATTTGCTGACATTTCACTAAACGCCACCATCAGGTCAACATTTTAATCTGCCCAATAGTTTAATTGACCAAATATGACCAAACTCAGCAAATGCCAGCATATCTCTTCAATCAAGATACAAGCAAGATGTCCCGAAGAGGACAGTTAATGGACACTCAGGGCTGAAACTGTGCTGTAATCGTATAGACAACAGAATTAGAGGCAACTGTAAAGAACAGTTTTCTTTTCTTTTTGCTTAAGATGCTCATTCATATCAATGAAACGAAAAGTGATTCGAGCAGTTTATAAGGAGCAAAAGCGGCATAGAGGGGGTCGGGGCTTGATAATTGTTCAAATATGACCATAACTGACAAATAATTGTCATCAAAAGGCCTTCATAATCCTTTTAACATATGAAAAGTGATGGCAGTAACATTAAAAAAGAATTAAGAATTAAAAAAAGAGATACAGGGAAAGAGATTCAGACGCTGTTCGACCCTCTAAGCACTTCGGTTAAAGTGCACTGACACCCTTAATAAAACAAAGACATTTACAAAAACGTTCTGTTTTGTTTGACTAAAATCTTTGTTATGGCAGGACTGATCAGTTTAGGTTGTCGTTTTTCTTTTAGCCCGACTTCATTGCGTGCTCTCCACTTCTGAACCCAAACTTACACAGTCACTCTTTGTCTTGGCTTAATTATAGACGGTATACTTGGTCACCGGCGAGCCCAGCAGTTGTCTTTCCTAATCTCCAGCATAAAAGAGAAAGATGAGACAGTGTCATACAGCCAGATAGATAAGATCAGAGCGAGGGAGAGGGCAAGCAGTCTGGCCAGTGTGGCTATCTCTGGTGAGAGTGTGATTCAGCAGCGTGAATAATTAAAGCAGGGAGCGGTGATAGAAATCTGTAGACGCCGGGGTCGAATAATACTGGACGGATATCGGGGGCCTTTGGTGCGGGGAGGTGGCGGCCGAGACGACATTAGTCACTCTCCCCGTGCCCCGGGCAGCCGCCAGGGCACAGAGCTGAAGGTCAGCCAGGTGATGATGGATGGACACAGAGACTGGCGGTGGCTCACCGCTAAAGTTGACTAGAAAACGAATGTCCTGTACATGAAATAGTATCCGCATGGAGGAAGATACCTGATCTGATACTGCAGCGGTGTGTCTTGGCCCTGTGAAGTCCGTGAAGGGCTGAGGTCCCCCTGCTTGAAATTATGCTTTATTCCTTATAATTACACCTGTGTCTCTGTCTGTGTGCTGCAGTTCAAAGCCTCACACTAACAATGTTCCTTTTATCTCCCCTACATTGTTCTTTGTTTCTCTGAACCAGATGTCTCTCATGTCGGCCGCATAGAGACTCAGTCAGCTGTGACCGTGAGTGTACAGAAGAGGATGTGATATTTTCGAGAACCAGTGATATGCAAACAACCACAGCTGCCTCCTTGCTGGCCGTTTTATTCATGGGTTTTATAAAAACAAAAATTTGACATTTGTTAGTCTCGCAAATGATGCTGCTCCAAATATAGGCCGCGGGTAGCCATCACAGCATACAGAAAGTTGCACTGAAACAAGCCTCCGCATGAACTGAACCACAAAAGAGCGTCCTCCTCTTCCCCGAGCATCAGTGTGATGGTACTGTAGCTCGCTCTCTCTCGCTCTCTTAGTCCGTTCATTATAATGGCAGCAGTGTGTCGACAGAGCCTCCATGACGGCAAGGAGCCCCATATTCAGGTCAACTCGCAGCCAGAAACGATTCCTTGATTATTCCTTATTTATCCCAGTCATTCCCCCTGCTGTGGCGTGAAGTCTCAGGAAGATGTGTGCCTGGGTGAGAGGAGCCAGGGCTAATGATGAGCTGAGAGCGCATCGTTAGCAGGCGAGGAGCTGCGCTTCACCCCACTCAGAAGACACATTCAAATCATGGGCAGCTCAACATCTTATTCAAGCCACTAATGCAAGCAAGTAAAGCTAATGTGGAGGAGTTTACTGGGTTGTTTACATTATTATAATCGCCCACTGTGCAGCCACTAAAAGGCCGAGGGAGATGAGATTCAAAATGTGGGGAGCAAAAATGTGTGTTTGCTTGCAGTGCAGCACATCAGTTTTCAATGAATGCCATCTACATATGCAAGAAGACGAAGTCTGCAGCCACGAGCTTCTGACAGGCTTTGCTCACAACATGCTCACATTGACAAAGCTAACCTGCTGTTTTTACGAAGGAATACGTATCCTCACACAACGATTCATACGCTATTTTACCAAAAGTTACTCCTCATTTTTCGTGCGTTTTTTTCTACGAAAGTCCAGCAACAAGTGTCAATCTCCACTTGTTACATGCCTACGGTCTTTTGAAAATGAACTTGAAAATAAAGGTTTGGACAGCAACTACTTGGTGAGGTTTAGGTCGTCGTTTGGGTTCAAATAACTGCAGAATGGCCGTTACAAGACGCAAGTTACGTGACAAATACATCTACATTGGCCTCTAAGGTTTAACGTGTTAGCATGCTAACATTAGCACTGAACACACTGCTGAGGCTGATGGGAATGTCATTGTTGCTGCAGGTATTTGGTCACAAAGTATTGAAAAAAATGAAACATTTGACAACAATAATAAAAGACTTACAGACATGACTGTGAAGTAACATTTATTTGATCTTAAGTTTTTGTGTAATGGGGACATTTTCAGCATTGACTCTAAAAAGTATTAAACTTAAGCAAGAGTTTCTTAATTTGAAAGCATTGCCAGGTTTAAATAACTTCTGATGTTTGAGGTCACTGTTCATTTATAAAAACAATACATGTATGAGTTACCTGCAGCACGTCTCAGCAGCTGGTCATCGCTTCTCTCATCATGATGTACAGTCAATGAAAGGTTTAATGGAATCACATTTAAAAAAATATTTGAATGATGCCACTCAGAGGCACAACATCATGTGTTATATGTAAAGTTGGTTGTAAGGTTACAAAGATATAAACAATCCAAATAATTAGTCGCAGGTAGTTCAGGATTTTATGTTTTTCAGATGTAATAGATCAAATTCAAGACACAGAATCATCCACATGTTCACAAGAAACATCTTCATATCATTTCCTGAACATCGAGGCAACAAAAAGTCCATTTGATTAAAATTTCCTCGTGCATTCATTTCCTTTTAATGTGGTGCATCGCCGAAGTACAGCTCTCATCGATGCTCCATCTGCCTGTGGTGAGGAACACAGATACCATCAGCGTGTGTTTTCTGTTCAAATAAAACAAGTAAACACACATTCAAACTCACAGAAAATTGCAAAAGCACCTGCTGTTTATTGAATAGGCGAGAGCCATAAAATGAGAAATGACATTTCTCTGCATCTTCTGTTCTTTTAATAAAAGCTATACTGTAGATTTTGCATTTACAGGACGCTTGCTTTGCTTCCAAGTTGTCCGCGGTCTTTTCTGTTGTTTCATCAAAAGCAACACATTAAGTCTGTTCCTAATGAATTCTTGTAGTTATTTACAATTATATGCAAGTAAATTAGTTAATAACAGGTTGTTGGTGTAAAAAGAGTCTTATTGCCACAAAGGATGAGGACATGAAACCGATGAATAAAAGAGGATCGGGGACGGCAGAGATGAAGCTGGAGTGGGCAGATAATGAGGGGGAGCGTGGAAAGCAGCAAGGAGAAGCTGGTGTGCAGGCTAATGGTGATCCGAAGGCTCAAGAAAAACAGGTTACAACACAAGGAAGCAAACACGAAGAATTAACGACACTGAGTTTTGTCGAGACAACAATCTGGTGTCTCCAGACTCTGGTGTGGTTGGAAAGCCAGAGTAGATATACAGCGCGGCTGAGCTGATGAGAGGCAGGTGTGCTTGATGAGCTGATTGCAGACAGGTGAGCTTTATGAGCAGAGTTGGGAGCCTAGAGAATGAGGAAGGGAGACCACACCAGCACACACAGACAAAACTAAACACAAAGAGAGAGAGAGAGAGAGAGAGAGAGAGAGAGAGAGAGAGAGAGAGAGAGAGACAACACCAATTGCTTTGGAAGGTCAGGCTTGTCACATTGCAGTACAATGGGTTTACATTGTAGTTACTTAAAAGCCTGATGTGTCTCATACAGACTGCCTTGTGTGTCAATATCTGACGCCAAGGGGCCCGATAAAGCGACGGCATTGAATGCCCTGGGAACGAGAAGTGGCTGACTCGGACACATAAAAGCCAAGATGAGTTACAACTTCAGAAAACTTTGCAGAAACTAGAGCGGTCACATTACTTTTACCCTCTGGACAATCAGTTAGTTAAAGGGCTAAAACTCTGTGTGCTCTTGTCTTGACTTTAAAAAAGAGCTACTCAAATATTGGATGCATGCAGGTAGGTGCACACACACACACACATACACACACACACACACACACACACACACACACACACACACACACACACACACATACCATACTAAGTAGGAGCCAGGCATTTCTCTGGCAATTCCAAATGAGCAACACTGGGACCAGGAATAATGGATGAGGTCAAGTCTAATTACTGCAACATCTCACGACCGTTGAATCCTGGTCCTTACTCTCCGGCCACCTCTGGTCCGGTCACATGTGTAATAGCCTGTTGGGAGAGCAGGCATCCGTCTCCCCGTTGCTGACGTAGTTCAGCAGGCTCACAGTTCAGTTCCCCGCTCCGGCTGCAGCCTCCAGTAAATGTGGCTCTCCATCACCCCCCCGACACAATCCATCCCCATTAACTTCAAGCAGGTGCAGCCTATTTCATCCTCATTGCTTACAGTGTCTGAGCCAGACAGCCACTCCATTCACATAATCCACGGATCTCAATGTGTTCTGCCCGGGTTCAAGTGGTTTAAAGGACACGACGGGGCAGAGAATGGAAGTTAATTGACTGTGCGATGGCTTTAATGACTTGATCCCGGTGCGAGTGTGAAAACCATCATGAGATCCTCTGCAGACTGTGAGATCCGCGGCTGCAATTAGGGAATGATATTTAACACTGCTGCTCAGTGGAGATGTGCCGTCCATGCAAATAATGTATGACAATATATTGAGAATGCTCACACGCTTGAAATGCTGGTGATATGACGATACAATAATAGAACTAGCAGCTCCTGTTGAGGCTTTTTTTTAAAACCTATTCCTAAACCCTGCCTGACCTTTTTAACCTTAGAGGGACCACATGTCCAATCAAGTAAAGTTACTTTTGTTCATATAATCCAGTATCACAATCTAAAGTCACAATCTGTTCAACATATGACACCCTTAATCCAATCAATTGTCGCAGGATGAAGGTGGTCATACCCTTCGTCCTTAGACAATTGATTCAGATGAAGAAAAACTCCCAAAAAGACCCTTTAAGAGGAAAAAAGTCATGGGTCATAGGTTTGTATTTAACAGTATATTGTTTGCATCTTGCAATAAATATTAATATGTTTTTGATCACTTTGTGTTGTGTCTATTTGCCTGTTCTGTTCAAAAACGATGTGGTTTGAGGCACTGCTGGCCTTTCAATGTCATTTATAAATGCTTTGTAAGGCATAAATAGTCCTCACTTTAGATGAGCTCACATAAAACACTTTACTAACGAGTAGTAACTACCTTAATAAATCATGAATTAATCATGAATTGCAGTATTAATATGCATTTATAAAGCATATATTAACATAGTCCCTAACCATTATATATATAAATGCATGAATAATGTACATCTAAATAAGTTATTAATCATTTACTAACACTTTATAAATTATCTTATTAGTCATCTACAACTCCTTAATAATTGGTTTGTAAAATATATAATACATTTACAAATGGGGAATCCATCATTTATAAAGTATGAAAACACAATAATGAAACATATAATAGACGGGCTTATTAATCAAGAATGAAACCTTTATAACTGTTGTTATGAACTGCAGACTAATGAATTATGAATGTAGGAACAATGCTTTATAAATGATGAATTAAGTGTTTACTCACACTTAACTAATAGTGTGTAGTTATTATAAAGTGCTACCGTATGTTTTATTAAACTCTGCTTTATTTAATTAAAATTAACATTTTCATAAAAGTGCAGCAACATTATGAAAGGGGTTGCACATATGAGCTGTGTGTTTCTTTTGTAACATGTGGTGGAGGTCGATGCCGTGAACAGTGCCGTGATCAAACACGCTCTCATCCTGCTTGTTTATCTACGTCTCTTCGTGCTTTTCATGTTGCATGCCGTGAGGTTGATTGTGGGCTGTTGTAGTTTACAGAGGAAGTCTCAGAGGAAATGTAAAACCGTGCATACAGCAGACAACTTCTCATGAAGTCGATCAAAATCATTCACAAACTCCGAGTTCTGGATCAGTATGTTTGGCTCATATAATTGTGGCTGTCGGCTTCTTTAACTCACAGTCTTGCATTTATACTTGAGTTGTGTTTACTTATTCCCCTTGTGTAGTAAATTAAATGTTTGTTTTTTTGCAGTCACCACTTGGTGGTGCCAGCAATCACAGATCATTAATTTCTCTGGTTTACTCAATAAATGGATTCAACAGCATTTTATTATAAGGTATGTGGGATGGCAAGGTAGGAAAATAACTAAAGTGTGTTTTTATCTTTGAACAACTGAAAGATCTCCGGACATTTTGTGAAAATACACATAGATGCAAGAAGACTAAGAAAGTGCACCATGTCTAAAGTAAAAGTAAAACCTTTTCTGTTCTTTAATTGCTGTCTCAGAAAACAACTGGTCCCAGGTGTCAAAAAATAAAATGTTTTATTAAGAGAGTTTTAGTCCACAAACTTTGTGTTTATCGTCGTTGAAGAGGAGCAGCTGTGAAACTCCTTCACCTTTTAAGTAGAGAGAACATCTTTGAACTTGTGTGCTGTGGCCAGATGAGGCTTTCCTTCCCCCGAGTAACACACACGCACACACACACACACACACACACACACACACACACACACACACACACACACACACACACACACACACACACACACACACACACACACACACACACACACACACACACACACACACACACACAAAAGACTGACTTTGAGGCAGGTTTGGTATTTCAGGTCTAGTGCTTCTAAACTGGAAAGGTTGCAGTGTTTCAGTTACTTTGTTCACCGAAGCCTCTTATGGTTCAATTTACAAGCTGAGGATATAAAAATGGCGTGACTGACCTGTCTGATTATATTACCAGGTCACTGATCACAAGTCTTAATTCAAACTGTCGCTGTGGGCATTTTACTGAAAGGAGTCTGTGAAAGTATTTTCTTTTATGCTGGAGAAGTCTATGTGGAAACAAACGTTTCAGTGACTCAAAGACATCTTCCTCCCAGAGGAATTTTAGACATGACATTTTTTTGGCAACATGAGTGAAAAGTGGCTTACCTGAACACACTCAAAGACACAATACAAGCATAAAAATATAACAAAGATATTTGAGATAAATAACCCGAGGAAAACACCAAAGAGAAATATCAATTATGACATGTGTTTCTGCATACTTTGAAATAAGAATTGTTTATATGCAAATTATATGATAAATGGTGCCCAAGTAGCAGAAAGAAAATCAATTCTACAAGCCTAAAGTGTTTCCTGAAAAGTTCCAAGTGAATGAGTAATTGCTGTTTCATACTAATTGCGTGATTCCCAGTAATAAAGGACAAGGAAAATACAAGGAATATTGTTAACTCAGCCAGCAAACAGGTTAGCTTAGCTTAGTTTAGCAAATACAAAATCGAAACGGGGTAAACAGCGAATCAGCAAATCCATCTGCCAACACTTCTAAAGCTCACTGATTAAACACATTATATGTTGTTCATTTGTTTAGAGTGTAACAATTACTGAAAGTTGTGGTTTCCTTGTAACCGGTATTGTTTTTTACCTCTGCACTCAGCCAGGCTAGTTTCCTTCTGTTTACAGTCTTTATGCTAAGCTCAGTTATCCATCTACATGTTTATAATGTCAAAGGATACAAGCCAAAATCCTGAACTATTCCTTTCATTTATGATGTTCAAATAAAATAAACTGATGGATCATGTGATATGGCACTACGAGGGAAGTACTTCAGTGAAGAGAGGAGGAGTGGGAGGGAAAATGGACCAAAGCAGAAAAGGAGGGTGAGGAGATGCTTAATGTGCACCACAGATTTTGTATATTTCAACGTGCTCAAATTAAATTTATGTTTTTCTGTAATGCGATTTGAGAAACATGACGTTCCTGCACCTTCCACCGCTCCTGGATTAATACCTCACGAGTTCCCAAACTGTCCCGCTTGGGACTGAAGGAAAAGAGCAGCAACAGTGCGGCAATGGTATAAAAAAAAGCATTGGCAGTGCTGCAACGGCTTCATCTGCACATGACAAGCTGAAGAAGAACACGTTTTTTGAAGCTGACGGCATCGTGAAGTTTTCCATGCGAAACTCTGTTCTACATATTCGAAGCAGCTGTGAGCAAGGTGATGAAATGATTACATCAAACTGAGACATCAGGGAGCTCTTACAGTCCTGTTATGTTTTTGTGTGCACTTTATTCCATATCCTACATTACATATCTTATTGTACATTCAGAACTAAACACGGAGAAGCAGCGTTCAGTTTCTCTGCTCCACATATCTGGAACAAAGTCCCAGAAAGCTGCAGGTCTGCTGAGACCCTCAGCTCATTTAAATCAAGATTGAAGACTTTTCTGTTTGCTGCTGCCTTTAATTGAACTGTCTTTAATTTCCTCCACTGCTTTCTTGTGTTTTAATGACGGGTTTTAATGTTTCAATGAATGTTCTTAATTGTTTTTAAATCTCCTTTTCTTTTGCCTTATGTTTTGATGCTTTTAATGGTTTTATGTGAAGCACTTTGAATTGCCTTGTTGTTGAAATGTGCTATACAAATAAACTTGCCTTATTGTTTTGGTTTTAGTTTGAGAAAGTCGTCAGTGATTAGTCTCTTTGTTTTTTTCCCCCACATTATTTTCATAGCGTGTAAGAGGTTGGTTTGTTCAGTGTACATTTGGTGCATGCAGTTCAGTTTTGATAAATGTTCACATGTGTGGTTGTGTCAGTGTTTGTGTATGATAACTAATTAACATGTGCTTCTTGTTTCTTTAATCTGCACAAAATCAAAGTGTAATCCTGCGTCTTATGCACTGGACTACTTGACCAGGAGATGTTATTTCCTGCAGTCGCAATTATTGAGCTTTAGAAGTGCTACTATGTGGATTTATTTGAATGTTTGGATGAGCCAGGCTCGCTCGCTGTTTCCCCCTTTTGCCGGTCTTCATGTTAAGATAAGCTAACTGGCTGCTGGCTGTGGCTTCATACATATCGTACAGACTTGAGAGTGGTATCGAACCTTCTCATCAAACACTCGTCAGGAAAGCAAATTATTTCCAAAACGTGTAACTAAAGCCTGAGTAATATCTCAGTCCATTGAGCTGTTCAACAACATGCAGCACGCCATATGTACTGTCCATGCAGATACAGTTCGAGCACAGCCAGGTGTACAACCAAACACGCCTTCGCACTTACTGTGAGATCTCACACATTCTCAGGGTCAAAGGTGAAATTCTCCTCCAAGCTATGCGAGCTAACAGGAATGTGTGCAGGTAGACTGCAGCTGTGACATTTCTCCCGTAAACAGCAGAAGGTTGTAGCAGCAACTGTAAGAAACAGTGGAGCGCCTGCTCGGAGAGAAGCAAACCACAAAACCAGCTCTGCCTCTGCCTTCCTAATCCCTCCACCTCTCTCTTTTCATCTCTCTTCATCACTGGAATTCCAAATGGGCATGAATGTTTTTCCTGCCCGCTTTTCTCAAAGCTGCGTATTAGCAATTGCATCGCGCGGCAAATGGCATCTCCGAGGTATGGGGCCGACCTTTATTCCTCTGCAGAGGGCACACCAGCAAATCCATTTCTCCAGAGATGCGGTTCACTGAATAACAAATCACGGTGGCAGACGTGGCTCTCTCTCCTGTTCAAGAAGCCTATTGCTAGAAGCTTCCTTCACAGAGACTGTAACACCAGGGGTTTATTGTGAAGAGAAGGGAGAGGACAAACACTGGGAATGAAGGGAACTGTGCCTCCAAACACGGGGAACCCACTCGCTTCTCCTTTCTTCAATTCTCCGCTGATAATAGTCTTGGTAAATTACACATATTACCAGTAATGATGCCCCGCTGTTCGCACATCCACGCAACACACCCTCGGCATCATCAGGGAAAATGCACAGCCCCATTTTTGCTCTGATATCTCACAGCTTCTGCACATATTCCCGTATCTCATTTCCTATGTTCTCCTCCTCTCGAACCAAATTAACTCCGAGGAATATCAGCTACCTGTCAAAATGTGTTAAGGTGGCTCACATTTCACGAAACACCGTATCTCGCTTCATGACCAATGTAACGTTATTTACACCCTGCAAATAAAATGGCTCTGGCACTGTCGCCGCCGATAAGAAGCCTTTAGTCGTGGAAGAAGGTGACAGCAGCCAGATTACAAGCTGGTGATTTACTTTATTCATTCCTGTGACCTAGAAAAGAAGACCACTTTCAGGATACGTCGCTGCTCCACTGCAGACAGACCTGATTTGCTGTCTGGCGTGTTTTATTGAATCTTCTCCCCAAGAATTGTTCAAGCAACTTTCCTGTGATTTGAGAAAAGATTAGCTTGCAGATTGAAGGAGATAAGATTTACAGCATTCGAAGGAACTCATTTTTTACAACATGGTGGCTCTGTGCTGACCTGGATTGCATGTCATTTCTGTTTTGTTGACATCTGCGGAGACTACGCTTCACCCCAGGTCTTATTGTCATAATGTAGAGATTCGGGAAAGCAAGTCTGGCAAAACATCGTTTATCTGCGGAATCAACTCAAGCCCCCTAAAGCTTTCCATTATAAACTTCAGTTTCACATGAATCATTTCAAATGCTTTTCTCTGAGTCAGACACAAAGTAAATACATAAATTAGCCCCCTGGAATAGCTGTTGTAGCTCGCTGCTTAGGGATCTACTACGTTAATAGAAATATTACACACCCAAAAGTGGCATAAGTGACGTCTTTCGATGAAGCTGTGTGTTTCGTATCGGGATCTTTCTCTTCTGGTAAAATACGACTTGATTGACGTGCAGAAACATCATCTGAGTAAATCAAACAAAGCACAATTGCTTTTTCCGAAATAATAAATGAAATATGAATTGGTCATTTCACTTTGATGGCCACATTTAATGCACCTAAGTAAACAGGTGTTGGGTCACTATACAGTTAGCGAATCAAGAGGGACGCTTTCTGAATTTGTGTAGCTGGACACAGAAACAAGAGTTTGTCATTTGGAGAGTTATTTTGCTGGAGTTGTGTTTCCCTTAACTTTACAATGAAGGTGATAAGTGCAAAGTAAGCTTGAACCAGAATGGGCACAATCATAAGAACAAGTATTTTCCCTTTGAATAATGATGCACAGCAGCCTTCGCTGAACCTATAATCCTTCTGTGTTCAGGTTTCTCTCCACTGGTCACTTTCCTTGTGAGATCTAAAAAAGTTTTGGGAACTTGAGGCAAAAAGAGAATTGATTTCAATGACACATGGGACACAAAGGTGCTAAGAGCCTTCAGAGTGCATGTAGGATCACTCTCTTCTCGTCTCTTCCACGAAGTTGTTGCACGCAGTCTTGCGGGGATGCCCACAGCTACATCCTTATAAGTGCATCACACACTCCCATGTAGGAGGCAGGTTACACACACGGATGGATGAGAAAGGGCCTTGTTAAATAAGAGGAGGGCCTACATGGTGAAATGGAGCAGTGAGGAGTTTTATGCACTGCCTCCTCTGCAGTGTTGGTGGACCGCCAGCATCACCATAAGCAGTCAGTCAATAGGCTGACTCAACAGTGTGTGAAATTAAGAGGGAAATAGAAGTAGACAGACATTAAGCCTCTCTCCCACTTCCCCTTCATCCTCTCAGACGCCAGACAGCGGCTAATGCACCCCCTGGAGCCCCCACACACTGCTATCACACACCAGCAGCACCACAGCCCCACTTCTTGTCGTCTGCGCCTCAAAAAAAAAGAAAAGAAAAAAGACACACAGTGACCTTCTTCGGCAGCTTGAACGTAAATACGACACTGAGTTTTCTGAACGTCTGTTTCTGCGAGTTTCAGGTTTAATTCAACCTGCAGATGGAAGTGTAAACATCTTTTGCATGCAGCCAAATGTCAGAGAGCTCCAATCTGCTTTCTGCAAGATGGGGCTTTGTTTGAGTGGTGGTTCTTTTCTGTACATATGGAGAGGATGAAGACAAATATACACTTTGTGCCACAAACATAAGAAGCTGAATTTACGACACACAAAAAGCACAAAAAAATCACAGCAATACATCATGTTACGATTACAACTCCCAATAAAACCAGCCATCTATTGTCAGACGTCTACCGGGAATATGTTTTGAATATCTTTTTTCCAGCTCCTTGATATGTTAATGCAGGTTCTTGTTTTTCAGTCAGAAACAAAATCCTTTCTGCTGAGAGCCTCATTTTGTCAATGCAGGGAGGAGTCACATCTCCATACCAAATGCCTGGATTGGAATGAAACTGCTATTAAGGAAATTCGGAGCAACGGCCTAATGATAAAAACTTCAGTTGCCAAGGTAATATGCAAAACAGTCTCATTGACTCTGAGTTGAACGATGAGAACCGTCAAAAGGGAGGCTGGAGAATCGAACCGTATGCTGATGAATGAAATAAACTTTGCTACTTCACTTTGTTTGATAGTATATATTCATTGTCCAATCAAAAAAACGCTGAATATGTTTGATATATAGCTCTCAGTTTGACAGATTGACAGGAAGCTACCAAACTAATTTCAAATAACCAGTGGTGGAAAGTATTTACTCAAGACCTCTGTACAATTTTGAGGTACTTCTTTAGTTTTATAGTTCTACATTTTAGAGGGAAATGTTGTACTTTTCACTTCAACTATAGCTACAGTTGGATTTACTTTGAAAATTAACATTTTGCAGAGAAAATCACATTTCAGTATAAAGCATGATGCCTTTAAATTTATTAAAATGAACGTCACCCCGACCGGATATAACACAAAAATGCTTTTTAAACATTTATGCATCAGAGTTGTGGGAGGATAAAAAGGATAAAATGATCTTTCAATTTAATTGAATATACTGATCTATATATATTGCAATGCAGTTCATTTAAGATTTAGGAAACCGTAAGTAGATCAGCGCCACTTTTTTGCTAATCTAATGAAATAAATACATGTATGTCATCACATAGATGAAAAATCCTTTTCATGTAGTAATTTGCAACAATGCAACCAAATATATTCAATGTACAAATACTTTGGACATAGTGTCCGCTTGAACGCTGTGCATCAGTAATAATACTCCACTACGATGTACAGTAACTTAACACTAAGCATTTAGTTGCATCACGATTACTTTAACTTCTGAAACTAGTTGTCGCTAAATGCAGGACTTTAACTTTTAATTGAGTGTTTTTGATTCTTTGAAAAAGTAAATGATCTGAAGACTTGGATATAACCATTTAGAAGAAGGTATAAATTCTATTATCATTGACATATTTTAAACTTCAAGTCCAAGGGGACTCGAGAAACCACTAGAGGGAGCAACAATACATAAACAAATGCAAAGTAGTGAGGAGCGTCTCTGTGCAGTTTACAGCCTCAACATGGGCAAAAGGTTTTGTTACTTATTCTTTAAGATGCTGGTATTTCAGAATTCAGATTCCAACACTAAAATGATTATAAACCAGAAGATGCCATGCTCATCAAGTTTGTTTTCTTTCCTTCACCCGTCCTGATGCAATCAGATTCAGTCCACTCACTGAGAGCATCTGGCTGAAGATGAATGCAAGTGGCTGAGAGCTAAGGGAAGACAATGTCTGCACAGCCTCTTCAAATAGGTATTGACCAAAAGGGGAAAAAACTGATGGGATTTCATTGACCTATGGCAAACTGCACCGTGTAACTCAACCAGATCAATGTCCTCGCTCCCTCTTTTCTCCCTTCACCCCTCTCTGGGGGACTTTTAATGCTCAAATTTGTTCTTGCGGGGGAGCACCTGAAAACGTCAACAGATGTGGGAGAAAGTGTTCTGTGAGGCTCCTCAGGATTGTTGGGGAAAGCGTTTGATCCGCGAGATTCTAGGATGGCGAACCAAGTTTTGGGCTGATGTTGTATATTCCTCCTCCGACATTAGAGGGGGTGTTAGTAATAGGGAGATTCTGTTGTGGGGAAGATCCTGCACCGATGCAGCATTACGTTTCTCTCGCTCTGAGAGACATTTTGTATTCATGCCGTCAACATGCTGCCATTATGTTCTGTGAACCAAGGTCAGCGGTTGAAAATATCTGATTGAATCTTTCTGGTTGATTTGTCATTCTGAATTTCCAGAAGGAAAAGTGTGCCAGGTCAAAATCTCAGACTTACAACAGGCACAGCAAAGATAATGTCAGTGTTTCATGTCTGCTGTGGTGAGAAAGGTTGTCAGGCCTGAAGCCAAGAGCCACGGAGGAGTTTGTTGATCAATACACTCTTACAATCATATTATTATGGTTAGTATAATCTTATTTAACTTGAATACAGGTAATTGCTTATTTTTTTGTAATTACAGCGTCATCCACGTGGGTCATCTGGAAAAATGAAACCTTCTGTATCAACTGCGACAATTTAATTTAACGGAGCGATGTTTTGATCTGAAATAAATCTTCAGAAGTTATTCAATACTTGACTGGGAGCCTGGAAGGTTTTTTTTTTTAGATGTGCACAGTCTGCAGTCTTGTCCTAAAACAAGACTGAGAGTCTACAGCCCCGCTAGCGGCTCTGTGAGGATGTGAAATGTATCTGTGCTCTTTTAAATCTTAGTTATAAGGTGTTGATGTGCTGACTACAGCTGAGGTAGAAAGGTGATTTATTTTGCAGGTATTTTGTCATGAACAAAACAATTGGACAAGTTGAAATTTTGACCTGGGGGATCACGAAAGTCATTAAGGTTCATCCTCTGGGGATCCTACATGGCTGTGCAAATGTTCATAGCAATTCATTCAATAGTTGCAGAAATATTTCAGCTCCATTAAAAAAAGAGAAATACTTTGAATGTTCCCTTGAATATATTTTACTTTCTAACCAGGAATATGCAAGCAGATCCATGCTGACAATGACTGAAGAGCTCAAGTTTACGAGCTTCACATTTATTTCCCGGGAAAGAAAATACAGTTGTGTTTGCCTCTTCAGTATAAAACCAACAACACGTCAGAAAAACTAAAACAACATGATATGAATTCGTGGCTGTGACTTCTTAGCTGTTAACAAAACACAAGAGAACAATAGAGAATGAGAAGGGACTTTAAATGGCCATGTTTCAATGAGTGGAAAGATCGTATTATCATTCTCCAGGTGAGAAGCAATATATCAGTCGTGCAGGTCATTGGACTTTAAGACTCACGGGTGAGGGGATTTGGTCAATCATGGAACAGCCGATTGATTTTCCTCTCTTTATTTGCAGCACTTGGCAAAAGGCAGAGGGAAATTTCCCTCTCTGGGCACACTGATTCAATGAAATTCTGTCTTTATGCAGCAAGCTCACCACCTGTTTTCCATTTTCTTTGGGTTGACATTTGGGGATATGAAACATGTTTGTGAAATGCTTCAAGAAATGCAAACAAACAGTGTAGAAAACAATGTGGTTTGACTTGGAGGAGTGCGTCTCCTGTGATAACTGTTGCTGGAATGTGAGGAGATTGAATGTCAAATCAAAAAAGCCTTTTCTTCAATGCATTCGACTGTGTTTCTGTAAGCACTGAAATTCCATCCAGGGTTTGAGTGAGGGGCACATTTACAACATGAGATTCACACAATAAGACTCACATTTCAAGCCCTGGCTTGGCAATAATAAGCGACACAATATTGCTAATTACAATATTTGTTCAGAGCAATAAATGAATGCCAAATAAACACCTTTAAATATCCTAATATGAAATCCTCGCAATAAATAGCTGATATTTGTAACTCTAAATAGCCTACAGCCTAAAGTCCCCCCAACTACTGTAAGAGCAAGACCCTCAGTCTGGCATTTAGTTTAGTCTTTTGTCTCTTTGTGGATGTTTTGCGTCTCTTTGTGGTCCTTTTGTATTCTTTTTGCTATACATTGTGGTAATTATGTGTGTCTTTGTAGTTGTTTGTGTCATTTTGTGATTGTTTTGCATCACTATGTGGTTGATTTTTCTCTCTGTGATCGGCTTTCCAACAAGAAATGCTAACAGTGATCTCATACAGAGGCTCTGATACCAACAAGCCAAATATTATATCACATATTGTTACAATGGTTAGGGGGGTGCACCAGGGGGGGAGGGCCTTTCCCATCCCTGGTCCCAGCCTTCCTTTGTCATGATCCCTTAAGAAGGACCCACCACTTAATATCATTAATATGTGTTTTCCATTGACTTGGAACAAGAGTGTTCAGCAGCATGACACCACTATACCAGCAGAGGGGCCAACACATGGTTTCAATATGCTGCAGCTCTAATCGGTTCAATCAAAACAACACACACAAGATTCCGTTATGTTGTAATGTGATACTCGAGTGATCTCATGACGTTTAGCTTTCATTTGAACCATACGCAGATTGTACACAAAGAACATTTGTTGCGTGTCTGGAGAACCAATGTTTTTATGTCTTTTTGACAAAAGAGACAATGTTCTCTTACAAGCAGAGTAACACTACAACATAACTCGAGTGTTAGAAGCAACCCAATAAGCTCATCAGTGACGTCAAATGGGACTGTTTGGGGGGAAAACAGAAAAACATCCTGGGTCTGGGTCTGGTTTTGAAAATCCTGCTCTGTATCAAAATCCATATGCTGCCTGTGGAAATACATAATCCTACACACATGCATGTGCTTGCATGGACACACGCAGAATTCCGCATGTGCACACACACAGACACACACACACGCACACACACACAAGCACAAAGCAAGTCATGAACCCCCCACACACACACAGGTTTGCATACACACTCACAGAGGGAGTGAGGGCTATCTGTGGGCCCAGTCATGCTTCACCCATGCAGAGGTGTCTGTTAGCAGTGGGAGTTATCATTGGCAATGGAGGCTTACTCCTCTGCCAGGGGAGACCATGCCAGGAAATGACTGATAACAGAGCACAGCTTGCACAGCTCCAGTACATGTAGACCTGGGCAGAGATGGAGGAATGATGTGAAATATGTGGGCATACATCATACAGTACAGCGCGGGCCCTCCCGCCTAATGACATGCATTTACGTTCCATTAGCTCTGAAAGGGTAAACAGGATTGAGGAAGCAGCTCACTCAGAGGTAAAACCACATTTTTTCTGATCTAATATCTTGAACATTATTTGTTGCAACGTCAACCTGCAAAATGAAAAGGCTCATTGATATAATAAGCATGGAGGGAAATTGATGATTTGTGTGTTCTCCCAAGAAAGAACCATAACTTTGAGTCATATGCTGTGGTGTTTAATTTCGGTGATCCAATTTATTCACTGTGATGTTGTCATCTACTACCAAAATCGCTTTCTGTTTGTGCAGGGGAAATGGTCAGGGTCTCGAAATCCTTCACATTTCTTGACAGCTGAAGGACCAGGTTTGACTTTTTTTTTTGTTTTTCATCGGAATTGCTCATGAGGTTAATTTAGCAGATGATACTCAAGAACAAGGACTCTAGATATTTTCAGTAAGTCATTTAAAACCTGCATCAACCAGAGGCCGCAGATCATGGATTCAATTTGTGAAATACCTTGAGTGAAGGCAATGTGAAAAATAGTATTAGAGTTTGGAGAGTTGTGTGTTTTTGTTGTTAGCCTTTCTAACTCAAGAAATACACAAACAGAAATGTAAGGAATGGAATTAACTGTGTGTTCATAGTATTTTATCCTATTAGACATTTGTGTGAAATTGTCATAGTTATGAATTCTTTGGCCAAAAACATATTTTTATGAGGTCACAGTGACTTTTGACCACCAAATTCCAATAAATTAAATTTTGAGTCCAGGTGGACATTTGCACCAAATTTCAAGAAATTCCCTTAAGGCGTTCCTGAGATATCACATTCACGAGAATGGACCGTATGGATGGCGGACAAAATGCCTTCGAAGATCCTTTCTTGCTTCTCTTTTTCAAGTCAAAGATAAGATAAGATACGCCTTAATTGATTCACTTCAGGTGATACAGCAGCGTAAGGACATAAGTAGTCTACAGATAAACAGATAAATAAATTTAAAAAAAGAATAAATAAAATAGGTTCAGGCTATCCAACTAGCATACAAATAGAAGTAAAAATATGAACTATACAAGAGCAAGTACAAAGTTACGAGGTAGAGGGACATGTTGTGGTTCATAGCAGCAAGGTCTCCTATGTAAACAGAACACACCATAATAACATGATTAGGAAAATATAAAAAATATAGCATACAATAACACAAGTCAGCTGGCTTCACCTTTTTTAACCAACTCATGAAACTATAATGTTAGCTTAACGAGCTAAGCTAACTACAGCTGATGACAGCAGCAACAATTGCCATTTCAGCAGGCAAAAGTTCCAAGTCGCTGGCCATAAATGAGAACCATACTTTTACCTGCCAATATCTGTCTGACATCAAGGACCAATTGTGTAAAAAGAATAAGAATTCAAGTGGTGGACTTGACAGCCGTAGCAACCAACGCCTAGCTAACGGTCAGTTAGCTGGACGTTACTTGTAGCCGCTACACGGCTCATATAAAAAGAGCATTGACACAAACACTATGGGGACAGTTATCTTTGGCTCTGTAAAATGATTAAATGAACGTACAACTAACTTTTTGAATCTGTTTAGCCCACACGGTATGGGGACCATAGTGACTCTTGATCATACCAGTTTTGTGTTGGAATGGTTGGACAGCTGTTCATCATCAGACATACCTTTATTCAGATTCAAAACCTTGAGATGTTGTCATGAAAAGACCTCTTAGTGTCGAGAAGCAGCCGAGACCAAAGCTACTCTCAACCAGCCGCGACTCAAAAAAAGGTCAGTTTACCTTTTAATGACGGAAACTAGCATTTTGATTAAATGATAGATTCACCTTTGTCTGGTTTAATCAAAGATGCTTTCAGGGCTGCCGAGAATCTTTTATTTACCTGGTATGTCTTCGTTTCAAGGTTACCTGCATCGTAAAGCAGCAGCGTTATCTCTGGGTTGGAGTGCATGTCAACACTGAATAAAAAGCTTCCTGCAAAATGCAGTATAATGGTGTGAATCTGTTTCTCTCGTCTGTGTCGTCTTTTATAGCTGTGGGTGACACCTGGAGTGGCATTCAGTGCATTGGTGGTGTGATAATCCAGATGCCGACCAGACACACTTGATTGGAAACATGTAAGGACATAGAAATTTCTTCACCGTACCATGAAAAAGTAATTAAATTGCAAGTTGAAATTCGTCTTTTTTCGTGCAACTGATGGACTTTGGAAATACCCTCAGAACAGCAGTAACTGTGGGGGTCATTAAAATATAGCAGCATGTATATCTTTAGGAAATATGGATGCCTACCTCTGTGACTCAAATGTAAAAGCTAGGCTAACAAGGAAATACTGCATGTGTGCATGCATGCAATCCTATTTCTGTGTTTGCATGCAAAAGAAAGAGAGTTAAATTCAATTCAATAAGAGTGGGCGCATGTGTTATTTCTGCCGGGCTTCACACATTGAGTGGACAAACAATCTATTCCAATTAAAGCGAGCTGCAGCCCTGGTGACTGCAGAAGTGGCTGTGCTCCATCGGATCACATCATCCGAAACAGAGCGAGCAGAGTAAATTCAGCAGAAAGTATTTATTGCTTCATCTTGGAAAACCTGCACAAGCTTGAGCTTAAGCTTTATGTTATTTCCAAGTACATATTTTTCCCCCTTTGTTTAAAGCTATATATAATCAACATTTTTCTATTAACAATGGATCAAACGAACCAACCCGACTCTGCAGTTCCACTCTGAGCTTTTTAGCTTCTTTCAACTTACCTGTTCTTTGGGTTTATGGCATTGTTTCTGTTTCATACATCCGTGTTGTTTCCACCCGCAGCTCGCAGCAATTTCAAACAAAAAAGCTCTAAAACCGGACGGTACACGACCTGTCCAGCCCCGGCACAAACTGTACACAAACAAAAGCTGGTGACTTGCTGGCAGAGGTGGAAGAAGTATTCGGGTCCTTTACTCAAGTAAAAGCACCAATACATATGTGTAAAAATACCTCATTACAAGTAAATGTGCCTTCAAAATCCTACTTAATGTGAAGTAGTAGCAGTATGTACTTAAAGTATCAAAAGTAAATGGTGGATCTGCGAACAACTCATCGACAATAGAAAGCTTAAACATAAGGGGCCCCGACTACTAATTGGTTTCGGTAGGTAATGTAATATAGAAGCAGAATGTAAAGTACAAATACCTCAAAACTGCACTCAAGAAAATGTACGAAGGTACTTTCCAGCATTAGTGCTAAAGCGTAACATTATTCCAAAGTATTTTTCCTCCTCTTGTTCGTCAATAAGTGACGTTGCAGTTTGTGGTGTTGAGGTTAAAACAGGTTTATCTGGAAATTGCATCAGCCCTTATTCGACCCAGACCTCGCCCTGCCCGCTGTATTCTTGATTTGAAGTGAGGAAAACTGCATTACTGCGAGTTCCTCCAGATGTGACGGCTCTAATCGGGAGACCCGGCACCTTCAAAGCTACACTAAAAGCACAACATGCCAGTTGTGCGTTATCGCCGCACATGCCAAATGATGCAAGCAGCTCGCTGATAATCTTACAGCAGAGATCCGCCTTTCTCGACGCCTGCAGCCAAACCTGTTCTGCCGATAGTGTTGAGTAAGACTATCAACACCTATCACGATTAAAAACACATGCTAACTGCAGGCAGATCAGGGAAAAACATTCCTGCTCTCTGAGGGCACAAAGAATAAGAGAGACGGAATGAAAGAAATATTGCTTTGGTCTGCATTTAAGGGTCAATGAGGTTAACATCCTGTCTGCAGAGTCCCACTAAGCCCCTCGAGTTAATCTAGACCACATTCAAATACGAAACAGCTACTGTAGCTTTTTTTTGGAGCTTAATGTCTTTGAGACGGTACTGCTGATGTTTTCAAAGTAGAAATAAGATTTGAATAAATAATCCCTTGCCTCTCTAAAAAAAAAAAAAAAAAAAACTGAGTAAGAAGACTGCACCCTTGGGCATAAACAACTTCATCTTTTGATTTCTCATGGTTTGGATTGTGCTTGAATCTGGCTTTACCTATCTGCCCACTCTCGATTCTCTTATCCTAATTTATCACGGTTAAAGTTACTCTAAATATGTGTACACAACCCCGACAGTTAAAGCTTCGTATTCATGGTTGGATGAGTTAAGCCAGCTTCCCAGCAGCACAAGTATTTGTTTCAAGTATAACACTGTGGTCGACACAAGCTGACAGAGGGGGGAGTAAACAGGGAATTCAAGAGAGTTCAAAACAACGTGTCAATAAATGTAAATGCATTCAGAAAACAGTGTGATCCAGTAATCCACAGAGATGGGTGCAGTCTGTACTCGGACACATGCTCGTGCCAGTTAACTGAGCGGAAATCATGACTCACGTCATCCTCTTTGCTCGTTAAGATCTGAAGACAAACCGCAACAGCAGACGGATACATAATGGGATGAATAAAAGTAGATAAACAAAGAAGAAGAAGAAAAAAAACACATCAGACATTCTAAAAATAAAATACATCTTTATTATGGTATTAATTCTTCACTTGAAAAAACTATTTACAGTACACCGCAACGATCGGCAAATATATGATGTGCGCTGAGCATTTTTTTTTTACTTCTTAGTCTTACAGAAAGAAACATTTGAGTGACAAAAAGAAAAACGGGCTCGTGCCTGAAAGTGACTGAGAAAATCATAGCAGCAGCAGGTAAAGGTCCTTCAGAGAGCTTAATGCAGTTATACGTTAATAATGTCACATTATATGAAGCGAAACGTGAGGGTATGACAATATTAAACTGCCTGGTGCTTATCTTTATGCAACACATTAACTGGCACAGTCCAAAGTCTGAATGTCATCGTACGTCTTTGAATAGCAGTGATTGTTTATAACACGACACAGAGAAAATGTTGAATGAAAATAAAAAAAACATGCACCAACGGAGCGTGTCATGAACTGCAGTCTGCCCTGATATTTGGCTCGATCATACTCCTGTAACAAACGTACTAGTACAAAAATAGACTTGGTTGAAATTGACATTAGCTTTGTCTCGTCATCTACGTTGTCAGTGAGGAAAACAGATGATCCCAGAGCCACTCTACGCCAAACTACAGAGACTCGGACGTTCATTTCCAGTTGAACGTTCGGCCCACCAGCTCAAAGAACTTCTTGTTGGGTTCCTGAAAGAAATGGTAGAGTTTCTGCAGGATGGCGGGCGCCACGTGAGGGTGAGCCCTGCCCTTTGAGTCATGTAAACACCGCTCTCGCCCGTGGTCCCTCAAACAGTAGAATCCTTTTGTTTTGTTGAAGTAAAAATTCGAAGCGTTTATCTGGGGTTCCAGCTTTAAGAACCTCTCCACCTTCCTCATCTCCGGGAAGGGGTCCCTGATCAACTCATCCCCGTCCACCACGTGGATGCTCTCCAGTGGGAAGTACTTCAGCCAGTTCTGCATGTGAACATAGTACAGGCTGCGATTGAGAGCCTTGTATTCCAGGTTGATCTCGCCGTCCTTCACCAGAATGGACTCGATGGGCTGGTAGCGCTTGTGCTTCTGGAGGCGGTTGTAAAAGACCTGGGTGTAGTCCGACAGCACCCGCTCCGTGGGGTCTCTGAGGATGAGCAGCAGCTTGATGTCAGGGTTCACCTGATGGATGCGCTTGGGGACTTTGCTGGAGGTGAAGTAGGCCGGCGTCTTCTCTACGGTCAGCTGGTCGGGGAAGGCGTAGGGCATCTGGCTGAGATACCAAGGCAAGCCCTTCTGGAAGTGGCTCTCCCAGTCGAAGAAGTGCACCTCGTTCTGAGCCGCCGCCACCGCGCTGTGCAGACTGAGCATCTCTATCAGCGCCCGCGTCCCCCCTTTCCTCACGCCAATAATTAGGATCTGAGGAAGCTGTTGGAGGGTGCCGTTTGGGTGGCTGATGGCGTTGTCGGTGGGCGACGAGGTGGGAGTTGGAGGTGGCCCCTCGTCGGCCATGGGCCTGGAGGGGACGGTGGGAGACTGCATTGCAAAGAGCAGCAGCCCGAGGAGCATGGCTGCCATGAGGGAGGTCCTGACCCTGGAGGATTTCAGCCTGGCGAAAGCACCAAAACTGTATCCCACATTGAAAGAGCAGCTGCTTGAGCACAATGGTCTAATTGAAAAGCAAAAAATTGCCTCTTCTCTGCCAGCAGCAGTAACTGCAAGAGAGGAAAACAGCTGTGATTAGGATATACCTGGCAAACATCTGGCAGAGGGACAAAACACTTCTGGAAAACACACAATCCATCCCACACGTATAAACAATCTCTGATCGTAAACATTCTTATGACTCAAGAGGAGCAACATCTGCATGATAACAATTTATATTGAGGTGATTAAACTTTAAACTCCACCCAGCAATATCCGCAAGGCAAAAACAATAAATAACGAACGTTTTAAACAAGAATAAAATGTTTTCAGTACAGCAATAATCTTTATTTCATGTCCTTAAAAACAGAAATGTTTCAGTGTCATTTATTTAACGAGAACAAAACAATATATCCAAAGCATTTATCGCATAAAAAAACACAGATCACCTTGAGAAACGGTGTATTTTGTATTAAATAAAAATGTACAGAAACTGAGTTGATCTGGTTCTAGTCTCTAAACTACTGCTTTACGACCATGAATCTAAAAAACGTGATGCAATAATGTAAATATTTACTTTAGTTACTACGTGTTCAAGACTGAATCCGAGCTCGGAGATGTTCACGGGCTACGGGAAAGACGCAGGTGTAAAAAAGCACGACAGAAACTATGTGCGCGCATGCTTTTTTCTGCTACTGTAATGTTTCAGTTCAGCATATGTTGAACATATCAGTCTTAGTCGATCTGCTTCTCTTCCTCGCGCTCTCGTTGAACTGAGACATCCACCAAGTGCCGCTGACCTCTTACCTTTGTTTTAAACTAAAAGCCTCTCGACTCGACACCGATTTCATTTCGTGCAGCTCTGAGCTCCGATGCCTCCGACGCGGCGGCGGCGGCGGGGGGGGGGGGGGGGGGATCCGGCTCTCTGCGCTGCGCCTTCCGAGCGCACACAACTCGCCTCCCGAAACGGCGGCACCAACTTCACCGGAGTAGCCTCCTCTTGTGCTGTGCGTCCGAGCCAAGACGGGTCCTCACGGCTCTCTCGGTTGTCAGACGTTGAAGACCTACGCCTACTTCACGTCTGCAGGACCACGCCCCCCCCTCCTGTGACTCACGTCGTCACGTCAATGTTGTGGTATTTGAGGGCGATAACGCTGCTGGCAGGGGTGAGGGGAGGAGGTGGTGTGTGATGTAGACATGTGACCAAAGAAAGTGGAGAAAAGAACAACACTGTGGCGTGATTATGGGTTGTAGAGCAGCAGAAAAACAATCTTGCAGGGAGATCTTTTTGTGACTGTAGCTCAGATGAGAGACTGTTGAACCAAGAAGCCCAATATATTCAAATCAAGCAGTCTGACTTGCTCTTTGTACAAATGTGTAGCCCTTAGAGAGTCTGCGCCTTCTCAGGATTTGGGTTGAAAAAGGCTTTTCAGCGGAGCCTCCAGGAGTCCTCCCTCCGCTCTGCTTTCAGGGGAAATCAATGAAAGAGACAGACCAGTTATTCATCCCGTGCATTCTTCTCCTCCTTTGTCCACAGTACAAGCGCATCTGTGGGTAGTCGCAGAGTCCAAGTTGCACAATCTCACCACCCGCTGAGCTGCATTTTTTTTTTACATTTTCCAAAGTGGCGATGCTCAAATGCTTCCAGCAACAGCAAGCACCCGCATATCCAATCCACACTGCAGGTTTACTGACGTCGAACACAAAAGTCGTGTCTCGCAATTTCCTCTGAATCACATTATGTATGTACAGTCATCGTGGGAAAGTTTGAGTGACTTCACAGAGTCGATGAGTAAGTGCAACATCACTAAAGTCAGATACCAGTCTGTGCCGCTTGTGACGCTCAACATGTGTTCATATTCATGATGTGTTCACGTGAATCCTAAATGATAGCTGCAATCGGCTGTAGAATCAAGTATAGCCTGCTTCCCATGCTGCCATTAAGCTTAAAGCCTGGCAGGCTTAAGGGTTTCCCACTGAATATGGATGTCTATCTGCCTTTACCCATGTTTGCGCAAAACTATTCTGCTGTGAAGGTCATTTAAGTGAAGCTACTCGCATTAAAGCAACGCTCAACATGTACAAGAAGCAGGAGGTTTGGTGCCACAGCAAAAGGTCGACCCCACTTCTTAAAATACATCCTTTCCTTTAGAGAGAATGCAAACGGGTGTTCTTTACTTATTCTCTTCACAGAGTATAACTGCTGATACGGCCGAGCGTTTCACCCCCGCATTGGTTTTTAGATGCAGTTTAGTAATCCTCACATTCTGCCGTCGTCTCTCCTGGAGAAATGCAAATTCAGCGAAGTCGTGGAGCCGGCTCATACAACATAACCCCGCTTTGAGGATCATCAGAAGCGTCTGACAGCATTAACATGACAATAGTACATATTCACAGACCGTAAATACCCTCAGCGCCACCTCAGCGATTTCCCTCACCCTCAGCTCTAAACGGGAGCGGAAACAAAAAAAGCTTCTCCGTGCGTTAATGGGGGTCACATCGACGGCATGTTTCATCTTGAACGTGTTAAAAACTCGTTCTCAACACTTGTAAATAGGTTTTCATGACTTTACAGACGCATCAGGTGTCTGACCCAAACAGACACATCTTGCAGTGATGAGCACACTTGTGTCAAACTGTGTATGGCATTAAAAACAGGCTTTATCTGGCTCTGGCAGGCTTACCAGATTCTAAATGGGTTCGCAGATTGTTATGGGTACATACACGATATGCCTGCTGTGTGTGTGTGTGTGTGTGTGTGTGTGTGTGTGTGTGTGTGTGTGTGTGTGTGTGTGTGTGTGTGTGTGTGTGTCGTAGCTCTGACACTAATCTGTCTTGTGAAAATACTGTAAGACCTGTAAATGTGTGTACGTTTTACCGACTCACACAATAAGATGTTTGATGCCATTACTCGCATGTTTAACAGCTGTTAATCTCTTATTCATAACCAACTTCCTCCAATTAAAACCGAGCTGTGATCATATTTAGGCTAAATCTATTGCTGACACATAATTACACAGAAACAGAGCCACGCATGGAGGACTTCAAATATTTCCATTTAGGAAAGGATCACTGTTTTGATGGACACAAAGGCAAAGCTTTGACAATTCTGCAGGCTTTAGTGGTGTAACATTAGGCTGCTTTTCCACTTCATAGTCTGCTTTTCCATCACATTTGTTATTATTAGTTTTCTATTCAAGCGTAGCTACACCTTCAGGCTACAAACGGTATTATTGTTTAGCTTCTATTCTCCAAATTAATATTCTTGAGTCGGAAATTTGAATTTCTTGTGATGCTCATTAAATTCTTTTTTTTATTTTGTTCATGAATACATTATGCTTCTTTGTCATGCGAAACACCTGAACAACAGTTATTCCTCCACTCAATGTCTATTATTTTCTATTGCCTGTTTCCGCAGCTTAATTATATGCACTGTGAATCATCGGCCAGCGCACACCCACCAGTGTCACACGGCAGGTCACACTGTAGCTTCAGCTGTTTAACCAAACCTCTACTTTGTTCCAGTGGGTTCACTGTATGGATCATTACTGCAATTGTGTATGGTGGTTATACAAGATGATGGCAAATGACACAAATAATGATAATAACTCAAAATGATCTGGTGACACGTCGCTCGCTGTCAGGTCGAAACAGAGAAAGCTACAGAAACAAACGTCTGCAATTTAAATGAATCTCTTTGTTGCAGAAAGTTTCTCAAATTGATTTATTTAATATGTTTTCAACTGTGACAGAAACATGTTAAAAAAGAAAGTGTTTGTTCTACAGTCTTTGTTTAATTAGCCTTCATTTAACCAGGTACATTGAGGTCCCATTGAGATCCCTTTTATTCTGGGTTTGTGATCAGAAAACGTTTTGTCTTTTAATTCTTCGTTTAAGAATCAAGAATCATTTCTGGATTGTGTTCAACTTGCACATATCTTCAAAATACTTTGGCCTTAACTTGAACTTAAAAAAAAAATGCATTTGTGTTGTTGCATATGATCATAATCCTTATTCCCAGGGGCCTGATAGTGTCCACTGTGGAAACACAGACCTATCTCCACAACTGAAGCACCAGTCATAGTGTCTGGCCGGTTGGGAGGAGTTGACAGGAATAAGAGTTACAGATGAAATAAATCAGCTGCAGGGTAAAGTTACAAAGATCACATGGTCTTTCTCCAGAAAGCTGCCAAACCAGTTGCATGCAAACTGAAGAACACGCTCACTAACTGATGAGATGACGTCTCAACTGATGCAACTAACAAAAGAAAAAGAAAAGTGAGCACAACCAATTGTCACTGTGCTGTGTGACGTTCAATGACTTCATTTCCCTGCTCTCGTTATGCATCAGTCTGTGTGTCACCCAGCTTTCTTGTCAGATGAAGCGGAGGAGGAGGAGGAGGAGGTTTGGGTCTCGATCGTCGTGCCCGGTCATGCACAGTGACGTGAAGTCATGGGAAAGCAACAGTGGTGAACCGGGAGTGTTTGGTAATGATTCATCTGGGCTCCCACGCATGCAGGCGACTGCAGGGAACAGCTAAAGTGCAGTGAACTCTTTTTAAAACCTTCTCCCAGAGAACAGAAGTTTTTGACGTGATCAACATAAATATTATCGAATTAACTGTAGATTGACTTTGTGATCGTTGACAAGTATTTTGAACAAAACATAATCACAGCTTTCATGCAAAGATATTTTGCCTGAGTGTCTTCAACTTTATTTATTATTTCATCTCCTCAGGCAAATCATTAACCGTTAAACAAATAGCTCATGAAACGAGCTGAAACACATATCTTCTGTTTGTTGACATTTACGCATAAAGGCGGAGAGAGTAGGTGGTTGCTCTGTAACAGTAAACATAATTTTCTGTCAGGAGCTGAAGTGCTGAAGATGCTGTGTTTTTCTGCAGGTTTACAGTTCTGCAGAACGACGAGGGATTACTATTGATAAGCCCTCAGTAAAGGCTAAAGGCAAGAGGAATCTCTCTGTGTCGGTAATTACTGCAGAATTTGGCGTCCGTGCCAGGTGCAAATCCTTGGAAATGGCCTTCATTATGGGGGAAGCTCGCAGACTGTGGCTAAGAAGGAAGGATAATGACAGTGTGGGATTAACCCTGCTCCCAACTCTCTTTACTCCTCTTCCTCCACGGCCGCCACCAGCCCCCCCCCCCTCCCCCTCCATCCCTCGTTTCTCAAAAGAGCCCCATCTCTCAGACAACAAGAAAGCTTGCCGAAGGGGGTTTTGATCATCCTGTGATGCACCGCTGTGTGACAGGTCTCAGACACAGATATTTAGTTTCCCACTCAAAGAAGCCCAACTCAGAAGATTAGTGGAGAAACTTCTGACACAGCTGGAGCTGAAATATTTCACTACAATGCAATCAGCACACCTAAAAAAAAGGATGCTTGGACGCGTTTGTGAATGTGAGTGTTGCTTGTGTGTGCGCCTTTTCAAATCTATTTTTTTCACGTTTTTTCTCATTCTTTGCTGGTATTTATGCCTCCCGTCTCTTCTCAAAGTCAGACCAAGGTTTACTAAGAGGTCTGAATCAGCCAGCTTCTTCTATTTAAAAGTACGTTTTCAAGCATATATGAAAAGAAGGATTAGCGGCTGTTTGGAGTGAAAAAATGTTTTGGAAAATCCACTTGAGTGCATTTGAAAAGTCTCCCCAATCACAAGAAAAGGAAATTCAAAGAGCAGGTCTTGCATCTGGGCATTTGTGAAAGCAGTGAAAGCATTTTCTATTTCATATCTGAGCATGTTATGTGTTCATTCAAATAAAAATCTTTGACCCGTGAGAATGTGCTGTCTTAATTAAAAGAATCAGGATGAACGTTGGTACACACAACAAAAATAACTCCAAATAGAATAACACCTCTATTTATTTTTGGCAAGACAATATTGGAAATATTTTGCCATGAATTGTAATCATCAAACTGAAACTGTCAGTGGCTTTACAGTAAATAAATGTTGGGAAGGACACTGAACTCAAGAGTCATGATGTTCAGGAGGCTGTAAGAAACCCATCTGTGTGGAAAAGAAATGTGGAAAACATCAACACTGTGTGATTATATGCATGCTTTTTATTTCTCTCACGAGAGGCTCGACCAACAGCAGCCACAACACAGTCAGTTACCGTCTGAAAAACAGTGAAAATAGCAGCATGGAGGAATCATCACACACACTTGAAGGTGGCTCCCTTTGAAATCTAATATGGCACCATGGTGAGCAAACTGAATACAGACTGCTATGTGATTTATTTACTGTGTTTGTTTCATTTAATGGGAAGATAAAAGCCCCATGTGTTGGATAATACTATAAAGATAACA
The DNA here is from genome assembly GCF_949748355.1 of Melanostigma gelatinosum. Taxonomy (NCBI): domain Eukaryota; kingdom Metazoa; phylum Chordata; class Actinopteri; order Perciformes; family Zoarcidae; genus Melanostigma; species Melanostigma gelatinosum. The sequence goes on from NC_136638.1 coordinate 22,330,509, forward strand.
CCTTCTGTTCAGTGCTGTGCATGCAAACACAGACTTCAGGAAGTAGTACCCAAAGCCGACATACCCCGTCTACCCTTATAATCAAAATAAATTGACCTGTGTGTAGTATTTTCTTCTCTATTTACTGTGTATTTGTTTTATTGTTGTGTGATGCAACTGCATATTTTTGGAGTGAAATATTCTATAAAACACTATCTCTCTGAAACAAAAGCTGCCTTCCAAATTGCTTTAAAAAAAAACTTTTAGTCCATGAAGCTGCCTTCACAAAGTACGTGTGGTTGCATGAACTATGTATTCAACTGGGACATTCTCCTCATAACATGGCACCTTGAACTTTGATCCTCTTGCTATATGTGCTGCGCTAAGGATTGTGGGTCAGAATAGGTAGAAACGTATCCTGGCAGTAGTAGAACATCCTGGTGTTTTTGGCATACTATGACTGATATACTACATATTAGGGCATGTTATACAGTTCGGGAATTGAGAGCACAGGTGTTTTGGTTACGACCTGTATTTGTAAGGAGGAAATGGATCTGGCTCAGGCGTGATCAGGTGATCTTCAGTGAAACGTCACGTGATAACAAGTGGTCAGTGACTCTGTTCAACGATGGTCTGTGGACTCAGATCCGATCGTCGTCCTTGTATTTTTTTTCTCCGGCCCTCCACTGGTTCACGGTCGGTACACAAAAACACAAAAACACACAAAAACCTTGCAAAACCTACATTTTTTAGGTATGTAGCTGACTTGAATATTTCCATTTTCTGATGCTTTATACTTCTAGCACATTTTAGAAGCCAATGTTATACTTTTTTACTCCATTACATGCACGACATGACTTTAGTTACTTTGCATGTTCAGATTAATTGTACAAATATGATATTTTTTCAAATATCATATATAGATTATGATAAAAACCTTATCGATCTCCGAGGTGAAATTCACAAGCTACCCTGCAGATGAAGTATATTAAGTAGTTATAATTAGCCTCACCTTTACCAGCTGCAAAATTAAAGTCATTATAATCCAATTACAATATTTTGCCTAATGATTGCTTTTACTTTTGGTACTTTCAGTATATTTTGATGTCAATACCTTTATACTTTTACTGAAATACAATTTGAATACATGACTTTTAATTGTAGTAGTTCTACACTGTGGAATTGCCAGTGGTGTATAAAGTACTCAAAAGCCATACTTGAGTAAAAGTAAAGATATCTTACTGGAAAACTACTCAAGTAAAAGTAAAAAGTCACCTCTTAGAATACTACTTGAGTAAAAGTCTTAAAGTATCTGATATTTATTGTACTTAAGTACAAAAGTACTTAAGTATCAAAAGTAATTTTCTGATATTAAATGTACATCACAACCTGAACATTAAATGAACATCATAACCTGTTCATTGGAAGTAAAAGTACAAGTAAATGCTGTTCATAAAAAAGTAAAGGGTCAGAATTTTGAGAATTATGAAGTTTATTCTTTTAAGTGCTGTGGCACCATGACCAAGGACATGGAGCTGTGTTGAACATAATTGGGTTGCTGTGATCCACCCAGGAGCAACAATGTTCAACATAATACATTGTACATAAGTATACTTTTGCATCTACTATGAACTTATCATCATAATTCTCCGAAAAGCAATATGATACTATGAAGGAGTTGTAACAGTGCGTTTATAAGTATGCTCATTAGACTAGAGGATGTAGAGGGCCAATGCATAATATTATGTTCAGCAAAACATATCCACTTGATGCATCAGGTCAGTGTTTAGAGAAAGGACGCCTGCCTTGTAAACTCCTGTGGGCCTGATTTGAACACAACAGACAAAGGTTTTGCTCAAGCTGAATCTGCAATTGGGCGACTGCTACCATCATAACTCCATCTGATCATCCACAACATGACTCAAATATCAAAACATGATCAATACTAAAGCAGCACCGAAAGTAACAACCCAGTCATCACTTGAAACTGAAAAATGTCCTGTTCATCTTCAAAAGAAGTTGGTTTTCAAAATTGCGAGAATTCAGTCTCGCTCTTCTTGGGCTGAAGACTAGTCCTGCGATGCTAAATATCCTTTCACAGGCCGCTGAGGCAGGTAGAGGTGTGTTCAGCGTCACAGACAGCTTGCGCACAGCTGCGAAGAATTCCCCGAATGCTGCGCTCTCGCGGCTCCTGTCAATCCGTGTATATAGCTACAGCTAACGTTAGCCAACTAGTGCTGCACGACTGTCAACACTTCCTCAGCTCACTAACTCACTAGCGATCCACTGGTGTTGGTCTTCGTCACCACCGTAGTTTGTTTCGGGAGTAGCAGGTGCTTCCATTTCTGCTTCCATCATGAAATCAGTCATCGTAGAGTGGAATTCTACTCATGTAGTCGCCCGCTAGCTTATAGCGTGTAGCATCCTGGGCATCACTGGGAATCACAACACCGCGGCTTTGAGAGCACTTGTTTGCAATTGTGCATTAACGTGATTAACCAATGATTTAACTTGCTGCTAGGACCACTGATTCACCAAACCTGCTTGCGTGCAGTCTGTGTTCCACCACAGTCCCCGACGCTGCTCTCAGGATTCATTTTTTTCTAAATATAGATTTGATTTTGTAGCGAGTAACGAAGGTTTCAGGGGAAATGTATACTTTTACTGAAATACAATTTGAATACATGACTTTTAATTGTAGTAGTTCTACACTGTGGAATTGCTCACTTAACCTTCATATACTTTGTATACTTTTACTAACTGTTTTTAACCACTTGTTTACATATTTTTATACACTATGACTGTCTGTCTGCCTGACTCACTCAGTACGTAAAACTGTCTGTCTGCCTGACTCACTCAGTACGTAAAACTGTCTGTCTTCCTGACTCACTCAGTACGTAAAACTGTCTGTGTGCCTGACTCACTCAGTTCATAAAACTGTCTGTGTGCCCGACTCACTCAGTTCATAAAACTGTCTGTCTGCCTGACTCACTCAGTTCATAAAACTGTCTGTGTGCCTGACTCACTCAGGACATAAAACTGTATGTCTGTGTGACTCACTCAGGACATAAAACTGTCTGTCTGCCTGACTCACTCAGTACATAAAACTGTCTGTCTGCCTGACTCACTCAGTACATAAAACTGTCTGTCTGACTCACTCAGTTCCTAACGCTAATAATCGCAAGTATTTCATCCTCCGAAACATGATCCCTGTCAAAAACTATCGTGACGCGGGGGTGATGCGATAGTCCACCATTGCGGACAAATTCCGCCAAGCCCGCGACTCCATAATAATTTCGATCTCCTAATGGAGTAGGAGGGAAGATGAATCTGGGGTTGAAGAGGTCGATAACCATGTAACCAGGTCTTATATCATTTAAATCTGTATTGACGTTGTGAGGCCCGTCTCCTGCGTTGTCCATTTCAGCTACTGGTCTGTACTTTGGCTAAATGCGTCTGCTAAAGGACTAATGTAATGTAATGTAATGTAAATGTGGGTGAGTGCTGAGCTATGCTGATCTGTGACATCACAGTTCCCTTGCCTTTATGACACGTATGAGTTCTAGAACGTGTGACATCATTGACGTGTCTGACTCACTCAGTACATAAAAATGGGGGGGGGGGGGGGGGGGGGAATTCACACCCTAATGTGAAATTCCTTCAGAGGGGGTTTGGGTGCTCATCAAACCACTAGAATGAGTTCTAGAACGTGTGACATAAGGGGGGGGGGGGGGGGGGAATTCACACCCATGTATCCATGGGGATGGAATGTTATTGTACATGCATCACAGCTGGGTTCCATCTGTGACGCATAAAGGAATCTGTGACGTCATCACAATTCTAAAGCTCTGCTTGACATAGTAAAAGTTCACCACAGCTTGTACAGTCAGTCTTTTTCGTATCATGTCGGCAACATGACCGGTGTGAACGCAGCATTATGCTGCGTTCACACCGGTCGCGTTGATTTTTGCGTTGAATGCTGTGAACGCAGCATTATGCTGCGTTCACACCGGTCGCGTTGATTTTTTGACGCACTGCAAAAAAGCGTCCAACGCACTGCAAAAAAGCGTCCAACGCGCCGCCGGTTGTGTTCACACCGCTCGCCGCAAAATCTCGTAGCGCCGGAGAGGGGGCGTGGTTTATCGTCCTGGAAGCCTCCATCTGGCCGCCATTGTTTTCCGCCGTCAACCATGACAGGAATAAGGACAATTGCTGCTCTGTACGTGTTGTGGAAGTCCCTCAAACGTCGGAATGCCAAACGCAGTCGTCTCTGGGTCCATAACAGCATCCGTAGACGAACACAGCTCGGTGAATTTCACAGACTTCTCCAGGAACTACGTCTGGATGACTACCGCTTCCAGCGCTACATGCGGCTAACCATTAGCCAGTTTGATGACCTGTTGGCTCGGGTCGGTCCCAGGATTTGTCGACTGGACACCTACTACAGGCGTTCCATCTCAGCTGCGGAGCGCCTGTCCGTCTGTCTCCGGTGAGTGGCAGTTCCATAAAATGAATTAATGAAAGAATGAAATAAGTTCAGGCTTTGTCGGTCCACAACAGGGCAAGGAAGCCACTTTAACATAGTTTTTCTGAATGGAGTTTGGATCCATGATGGATCCGAAGTCCGACAATACTCAAAATAACGTAATCTTACGAAAATCACCAGCATTTAAGATGTTTATTATTCATGACAGCAGCTGTGCAGTCATATCAATAAAAACTACTTATATTAGCAGCTACAGTATGTTCAATAACTCTGTTAAATTGAATGTTCTTCTGTGCTGCAGATATCTTGCTACTGGTGACTCCTTTAGGACCATCGCAAACAGCTTCCATGTCGGGGTCTCCACTGTCTCCGGTATTGTCCCAGATGTTGCCACAGCTATTTGGGACTGCCTTGTGGAGGAGTTCATGGCTGTGCTCACCACAGAGGAGTGGAGATCAATTGCTGTGCAGTTTGAGGAGCGGTGGAATTTTCCTCTCTGCTGTGGAGCACTGGATGGAAAGCATGTTGTCCTCAAAGCCCCTGCTAATTCCAGATCTTCCCATGGCAAGACACCGTGTTCAAGCACATCCAAAACAGCTCTTTTAAGAGCCACCCACACATTACTACTGAGCAAACTTCCTGCAATGTTACTTAATATATGTTGTAGCAGTGTGTCCTTCACTATATATATATATATATATATATATATATATATATATATATATATATATATATATATATATATATATATATATATATATATAGTTGTATCCTTAAGTTTTCTTGTAAAACTACAATAAAGAACATGGACAAAGTAACATGAAATGAAGTGCATTGATTTATTGAAAATGTATAGAAAAACATATACAAAAAACAAACTAATTTTTACAAAATACAAACTAATTGTTTTTTTTTAATTCCTGGTTCGTTCCCTGGAAAGATTGTCCCCCAGATGTCTAATCCAAATGTTCCAAATTCAGCACCACAGTGCTGGCATCATAAATTAATTTGTGAAATTGCAATTTTATATATTCCTTTTGCTGGCGTGGCAATCTTTCCAGGGAAGGAACCAGGCTCCTCATGAAGAGTTCATCCTCAGATTGTGGTGGAGCTGGTGGAGCAGGGGTGTCTCTCTCCAATGCCTGCAGAAGGCGCTTCTCTATCTCCTGCTGCTTCTCGATCCCTGTTGGCCTTTTTGGGGCCCTTCTTTTTCCTGTATGACATGGAAACAACATATTTCGTGAAACTATTGCATCCCATCACTACAATAGCTTGTAAAGTAAATATTTGTAATTGTGAAAAACATACCATGAATGCATAAATTGTATTCATACAAAAAAATGCAATCCAACTTTTGTGATGTACATACCCATGGGTGGAGCAGGAGCAGGAGGAGCAGCAGCAGCAGCACCTTGAGGTTCTTCCTCACCGTCCTCTGATGACCAAGCTGTTTCATCTTTGAACATGAACAATAAAACAATTTTATGACTCAAAAGTGCTGCTTTAATTGAATAGTAATTTGCCTTCAAAGCTATGACAGTATAGTGGTTTAAGATCCGGAGCCCAGGGTTCAAAGCTCCTTTATTATAACTTATTTTTGCTCATGAAACATTTTTTTTAATAAGTATGAAGACTATACAGAACCAGGCTTTGCCAAATGAAAAAAACAAACCTCTTGCACTGATTTGGCCTGTCGTTACTACTTCAGCTGTAGTAATATTTTCTGTATGACTTAACTATGGTGTGCTTTTGTGTCTTCACTTCAACAAACCTCTCCTGTCAATCTCAGATGGCCCTGTTGCTGCCTCTGACATGTCGTCCTGGTCTGGTCCTGCATCTGTGAAGTACTCTGCGGTACTGTCTCCCTCGACCCTCCCCATGTTACCGCTACTCTCCCTGGGAGTCACGAAGGGGTTGAGGAAAGACATAACCGCAGAGTACTTCCATTTCTTTGATGGCCCTGCTCCTGAGCCACTCTTTCTCTCTGTCTCCTCTTTCTCAAATACGTGTCCCTGAGAGTCTTCCACTTCCGTCGGCAAATCTCATCTGACAAGGAACGCATAACGTATTTAGTGTGAAAGCCGGTGGTTGGGCTAGCTTTCATGCTAACATGGTTCATATAGCTAGTTAGTAAATTACAACCGATAGCTAGAATCAAGTAACAAAGACATAATAACTTACCAGGTTGTCCGACGTCCTCACCTACTTTCCTCCATGCCATATCCTTTTTAGTTCGGTCGCGGTAGAGATACGACGACGTATCGTAGAGCTCGGGGAAGCCACAAAACCGCCACTATTAATTTGTCCTCCATTGTTTACGATTCAGCACCGGCAGGAGCTACGGCACTGATGACGGGGGCAGCAACTCAACGCTGATAGGCTATCGCGCCACAGCGTCACCCGATTATGTCGCTGAAGTTGAAAAATTTCAACTCGCGCGTTGGCGATTTTGCGGCGTCCAACGCGTCCACCGCACTGCAATAACGCGTCCAACGCGCGGCGCCATCGCAAAATCGAGGCGCGCCAGTCTCATCGCGTCTGTGCATAGACTTTGTATGTAATCTCGACGCGCGTCAAAAAATCAGCGCGACCGGTGTGAACGCACCATAATGTGAAATTCCTTCAGAGGGGGTTTGGGTGCTCATCAAACCACTAGAATGAGTTCTAGAACGTGTGACATCATTGACGTGTCTGACTCACTCAGTACATAAAAATGGGGGGGGGGGGGGGGGGAATTCACACCCTAATGTGAAATTCCTTCAGAGGGGGTTTGGGTGCTCATCAAACCACAATCAGGATGAAACCTTGGATACTTCCGGGTCAATGAACCGTCACGTTGTGATGACATCATTGATGTGCGCCAGTGAGTGTAAAATACAATACAAACAAAGATGGACGCCCACCGCGCCCTATGAGACAAACTGGTATCATTCGTTTTACTTAGACACTTAAATGTCAGTAGAAACAGAATATTACATGGTGTCAGAATAGCTTCGTTTTCACTTCGACCTGACGACGGAATATGGAGAACACACAGGCGTCCCCACGCCACGCGTAGATTGGGGTTCATCTAACCTGCCCAACGCATGGAGAAAGTGTCGCCAGCATGTGGAGCTAATGTTCTCCGGCCCGCTAAGCGCTAAAGAGGAGGGAAAAAGTGCAGCTATCTACTCCCGTGGATCGGTGAAAAAGGCAGAGATGTATATAATACATGGACCCTCACGGCAGATGAGAGAAAGGTACTCCAAACGTACTATGTGAAGTTTGAAGCATTTGTAACGCCCAAAGCTAACCCCATTTTCGCGCGATATAAATTTCACAGCTTAACTGTTATAACTGTTATACAAAGTTAAACTTTGAATTTTTTTTACACAGAAATGGAGCAAAATGTTCTTTTTGTCATGTGACCTGATGTGTTTGACCCTAATGCGACTTGATAACTGCACAAACAACCAAATAACCACAAAGTTAAACGAAAGGTTGTGAACCGGCTTCGGTGTCCGTCAGCAGTCACACCCTGTAATGTTTTTGCACGTGTTGTCCGCCCGTTGAACCTACAGCTCCATGCTGTGAGCATGGCACTGAATTTTGACTCTTTTTATTCGGACATATTTTAGATTTGTCAAAGGAAATAAAATGTGCAGTATATACTAAATGTTTTTTTTTGGATTTAAAAACGTAATACCGATTCTAATTACTGACCAAAAATTCACGTGCAGTTGCAGTGACGATAAACATCTGTTGACTGGTACCAACATCATTTTGCAGATCAGAATTGGTACAAATGATCAAAAGCATCCCACAGAACCAGTTTCAGAGATATAGTGATTGCTTCTCGTTATGCATTTACATTTACTTCATGTTTACGTTCAGTTCATACATTTTATTTTATATTTGTTTTACATGTATAATATTTAATCTGTATATTTGTACTATTTCATGTCTTAGATCATTATGTTTTTACTTGCATGATATTATTTTTATACATATTTAATGAGCATCGTTGAAGGGAGCCTGTCTTCTTCGCCAACGACTGCTTCTCCACACTATTGTGCATGTCCAAAAGACAACTAGAAACTTTAGAAAACTACTTTTACAAGATCTGAGTTCATCACCGTTACTGTCGCTCTGCGTCCGGTCATCAGACAGGAGGAGACACCTGCGTATCAGGAGCGCCACACACGTTGTGAACACGCACGGCTGTAGCGTTATCGGCTGAGTATATTTAAATCACCGAGGCCCCGCCCACAGTTTTCACTACACCTAATCAAGCTCACCTGGCACCTGCCAACCCGTCCCTTCATGTTGCCTCTGCAGGCCTTTATGGAGGAAATAATCATGAGTGCACTCATCACTGCTGTAGTTGCTGCTGTTAACCACATTCACTTCAGCTAAATTGGCCTCAAACTGCGCTCTTTCACCGCCAATGTGGAGTTTTCCTGTAGTTCTCTGGGACCTTGAGGCCACCACGGCTTCACCTGATACAGGTAGGCCTTGAGCTACTTTGTTTGTCAATATGGCGCGCCACGGGCACCGCTGCTGTCTGTGAATTGTTTTGGCGCAAAGGGGCTGCGTGTTGTTTGTTTCCAGCTGTTAACTGCGTTTGTTTTGGTTTGGGGTGTGATTACATTTCTTGTTGTGGTTGAGTGGATAATGATGCTTTCATGCTGTTTGCGTTTGGATCCACAATGTGGTGAAATACAGCTAAGTACTCATGTGTGCGTGTTGTGGCCTGAATAATATCTTAAACTGAGCCACTGTGCAGACTTCTGATGCAACCTAAAACATGACTGTTGTCTTGCTCATATTCACCATTTCCTGTATAATATAGTTTCATGGTATATAGGGAAATATGAAGAGGTGAAAATCATTGAGTGTGATAATAATTCACTTTAAGTAAAAGTCATGTACTCAGAATTTCAGAATAACAGTCTGTGTTATACATAATATATTGGATCATTGTTATTGATTATTATACTGTATATATTAGGGGTGCATTAATCAAGGTTTAATTTATTGTCATTGTACAACCCAGTGTTGTGCAACAAAATGCATTCAGCCACATAAGTAAAACACACAAAAAAAGAAACCAATCTATATTATAGCCTGAGGAAAGAAGCTGCTCTGAAGTCTGGTGAGATAGCAGAGACTTCGGTACCTCTTACCAGACGGCAGCATGGTGAACAGGCTATGACTGGGATGGATATTGTCATATACGTTGAGCTCTTCGCAGGCACCTCTCCTCACAAATATCAGTGATATTTGTATTAATATTGGTATTTATTTCAGCCATATCACCCAGCAGCCCTATGCATGGGAAACTCGGCATGAGTTTCGGCGCACATATAAAGCCATGTTTATGTTTTCAGCACACAAATAACAGCTAAGCTTTGTAGAAGTGTTCTACTCAAGGTATCGTGTGTACGTGACCGCTTGCTTTTCTACTCTTCATATGATAATTACATCTGAACTCCTGAGTTTACTGCAGAACCATGTTATTTATGTACTGGTGGTTATCTGATGCATATCAAGGCTGCATAACATTCCACAGGACAAAGAGTGTGCCTGAATTCCTTTTGAATATAAAAAAAAAATAATGTAAGGCAATAATGATCTGCGGTCATGCCTTTGCCTGCTGCTGCGTATCAGGTGGATTGCTGTTCTGCAACTCTCTTCTCACTTATTTGATCTTTTGAATTTCTATCATTTCAGCCCTTTCTCACATCTATCTATTCATCCATTCAGATCATTTTTGCTAAATAACTTAAGTCATTATGTGTGACGAGTAATGTGATGACCATTATGCTTATACAAAGAACCTAAATGAACGCAGTGCTGACCTGAAAGTTTACCATTCACACGATGAAAGAAGCAGTATTTTGGTCCTGCTTGCTTTGTTAAAACTCCTCCACTTTATAGTAATGGTATCAAGCTGTTTCACACTGCTTTGTGCTAATGGCTTGAGTCTCAGTCTGTCAATTGCAATGAGTATTCTTGCTGTTTGTTCTTGCTGACTAGCTCACTTGGTAGGAACTGCCGGAGCCGGAGGTACAGTTCAATGTGTTGCAGTTTGTGCTGAAATGCATCGATATGCAGTGATGTAGGAGGAAAGCGTACGAAGAGAAGAACAGAACAACAGAAAAGGACGTCTAATTACTGTTTGCATAATATGAGTGACAAAGCAAGCTTCTGGCTACCAGCTTCAACACACACTCTTTGTGTGTGATGTGTTTTGACTCGGCTCACAGTTTCTAAAGATAATGCTAGAGCGAAACAAAAAGCTGTTCTGAAAGCATGGCAGACTGTGCAAAGATGAATTACAGCCTTTGACTGTCAACACATCAAGTCGGTGTGGCATTTTGATTGAAAACTGAAAAGGATCCTGCGAACAGCTGAAGGTGAAGCTACTCTGAATAACTTATGTCTTGTTGTCGTTTGATGTGATAGGACGTAGGTGGGTTGAAATTTTGGGGATAAGTGGAGATGTCAGCGATTTTAATAAAAACAACAGAAAACTTGGGTTTTGTGGCAAAGACGCAAAAAGAGGAGTTTTTAATGCAGTGTGGATTATGTATAATCCACACTGCCATACAGCGGTGTGTTGAGAAGAGAAATAAAATCAATGGCCATAATTGCTCAATAACGGTACGAATATGGAGGTGTGAGGAGAAGTCACGCGGGTCACAGCGGACACAGTATAGAGACCGAGTGTGTTTCCTCTGTGAAGTTTGCATTGTTGTACCTTACAAGCCGAGTAAAACACAGCAAATTTTGCCCTTTTTTGTTTCTTAAAAAAAGAATCAAACTGATTAATCGTTGCAGCTCTAATAAACATTGAAACTTGTCTGCTTGCTTTAATCGCTCCTTATTGTCCAGTAGTGGAAAGTAAGTATTTACTCAAGTACTGTACTTAAAAAACAATTTGTGGTTCTTGAGTGTTTCCATTGTTACAGATTTAAGTATATGAAGAAGTTACAATTGGCTCCATTTTGACCGACTGCAACATTAAAACACTGCTGCTTACATATTAATACATAAATGATAACGATCCAACAATATAATAATATGAAGCTGACATTATACTCCATTATCAATACTTCTGATACTTGTATACCTTTTGAATGCAGATATTTCACCTGTAATGGAGTATTTTTATCCTATGATATTGCTACTTAAGTAAATTATTTGAATACTTCTTCCAGCACTGTCCTTTGAGCCATTAAGAGATCTTCTAATGCACTTCCAATCAAAGTAATGGGGCCTAAATCCACTCTTTTTAGTACTAAATGTCCTCTCTGTTTACCTGTACCATGTTTCCATGAAAGTAGGCTTGTAACTTCAGAGGATACCCTCTTGATTCATCCAACTCAGGTTGCTGATGTCTTAAAACCTGCTTCAATGTTCATATCAGCACCTGACTTGAAAAACTTAAACCTGAAAACCAGCTGAATGGAAGTGCTTTCCCTTTTGAATTAAGTTAGCCGTTACTTTGACTTTGTTACCCCGGCTCGTGTTAATTTTTCACCGCCGTCTCTGCCACCAGTCGCCCTGATTTACTTCGGCGCCAGAAGAACTGGTATCCTAGCAACAGAAGCAGATAGCCCTACTTTGGTTTGTTCTGTCACACAATGCGAGTGAGTACGTGTGTGTGTGCATATGGTGTGCGCATACACGAGAGTGTATGTGTGCGCGTGAGCTTCTCTATAGAAAGTTGCTGTTGGCATGCAGAGCGACGCTTCACTCCCGCCTGTAATGGCTCTGGATTTATCGGCATCTGGGAGAGGAAGCTGTTTACATAGTCTCCTCCACTGTTACCAATGGCCGTGATAATGCTGTCAGACGAGGCTCGGGGAGCCCATTCCTCTGTCTCACCTCACTTGATAGTGTTTACACACTGACTTCAACATGCTCTCTGCAGTACTGCATGCCAATTCTGATCCAATCTCACAACAAAACCTCAGTGAGGTCACCGGTGAAAGGCAGGCTGCTGACCCCCTTTTTTTTTCAGAAAATTTCAACATTCCCATTGTGTATGATTTTAAATCCACTGAGCAATAATCTAATTTACAACAACTGGATCTAATAAAGCGTAGAAGAATGGATGGAAGGCATCCAGCGTGGGATGCCGTGTGCTTTTCATTGTGTCTAATTGAATTACTGATCCACCCCTTGGAGCCTCTTCAGATACCTTAGAGCTGCGCTCATGTTATACATAAGCTTCCTAACATGATTTTAGATTCACTGTGTTAGTATTCAATAATGTAGGAGACTTTATTTAAATAGATGCAGATTGGGAATGTGAAAATGATATAAACTTCCTCAAAGCAGACCACTGAAAGACTTTATTCCTTGTGAGGTAAACGAAGCTCTAACGGTGACAAAGTTGTTACAATTAAAATAAGTACTCTACCAATTTAGCTCTGCACTTCTATAGAGCTACACAATATTGGGGGGAAAAAACTGACATTGCAATATTTTTTTTTCTGCGATATATATCTTGAGATATGAAAGATACAGGAATACTCGCCCTCAATGTGGTGCACGCAAGGCTTGTTTTCACAGGGCACCGCTAGATATCGTAGCTTCTTCAATTCTTACATAATTGTGACTCGTATAACTGCGGTAACGGTAAAACCGGCTCATCCGGACGTCCCTACAATACTGCAAAGCATTAGCGTTGCCAAATGTCTCAGGGAAGAAATGGCTTTCCTTTTGGTCAAGGCAAAGCCACATCCTTGCAAAAATACACAGCCAGTGTAGTTGTAAACGTATAAACTATTGTAAATTATTATATAAATGGCAACCATGGGGTAACACTGCAAATCTGTGACAAAAATACAATCCCGAACATAGCAGTGCTCCTCTTTTTTAAAGATGATTTTCAGATGATAAGATGTAAACAGCGGGAAAACAGCCAGCAGGCATCTGTGTTCACTTGTACCAACCCTCTGTTTCTATCTTCACAGCCTCCCTACTCCAACTCCCAGAGTTTGTCCTTATAAATTAAACTGTGTGAAGGAATGTGATTTCTGATAAGGTTTATCTTCACAGTGATTATAATCTCACAGATAGAGGGGATCACACGTTTGATGCCCGAGCTAACGGGCAGATACAGAAGCTTTCCTGAAACACAGACACTCACGCACACACATTCATGGTTATCTCACTTAAAATGTAACAGGGCATGTACCTAGTAGGATTGCTAACATCTGTTCTTGTTAAATTGCAAAGAAGCTTTATTGATCTGGTGCTGGGGCCACATTCCTTCGCAATTTACTGCTGTGGAAGGAAAACGGGGGGTGTGTGCTTTTAAGGAGGATCACTAGTTCAGGTAGTTAATGCTCATGGTTCGTTTCTTTCCCCTTAAATCTACCAGGAAGGAAAATGCGTAGGGAATTACAATTAAAACGGACTCCTCTGCCTCTTCTACAGTTCAGTCAGCGACGTCTGGGAGCTTTGTGTGATTTAAGGAGCATTGTGCAAGGGCCAAATTGGCTGCAGATGGGTAGGGGGTCTGCAGCTTCATAACCTCACAGTTTATATGTATGGATTATTTGAGGTAAGAGTGCCATAAATTACACATGAGAGTTTTCTTATACGCTGACCTGGCAACCCCAACCTGGCTGCTGTAATGGGATAGCTTGGGGATCTGGTGGTTCCAATTAATGAATGCCGGCCTGGTCGTGTCATTGTTCCACCACAGGGGCTCGTACTTGACTCCTAAAAAAATCAAACTACAGCTTTTGTGCATATTTTGCCTTTGGAAAAAACAAGAAGACAAATGTCTTTGGACATATTGGTATGTGGAAACTGCTTCCAACTGGTTGTCACCCTTCCAAGCCATGGACTGACATTTCAGACCCAACTCAAGATGTGCTGTGAACTTCTATGGTTCACTATTGACTGGTGCACATCATAGTGTGTAGACAAGGAATGTTAATGCGTAACATTTATCCCCTGTTTTAACATAGCGTTGACTCTCAGCTGTGAGCAATTTAAATTCTCTTTTTTTTCTTTTATAGAGTCGTAATGAAACCATTTCCTTACTCAGCAGTTTATGTGGTTCACTCCATATTTCTAGGCGATAGGGCTTTGCCCGAAATCGGTCTGCATTTCAGGTCGATGCACGATCTTGTCTCTTTTATCATCTCTGAAATGAAAACTAAAAAACAAATAAACAGTGTCCGTCCTGGTCACAGTTCAGTTATAACATCCTGGCTGCTGACAGCACTGTCAGCTGAAGACTCAATCATACTGAACAAGAGGTTGTACCAGCGTCCGGATTAAAACTACTTCAGCCGACCAATTCAAACATGTCTGTCATAACGGAGAGGAATGAACATGTTTGTAAACGACTGAGATTTGAACTAAAATGTTCCAAAAATGACTTTAAGAGTGTTTGTGGATATTATGTTTAAGGATGAAACCACGTTATGATGAACTAAACCTGCAGTCATTCCTAATGCATGTGACGGGGAATTCATTTATTTAGAAAGACTGATGAAATAAATGGTTGCACAGAAGCTAGTGGAACAGAGACGAGCCCAGATGTGATCTGAGGACTGCAGCTCAGTGTTTGCTGTCTTTTTCATGTTTCCAGATGTTTTGACAAATAACCAGACTTTCAAAACGGATAGTATAGATAGTATATCCTGTATAGAAATGTTTAAATTTCAGTTTGACCCTAAAATCAAAACCGCTTACTTGAGTATGAGGTAAATGCTGGGTTTTTTTTAATCACACCCAACATAAATGCAATTGTGGAGCAACATGGGCCTCATTCTGCCGAACACTGAATGTTATCAGGGAGTTTAGGAGGCGACTACAGGCTGCCAATGTTCGTAGTGTGATCGGGCAGCTGGTAATAAATCATTGGACCACTCTACCCAGTCGGGCTCTGTGCATGCCAGGAAACAGTTGTTTCCTTAAATTCTGCTCCGTCTGACGCCGAGAGAACAAACACTCTGCACTGCCAACAGCTACACTTCAGAGCACGGCACCGGGAGTTTATCGCAACGGAACAAATATTTGCTGCAAAGTGATGAAACGGTTACTGTGACAGGTTGACCCGCAGGCGAGTGAGAACCGCAATAAATTTGAAAGCTCACGGCAAACTTTTCACAGGTTATTGCTGTTTTTATTGCAATGTTTGCTTTATTGAATTTTGTCAAGGTTAATTCACAAGTGCCCGTCCACTTACCTCCACCCTTTTTATTCCCCAAAATACTTGATATTTAATTGACACCTTGTGCTGAAACGCATGTGTTGAATTGGTAGGAATACTTCACATATTCAGTGAACGTCTGCAAGCAAAATTCATTTCAAAAGACGGGTTAAATGCATGATATGGTTAAGAAACAAAACGCAATCTAATCGGAAAAGAGTATTTTACCACATGAAATGCACACAGTGGAGAACTGCGTAATCTCAAGTGACAGACTTCTCTGTAAGATCAAAGTGACAGGTTGAAATTGTATCATTTACAGAAATTGCTACCGCAGCCGAGATGTGATGGCTCTGAGCAAACATGCCAGATCAAACGGTCATGGTCAGAGATGTGAAGTCTGGACGCAGCAGAACACCAGCTCAGGATGACTTCACGTCCTCACACAGCCGACGTCTGCCGACTCATTACGGGAGACATGTCTGTGTCTGTGTCATGTCTGTGCAGATTCAGGACGAAAGGCATATTCAAACAATTTAGGAAGCTCAAAGAACACTCTAAAAAGGCAAGAGGAGTGGAAATGTTTAGCTCAAACTGTGGTTTTTTTTCATATTTGTAGTTTAATGTGTAGAATGGAAGACAAGAATTTAGTATTTACATGAGCACTACTTGGTTATGCTTTTTATGATGACACTTCCTCAGTCTCTCTGTGAGTTAGTAGTAACAGTCATGTGGCTGTTTTGAGTTGAGTGAACTGTATTGCTGAGCAACCTGGATCTCAACCTAAAAATGCTGATTGTATAGTGTTGTATTCTTCTTCTTCTCCACAGCAAAAATGAGATTTTAATATATCATTTACATCTCTGGAAAACAAAGGATTAGCCGACGTCACCTTTTACATCTTAACCCGCGTGATGAAAGAGTTTGATAATATGCAGCGTACTTGCAGTTTGACCAGTTCTGTACAAAACACACGAGGACCATAAGCAGCATGGCTCGTATGAATGTGAATTAGTTTAGGATGGGCATGATATGCATGGTAGACTCTGCCATCAGTGTAAGACTGGGTGAATGCTGGCATGTAGCGTACTGCGCTTTGAGTCGTCGGAAAATATAAATACACGTCCAGAATATTCAGACATTTGGAAGTAGAGTGTGGAAATATTTTAAAATATCCATAATATATAATAGAAATTAAATAAAACCACACAACCAAAATATTAATATCTCTGGCTGTGTTAAAGAATGTTAAATGTCTGGGCAACGCTAAATGAACTGCACTTACTACCTTCTACCTTTTTTTTTATAGAAAAAAGCACCTAACAATTTGAGATGACAGCGTTGCCATGCAAGGTACGATCCTGCCCGTCAGGAGTTCAGTGTCTTGCCCAAGGACACTTTGTGACGTGGGCAGGAGGAATCGGGGATCAAACTGCCACCGGTCTGATTAGTGGACGGCCCGTTTCATCTCCTGAGCCACAGCCGCTCATAACTACACAGTTTTAGCTTGAAAGCTAGAAATATATACGGTATACATGAGGTTCATTGTTTACGTGATCATATCTCCAATATGATCACACAAACACAGTTGTTTTAGGGAAACAGTGGTTGCATATTTGTGTATCTACTGAGTCAAATGCCTTTCCTGTGTCAGTCGTCTCTTTAGTGGCTGATACATTACGACACAATACTTCATGGTCATGCATGCATGATTATGTCACATTCCTCTGTGCAGAGATTCAGAGCTGCAGAGATTGTGATTACTGCACCACAGATGAATGTACTGACATGCCCTCAAACTCTCCTTGACTGCAGTCAGTAAACAAAGCTGCAAAAGTCTGTCGCCATGCTGACCTAGGGTGGTAATAGTTACATGCTTGTTACATCCTTCTTGGTGGAATTGCATTGCTGTATCTTGAAGGAATGATGTTTTTGTTCAGCACACAAGATGACAAAAGCCCTGCACCAATCATGTTGTTTTTAACAAAGCGAGTAGCAGTGGGCTGTGCCATTGCATGTGATTTGTCTGAGCTCTCGGGCGAAAGAGGTCAGCTTCTGTCGGGTGATCATTTAAATCTATGGAAACCAAACGCGCTTGACAAAATGACATGCTAGCCATTTGCAATCAACGTCGAGAAAGCAATCAGGGCTTGATTAGATGTAATGCTCCCCGTATTGATCCCCCTCTGCACCAGGAGGCCGCTTCAAGTGCTCTGAATGGGAAGCGTTCGATCACCCGGTGAGGTTAAAGACAGACTGCTACCACAGAGTGGATCGCCTCCGACAACAGGAATGACAGGCAGGAATGAGATAAGTGCCTGTGATTCTTGGCTGAATCAACGCTTACCCACTTCTGCCAACGTGTCGCTGATGTATCCGTCAGAAATGCCGTCGGCTATTTTTCTTTCTTTTTTCTTTACCGTGTCAAAATTGATTTTTTTTTTTTTTTTTTTTTTTTTTTTAACAAGTGCCTGGCGGACAACCCTTTGACACAGAAATCTCACTGCTGCTATGATTTGACAAGACTTCAGCAGAATAAAGTCTGGCGATGAGAAAAATACATATCAGTTTTATTGTGACGCCCCTGGATAGAAGGATTTACAGACGATAATTAACTGCAGCTCAGATATATTCTCATTTTCTAGAAACTTGCGGTTGTACTGGCAGATATGAGAAAAGTTAAGTTAAAATGTAACGGCTGCGATAGTGCAATTCATCACACACTGTTTAACCCATGGTTCACACGCGTGTTTCTCGCCCCTTGTTTGAGATTAACAAGTTACTCCACGTCCTTATTAACGAGTGACAATCTGTGAATGCAGTATGAGATATCGACGGAGACCTTATTTAAGCACTTGTGTGTGTAAGCGAGGTGAAAAGAGAAAACAAGTGACAGAAAATCTCACCCAAGTGTTACTTGATTAAAAAAGAAATGCAAATAACTTTATCTGTGATGGAAATATTCAGTGGCGTAAAATCATTTCTTCATTATTGCTCAGTTAAAAGTTCTCTCTACGATATTCAGAGCATTAATATAGCGTCAAACTAATATTAGTATAACATCTAATATAACATCGGAAGATAGCAAGTGCAACTAACCCATCTTTTCAGTTGTTGCGTCTCCCGTTTGATCTCGAGCGCAGGAAATCTGATCTTTTCTAAATTTGAGTAGAGCTGAAACAATTAGTCTATCAATTAAGTCACGGTCGTCAATTAACCGACAGTAATTTAGGTAATAGGTTAATCATTAAGTCATTTTTTTATCTAAAATGCTTGTTTTCTTGGTCTTCTATCATACCTCTCAGATGTTAATATTTATTGATTTGCTTTAGGTTGAATGAATATGTTAAGTTGTACAAAATTGTGGCAATTTCTGACATTTTCTTATAAACAAAATGATTCAAGAAAATAATTTAAATACCGGTACAAGTTTTTCACTGCTCATTTAGTGTTAAACAATCTGATTTAACATTGAGATTATAAAATCCTCTCTCTCACAATGTGGTTTGCAGTTTGCTTCGGCTTTATGTTATTTCTACCGCTGGACTCCAGACCAAAGTGTCAAACATGCAAAATAATTGTAACGAGAAGAAAGGTCTGAAACTGGATCAGAAGGCAAACAATTGGAAATGTTAAAATCCTACAGTGTGCAGGGCTTTTATCTTTTTAAATGTCAACACCAAAGGACCCAGACTGGAGAAGTCAATCAGTTGTCCGGTCCAAATCGTAATGTGCGTCTTATTAGAATGATTTCTTTGTTTGAAGAAAATGACGATGACATAATGTTGCTGTTCATTTCGAGCAAGACACTCGTTTGTGGAGTTTTTGATATTCTCAGTATGAAAGCCCAAACAGAATGAACGACAATGAACAGAGGCTGCTGCATGAATGTAGAGCTGGTGATTAATAAAATGTATTTTCATCAAAGTCACATTAGAGCAGAGGACTTTAATATTAAACTAACTATTATAAAGGGAAAATATGGAATTTTACTAGACAAGCATTCCTGAAAGTTCACATTTTCAAAGTGTATTGGCGTTTAGAGACATGAGAGACGGCAGGTAAACCTGAGAGAAACTCGACACCTTAACCAGATTCTGTAAAAACTCCTGATCTTGCAATCCTCAGGACCTTGGTCAGACCTCATCAACTGCTCTGCTTCAAACGGCTCATATATGTCCCCTATAAGGCCAGGCCGGTCAGCTCATCGGAGAGATTAGAGCAGGCTACAGAAGCAGGATTGGTCTTGGAGGGGGAAAAAAATAACCCTCACTTTTCTCAGTTTGGGGTTGACTCTCGGGCGTTTAGAGAAAAAATGATAGTTAAAAAACCCTGTGACGGTGTCTTTGAGGGGTGTCTACTAGCAGATGGCAGCATCCTGTAGTGTGCCGTTTGGTTTATTCCTATCTTTGGCCCCGCATAGGTGGGTGGTGGTGCCGATCTCTCTTTCTGCTTTTTCCTTTGGGGGATCTTTAGCTAGCCGGGGTTTGATGTGGCAGAGCCCCAGCCAAATAATCACAGCTCAGACAGAGGGGGGTGTGCGAGCCTTCACCCAAGCATCCAGGGATTTGTGAAAAGTTGTGTCAAAGGAGGGTGGGGGTCGGACGCCTGGCGAGTATCGTTTCATAGATGGATGATAAATGTGGAATAGGATCAAACGGGAGAATTTGGGCCGAATGGTGGCTTTCACAGTGGTGTTCGGCTGAGTGGCTCGGTTTCTCAGCCGCCCTGTGTTTGTCATATTTTTTATTTTTTTCTCCTTTTCAAACTGTTTGTCTTTGTGATCTCAGTTTTAGTTTTTTTTCATCTGAGTTATCGTTCCTTTATTCTCGCTCCCGTTTTATTCTTAGCGAGGCGGCAGTGCCGGGGCATTCAGGATGGATGCTCCCGCTAACTGCTTGTCCACGGCATCACATCAGCTTTACTCAATTTTGCTGACGGCTCACTCTGAACTGTCAACCGTTGCTTTTCGTCTCATCTGCCAACACAGTCGGTAATTACTTTTGTCACCCTCACGATTATTATTGTCATCCTCGTCAACGCTATCACCATCATCTTCAATCATTAACCCTGTTTTGACCATTCAATCCGTCTTTCTTTCATGACACTTGGCGCGTCAGCGTCATTTCCACAGTATATAGAGATTCTGATTTATAAATGCACGCCGAAAAATAGGAAGGCAAAATGGTTTTCTGGATCTCTAAGCACCACTCCGGAGCAAAACAACAACAAAACAGCTGGCCGTGGGCAAATTGCAGGTTTTGCATGTCCAGGCAAGCACTTCAGCTGCTACCCATTCAGCATGTGCTGCACCTGTGGAATCTGTTTACAGCCTCCAAACCAGCAGTTATCATGACGAGAGGTGAAATCACTTGGCAGTGGGGATAAAATGGCATGTGCTTTTGCTTAGTGCTGCACTCTGTGGGCAATGGCCAAGAAATTACAAATCGGCTATCTATTCTCGCCTCGGGTGTTTTCCTGCCCATTTACAACAAACCTTTGTCTGCCCTTGCATTTTATCTCAAGCTGGAGGAGAGAACCGCAAGACATTGCATGCTAATTTGAGACACAGCCTCATCCAAAGCTTAACTGGTGCATAATTGCTCAGGGGGGAGTGTTCCATACCAGAGAGAAGAGCTATCAGAGCTACCAGGAGAGATCCACGTCGTCGCACTCTGTTGTTCAGTATCTGTTTGGACTGGGAATCGGTACACTGAAGGAACAACCAAAATAACCCAGAACCAAGTGTGATCGAACTCATCCAGTCAAACAATACCTGCATTCGGCGCAGTGTTTCAATTAGTTCCGACTTGGCTATATTTAAACATTCAAAGCACCTAAACATGCATGATCCTGGTGATTGGCCGATCTGGGCGATGCCGTTGAATGTACGTTAGCATGTTTGATGTGTTTCCATTCACATACACTAGCTGCATTCCAAATCGCATACTATTTCTATTCATAAATACTGCAGCTTTCACGACATAGTACTGTGGAAGTTTGAGTCTGTTCCACAACGAGGTAGGCCAGAGCACATGTCCCGCTGCTGTTCAGTGGACACGCTGCGATAATAAATCTACCAAAACTGGTTTACAATTAAAAGGATTTTAATCTCACCGATGCAGTACGATTACAGTGAAGTACACTACTTCTATTAAATATTACAATATTAACCCACTTTGGAAAAAACTCTCCTCTGGTCCCATGAGACACAGCCGTCCCTGGGAACCACACGCTAAAAAGACGCAGAGAAAAACACTTCCTATTCCTGCCCTCATATCCGTCTGAAACTCCTCCCCTTCCGTCTATTCCAATTCCTATTGGCTAACTTCCAGGAGCGTGTTCTCCTGTTTGTCTCTCTGTCGCTGAGTTCACTAACACATTCAATGACTGTCAGTTATTGTTTAATCCCTCTATGATAAACATTCCATATAATAGATAAGACTTTGCAACTTTGGCAAAAGCTTCATGTCTCAAATTCTACTGTTAGCTACTAATCCTAAAACACTTTATGCTTATCTTAATTATGCATTTTCCAAAACACTTATGATTATGACTAATTATGAATTCTTAAATATGAATCATGAAACACTTTTATTATAACTACTAAACACACAGTTCTACGCTCAAATTTCCTACAGTACCTTGAACTTTGATCCTCATATTTCTGATGCACAAAGGATTGTGGATCAGAAAAAACTGAATCTTCGCAAATCGTCAAATTTTAGTAGGCGCTTCATCAATATTTCATGTGTGTGTATATGTATATATATATATATATATATATATATATATATATATATATATATATATATATATATATATATATATATATATATATATATATATATATATATGAGAGCGATGAAGCGCCTACTAACTAAAATATCTCAGATAATCTGATCAAACTGTTGTCTTAATCAGATTATTCTGTATTTGTGTGCATGCATGTGGACATAGTCAGTGTATAGCTGTACATATTTTTTTTATTATGGCATTCACTTCAAACTTTTATGTAAATCTTGTATTGGATTTTGGCCATTTCGCTCAGCCCTCTTTGCAGTCACATCCTCCAGCTCTAGAAATAAGCGTAAACCTTGAATAGTTTCACAAGACAAAGATGTAAGTTGATACCAGGAACAGTGGCCTGAAAACTGAAGGCATTTTACACAAACAACCTTAATTCTATCTACAGACAAAAGCAGACATTTTTTCCCATTGTTCCCATTGTTAGAACTTAGATGCATCCGCCTGCTTACAGAAATGATCACAACAATTTGTGCATGTGAAAGAACAAGATGAAAAGCGTAAGTACCCTGAGCGACTTGCTTTCTGTGCTCAACGTGTCTTCTGTTGTTCAACAAAGACATCTGAAATCACAAAACACCCAGCAAGAGGGGGGGGGGGGAGCAGACGGATAACTACAGAGCAATTCAGACTCCTCTGCAGAGGTAGCCATTTCCTCACTTGGAAGATGAAGGGATGATAGAGCATCCGTTTGTTTGGGATAGATGCGGTTATGAGGCTACACAAACACAAGGGAGTCATTTTCCTCACAGCGGGAGGCTGTTCCTGCAGAGAGGCTTCAGCTGGAACCATGTGAATAATACGTCTTCAACAGCTGATCTGTGTCGGACCGTCGGCTGCGTTTACATGGGGCCATGTCTGGGATGACTTTGAGGATATTGTGGAGGCGTGATAATATGTCCGTTTATTGTGGATGCTGATATAAAACTGCCACCTTTTATGCACAGGAGGCCACACTGTTTTCACGAGCTGCACCGCTTGTCTCTGTGATTAAAGATGTGTTAGAGACTATAAACTTTTACAGCGCAGGAGTAATTGCCGGCCGGTTTTTAGAAATATGACAACTCTCCAAAGGGATGTAAAGAGTAAACCGGACCAGGCTATAACACCTGCAATGAACAATGTCATGGCTCAAAGCTTTGTGATTGTTTGCTGCAAAATCCAGACATGAATCACATCGCGCATGAAAACCTGTGAACGGTGAAGAGTTAATGACACGCTGTGTATTTCGTAGGATATCAAAGACCTCTTATTAATGAGCATTTTCAAAATAATTGCTGGTTGCTGACGAACTGCCGACGCTTGAAAAGACTCGTTCTTCTTAATCCTCTGCATTTACCTGTATAACCTGTAGAAGGATTGTTGGAGAGGTGTATATATCACACAGATCCATGCACTATGGGGCACGAAGACAAAGATTTGACTTGTGTTGTCGTAATGAGGGAACAATCTTCTGAAATGGTGTTAAATTGTTCAAGAGTTACAACCTCTCTGATCCCAGATGAAAGGAAACTAGTCCTCAAAAAATTGCATAAAACCCTGAAAATCCCCAGCTCTTGTTTCATTTGGCGGTTGTTGCGTGTTTGTTTAAGATCCTCAGTCTGCTCTGTGTTTAGACTATGTCTCTATGAACAGGAAAAATGTTTTCCACCAGCCAAATATTTGGGCTTTGGATGTTTTTTTTTTTTAATCTTTGAAACCTTTCAACTACACATTTCCTCTCAACTCTTAAAATATTATGACTGCTGAAAGAAACTGATTGCTTTTCATTGTGGTGTAGAAAACAAATAACTTTTGTTGAATTCCGCTGTTTCCATAAGGTTGTTTCCAAAGGTTGTTTGACTGATGTTTTAAAGATCGTACTTTGTGAATAGATGTGGACAATTACAACCGAGTTAAACTACACTGTACTTACATTTACAGTGCAAGCAACAGGGTTAGCAACAAGGAACTAACTCTTGAGTCCCAGTGAATGTAGAGCAGCAGTCTACACAACCATAGCGCAGGCTGAGAAGGGCAACATGGACAACTTACAGACAGAGACTCAAAGCGTCCAACAGACTGTGGAAACAGCGGTTGCTGGACGATAAGTTGCTTTCATGTTGGTGTTGATGATGATGAAGACCGTTTGATTCGTTAGAAAAAAACAGAACAAGCGACTACCTTCACCTTGGTTCACCTTTTTTAAAGCAGAAGAATCTTTTTATTAACTTTTTTTCTCTCCTTCCCTCCCATTCCCCTTATTTCCTCCCTGCTTCCCTCTCCTGTTACATACACCCAAATTATTTTTAAGAACTTGTCACAAGCATTGACCTATAGAAATACAAGCAAGACATAAACAAGGCGTACGTTTCTGTAACTATTTGTGGATCATGAGGCCGCACTGCAACACAGTATAAATTGAAAGCTGAGGATTATAGATGCAATAATAGAGCCAATTCAATTAGGGACATTTATTGTATTTAAAACTTTAAATGTGCAGGTTGTGTTACAGACTACAAAAAAACACAATACACGTGTCACTGCTCCACAGGAAGACTATTGCATGACACATGCTCATTTGTCTAGAGACGCCACTAAACAGGTTGCAGACAAGCTGCAGTACTTCTGCAGTGCATCGCCTGGGACGCTGCCATCTGTTTGTGTCTCTTTGTTGGAAGACAAACTGCAGCTGGGGCCACTTTATGTTGTAATCAGTATCCTTATATTTATATAAACACCCAAACAAATAAAAGTTTGAAAGTAACATTAAACGGAAAATTTCACTGAACTTTCTTTTCCAGTAGCTGTCACCCTCTGCAGAAATGACTCACCAGGTGAGTTTTATTAGGATTCAATTTTGGAACCCCAACTGTGCACACAAATATGGATTTAATAAGCGTTGGCGCTGTGCTCAGCTGACCTCATTCAATGCACCTGGGACAAAGTTCCATTTATCTTTTGTGTTTGTGCTGATAGTCATGTTTGTCATACAGAAGGTGCATGACTAACTGAAACTAGTGAATAAACCTGTAATTAAAGCATCTAAAATGACACGCGGATAGAGTAATTGTGATGCTCATGACACAAACAACCTCAGTAAGTTTTGTGGAACTTAACCAAAAAGGCATTTTAATTTGCGATATTTTATTTCAAAGTTAGACGTGTGTTCTTTTAGTGTGTGTGTGTGTGTGTGTGTGTGTGTGTGTGTGTGTGTGTGTGTGTGTGTGTGTGTGTGTGTGTGTGTGTGTGTGTGTGTGTGTGTGTGTGTGTGTGTGTGTGTGTGTGTGTGTGTGTGTGTGTGTGACTGTTACTCCTATCTGTCGAGCCTTCGCCCTGTTACAGAGTGCTGGAGTCTAATATCTATAATACAATCCCAATAATTACCTGCAACCCGCTAATTATTCAAGCTGCCAGTTCTATAAAAAGCCTGCTATCATTTGCTGTCATGAACTTAGAGAGGCAAATGCTCCTCTGTTTATCACCAATGTGGGCTTTTTCTCTGATTTCTAAAATTAGGCTTCACTTGTTTCTTCCATTTCAAAAGTCTGTGACCTTTTTAAACAATTTGCTGCTCATGACACCTTTTGTGTGAGTGTAGACTAATACATCTGAGCTATCGTCAGAAAATGCATATTCATATATCTCTACTTAACCAAATAAAGTATTTCATTATTTATAGGAGACTTTGTTTGAGCTTTTTAAGTGTGCACCATGGCCAGATTAAATTGTTTGCCTCCAGGTTCTCTTCAAGTACAGTGGAGGTGTTTAATATAGGAAAATGCACAATAAAATCCAAAATAATAGGACACAGGCAAGGCAGCTTTATTTATAGAGCACATTTGAGCAACAAGAATGTTTACATAAAAACATCAAAAGAAAAATGACAGGGTGCAAAAGAAACTCATTCATATAAATACAATTAAAATGTGTTTAAGTGCCAAGTGAATATAACAACAATGTACAATATATTAAGACGGGTATGAAATAGAGTACAACAGTGCAGTGTAAGACATTATTTAATAAAAGGCAGCTGCAAACAGAAAAGTCTTTAGCCTTGATTTAAACACATTGAAGGTTGCAGCTGACCTGCAGTTTTCTGGGAGTTTGTTCCAGATGGCGTGGTGCATAAAACCTGAACGCCTCCATGTTTAGTTTTGACTCTGGGGATAGAAAGCAGACATTTAAAAGATAGCAACATAAGAAACAGTAAAGATGTAGGGCCCAGTTGATATTGTACATTAGTGTAATAATGTACACTAAGACACAGTGAACCTGCCCGCCTTGATAATGCAGCCTTGGTGCAGATCTTTGCTCTTCAAAAAGTCAATAAGTCCCATTAAAAACGCATTTAACATTGCAGGAAGAAGCTCTTGGGTTTATTGTATCCGTCTTGATGTTTTTGTAGTTGTGAGTGATTTTAGGTTCTTCCCATGATGCCAAATAAACTAAAAGCTTAGCTGTTTGGACTTAAATTGCTGCTTACGATTGGAAAATAGAAGTGTGTGTCCTTTTTTTCTTATGACCTCAATTGAAATTCAGTGATGTTTCAATGCTTTGACTTTTGTGTTGAAGTGCATTTATTTGAAAGTACATCATGGTTAATTGAAACCTGTGGTATTGATCAACAAATATGTGCTTATGTTGAATTTATACATTGACACTACACACAATTAGCTTAATGCTGAGCCAGATAATACGGTACAATGAAACATGTCCATACTATTAAATGCATAATGATGCAGAACTGCATAAAGAACTAGAAAATTTCGCAGGAAATTAACAGTATGGCTTCTACTGCCCGAAGACGTCGCAATATATATACACGCCAATGTTACCGGTCGTGTCGTTCAGGTTCACTTGAGATGGCGCCAGATTCATACTCTTGGATTGAATCTTGTATTCGTGATGGACAGTCCACAAATTGCTCCCGTCATTTCTGTACTGGAACTCTAAAAATATCAAGACCTGAATGACTGTATGATGGAGAGAGACAGACAGGAATGCCTTTGACTGAATATCTCCAAGTCATGTGTGTGCATAGAGAGAGAGAGAGAGCGCCTGCATGCGTGTGTGTGTAACTGGTTGCCATGGTGAGGACGCATCTGGTGTTGGAGGCAGACTGATTAAGAAATGTTACAGTAAACAGTGATTTTGAACAAAACCCCTTCCTCCTTTTAACAAAAAGTCTGAGTGCCAAAATATGGATACCGTGAGAAAGATAAGACTCTGCCCAACGCACTGATGTGTTTTTTATGTTTGTGGTTAAAAATTTGAGCCCCAGAGCAATAGACAAAACTGGTACAGTCTGCTTTCTTTGAGAAATTAGTGGTGAGATTTAACATGGAGTCTAATGGATCGTTGGTTGGAGTTCATGTGGCTCTTTGAGCCAAATGTGTAAGTCTGTTGGATTCCATAGACACTTTACTGTGTGACCAGCACAACATTTCCAAGCTTTTGGGCAAAACGGTGTATAAAGAGTAAAAATTGTGGGAGCTGGAGCAATTTGTTTGGAAAAATCACAGAATATTTTCCTGCTCCGCTCCACTCTGACGGTTATGCTCTCACTCTAGCCCTGAACATGCCGTGCAATACACACCCATTATAAAATTTGAAATGGACTCAGAATTTTCCTGAAACTTAATCTGTGACTTCACGAAAACTGTGCTAGCTATCAAAATGTCCATTTGGCTCAATAAAGTGCAGCGTTTTGTCTGCATTTTAAACTTTGAATCATGTTTCTACGTTAAAGTATGGCGAGTCAATATGTGCCCAAAGTTAAGTGGTTTTTTTTTGGCTCTCTTCACACCAAAACCCCATTCAAGTGAATTGAGAAATGTTCTCTGTTTTTGGGGATTTTCAGGAAAACCGCTGGGCGAATCTCTCCAAAAAATAGATAGCACACTATTCTCGATCAGGCCGCTGTTGGCAACGCTGTGTGAGGAGAAGCGCGTCAACCTTTTGGATAAACCTGATTATGATTAAGCCCGATGGAATATATACAGTGTGCTTTGGCACAGGGAGTTTTACTGCCTTTGTACTACAAAGCCACACTGAACTACACATATACATGCATATACCTGACTATATCATCCATAATCGGGTAATTTACATCTAAAACAGACCTCACAATAGATTCATCTCCTCTCTGATCTTTTTATAGTAAACAGTTCAACCAAACAACATCCACTGTAATTACCGAGAGTGGTACCCGACAGCTTCTATACTCCTGAGTTTAAAAGCAACAGAAGCACCTCATGAGTGCTGTTCTATACCTGCTAATGATTCGAAGAAAGATCACACAAACTAGAAAACACCCTTTTTTTTTATCAGACATTTCATAGATTCCGGAAGAAGACCTCTTTCTGTAATAATTCAAAGGTCTTTATTTGATCTTTAGGAAGCAGCACCTTGTTTTTCAAAGATCTCTGAGATCTCTTGTGGTTGAAGGAGACGACTTGGTGACCTCACATTATATTCATCATCTCCTCCTCTGAACTTTTTATAGTAAACGGGTCGACCAAACACCAGCTGTAATTATTGCCGTGGTACGTGACCTCTTCTACTCATTAAGATATATATTGAGATCAATCTTCATGAAACTCTTTGGAGAACATTAGTCCTTTTTAGAAGAACAAGTCATTTTTGTTTAACATTTCTCACATTTCCTGCTGCTCATATCAGCCAGTAGACATCATTTGACTTTGTTGCTCTCCAGCTCAGCCTCTTTGTGATTATGCACCGTCGGCACTAGTTGGCAAAAGTTCTTCAATTGTTCCTAGAAAGTGTTATTGTCCGCTGCTGATGGCACGAATCCACCGGAGGATGTTATAGAAGTGAACACCTATCCTGTGCATAGCTTGGCTTCCTCACACAAGTCAATCACAAAGTTGTTCCTCGGGTACAATTTAGAATGAAAGATTTCGTGAGTGCTGCAACCTTTCAAAAGTCCTCAAGTTGTTCATGGCGTTCTGCTCAAAACCATTCATCCACCGAGCTTCTGTAAATGAAAAGAGGAGGTACATTATTGCAGGCTGAGCTTTAGAAAATCTGCGGACTGCGGGAGTGATGGCTTTCTCTTTTTGTTTGCGGTATTTTTGAGTGACTACATTATATCTCAGACAGTGTCCTCCGATACAGGGTCAAGGTACTGCACAGACGAAGTAAAGTGGGCTCAGTGTATCAAGCCTTTCACCACCGATGCATCTTGACTAATGGAAACACCTTTGGCACATTAGTGTATCTCATATCACCATGGTGGCAGACTGTAAACCATTAAATAACAGTCTCAGTGTTATTTATACTCTGAGCACTAAGAGCAAACGCAGGGGTGGGAGAGTGTTTTCAAGGTGTCCTTAATGGCTTCACCTCGTGTTCACTAGACAGTAACTTTAAAGCCTGTGGAGGTAAGTTTGGCTGCTAATTGAATTAGTTTATTTACACCTACGGCCAAAAAAGCAAGTCGATCTGTCTACAGTTAGTGCTGTGGGGGGGAAAAAGGTGATGGAAAAAAAAAATATCTCTGCACCCTCTTTAAAAGCCAATATCTGGAGTCCCACTGATGAGGTCGTGCCAGAGTTCACTCAGCACATTTCCTTTTGTTAAAGGGGGGAAGTAGATGTGAACACATTGCTTTCCTGTAAGATTTCAACACACTTTAATCATAATTTGTGTTTCAACACAAGTAAGATAGCTCTGACAGACGAAGGGAAATAATTTCTCCCAAAGAGAGCAGTAATGACGGCGCTTTCGATCGGCGGTGGTGGATTGTCGGTTTTTTCTCTCTAACGGCTTCCCATAGTGTTGTTTCAGCAGTCTCTGTCTCGCCTTATCTACCTCACTAGCTATTGACCAGATGGGAAGTCTTTGGAAAAACAGATGGCTTACGTTTGCCAGTTCAATGCATGTAAGAAAATTGAGAATACACAAGTAAAGCTTAGAACACAAGTTACTGATCATTTCCTGATGAAACCTTATAGTCTTACACATTGCGAAGGAAAAAAGCTAATGCTACTTTTGGTCACCCATGTCATGTTTTGGGAGGAAAATATTTGGTTGATGGAATGTGCGGATTTGATGTTTTTCGGTTTTATGTCATAAATCAAATGTCTCGGTTTTTGTCAATCAACAAAAGCAATTTGACGGCACTTTAATCTGGTTGATATTCGGACTGAATCGATAATCAATGAAATTAACAAAATGATTCATAGTTGCAGCACTAATTCCAGTAAAATGTTAACATTGCTGCCTTTTAGCTCCATGATCATATTTTACAAAGCAGACTGTCTAATCTGCAGTGTCACACATTAAAGGTATTATTCACACTCGGCGGACCATTTAAAGAGCTTTTAGCATGAAGTGATGAGTCGATGTAGCAGAATATAGAGAATATGCTCGAGCTGCCCGTTTGTCTGATCAGACTAAAAACTCACTCTGAACTCGACCTTTAGGCTGAAGACTGATGTGGTGGCAAGTACATCTATTTAATAACTGTTGTTCCATTAGAAACGAGCTCAAACCTGTGTTTACATCGTCTGCAGCCTTATAGGTGCAACATAGACAGCAATGCTTTATGGAAACGTTTCCTTAAATCATGATCATTTAAGTTGTGTGTGTGTGAGGAGGACCGAAAGCTTTGAGATCCTGTTCTGCACTAATCCTCCCCCGAAGGCAAAGGAAGGAACTGGGGCACGTTTGCCAAAAACTCAGCTCAACCAGATCTTCTGAGTAAATGCACATAATACCTCCTACTTTTTTTCATGAGGAGAGATGTAACACATTTTCATATTCCAGCATTTAATGGGTAACTTTGATATTTTACAACCTGGACCCTCTTTCTCATGTTTTTGTGTGTAAGTGACTAATGGGGACAACAATTTTTGAAATTGTTCTACTACTGAGGGAGAACGCTGCAGACGGCAGCTAAACGGACTGCAATGTAATCACTCGGAGCAATTCCTCACCGCCAACTTACGTCCCCTAAAAGTGCTTATTTTTGCTGCTGACAGACTCGGACAACTATAATAACAATCTGACAACATTATGGAAAGGAACCTATACAGAGAAATCAAACCTTTTTCTTTTTCTTTCACTTAAACTGATCTTTTTTTAGATAAGACCAAGCTACGCTTTCTGTACTCCAACACAACAAACTCTGAAGAAACCGGTGTCCCGTTGCACTCCTCTCCAATAAGTCCCATTAACAAACGGAAAGAAAAAGGTAAAGCACTTTTTTTTTTTTTAACATTTCTCTGTTCTTTCCATAATGTTGTCAGGCACTTAAAATAACAATCTGAACCTGTCAGTGGCAAAAACAAGCACTTTTAGTCTACGTAAATTCCATATGTTTAGATTGATCCTGTTAGGCGACAGCAGTCTGCAGCGTACTCTCTCAATACTGGACCAGTTTGAAAAATCGTGTCCCCATTAGTCACGTGGACAAACAAGAGAAAATAGGTATGAAAATTTTTTATTAAAATTTTAAAGTTACTCTTTAAGCTTTTAAGATGTTGTTAAACCAGCATTGGCTTTGGACTGAATGTGTTTGATGTTTTTAATGGCGCGTGTGACATTCTCAAATCTACGTGCGATGTCTGTAAATGCTGCGTGATCTTTCTGCCTGCCAGTAAGACTTGATGCATCGCCTCATTATAAATTCTCACTCAGCACTGCAGAATATTGGTCGGCTATGTTTTCATTTTTTTCAAAGCAGAAGTGCAAATGTTCTGTGGATCATCACTTTACTGTGAAACCGCTCCAGCTTCAAATTAGAATGATGTTCAATGTGGACGAGAAATATCAGTCGAAACAGCTGTGGAGTGTATGGGCGTGTGTGTGTGTGTGTGTGTGCTTGTGTTTATTTGTTGTGGGAATGTGCATGTGTGTGTCTGAAGTGCTGTGCAGGCTGGTGGGAGTGATCGGCGGGGACCTTTCAACACGGCCCTTATCAGGGACACACACCCGCACAAACGGGTCCAATGAGACCCTGAAATATTTGGGTTCTCCGATTACCGTCTTCTGCTCTTGTCCCGAGTCTGTTTCTTAACGCTGCTTTACAGATATTCAGGCAGCAATGAAGTTTAAACCACGAACTAAACCAGATCAGATTTAAAAAGAATTGACGAGCAAAGGTATTGCCAGAGCATTGAGTGGTTAATGCACAGATGTGGCCAATTAAAAATGTAACTGTTTGCTTCTTTACACAGAAGGTGACGCAAACCAGGGACAAGAAAAAAGAGTGAATAAACACTGATAGCTGATATGTCTTTTCACCATTTTTTTTTTAAGTTTCCAAAAGTGTCAGTAAGCAAATGTTTACATCAAGTGACAAAGCAGCATTACTATTATAACACAAACTATCTTTCCCAAACTGTAACAAACAACAATTTTATAACAATTTTCTTTTGCCTAAACCCAACCACAACTTCTATTGTGTCGTTTAAAGCTGAGGTAGGCGGTATGTTTTTAGCGTCATTGGGCATAAATTCCCACCAGAAGAGCGTGTGCATATGCACGCACCTCGTTCAGTACCTTGTATGAATACTAGTCATTCATTTCAAACATCATCCCTGTGATTTGCCAATGTTTCTCTTTGTGGGCTAGTTTTTCTAAAGCCTGTAAACGGAGCCAAGAAGTTATTATGAAATTTTTGCCGAATGACGCCTAAAATGTACTGCGTACCCCAGCTTTAATTTGGAGGACTTGATGACTTTTGGCACTGAGCGACATATAAAAAGGTGACATTGTGACATTACAAAAAGAAGATGTAAACTAACTAATAGAGATTGAAATCCTTCAGCAGGCCTCCAAATCCTGTTTGTGCAGGTTCATGAAGGCTGCAGGCATCACAATCATGTTGTCAAAATCACTCCGTCATCAGCCACGACGTGGGGGGTGTTCTTAGTCGATACATTTGTGTAAATGACAGATTGTTGATACGGTTCATATTTGAGTCTGAAGCCGCTCAGACTGTAATCTCGTCTGTTACAGCCCTCTTTCTTAAGCGCTCCTAAACGTACTCGCTGAACACTCGGCACGTCCCGGAGGCTGATCCAAGCCTCTGACTGCTTCTCACTTGATCTCTATCTGCCAGCGCTTTGATCCGAGCCTCCTGGGATCTTGTAATCCGCTCGTGTCAGGCAATAATACTTGCTGTCAACTTTTTAAGTCTTTCTCAGATGAGTATTTTTAAATGTTTCCCTTAGATGAACTTTAGATGAGCATTCTCGAGAGATAAAGCCTGAATTTTGGAAAACAATCCCACTTAGCACATTTTTTAAAGGGCTCCCTGGATGGTGCCTTTGATGGAAAATACTTACTGGAGGAGTAATAAAACATGGTGTAGAGGTTATGGATAAAATTGGCAACAACGATGTGTTTACAGTAGAATAGCAAATAAAAAGTCAAAGTACAAGTCAAAGATTTGACCGAATAAATTCCTCAGTGTTGAAATGCTCTTCACCTCACCGACAGAACATTTCTCTGACAGTCTTGTAACAGCAAGTACAATGTTATGTGACATACTGTCAGATTAAAAGTTGCACATGAATTTGCCCTGATGGTTATGCTTTTCAGCATGAATAAATGCAGTCGGACATTTTGGGAACAGATAGTGTTTATAGCGCAAAAGAGGACTTTTCCTTACTCCTAGCTCTTCTAAGCTTACTTGGTTTAATTCACTGCATCTCCCGACAGCCCGACGCCACAGTTTGATTTTAGGCGACATGTATGTTTCTCACATTGTTGAAACAGAGCAGCTGATATTGGTAGCAAGAGCAACAAGTTAGCAGACTGCCAAGTGTTTGAATGACATCTCTCTTGTGCAACGACGGAGAAACACTGAGATCAAAGGAGAGGAGACATGACAAAGAAATTGGTTGCTAATTATAAGGTAGAAAATTGCCTTCAATTCATGCAGCCTGGGCCTCAGTTCTAACACGTTTCACGCTAACTCCTTTTACTTCCTCTTACACGTTTCACTTTTAGCTGACAAAGGTGCTTTGCATCTGTGCTCTTGTCGTCTTTTCTATTGTTGAAAGATTTTACTGAGGCTTTTTCTACACTCCCTCCCGTCGCTCTGATACAGATAATTATTACATATACCGGTCGATAATTTATGTCAGGCGCATGGAGTTTTATATAAAACACGGCACATTAACATTGAGAGGACATTCTGTTACAAACAAACTTGCTGTTGGGCCTGAATGAATCTGCGGACCCAGCTGGACGTGAACAGATGTACATGTGGGATGCTGGGACTTTGGACCTGAGTGGCATGCACTATTTTCACTCCGTCTGTGGCAATTCTTTGTTAAAATGCTGTGTTTGACCTCAGACAAAAGAAATCTGAACAAAACAAAGCCAGAAGAGAAAATCCCCCAGTTGTGGCTGTTTATCTGAATCACAAAGTTAGAAAAGCGTAAATGAAAAATAGAAATAAGGACCAAAAGCAGTCCTAATCCACCTGAAGTACACAAAGCTCAAAGGCTGATTTCAATCCCCGGGTAAATTCCCAGTGACTGATGAGCAAAACACCCTCGCATGCTTAAATGACCTTTCTGTGGAGTTTAACTCCTGTTTGACCTGAACGATGCATCTTGAATGTTTCATGACACAAAACAACTTGATGATTTTGTTCAGTGTGTCTCCTTCAGACACGCTCCAGTGAATGAAAAGACCAGAGGATGGGTATATTTCATCTTGTATTCCGGGATTATAGTATATGTAGTGTGGCTATTCTGCAGGGATTACAAGCATGGGGAAATTGGTTTTTAACTCTGGGAAGAGAATTCGTGGCGAATTCAATGTCAAATAAGGATTTGCCAGCAGCAAAGAGTGAAAGAAGTTTCAAATGATTCACGAGAACACGCCACAGTGGACATGCGGATTGAAATTGTTATTTACATCCATGTTAAACAGTTTAAGACGAAAAATGCATCGTACCCTAAGGAGATGTATAATAGCTCGTTTAATGACAAAACTGCAGCTTTGAAGCCTCTTTAACACAGCATGTTTGATGTTTTGACCCTAAAACATGTCACTAATTCTCAGGCGCCAATTTCTCTCACATCTGCTGTCTGTCATTTGCCGCAACACATTAACTGCTCCGACTTCTTCACAAGGCATCAAGGAAGATGGCTTGCGTGGAACAGACATGGGGTCATGTCGCGTCTCGCTGCAGACAGTGAAGGCTTCCTTTTGAGTTCGATTCTCACTCCTCATCTTCTCAGACTTCTATCGAGAGGTGAGCGGAGTGACGGTCGAGATCAAAGTACTTCACGGAAAACAAAGCTGTGCTGGAAAACAACAGTTTTCTTCGTCCTCTTCAGCTGCAAGAAACAAAACAAGTTAAAGCCCCGTGTCTGCGCCTCAAAATGAACTACCAAAGGCCACTCAAATCTTGATCTCCACTCCGAGGAGAAAGGTAATCTTCAGTCCCATCAACCAGTCGGCAAAACAAGACAAAACCTCCTCTTATCACCAGCAGTGAGGGGTGGGGTTCATAAATTGGTTTGATTGGCCAATTGCACAGAATCTGTCTGAAAACGGCTCAGTGAATCGATATGGCACCAGCATTAGAGCAGGTCGAGTGGGTCAGATTGCTGTCTGCATATCTATGCGTTATAGTGCTGAATCAGCATGCCACTCAGTGTGATGGGGAAACAGAGTACTTCAGAGCTTCTCCCATCATGACAACGAGATGTTGAGATGGTTAAAAACCTGTTAACCAAATATACTGAGGTAGCGTTCTTTAAAGAAGAAACGAAGAAAGCATTTTTATTGTCGTATACATTTTTTACACATACACGAAATTTGACGACTGCATTTGACCCTTCCCTGTATATAGGGAGCAGTCTATCAATCTCTCTAATGTATCTGGATTTACAAGGCAATTGTAGGCAGAGCGCAAAAAAACCAGGATTCATTCTTTAATAGGATTGTTTCGGAGTCAGTTTGTCAAATTTTTTATACACGCACACACACACACACACACCTCACCTGTTATAAGATCTAATCCGCCCCACGCTGAAATTAAGGAGGGACACTGGTCCTGTAAAGCCGGTCTTTATTCACCGTTACAATCTTTAAAAAGCAAAAGCAGCATGTGTGTTCATTAAGTATACCTTCAGTAGCTTGTGTAGCATAGAAGTGCTAACGCTCGTTAATGTTATGCTAATGTGCTCTGCTAATGTTAGCGCCACAGGTTTTCATGTAGAAACGTAACATTTTAGAATATACGTATATATTCTTCCAACCTCTTCGGGTAACAAGTATCACTATTACACAATGATTAACCATGACGAGCTACAAATCCACAAAAAATTAAATTCTGAAACGATTGCTTTAGGGTTCATGCAGCAGAGCCGTAGAGTTGTCAGACCCTGGTCAGATACGTTATGGCTATGCCAGACTTTGCACTTGGTGTTTTTCTAGCTTAGTTGTGTAGCTGCAGCAGCATTACACCGATGTGGTAGTGCTGTATCGTAACTGTCAAAAGTGGAAGAAAAGAAACTCCTTCTTTTGGCTGGACTGCAGCAAAGTGGAAGCCAGCCCTATAAACGCTTAAGTCTGTCATTGAATGAATGATGAGATTACACCATCAGTCACAGTGTTTCCTCGAACAGCTTTGCCACTGCTGCAAAACAAAACATCCCGCGATCAGTCATATGGAACATGCTGTAAATGTTCTAATCTGTTGCAAGCTGGCGTTTATGAATGGGTGCCTGAACGCCGTCTTGTACTGCGACTCCACCAGTGTCTCCACATATAAGGAAATAAAGAAGTTTGTTAAATGTATTTTTTATATTGAATCAACTTTTTTTCCCCACTTCATCAAATACAAAAGTTCAAACTGACATCTGTAGAACATGATTATAGTGCATTACATGACTGCCACAAATAGGCTACTTCTAGAAGCAAATCACTTCTGATATGGATGGAAACTTCTGTTCCCTGGTGGTGTGGATGGCCCTTCACATGGTTTGAGCCCCTAAATGATCTTTTCCTTCTGATGAATGAACGCCACTCATCATTCACTCGGGGATATTCTTGTTCTTAATCACAATATCGCACAGCTCTCTGTCCCCTCTCTTGGATAGCTATTCATTCTACCCTGTATCTGTAGCTGACCTTTTGATTTACCTGTGTAGATGGTGAAGGACAAACACAGATTCAGTCTGTCGGGGATTAGCAGACTATCACTGGCAAAAATTGCGTCAAAAGGCAAGTCTTTCATGAATGTTTGGAATGACTGTGAAGCACTGTTGGAACAAATCCTCAGCAGATTCCTCCTGCCAAAAACAGTAAGAAAAAGATCTAAAATCTAACGTAGTTATTTTCCCTCACAGCCCTGGGAGACGTGCCTTACAAAGATTTCTCAATGATTCCTGGAGAGTCTTGCATTGTCTTCTTTTGACCCCATCAGGCAGGTCAAACGTGTGGACATATTCCCCAATGACGCCGACACACTAAGTGCTTTTAATTATTTAGGACCAGAGCAAGAGATCCGTGCAAACGCCATAGCTTGAACAAGGTACGTCTGAGTCCCATTGTGGACATAATGCACATGAAAGATGCTCCACTCCTCATGTTACAGCCTGATGGTCTTGCACAAATCCAATCCGACAGGGATCTCCAGGGTTTTGCATGGAGGAGTAGCTGTGGTTTATCGCCTCGGGTTTACAGAGGGCCATATCATCTCCACATTAAGCTGCACTCTCTATGTCCGAGATATGTTTTACTTTCCAGAGACGAAACAGTACAGAAAAACACTGACTACAGTCTAGTAGAATATCTAGATGGTATGAAGAGGTCGAAATGGCAATAACAATGATAAAGCGGATACACAACAAATTATCTTTGCGCCATACGTCTGGTGTCCCCCCCCGAGACGAGATCTGCATATAATGCAAGTTTTGCATGTGATATAATGATGCAGCCATTAAACATTTAGAAAGAGCACAGCTCTTGTCTGAAGAATGTGAATGTACAAATTTAATAAATAACGTGATTATAAATATTCTTTGTAGGGCGAAAAACAGCCAAAAGTGTCATGTATTTTTATTTTTCATTCAGTATTGGTATGATATACCAGTGCTGTAGCTGCAATAATGTGATGGAACAAGTATGTGAAGTTTAACTCCATGTTAATGTAATCTGCTTTGAGTAATAATTTGTGTTGGATATGGTTTTTCCACTAAAAAAAGTTAAATTAGCTCATCCAAAAATTGCTAAATGACATCAACTCCCCAACCTTGAATATGCAGATATGCTTGTCTTCAAAAGTTTAACTGCTGGACGCATGTCTAAGAAAAATAACCTTTCAATTACGATATCACAAAATCCTGCTCGTATACGTACAGATCTTAAACTGAGACTTAAGGTGAACTCAGTGAAATTGTCTCCCCTCTGCAGATTCATTTAAAAACATCAGTCTGCACAGTGAATGTCAAACATCCAAATGAAATAACGATGAACAAAACACGTTTTTCCTTTTTGTTATTTGAGTGGAAGGGGGACTTAAAATACATATTGTTTGATTTAAAGGAAAGTCTTGAATTTAAGCTGAGGAAGCACTATGGTTGTAATATTGAATAAAG
This sequence comes from Melanostigma gelatinosum, assembly GCF_949748355.1. Taxonomy (NCBI): domain Eukaryota; kingdom Metazoa; phylum Chordata; class Actinopteri; order Perciformes; family Zoarcidae; genus Melanostigma; species Melanostigma gelatinosum. The sequence goes on from NC_136638.1 coordinate 22,369,522, forward strand.
TGCATCACGTGTAGATTTTTAATAGAGACGGAGGAAGAGGCTTCCTCCTCTCTGCCAGATGACACTAATGCAGCATGTTTGTCGGTGTCTGTTGGGGAGCGCAGCCTCTCGCCCTCTGAGTCTGTGCAGCAGATGCAGACGCATCGCTGTGGGCCCGTCACACCTGGGTTTCACATCCACACCGCGGCTCTCTGGATGCATCGGGAGCAAATGGGAGAGAGCAAAGCAGCCTGCTTCTGACATCAACTCAGCGGTGCAGAATCACCAGAGAGCCTGAAAAAAAGAAACGTCTGATGGGTAGCAAAAACCATGCAGAGTGAAACAATAATCCGTTAAAATCAGTTTTGTAAATCAGTGTCTTGCAAACCTTTTTTTAACCTGACCCTTTAAAAATATCAATTTGTACTTATATTGTCAGCGGTTACAGCCTCATTATGGATATCCACTTTCCTTCTCTAATTGTCTAATTTGTAGGATTTTTGGGGCCAGAAAGTGAAAAGTATGAAATACTTTAAGAACATGATTATAAAACAAGTTAATTTCCTTTTAACTGCTGTATCTTGATTAATTTCCCTCGTTGGAATTGCTGTTCTTTGAATCAAATTTGTTTCACATCAAGTGTATTCTTATGAGAAAATATCAGACTATATGCCTTTCAAAAAACTGTTGACATTTGCTACATTCCCTTGTTTTAAACCATTTTTTAATCATTTGCAGCTCTATAATTCAACTGCATCCTTTAACTTGTGCAGTGCTCTGGTTTGTAATGAACAAAGAAATGACAAAGAAAAGTAGAAAAGAAATGGACTACAAATGGAGACATACATACAGCCATTAAGGCATGTCTTCTGCTATAATAAAGGTTGTTTTATTGTGCAACGCTTTACATTAATCATCTGAAAACAGCATTATCATCAGCGGCAAACGCACTTATAGTAATTGTTTTGTTCCTAATGATTTGGTGAACCGACTCTTCTTTTTAAAAATGTTCCTCCGCCTTGTTAAACTCCAAGTGACGATGCTGTTAAAGGGACTCAGGTATGACATGACAAATGGATGTTAAAAATACCAAATCAGCACAACAAAGTGGGGAGAGACAATTTACATGATGAATGGCTGAACCTATGAGCCTTAAACAAAAGCCCAAAACATTTAGTGTGCCACAGCGAGCTACAGTATAATGAGCATCCAGGTACAAAACCACCATCTTGAGCCTGCGGTGAACAAGCCAGAGTGTGATTAATTGAATTTGTCACTCCGCCTCATTCCCCTCGTGCTCTGAAGAGTTGCTCTGATGTGATGACAGTCTGTCCATTAAAACCAGATTTCTAAATGGCAATAATTTCCTCAAAGAAGCATCTGCTTTGGTGTCGCATAATGGCAGCAATAATGAGATTCTCCTTCATGAGAAAGTTCTGTTGCTGGGGAGATGCACCGACGGAACAGCTTTTTAATCACTGAAGCCGAGTGTTAACGCCTGTGATGTGACTCCTACAGCACTTTGTGTCACAAAGTTTTTAAGATCTTACATTCCCAATGTGTAGTTTTGTTATTAATGTGTCTCTTTGGAGTGAAGCTCATCATCCTGCATATGCATGCTAAACCACTGGATTCACACTTTTCTCAAGTGATTTTGATACTTTTTTCCCCACACAGGAAATCTAAATGTTTAATAGTTTTGCAACAGTAAGTGAATATTTCATAGTTTTCACTCCAAATAATATAACTTTCCCAAACACTACACACATACTGAGACGCCTCTAACTGAGCTGTGTTGATGCTCTAAAACAATTAATTCAGCTACACGCTTTTTTAAATTTCACAATGTTATCTTTAACCTCCAACCACTAATGCTGTGAATCCAAACGCTGTTCAAACCCACATTATTAGCACATTGTTTTAATTTCCAAAGATACCACATGTATTTAAATTAGGGGAAGTAAAATATGTACAATTTGCTGACACCGAATATACAGTAATTGTTTTTACCACTTTACAGAATGAAAGGGTTAATTAGAAATATTAGTTTATTAGTCAAACCATTTTTTGTGTTTTCATTGAAATAATGTATTCATCAGTGCTTCTGTTTTGAGTTTGCCGGCCGAATGATGTTTAAAATCTTCGTCATCTTAGTTTAGCTTGTTAGCATGCTACTATGGCACTGTTCTGACACTAAACGCAGAGTTCGACTGAGAACGTCGTTAGTATCATGTATTTACAATGGATGGGCATTTTACACGAAAATGGGAACTTTTCAGTCATTATTTGAAGACAGACTTGTTATTCGTGACACTGTCCATAGTAATACACTAATGGAAATGTATGGTTCTCTTTACGTAACAAAGTGTGTTTTGTCGGCTACCTCGCCATCACAAGCAAGTTCAACTGATCCACTTCCCCAGATGTTGTCTTGATGTTTGTTCTCTTTATAATCTCTGTTGTGTTTGTGAAAGAGGATTATTTTGCGAGACCAAATTGAGCAATTTAATCAAAATGTCTTTTGTTGTTTGATGTTATGAAAAGGATCACGATCCTGAAGTCCGAGAAAATCTATTGATCGAAAAGTGACCAAAAGTCTTTATTTTGGCTGGCTTGTTTTTATCGGAATTACGTATTCACATTTGGTCTGAAAAGGACCATAAGAAAGAAGTGTCAGAAACCTTAATTAAAACTATCCCTGAAAACAACATCCAAGTACACCGTGAAGCTTAAAGATGCATCATTCCTCCAGCGTAGCTCCTAAAACTGACCCACACTCACGCAGACGACTGAACCAGTAAGGATTAAACACAAGCTTTGCTTTGCATTGCTCTGAGTGGCACAGCTGCCTTCTCATTGGAGAGAGGCACATTGGCTGAGGATATCAGCCATCATTTAATCAGCTTCCCTTAGCATCTGCTCTCAGGTTATTTAAATTAATTCCTATAATGAGGCGAAGAGCACTCCTCTCTTCATGCCATCCATCCACAGCAGGTCACAAAGACGAGCCACACTGTATGTTTGGTGCACGCGGAATTCAGTTGGGATTCTTGGATGAAGGTCGTGATCTCTCCACCGGCCAAGTGGTGGCTGTTTTACCAGATGGCAGCTTGAATAAATGAGAAACCGAATGAGCTCATGCAAAGACTCATGCTTGTGGGGAGAAGTTCGTTGCGCCTCGGATTACTCTGACCGGAGTGTTGTGTCAGTTTTGGACTGGTGATGGCATGAAGGAGTGGGCGGAGTGTAAACTTGCTCTCTCGATAAATAATGTCCGTCTCAAACAGAACAGGTGCTGTAAGTCAGTCATGATGGAGTTTTGCCTCCAGGGTTTCTCACAGCTGCTGGTACAGACATTGTTCAGTCTGCAGAAGACAGTAGATTGATAAATACTGTCAAGAATCTCGCAGCACCAGAGGAACATGTTTTCCATTTTAATTTCGTTTCTGCTTCGAGGTAATTTGTGTTTTTAGTGCAGATAGCTGAACTCAAACAATTTCCCTGAGCTTGTGTTTCATATATTTAGGGTTAATTAAAATAGGTGAAGAATCTCACACACATGTAGGTTTTAAAGGCACCGCTCTGAGTATAACAGGTTTGTGTGAATATAATTACTTGAGGGGACTCAAGTGTGTATAATCACCAGCTCATTTGTGTTTTTCTTCTCCCTGCCCTCTTTGCTTTCTATTACCAGAAGATCATTGTAAGATCATTTACTTAAAACTACAGCCATCAGCAGAACTTGCAGCAGAAAACTTTTGGGCCGATGTAAGGCAACTTAAATTTACTAAGACTTAGTTCAAATGCATTTAAAACTGATTATCACATATTGATGCCCTTGTTTTCTTTCTGACTCAAAGCAAATTTAATATTAGTTGGACTGTGGTCGCACGCTAAGAATATGCCACTGCGTTGAGGCTGCAGCATGACATTACCTTTAAGTAAATTGCTGCTTCCTAGTCACATCAATCTGCACGGTGAGGACATGAGGCACACAGCTCTCTTTGGACAGAGATGAAGAGGCGGAACAAATGCTGGGTGTGCACCGAGCTCCGTCCTTCTGGCAATAATTAACTTTCACTGCAGGGATTTAACTCTGACACTGAAACTTATGGCTCTCTGACATGGTAAAATGGGCGCTCATGAAGTTCATACGGATATGCTGTGTGTGCATTTTTGTAGAAAGCAACACATAATTCATCAGAAAACACTGTACGGATTACGAGCCCTGTAAGGCTTTTGGGTACAAAAACCTTAAATTATGACTAAAACCTTCATGTTCAAGTTACTTTTTCTAAATAATTGGGCTACTACTCAAACTACTACTACTACTACTTTAGGGTTAATTAAAATAGGTGAAGAATCTCACACACATGTAGGTTTTAAAGGCACCGCTCTGAGTATAACAGGTTTGTGTGAATATAATTACTTGAGGGGACTCAAGTGTGTACAATCACCAGCTCATTTGTGTTTTTCTTCTCCCTGCCGTCTTTGCTTTCTATTACCAGAAGATCATTGTAAGATCATTTACTTAAAACTACAGCGATCAGCAGAATAGCAGTTCTCAGGACTGCTATTATCAACAGTAATTGTCTCTTTAGACCTGTGTGGAATTTTGCTTTAAAATTGCAAAGCAAAGAAAGCATCTATGATCTATGATTTAGTGTGAGGCCAGGATTGTCCATTCTCATCCTTTTTGATGTAATCACGTTGTTTAGTTTCACTTATGCCACATTTGAAATAAAAGCATGATGTAGCTTGCTGCACGAGGTTGGTGTGTGTTAGTTAATGGTCGAGTGTGCTTGCGTTCATGCATGTGTGTCGTCTGACATCCCCCCCCCCCCCCCACACAAGAGGTGGGCAGCGAGAGGGAATCTATCAAAACCATTTAGCTGCATATAATGGTCCCTCTTGACTGCTGGCTGGATCTCCCATCGATATCATTTTAACATGGTTATTCTGCCTCATTTGCTTTTTCAAAAGATATTAGCATGCTGCCTAGAAACATTTCCAGATGTATCGTACGGCACATTTTGCTTCTGCCTGAACTTAAGCTCTGTTGAAAAGGTTAAATGTCAGCCGCATGGGGTTTTCCATAAATGCGTATTACTGTCAAATGAAATGGTGGTAGTAAGCTCTGAAAGTGATGTGCCCCTTCTTTTTCTGGCATTTCTGTCTAATGTGATTTATTGGAAAATGTGACAAACAAAGCCGTCACAGATTTTTGTTTCCTCGCTCATCAAAATATTGTTTTATAAAATATGTCTCATAAAAGTAATGCAATAATCATTAACATTTAGCTTAGTCCACATTATAAAGCAATGTTATACTGTAAATGTCATGCCACAAGCCTCTTGCCGGTGACTTAGGGTGATAAGCTAAAGGAGTGAGACTGTATATCAATTCAAAGTGGATTATAATCCTTTCCATTATACTTTGCATGTATGCGCACAGTTACTCAACGCTCTAAAACACTTGTAATACAATTTGAAGACAGAATTTGGCCTTTTGATGTTTTTACTGGAAGCAATTGTGAAACTAGAAAGACAGTTTTGTGGATAAAGCTCGACAAAGTTAATGACGCTGACGAAATCAGAAACGGAGGACATACCATAAACAACAGTAAGGCCATTGTGATCGATGCCGCTCTGTCCCAGCTGTCAACCTGACAGTTTCGAAAACAAATCTAACATCTCCAATTACAATTAGTACAAGGGGGGATAAGAGACGTCAGTCACTAATTTGCTCTGGCACAGATCTGACAAAACGCTGGATTTTGACGATGTCAGTTTAAACTCCAACGGCTGTGGACCTTTGCCAGTAGGAGTTGCTACAGCAACATAATGTACAAATGAAACAAACTGCCAGTCTCAGAACACCATCTGGACACAAAGAAACAAATAATATGCAGGAATTCATTGACAATTTGTACATGAATACTCACATATACAAACATTTATAAAAGTCTGGAGAGCAAAGGTCCCTTCACATTTGGTTCTAATGCCTCTTGGAAATGCTGCATAAATTAGATCTAGGCTTGTAAATCTGATTATCTGAAATTCCATTTTAAACCAGGGTTTAAATCCTCTTTAACAAGATGTTTAGAGATTAGCGGGTCAAAGAAAAAGGACGCTCAGAACTGCATATGAAGAACAAATGTTCCTCAGACTTTGAATTAAAGCCGAGTACAGTCTTGAGTTTGAGTTTATTTCTGGAGGTTCCTGTCTGACACGGGAGCACTCGTCTGCTCGCATTCTTCCAGTTTATTGCTCCATCAGTTCATGCCTCTGTTCACTTCTCCCCTCACTGATTCAAACAGCGATCCTTTCAACCATCAAATCCCAAATCACAGGTTAGTTTACTTCACTCAAACAACCCCCACTCACTGAGTCCATCTGTCTCATTCGCTGACATCGGAGCGTGTGCACTGTTTGGGGTCAATGCTAAATTGATGTTCCTGAGCACGAAACAGAGTTCAGGATGGTGTTTGTGGTTGTGGTTGGAGCTTTGAGGTATTATAGTGATTACAGTTTTTAGTGTTTTTTTCAATTAGGCCGTCACACTTTCAGGAAACACAAAAGCACTCTGTGCCCTTTCATTCAAACGGTTTCAATGTTTGATTCATGTTATCCCTCAAACCAGCAAAACAGTTTTTTCAATCATCTTTTCAAAAAGTAATAAACTCTGATATTATGTCTGTTTGCAACGAATTTGTTTTTGCAAAAATCTTTTGTTTGGAATATAATTCTGTTTTCAGTTGGTCAGTAGTTGCAATTTCTGTTTGTGCAGAGAAGAAAACTTGACGGCAAGCAACTGTAAACCATCTTACAGCATTATCACCTCAAAGGAAATACAGTTCATAGTGTTTCATCATTTTGGATTTACTCAATGACGGCCATTACCAAACTGGAAGCCGAAGTCAAGGTCCGAAATAAATGACGAGCCCTCACAGTGGTCAGTCCTTGAGACGGGCGGGCCACCTTCGGCCTGCGGGAAGACACTTCTCATTAACTGGCCTCAGCATTTCCACAAGACAAAGGCCACAAACCGCCTCATATCTACAGAGACAATGCCGAGGTGGCAGTTTGCCTCGGCTCTTTTCTCCTTCAAAGGAGATTACATGAAAGAAAAATCACCCAGCGGACAAAACTAATCTGCAGGTTACGGGAGAATTGTTGAGCTGTGCACAAAGTGTTTCCTTAGCCGTAAAAAGAACTTCCATCTTGTCTCACTTTTCCAGATGTCGTTAAGACAAAGACTGAAGCAAACAAAGGGTCATTGATTCATTTGTGCTAAACTGTTTGCAGATTTTAACGGCTAAATCTTTGACAGACTGGCAGCTTTAAAGACATGGAGGGTTTGTGACCAACTTGATGACTTAAAGTTAAAGAAAAACTTTTTCTCCCCAGTACTTTATTATTGCCTGCATTATGGCATCGATGTCATGTGACTGTACATGCAGTTCAACACTATACCGCGCTGGGCTGCATGTTTCCCACTGCGTCTCCTCTCACTGCCAGCTCCTTCATTTGGCGTGGACTTTGCAAAACAAACCACACAAGTCACAGTGAGTATACCGCCATATGCTTGCGGTGCTGTTATTTGACAGCCCATGAGAAGGTGCCAAATTCAATTATGTTTGGAGTATACTGCCAGCCTCAAGTAACAAAATCCTCAACTGATCACAAATCAAATCAAATTTCTCTCTCAGATGGCAGTGACCCAAGTTTGAAGTCATACTGAAATGTATGTTTTACTTAATCTGGTCCAATAGACTTTCAGGATAGACTGTTTAAAGGTGAAAGATCAGAGATGGGGAGCATTTTGATTATCTCTCAATGGCTCTCAACATGTCTGGCTCAATGCTAACAGTGCAAGCTACGGCTAAAGTGCTGCCAGAGCTTACAGTGTTTACCTGAGTGGGAGAGGAAGATGGGTGCTTAACTGCTGTCGGTCAGGTCGGCATAATCAGCTGTAACCGCCGTATGAGTGCAGAGCAGCGGCTGTGAACTAACCAGTGGGGCACGAACATGCACTTAAAGGAGAAACTTGGATGACAACTCACACGGAGGTAGAGTGACTTCATTCTTTGCTCAGGTAGCCATTACTCCACTATATATCTACAAACTTGAATAGTTGTGTGCTGCTATATTAATGTTTTAGAATGTTAAATACAGCTCCTTTAAATCCTCAGGTCTAGCACCGCACCGCTCTGTGCTATCGCAGTTGTGAGGCGTCCTGCTGGTGTTCATTAAGGACACAATGTGACCATTTCTCTCCTGGCCTCATGTCTGTCCCTGCAGGCCCAGGAGCCCATCATGCAATTACCCACCGCAGGCCTGCAGTGGTGCCTGAACAATCAATAACTACAGTTCACTGACTGGGGCTCGTGTTATAGTTCTGACACCAAGTTCTGCGGCAGGTTGCATTATTGTCAGGAGCACCAGATATCTTCTGATGCCAGAGGCCACGGTGGCAAGATATAACACCTAATATACTTCTACAGGGGGTGAAGAGGGAAGAGGCATACCAGCCAGTTCTATGTTCATAGAGCTGGCTGGTATATGAAGGCAGGGGTTCGCTAATGTAGTACTCTCTACTACGTTGACGTAGGCCTACAAAAATTGGATTTTTGCATTTTACAAGCCCTTACTATTTCGTCTTGACGAAGTGAAGAGGCATTGACCGAATTATATGTGAAAAGTGTCTTGAGATCTTCTGTTTTGATTTGATGCTGTATAAATACATTTAATTGAAAATGTGACGTGAGATAGTGATGTTGTGGCAAAATGACGAAAAGAGACGGCGAACTGGAGTTGCAACCAGCGGGAATCGTTTTAATGCATATTCGTCAACGCCAACGAGTTTGGCACATCGAAACAGATTCAAAAATATTACTGTTCACGGATCACTTTTATAGTCAAAATCCACGCCCCTTTAGCTACGTTCCACCAATCAAACCAGTCCGTGGAATTGAAAAACAAGGCACATCTGGTCTCTTAATTAGGGCATGTTCTCATGTCGATGTTCTGGTCAAGTCAACCTTTTGGCAGAACACATCTCCATGTACGGAAATGTTTTGGTACACTTAAGAGAGATTTTTTACATTGTGTCTGGCGCTTCATTATCATTTGCTAAGAACGTTGCTGTGAACCAGAATGTGTGTTACATAACACGTTATATAACTGTTGCTTGCGAGCCCAAATGTGTTTCGTTCAATTCAAGTTCAATTCAAAGTTATATGGTGATTTTCTTAAACGGTGACCGTGTGCGGGAAGCAATGCTCTGTCGTGTGGGTCAGCATGACGGCTTGAGAAGCGCTCGATTGAGCGATCGGTCTTGAGCCTTCAGCGTTGTCTGTCAGATGGAATTTGTGAGTTTGGTCGTGTGTCCGCAGCTGATGTTGTATATTACTGACCTAAAAGCCTTCGAATTGTATTTGCTCAGTGAGTCACAATTTTTGAAAATATATTCGAAAATGTATTATTTGCAGTCCTTGAAAATGGGACTAATGGGGCCTAAAAGCGTACTTGAAAATCCTTTCATTTCATTTTGTAATGTCTGTTTGAAACCTTCAGATAGAAAATGAAGAAACTGTTTGATATTTGTATTTATTTCAGTCACAGATGAGCATGAATCTGGACAAAGTTTCCAAGATAAAGAACATTTGGTTTTCATTTTTGTTTTTTCACTGTCGGCATCCCTCAGATGTTCTCTCTATTTTAACTTTAGAGCAATGTGTGCTTTGTTTATTGCAAAGTCACGGTTGCACCAAACAAAGCCCAGCAAAGTAAACATCAACTCCAGCTGGAGTTTTGCTCACTACTGTTTCTTCTCTAAATCAAATATCCAGACCTTGAATTGAATCACCAACTTGAGGTTTAAGAATTACGTTAAACGCATGTAAATTGCACAGTGTTTTGTCTTATTGCTCTAAATTTTGGGTTCCACTTTAAAATCTATACACATGAATTGGTAACAAATGGAGCAAACATTGCCTCATACATTTCTTATGACCGTCATGAATTCATCCATGTTATTGTGTAGAAGCAATCATTCAGCTCACTTGTGAGATGTTGCAGTGCACGTCCACAATTCAGCAAATTAAGTCACAACATAGGAATATAAAGTGTCCACAGCCATTATTATTTATTATAACTATATCACAGGTGATGGTTCAACCCTGAGTTTAAAGCAGGGTGGTGACTGCTGCAAATCAAACACAAGGCTGTGGTCATTATTTCAATGGGGTCACTGACAGGCGGTCCCTGAATGTTAACAGTCTGTGCTACAGATGATACCGACTGAACCGCTCCGGTCAGGTGTAACAAATTACATTCCCATATGGGTTTGCAGAAGTCGCAGCGCAGATGTGCCTTGTGATTATAGTCCAGTTCATAGCACACACATTCATCACTGTAACGCTTACAGATGAATAGGGCTTAATTGGAACCGATTTTAAAGAATGAACTAAAAGATTTATTTACATTGTCTAGTACATGCAATGCACCATATATGGAAATACTGCTGTGTGCTGTAGATAACCTGCCAGGGATTAATTATAAAAGCCACAAAAACAATTACAAAGAAATCTGAATAAGTTTCCGAGACTTTAAAACCTATGCAGTGGAATATTCCTTTTGCACCAGATTCTAACACCAATTTGAGAAATATTTCCAAAATAAATCTTTTTTGACCATTTTACCGCCACTAAGGTTGAAGTTTGGCTCAGTTTCAGCACTAAAACCAACCGGTTGACGTTGGACAAACATTACAGTCACGGTTAAAAGAGAACAATGATGTCGTTAGTAAAAGAGACATGAACAGCACAGGTCACACAGTTGTTGACTCAACCATCCTGCTTATCCCTACGAGGTTTTGCGACTTGATAACAAGATGCTTCCTGCGTTGCTCCTGTCGGATAAGAGACGTAATTCATTTAATAATGAACACATATGAACCAACTGCATCCCTTATGGTCAAGTACATCATTGGAGACCAAACTTCCCCTGTCACTGAAAACCGTTGTGAGTAATGCATGATGTGTTACAATTACCGGTACATCAAGCAGTGATAATCACATTGAAAAAAACGAGATCAAAATTAAGATACATTTAAATGTGACATGATTATTAATGACATCCACTTGTGCACCTGACACCACTCCAAGTTGTGAATGTGAGTTAGCTTGCTACTATAGCTGTAATGATGTAGCAGCAGCCAGGAAAAAAGAAATCCATTAGTTTTAATAAAGACAGAAGCTGAGTAAAGGTTAAAGAAATGGAATAACATATGGCAGGCATTGCAGAGTAATTCGATTGAGACAAGACTGCTGCACTTTCAGCTCCAGATGCAGTTTTCCTAGATGGCGTTGAATTAAAACTTCATGAGCAACATTACAGTAGCACATTCATTTATTTCCTCACACATGCTCTCCTCCGTCTCATTACAGCTTCCTCCTACACCCCGCCACTCTTAACGTCTATTCTTATCTCTTCCTGCAGTTGTGCGTTCGAAAAGATAGGCTTCTACTATCATTGAGGATTTCAGAAAATCTCCTCTACACCCAGGGGAGAGATACTGCCATTTTATCCCTTAAACGCCTCTCACTGATTATTATCACGTGAATTACATGCGGTTTAGTTAGCATGAAAGCTAGCAAAGCACGCAGCAGCGCCGCAGGGAGGGAACGACGAACCTCGTCTCTTTCTCCTCCAGGTTTCTCCTTCTCCAAACAGCCGTCCCAAATCCAAATAATAGGGTTCATGCTTCACATTTCATTTTTTATTTTCATGTTGTGCAGCAATGTGTGGTGAGGCTCCCCTGATAATCCAGATGAGGTAAAACTTAAAAGGCCTCACGCTGTGCCCTATTTAGAGCACCGCTCATGTAGAAACAGAGGACACCTCATCCCTCTTCCTTTATTGAGGTAGGCTGCAAGGAATTCTAAAAGGGTCGAGGCATTCAATGCCTGATTTAATATTTGTAGAAAAGCATTAAGGTTTCAGGCTCTCTACAATTTAAAAGAAGAATGCTTGCATATTAAACCTGCAATAACTGATTTTGTTTGGCCACTTGGAAACAAGACAACATTAAGATATCACCATTTAAGTTAATACGTGTTAGAAAGCGGGGGCTTATTTACACATCCAGCAGTTACGGAGCAACAGTATTATTAATTCATAGTATTTTCTGGCAACTTGTTAGTCCAATATTCTCTTTTTTTCAGCTCTGTTTTTGATCTCAACCAACTCCTGAGGGAACTATCTGAGTCTTTAGCAGCTAAATGCTCCACTATCTTCAGCAGCTAGTCTCTAACTGTGTATGCCTGCTGTTTGCTGCTGAGCAGAAAGTGTGCAGTGTTTTTTTGTTTTTTTGTTTATTCTCTAAAAACAGCTGCCTGCAGTGGTTGATAACAACGCCTATGAGCGTAAACCATAAGGCTAGAGTTGCAAATATACAATGAGCTGAAGCTCGCTATGAAGCTCCGTAAAGCCGTGAGGAGCTGCAGACTCCGGTGATAATTCTCTGTAGGTTCATCACAGCGAGGGACCCCGAGACAGTGCGATTGTTTTCACATTGCCATTTCATACATTATATGCTAGAAGTATTGACTGTAGCTGCTGTTCCTGCTCTACATTGCAGAACAACACTATGATTACCGCGTCCGTATGGATTTTTCTGTACACAGAATAATGCTCTTTACGTCAGGTTGAGTTTATGAAGGATATAAATCGATACAGAATCTCAACACATTGTCCAAGTGACGATGGAATAGTTTTCTTTTCCCCCCCGCCTGATTGTGAAAGCTGAAGTAAAAACTTGTGAGGTGAATCAACTCTGCTCATAAATCAACTCATAAACCAGCGTTTATAGCGGCAAAATTATGTTTGTGTCAATGGAATCGCCACTGTCAACTTCCACTTTAACACCAATGTGCAGCATTGACTAATTCCAACTCGTATGACGGTGGTGATTTGTGGGTGAGAGAATCTGAGAGTTGATATGGAAGTTATTATATAAGTTGTGTTGGAGCATAAAACTCTGATCTTCCAGAGAATTAACAGCTCCAAAGGAGCGAGGCAGCATCGCCTGCAGTCAGTCGTGAGACGGGAGGCAAACACACAGAATTCCTTTCCTTAAATGAACTGTGAACTTTTACCTTCTGGTAAGTTTACACTCGGCGATGAGCGCACAAGTTGGCAATATATCACCAAGCTTTCAGCACCATTGATTTCAGCAATTAAATTCACTGTGCAACAGTGTACATTAAAACCAAGACACGCAAATGTAGTTTCGGGCTTTATGTTTGTATTTTCCAACCGACCATCAACATCCCGACAATTGATTGCCAATTAATTTGCGCAGGTATGATGCTTATGTTCAATAATTCAATATTACCATTTTATCCTCAATTTATGATCCCAACGCTACTTTCTTTTAGGACGCATGTAGAAACTCATTGATGTACAAAGATACCTCTACACAGGATCTTAAACTGAAGAAGACAAACAAATGATGTGTACAAGCGTGATTGTGCTCTCTCTCTCTCTCACTCACACACACACACACACACACGCGCACGCACACACACACACACACAGCAGAACAACCGAGACGACGCTGAGCTCAGGAAGCAATTGTCTTTTAGCCTGTAAAAATAAATTAGCTCATTCAGCGGTGGAAACGTTCAGTCTGAGGAGAAAATCACTTTAGTGACGGAGCGTGTGCATCCTCCTTCTATCAAGTCACACAGAGCTGCTTCAGAAGAAGAAAGTTACCGCTACGGTTTGACTCGTCACGCATCGTGCCACATTAACGCATTTTTCTTGAAAGGTCAGCCAGCGAGAATCAAAGCTAACTATTTGCTGTTCTTGGCTGATAACACAGCTAATGAATTGCATTTGCTTTTTCCAGCTATAAACTGAGCTTCTCTTTTTCCTATCACTACTCTGTCTTTCTTTTTCTTTTTTCTTTTTTTAAGCATGGGAAACATACTTTGCAGAACAGTGGCCAATGATAAATTACACTCCTACATCTAGTTATTTTGTTTTATATACCTAAGACTGACTCACTTTAACTGGAAAGATTTGTTCACAGAAGTTTCCATCCACATCTCAAGGAGATTTCTTAGTTGTCTTCTTCTGACCCAAGTATCATGTGATAACAAGTGGTTGTACATCTGAATATATATATATATATATATATATATATATAGAAGAATAATTTACCAAATGTCTGGGTGTTGCTCAGCTAACCTACGATAGTGAAATAGATAAGACTGCAATATTTGTATTTTAATGATCCGTTGAGTTTTTCTACAATGGAAGAATCCTCACCATAATCTATATATATATCCATCTATACATCTATCCATACATTGTAACTCTAGCGACATGCAGCACTTGTAGTAAAGCCTTTATTTATACATAAATGGATTCTCTTGACATGAATATTTCCTTATTCTGAGGTGACGTTTGACTGAAGTGCAGTTTGTAGCCCTTAAAAGTATAGTTTTGTAAATCTGAACCTGTTTGGGAAAGTAAGTAGAATACAGTTTCACTCTGTACTTCTTGGTTTGCTGCACCAGCGTTTATACCGGATATATTTTTAGTTAAAACTGAACCAGTGATATTATTTAGTAAGAGTATTATTTCAGTGCAGCTCTCCTTCAGTCGAGTCGTTTGCAAGCAGATGAATCAAAACATACATTTTGATACACAAAAAGAGCAGTCTACGTTTGTCCAACTGGTAATTTGAGAATACAGTGATCTGTGAGTGTGAAGTGTGAACTCCTAATTCATCAGTTTTTCTCGAATTACGTCCCCCTCTTTATGCGAGTGTCTGTACCTCAGCCAATGTGAGAGCTGCTGCATCGCCATCCAGTTTATTATTTATTTATTTCACCATTAGCTGCTGCCCAGGTAACTGCTGGTCCTTCTGAAGCCCACAAAGCATTAAGATTACAGCAATTTGCAACGTACAGAATTCAAATTGTGACTCGGACACAACAAAGAACATAATTAGCAGTTGGCACCTAACGAGACACATTCAGCTTGAAGATAACCCTCAAAGTATTATAACGGTTCTGTTTTTCTGGGAGGTGAGACAGTGCACTGTATATTGATAAGAAGAAGAAGAACGGTACACAGCAGTTTGACCAAAACCTGTGTTTGACAGCTGGGATTATCTTATTTTCTCCTCCTGCATCCTCCGACTGTCAAGCTCCCCCGAGGAGACCTGTTATGCTCCACGTCATGGCAGATGAATTATTTGTCTCTTCCTTCCATTAGTGGGGTGGGGATAATGAGACATGGCAACCGAGAGTTCAACGTAGTGGCACAGACATCGGCTTGAATCAGGAGGACTGTTAATCATCACAGAGCACATTTCCGACGCTGCTGTCATTTCTCTGGCTCTCCTGATTTGTATGCAGGGGAAGCCTATAAATGACTTTTAAATGCCTCTTAAGGTCCATTATAAGTAAGTGAGGCAAACTGCGTCATGTTTTTATTTTTCCAGATCCATACCGCTGCATATTATTTTGATTTGTAAGACTTGCAGAGACAACCAGAAGTAATGCATATTCCGCTCATAATCGGCTTGTAAATGACATACTGTATCATCTGATGACGGGTAACTGCAACATGCTGAGTAATATTTAGAGATGCACCAATTTTCTTTGCCGATTGCGTTTCAGACCTGCCGGTTCTGATTTTCACTGATTACGATTTTATTACGAAAAACTACAGAGAAGTTAAACGGGTCATAATCCATCTCTGATATCTATTTCGTATTGCTGTGGAAATATCCTTCAAACTGTATTTATTTAAGTTTCTAAGCCGGAAATAAGTTTTACAAGATTACATTTGGATACTTTATGACAGCATCATAATTAACCTTTGTCCAACAGTCATTTTTACTGAGTAGAGCTGTGACGTCGCCGTCTGTGCTGCTGTGTGCACTCGCATACCGCACACGTGTGTAGATGTGATCTTAAATATGAGACGAGATGATCGCTCACCAGTCATGGCTTATCAGCTGAAAAGCGTCGATTGGCAGCCGATCACTCGGTGCGTCTCCAGTAATATTTCTGCAAATCTAATTAGGTGGGTTTGAATACCTGACAGACACGCATGACATGGTTCTGTTCACGGTTTACTGATTTTCCAGATGTGGAAACAATTTCACAGGTATTTAATTCATCTCACCAGCTGTCGGTGTTAATAAATTATTTCGTGATATGTTGATTTTGTCTTTTTTGTAACCTAACTTTTAACTTTTGCAACATTTTAACCAAAAACACTGCTTCTCAATTTTCCTTTTTTTCACATTGTACATACTTTCTACCAGTTTGCCTTAAATGTTTTGCATCAAGGCACCAGCAAACTTTCACATTCACGCGCTCTTCTCCAGTGAATCTTTCAGCACTAGGTGTACTCAGCTGGGTGTGGGCACTGGGAATTGAATCAGCCTACTTCACATGCCATAAAGTGGGGAAGGTGAGAAACAAATCCACCTGCCTAGTTGTTGCTAACACAATATTCCCTCCAGTAGGGACACATCTCGTGCAAATCAAGATTGATATTGCAGGGGTGTCTCCTCTGTTAGGCCGTAAAGTGTTTAATTCCATGCACTAAACCTGCTTTGCATACAGTCTGCATCCTGTTTCCTCTTGTACATTGTACAACTTTTTTGCAGAATCAATAATTCTAGACGTCTGCACCATGTAAGACTTGCGTTTGTTTTTACTTATTTCCGTCCAGAGAATAAATTATTATATTAAGTACATCATATTGGGTTTCCTGATCTGTATTCATGACTGTTTTATTAAAGGCTTCTCAACAATAACGCAGCCATATGTATCACCACGCTGGAGCACTGGAGTGAAAAAGGGGCCCCGTCTGCCAAATATAACTCCACTATCATTTACAGCTTCCTAAATAAGAGAGCAGCCTCATGCATTGTGATTCATCCAGGTTGGTTAAATTGCACTGCGATTGTTTTTGGAGGTCCTCACAGTCAGATTCCAATCTGTCATGCAGTCCGTCTTGTATTGTGCATTCAACAGTAGATCCTCATCAGACTTGTCTTTTTTTTAAATAAAAGCATGGTGTGTGAGTGTGTGTGAATGGTCGAGTGTGCTTGCGTTCATGCATGTGTGCATGTGCACCGGCTGACATCCCCCCCCCACACAAGAGATGGGCAGCGAGGGAATCTATCAAAACCATTTATCTGCATATAATGGTCCCTCTTGACTGCTGGCTGGATCTCCCATCGATATCATTTTAACATGGTTATTCTGCCTCATTTGCTTTTTCAAAAGATATTAGCATGCTGCCTAGAAACATTTCCAGATGTATCGTACGGCACATTTTGCTTCTGCCTGAACTTAAGCTCTGTTGAAAAGGTTAAATGTCAGCCGCATGGGGTTTTCCATAAATGCGTATTACTGTCAAATGAAATGGTGGTAGTAAGCTCTGAAAGTGATGTGCCCCTTCTTTTTCTGGCATTTCTGTCTGCTGTGATTTCACAAAAGATTTATTGGAAAATCTAAATGTGACAAACAAAGCCGTCACAGATTTTTGTTTCCTCGCTCATCAAAATATTGTTTTATAAAACATGTCTCATAAAAGTAATGCAATAATCATTAACATTTAGCTTCGTCCACATTATAAAGCAATGTTATACTGTAAATGTCATGCCACAAGCCTATTGCCGGTGACTTAGGGTGATAAGCTAAAGGAGTGAGACTGTATATCAATTCAAAGTGGATTATAATCCTTTCCATTATACTTTGCATGTATGCGCACAGTTACTCAACGCTCTAAAACTTGTAACTTGTAACACAATTTGAATACAGAATTTGGCCTTTTGATGTTTTTATTGGAAGCAATTGTGAAACTATAAAGACAGTTTTGTGGATAAAGCTCGACAAAGTTAATGACGCTGACGACAAATCAGAAACTGAGGACATACCATAAACAACAGTAAGGCCATTGTGATCGATGCCGCTCTGTCCCAGCTGTCAACCTGACAGTTTCGAAAACAAATCTAACATCTCCAATTACAATTAGTACAAGGGGGGATAAGAGACGTCCGTCACTACTTTGCTCTGGCACAGATCTGACAAAACGCTGGATTTTGACGATGTCAGTTTAAACTCCAACGGCTGTGGACCTTTGCCAGTAGGAGTTGCTACAGCAACATAATGTACAAATGAAACACTCAAAGCTTACTTTTTACAAAGTAACTAAGAAAGTAACTTTTTTTACAAAGTAACTAAAAAAGTAACTTTATTTACAAAGTAAATAAAAAGTAACTTTTAGAACACAGTAACTTTAAAGTAACATTTTTTAGAAAGTAACCAAAAAAGTTACTTTTTTTACAAAGTAACTAAAGTTACTTTTTTTTACGAAGTAACAAAAATTTAACTTTTTTTACAATAACTAAAAAAGTTACTTTTTCTTACAAAGTAACTAAAAAAGTAACTTTCTTACAAAGTAACTAAAAAAGTAACTTTTTTTACAAAGTAAATAAAAAGTAACTTTTAGAACACAGTAACTTTAAAGTAACATTTTTTAGAAAGTAACCAAAAAAGTTACTTTTTTTACAAAGTAACTAAAAAAGTAACTTAACGGCTGCTAAATTTGTGACTCATAGCTCAGAAAAAAACAATTTTTCTTGAAAATTAAAAAATACAATCTCAGAGAATATTCAAGTTTGTCACGTAAATTTGAGTTTTTTCTGAATATTACCCCCTTCCCCCGGCTTTGCTATTTATTTATTTATTCTTCAAATATACAGTGGCCCTAATAAAGTTGCTGTAGTTGTTGACAAAGTTACAAAATTCACTTCAGTTAACACATCAGTTGTGCTGACATTGTTTCTCCCTGGGGCTGCATCTTCCACTATATAAATTGGACTGATTCAACTCTTCAGCACACAGTCTAAAGACGTAATGAGCAAACAAAGTCATGGTTTACTTGACTAAAAATAAGCAATTTCCTACAATCACTTTCTTTGTTTATTTGAAATGACCAATTGCATTTGAAAACATTTTCCCGTCCTCATATTCTCCAATTAGTGGGATGAGAAGATAAGTTCCATGAGAGAAACTGAGTTCTGCTATACTTTCAGATAGTCTACAGTCAAGATAATGTATCGTCTTTGCACAGCATTCACATTCAGCTTGGATTTGTCCAAGTTTTCCAAGTGCTAAGCAATCCTACTGAACAATATCCAGCATTACAATTCACCACAGAGGAGCCATAGTTGAATCTGGTTACAATGCTGCCAAACGCATCTGATTTCATCTTGTGCATGGACCGAATAATTTCCCACACAACAGCAGGTCAAGTGGAAGGATGGATGACCGATTGTGGTCATTGCTGACCCCTGTGGAAAAACACATTTTGTTTCCTGCGACTGCTTCACAATAAAAGCCACCTCATATTTTTGCTTTCAAAAGGAGCAACGCACAAAAAAAAGCTCTGACTGTAGGATTACGCTGGATTACATGCGTCATTTCCTGTGATTTCCCTGTTTATCTGAGGCCCAGACTGTATAATAGAAGTGGACCCGTGACCCGTGCCGACCTGCCCAATACGCTGAATACTTATATTTAATCATTTATTTTTAAATGAAGAAGAACTTTCCGGCAGACATAAAGCCAATCATTGGAAGTTCATCTTTGGTATTAATGAGCTGAAAGGAAATGAGCAGCAAATGTGAAATGAGCAAATAAAGGAAATAATTGAGGATTTTTTTTCAGACAGATATTTAATATCCATGTTGTTCATTCTGAACTTTTAACAGTATTAACTTTCACTGTAAGCTGCAGCACAACAACGATAATACGAAATAACGATAAACACATTTTTATATACATAAAAAAGGCTAGAATGAATTTTTAACTCTTGGAAAAACGATAAACATTGTCTCACGTTACAACAATAACAACTGATCCACACACTTATCTCTCAAGTCGAACCTTTTTAAAGAAAGCAAGAGGATGAATGACGCGCACTATGTGGGCTCATCTTTTCTGTTCTGTGTGACGATGGTGAACTATTGTGTCATGCACATGAATAACTGCTGCAGCCTGAATAGCAATGCATCTATTCAACCCCCCAAAATAAATGAATCTGCCCCTTTGGGGAGACATTCATTGTAAAATAAAGAGGCAATTTCACATACACCCACCGGAAAATGGCATTTGGATCTTCAGCAAATGACATTTACAATCAAAAGTCTTCAGTACAATTAGAAAGCACACTTTAGATACTCTGATCATTCAACTTGAGATCATTAAATGCCTCATTTTGGTATTGGCAAGAGGTGGACAATGAAAGACTGACAGTTGGAGAGTCTGGGAGATGTAAAAGAGCACAAAGAGGGCGGTGATGTGAATTTTGGTGTGTGTAAATGGCGGCTGAAATAATAGCCCTGCTGCAGCACAACCTTGTTCAACACTCTAGGCTGCAGAAATCAATCCGAGAATGTTTCCTCCATATTGTAACAGCAATACTATATAGAATAGATTTTTAAATGAAAGTTCTTTAAGAAGATATACACGATCTACCACCATGTAACATTGTGACGTTTACCTCTCGGAATAATTTAAAAAGAGAGCGCACTCTTGTTTAATGTGAGTGAATATTTGGAGGCTTTAACAAGACAAAGCACTCTGCCAATAATTACTCTTTTGAAATTGCATCACCACCATGTTTTCCTTTTGTGCTTTACATTCATTAGTGAGCTTCAGAGGTGCTGGTAGGTGGATTTCATTGCTTTTGGTCAGAGCCAAACTCGCTGTTTCCTCATGTTTCCAGTCTTTGTGCTAAGCAACAGCTTGTAGCTTCACATTTACTGTACAGACATGAGAGTGATATCAATCGTGTAATCAATTGTGTTACATGGTTATTTACGAAGATGTATTACTGTCATTGTAGGTGGAAAAACTATGCTATTAAAACTATGGAGCCAGGGGACAAGGGAAATCTTCTGATTTAAAAAAAACAAACAAAAAAACTCAGAATCTCCCAGATTTGAATTGTAAATTTCCGAGAGAAAAAAACAAATTTAAAGGAAAAATAGTTTTAAAATGAAGTTTAGTTGACTACTAACATTTGTGTGCTTTTGCTGAGTTTTACAGAATGCAAAGCTGAATTATTCCAAAACATTGTGATGTGATCGCTAAAAATATTACCACCTTCTCTTAAAACATGTAATGTTTGGAGGCATTACCAAGAAACGGCACTCCTGCCAAGAATTACTCTTTTGAAACTGCATCATCTTCATATTTTCCTCTTGTACTCTGCCTTCATTCATTTACAACAACAGTTCGGAAGTGCAAAAACAATTTGGTGGGTTTTGGTCTTTAAATCTGAAAGAGCTCGTTCATCTTATATAAGCAAAGGAAACGCACAGAGACCACGTTTAACCACATTATCACCATGGTGAGAAATGTGAAGCCTGAGAGTATTTAAGGTTCAGGACAACGTCTCTTGTCTTGGATGTGGAAGAATAAAATGTGATCTTTCACTGCCACATGGGCTCCAAAGACGCCCAGCGTGTGGCCACAACCTGTGAACCTCAGCCTCTGTTGAATGAGCGACTGGTTCGTAATCCAAGTAGTAACATAAAGTGCTGGGGAAGGATGTCCACGAGTGAAACTCAATAAAGCTGGAAATGGAATTGAATAGAATAGACGTTTGCCACAAATTGGACAAAAGTTGACTTGTTTGAGATTCTGAAAAGCTTTACGCAGAAACCAGAACATTAGAAATAATAATCAGACTGAATAGAAATCTGATGTCAAATGTTAACTGGTATGAGGAGGAGGTATTTTGCTTGGAGTGAAACCATTCAAGACCTTGAAAAAAATATATATATATTTGTATAAAAAATAAAATGTGGGTTTTTGCATTTGAAATGTTTGTAGATGTGAGTCTTTTCAAAACTGTCAAAGGCAGCGTAACAAAGAGAATGTTAGGACTTAGGAGTGCATTAAACGTTAAAATACTTTTCTTGTGACCTTCCCGTTTCTGTTTTGTTGCCTCTGTGCCGCTGTGAGATGTATGCCTTTTATCCGAAACGGCTCTACATGAGTGATAAGCTGAACGGAGGCAAACACAACCTCTGCACCACGGAGAGAAAATGCCTGTCCAAGTGCTTTAGCTGAAAAATTGCACTTTACTTTGCCCTCTATCACGGTGAGGTTGGTGCGCTCGTCACTGAAAGAAAAGAGACACCTAAACACATCCACAGAGACAAAAAAAAGAAAATCCCCTTTTGACCTTTTGGAAATGGCATCCGAAAGTAAATACTCGAATAAATGCCTGCACAAGGGCTTTTTGATGAATGCCACAATCTGAGACCTTAGGTAATTTTATTTTCTCAGATCTCATGGGAGAGGGCCAAATGGAGGTGTGCATAATGCAGTTTGTCGCCTTTCAAACTGCTGACCTTGACAACTGTAATATAACCTCGCACATCCTTCTACAACCTGGTGAAACGCGTGCGGCACTCCTGGCTTTTGTGCTCTTTAAACATTTAATCACAGACACCTTGTCAAAAGTCACACATGATGAGCAACGTCTCTGGTTTTGTACTCGAGGTTTTGACTGCATGTGACGGATAATGTTTTTTTATAGGAAATAAAAACGACAAATCCTTTCAAGAGGGTGTAATTTACAGTCATATGACACACAATATAATATCATCTATCAGGATGTTGGGTGTTTATCACTGAGCTCCAAATAACCAGACTCTGTTCAGGATCATCCCACTGCAAGTAGATAAAGCTTCTCCAGTCTAAACTGGTTGTCTAAGTAGAGAGATGGATAGCGAAATGAATAAACGCAACAAATATCTGCTTTATTAAATGTCTAAAAATCTATACAGTTTGAATCGAGTGAACGTATCAGACTTGGTATAACCAATTATGTTTTATGATGTGTTACACGTTCGTCTTCATCTAATTCCCCGGTGAAGACCAAGAGATGACATAGAAGGTCACAAATCCTTTTCATTTAATTTTGTGTTTGTTCATTCTTTGGAACAGGACATATTTAAGACAGTTGTTAAACTTACAATTAGATCATATTAAACGGATGTTTTGCAGCTGTTTCAAAGTGTTGTCGAGTCCGTCGGCGTCTGACTGAATCATGAAATATGTTCGAAAAATACAGTCTAGTTTCTAAAACCAAGGAATGGTAAAACTATTTTCAAACGAATCATACTAATTCAATACCTGAATATGACTGATCAATACATCTAATAAAGGATTGCAACATGATTGTGATACCTGCAATATGAATGACGTTCCCATCGGCCTCGGCTGTACTGCACCTGTGTTTAGTGCTGATTCGGTAGTTTTAGGGCCCTAACACGCTCAACGAACATGGTTCAAATGGCCGTCGTTACGTCGGATGAACATCAGGCTGTTTGCGGCATTATTATTATTATTATTATGAGCATGTTTGCATGCTGACGTTGGTGTTTAGCTCAAAGCACCACTGTGCCTTAGTAGCCTCACAGAGCCATCACCACGGTGTCTACAACCATGGCAACACCAAATAAAAGATAATAATAGACTCCCGGTCTTGTGTCATCCAGTGCGCACTGATTCTATGAGACTTTGTCTTTTCTTGTATCAACATGAAGGTCAAACTTACTGGAGGAAAATTGCCCACACAAGATTATTTCAGTCCTTTTTATACTTTATACTTTAGAATTGTTCCAAATTTGCATGAACCAGTGTAGTTTGTTGCATGTTTTACAGCTGATCATAATTAAATTGTTTTGTGCTTTGTGTCTACATAAGTTTTTTAGTGGTCTGCCTATGCTTGCGTCTGGATCACACATGGCGGTTATCAGTGAGACCATTGTGTTTTGATTTTGCCAACCTCTATGATGCCAAAGGGCGGCTGCTTTAGTGTCTTTGAGATCACTTTATCCAGATTTTTGTCCCACTCGTGTGTGCTGCCAAAGACGCAAAAATGCCCCGTTTCCTGTTCGTCCCAACAGTTTCCCCTTAGAAAAACCAAGTCGTCATTGGGCGTCTCCATGGAACAATAAGCGTACAGTAAGATCCTCTACAAACTCCCTGCAGGTTTAATCATCTTTTGTGTTTTTGAGAACCATCTCGACATTTACACTACCAACCCCGAAGAAACGTTCCTGTGCCACCTGCTGTGACGAGGCCCATTTTCTTCTTTGTCTTTTATCTTCCGCTGTGCCAGCGTGTCCTTCTTCTTCTTCTCTGTTATTAAAAATGAAAAAGCTGTGATCAGGTGAATTTTGTTTTATTAATGAAGAGCCAACAGGCTTTTCCAGTGTCTCTTTAGAAATACTGTAACCAGCAGCACATCCAAACTAACGTCACAGTTGAAGCTGGAAGGTTATTTTATGTTTCCATACTGTGCTCACTACCAGAATGCTGTAACATTTTGAAGCAGCCTTTTGCACATTAATCTGTGAAGTGCTTTTGTATGCACACTTCACTCCAGTGAAAGAGCTGTATGTATGCTCCTCTTAGTAAAAGCAGTGCTACACCATGTTGCCTTATTAATAAGACCGTGTGCCTCAGTTTGATCAGGTTTAAGTGTTAAATTGTTAATTTCAGCTCTTCACACTTGAATAGTTGAATATTACTTTACATTTTTGTCATGGAGGGAGTATAGTGACGACAAGACCAGACCTTGATTTTCACTGCGGTTGAATGATTGCCGTGCGTTCTCTGCGGGCTGAGAAAACGATTTGATCTCAAGCCGATGAAACCGTTTCAAAGCTCCACTCAACGAACTCAAAAATGATCTTGGTCTGCTCTGAAAAAGTTGACACTTAGAGACATGAAAGTTTCACAGACCAGCAGCTCCAGTGTTAATGCGGCTTTCACAGCATATTCGCTCTACAATAAATCTTCCCACTTTCGATATTCCATTTACTGGAGCTGACGGGCAGTAAAAACCTATTGACGTGTCGAGCCACTGTCAGTCTTCATCAACCGCATTGTACCAGTGAAGTCAATGATCTGAGAGAGTTTTCCGATGGACTATTGATTGACGTTAACGCGGAAGGTCTCTGGCGTGACAAGCTTAAGTTTTTTGTGTAATTCTTCTACACGCACGTCCAAGCTAATTTAAAAGGGCCGATGGCTATGCTTATTTAGTAGCAGCTGGAGAGACAATTAGAGAGAGGAGTGAAGGCTACACGCAGGAGCAACTGTAGTGAATCCTGCACCTATTGGGAATCAATGACCCCCACACAATGATTTCAACTTGTTGAAACAAACTCTATTGATTCTGACATCCAGCAGGCTTCATTGTTTTGTTATTTTGAAGTTATTTTCTCTTTTTAGAGACATTAAGACGCTTAAGGAGAGTCATGAATCTGAGTTTGAGACTTTTCGATTTGGCCATGAAATATCTGTCAAAAGCTGGACTGCTTTAAAGTGCAGCTGGATTTTTTTATTTTTTATTTTTTTTTGAGTGAGGATCAAGTAAACATGGCCTGGAAAAGTCAGCACTTTCTGTCACCTCAAGGCCGCCACGCCTCGTACAGTACGAGCAGCTTCAGCAGAAAGAACTGCTGCGACAATGAGTGATATGTTGAAATACAATACATCAGCTCAAAGGAGGCGTTTTATGCGATTCAGTTACAATTACTGCTGCATGCTACAGCTTTGATTTAGTTCATCCTGGGGGGAAAAAAGAGCATTGCACCATTGCAACTTTTTAAACATTTGGTTTACATTTACTGACGGAATAATTGTGTATTGAATGGAGGCTCATTTCTTCATCACTTATCTTCTGCCTCAGCAAACACAGATATTACTATCGAACAAGCGGGAAGGCAGCAGTATTAGTATCAAGCCAGAGTCTCTCCGTTCAGATTCAGTTCGAACATCTGACTTTGTCGCCTGGATTTAATCTCATGTGAGAAGAAGTGTAACCCCCAACACAGCAAGTATAGAACTCACCTGCTTCAACAAGACTGGTTTTCTTTACAACAATGTATTCATTTATTTATTTGGATCCCCATTAGCCACTACCAAGTTAGCTACTACTCTTCCTGGTGTCTACACAAGTAACAATGACATCACTATGCATTTTCAAAACTTGTTTTTGACGTGCTAAATTTTGATCTGTCTGGCTGACTCATGGAATCACAGCGAAAAATAGCAGCTAGCAGCAGTGATGATGTTAACCCAGACAACGCAAAGCACAGCCTAGGTTATACTCCCAACCTGACGCGGATACGACGTCTGCCGACAGTACGGACGGTCGTCAGTTCAGTTATTGTCTACTTGGCGCAGGCGTTCTCCAAGTGTGCAATCGATTGCTACACTACCACTTTTATTGTCGTGGCCACTCGTACAAGTCTGTGCGGTCACAACAAATTGTCGGTAGCCGTGAATTCTCATAAAGCCTTCTTGTACAACGTCTGATGATGAAATTTATGTCACGATGACCCTGCCTGGTGTTTACCCGTCCTTAGGTTGGCCGTAGGGGGGACTTCTGTGCGCCGAGTGATTGTTGAGGGAGTATTGGTAGACTTGCTTTTATTGTAAAAAAAACTTGAACTTTGTTTGTTCAAAGGCCCGCTCTCTGTGAAACACTGTAAATGACAGCAAAACACAATGAAGAATACAGAATCTCTTAGTTGTTGTCATTGCCTTGGGGGCCGCCCCCCCATGGTAGGGGAAACACTGTTAGCGGACAACAGCGAATTTGTTAAAAGCGCACCACACAAGTAATGTTAGCATTTAAAAATGGGCCAAAAAGAAACATTAGCCTGTGTAAAGTTCCTGCCATTTTCATGCACAAGAGCACAGAAGTCACCTCAATCTGAAGATCATATTGAATCAAAATAGACACCTTTTACAAACAAACTTTACTCGTAGAAAGAAACTGTCGATACAGGATTTAACTCATTTTACTCATTTTCCATGAATTACTTTTGCAACGTGTGCAGAGTTTTTACACAAACAATTTTGGCAAAAGCTCTCATACTAGTTAGTTTTCTACCTCTTGATGACATTGTTGGGAACTTCTCTATAGACATTTGCAGTTGTTGGTGAAATCATTACTCACATGGACGTCTCGGAGCCCATTTGCACATGAAGCGCTCTCATTAAGCACCAGATGGATTTTGTCTCAACGGAGGGGAATAATTAAGTTGAAATCAATACGAGAATTACAGAGGTGAAGCTGGAAACTACAGTACATTAGCTGTAAAGTATTCCCGCTGCAAAACTCCTTATCTCAACTCTGTGATGACCCTGTAGGGAAATTTACTTTATCCTCGCAGAGGCATAATCTCAAATATAACTCTACACCTTAATTGTGGCAATTACAGCCATTTACAGGCGAGAGCTTCAATAGGAGCTGGGAAAATAATTGACCCGACTCTCTGATATTCGGGAGCTTCAGAGATGTCCTGACACTGCAAAAATAGCGACAAGAAGATAAAACATTTAAATCATGGCAAACGTGTACAATTGGAATAATTTAGAAAATTAAACTTCAATTTAAAGCAGCATCATTTAATTAAGCTACGTCATTCAATCAGGGTTCAATGATGAGCTTTCTTCTTCGACTTTGGTCATTTTTAAAAAGGAAAAAGTTTCATATGGATTATACATGTGCAGCTCTGCAGTAGTGAAACAACGGAGTCCGTTTCTGTCACTTGGCGGATGCAGAACAAAGAGACTGGGGAGGTTAGAAGGAAAATACGAGGGTCTTGGACTGATTTGATCCCTGGAGATTGGATGATGAGGTCTCGGTCTTTTTAAGGGGCTCGTTCAAAGAGAAAATATTTTCTTTTATCCAAGAGCTATATTCACCTTAGTATATGGTATAACTAATAGCTTTGACCACAGAAGCAAATGGCTCATTATGTATCGCATGTGTATCAGATAATAACGTAATAATCTGTTGCTCAATTTCCCAAATTGAAGCTTATAACTAAGATATCTTGGAAATGTGAATTAAAGTGAAAAAGAAAACAATGTGAAAGGGTTCACTTGTTGTGATGAGAGGATTATAACCCTGCAGCTCCCCTCAGCTTTACAGAGCTTCACAGGGAATCTCAGCTCATTGATTAGCTGTCCAGCCTGCAACTCTTTGTTTTGGTTCACTCTCATTGTGTTGTCAACAGCAGAAGCAGCTGTTTTCACTAAAAAAGGCTCTTAAAAACCCACAGCACACTACCTGCTTAGTTTGCAACTAGCTGGTGACGATAGTGGAGCATTTAGCAGCTAAACAAAGATACTTATCTCAGGAGTTGGTAAATATTAGACTTACATTTGTCAGATGGACAGAAACACGACTCTAAATGAATGATCGTGTTGCTCTGTAACTGCTGGTTGTGTAAATAAGCAACTGTTTGCTTACAAGGTCATTATATCAACTTAAGGTGATCATATATCAATGTCTGTTAGTTTAGGATAAGTTTTGTTGGCTTATCTAACTTTATTATAGAACTCTAGTTTACATTAAAGACACTAAGTAGCCAGCTAGTTGGAGCTTCTTTAGTTGTTGTTCAACACAATATTGGTTTGCCACGATAATGTTCCTAACATGTCCATGATAACAGAACAATATTTCATCTTGCAGCGCCTGTTATGATTGTGAGCTATGTCCACTTACTTTTTTCTTTCTTAATGTTTCACCACTTTGTTGTAGATAGATAGATACTTTATTCATCCGCGGGGGGGAATTTGTTTGCAGCAGCAGCAAACGAAGTTACAGAGTAAACATAAAAATGGAAGCAAAAAAAAAGAAACCGTCTTAAACTAAACTCATTATGTCCTCATCCCGGCCAGATCAAACATATCGAGGCTATTATACTGACTGACTATAAAGGAGCGCACATTCAGTTCCTACCAGTAATTTATAATATAATGCATGAAAGCAGATGCATCCTGTCATCAAACTGAGGAACATAATAACACGACTAACTATATTAAAGCTGTTCAAGTTGCCAGGTCCATCAGCCTGCTGCAAACTTTAAGCGTTAATCAGCCAACAGTTCTCGCAGTGGAATACTGGAGAACTGGTATGCCAAGAAAGTTAAAAAGTACCACAAGAGGTAATAAAATGACACGACAGCGGAAAACTTTGGCTCGCAGCACTCGTTACAGCTGTCAGCCATGACGTCTGGGCTGTGCAGTGAGAAGTTGAGGGCGTCATCCTTGG
Source organism: Melanostigma gelatinosum (assembly GCF_949748355.1). Classification (NCBI taxonomy): domain Eukaryota; kingdom Metazoa; phylum Chordata; class Actinopteri; order Perciformes; family Zoarcidae; genus Melanostigma; species Melanostigma gelatinosum. The sequence continues at coordinate 22,398,708 of NC_136638.1, forward strand.
CAAGTAAAGGCGATGCTGATTGTGATTTCAGCAGTCGCAAACACCCAGATCCCTTTAGAGCCCCGCCAAGTGGATTCACTGTCAAGGTCCGGTGGTGACAACAAGACTAATTGCTCCATAATGGGAATCATCCCTCTCTTTCAGCACAGGACAGGAGTCGTGGATTGCTGGAGTCGTGGATTGCTGAGAACTGGCTGGGTGATTACAATGTGGCCTCAGCGTCGGCCATACATACAGATTAACGGCGGTCCAATCCATCAAAACAGAGAGCTGCTAGTTACTGCGGTGAGTTAGCATGCAGTTCCATCAAAATGCCCCCTTGGACGATTTTGTCAAGCCTCTCGTGTGTCTGTGGAACTGGCACTTGCAAATGGTAATGCATATTCAACAGACTAGAAACCAAGAAACAGTTTCATACTTTTATTTCATGTGGGTTTTACTTCTAAATATACAAAAGACGTTGTCAATGTGCTTTGATTGCCTTTTTAGGCGACTTTTAAACGAGTGAAATTAATGTGTCCAAAAATATCTAACTTTTTAAGGATGATTGATTTCAGTAGACTGGAACATTAATGCAAACATCTGTTCACTGGATTTAATGCAGGTGTTCCAACCTGCATTAAGACCTGCAGATCAATAAAAAAAAACATTGCATTCTTGAATTTTCATTCAGTGAGTTTCAACCTGAATTTCCCTAAATAACAGAAACGACACCAAACAATACCACATCTGAATAAATGTACCTTTTGAGATCCTTTGAATTCCAGCTAAAAGAGCTGTCAGAATATTATTGAATTTATTCATATTTATTCAACAAAGAGAGGCCTGGCTTCTCATTTTTCCTTCGCTGGCCTTACAGTCTCACAGCTAGACACTTAAATCTTCTCAAAAATAAATTTCTTCCTTCAATAGATTTCTTCTCGAGTTTTTTTTTAAGCTGTTTATGTATTGCTCGGTGTCGGCTGACAGCCGGCATGAAGTGAAGACTGACATTTGAGAGTAGATAGACGGCCTCCGTCCACGGTCGCGAGCACGAGAGACAAATGTGACGAACGGAGCCGGCCCGTGATTGATACCGGTGCCACCGCGAGAGGTCAGAGCCATGCCTCAAAAAACGGGGCCATCGATACTCCTGCCCTTTAAACAAACAAAGGGACGTCTCTGCTCTGAGCCTCCGATGTGTTGTTACAGGCGCCGACTTCTGCCAGCCCCTCTGAAATAACTCCTCACATCAACATACAGCTGAATGTTTAGATGTGATCAAACGTGGTTGAATAACTACTACTTTTTTCTCTACATATATATCTATATATATATATATATATATATATATATATATATATATATAGATATGTCAGAATTTATGCATTGTCACTGCTGTTATTCTCCATGCAGTCTGGAACACAATTTTGCCCCACTTTAGGAGAAAGCCGGGACTCTATTTTTAGTTTTAATGCCTTTCCTTTATCTCCATTTTCCTTGTTTCTTTTCCCTGATAGAACGCTGTTGCGAGTTGCTGGGGCATCTCCGAACTCTATTTGCCTCCTGCTAAGGCAGCTGTTTAGAGGCCCTCATCAATAAGAGAGGACTGTGAGGAAACCAGCATGAAGAGCACAGCAGCCTGCCTCCCCTCCAGCGCCCACAGAAACACCAACTGCCCAATCTGAGGTGAGAGAAACCGCAGTAAACGCAAGAATGAGTAAAAGACAAAAAGTCTCCATGTCGTACCACTCTCTTGGTGGGCTCATCAAGTGAAATGAGACGCGTGTGTGTGATCCAAAGGGGGCCGTGCGTGGAGGGCCGGTCACGTGTTTGTGAGGTGATTATCTCTGTAAACGCAGAGAGAAGCCGGATCTACGTGGAGCAGTTGGTGGGCTGCAGCAAAGGTCAGGCGTTAAGAGCGAGTGCGAGAGGTCTTTGCCACTTCAAACATCCGGCTTCACAATATGCACATGGTTCTGTTTTGCGTCCACGTCTCCCTGCGGTTCAGCCGGCAATATGTTCGAGCCAGATAGTCTCGCGGTCATTGTTTTTCTTCCATCGGCTGACCACGCCAAACAATCTCATTTCAGAAATATGCCTTTGTTGTTGCCTTTTTAAAGTGTTTTTGATGAAACGGGTTTGTTAATCACCAAAGCTGTGTTCCGCTGTGAAAATACAATTCAAAATCGATTACTTTTCTCCGGTTTGTTGGTGTTAAAAAGTATATTGTAAAACGTGCTACAGACGTTTCTCCTGCTTGGCTGCGTTTCTGAATTTGATTTCTTTCTTCTCATTAATTATTAATACAACAGGACTGACTTGAAGGATTTATGCTGAAAATGTCACACATGTTTTTATTTTGTTATCCAGAGATTATACTTATACTGAGCACCTGAGTATCAGCAAATACTGTTGTCAGATTTGCAAATATATATTGTAATACATTAAGGCAGCAAATAAATCTCATTATTGATCATCAATTACTTTTTTGTCTCTTAGTCTGCAACATTTTAGGCAAATGTACATCTTAAAGTTGCTTATTTTGTCCAACCGAAACCCAAATTTAGCCAATGTAAAAATCATAGGCACCACAGAACAGCAGCAAATTCTCACATTTGAGAAGCGGGAACCAACAAATGTTCTGGATTTGTGCATAATAATTGACGTGAAAATGATTATTTGTTAATCATGATTGTTGGTGATCATTTTCAACGATTAATCGACTAATTGATTAGTTGATTGTTTAAACTATATCGTGACAGACGTTTTTATAGGCTGTATTTTGTATTTTTATGAGACCGGAGGAATTATGTTTTAAGTGCGTCCGTCCGATCATTGGTCGTCCGTCCTGTCCTTTACCATGAGAGCGATATCTAAGGAACGCTTGATGTAACTTCTGCAAAAAATTTACACAAACGTCCATGAAAGAATGAACCGATGAGACTTTTGTGGTCTAACGTCACCGTGACCTCTCAAAACATGTTTTTGACCATAACTCAAGAATTCATCTGGTAATTTTGACAATTTTACACAAATAATAAAGTACTGACATTTTAGACTGATGTGATATGACTGTGAGGCTGTAATTCCAGTTTCTGAAGTGACTTATAATTATTACGTCTCCAGTGAAGTTAACGACATTTTCCTCTCGTCTTCCTTATGTTTTATTCAAAGGCGCTCTGTGGAGGAAATCCGTTTACATTCGGTGTTGCACACCAAAAACGCGTGGTCTGTATCCTTGAGGCTTTACAAACGTGAAATTGTTCGCACGTTATCACATTTTTTGCATGGAACCAGATGCAGGATTGTTTGTCGCCCGTCAGCGTGCTGCTCTGCATGTGCACGATACAAACAAAGCGGCGTCCCGCTCATTGCATTACTCCATAGCGCTGCTGGTAAAAAAAACTCCATGGTCTACAGCTTTACCTGTAACTTTCATGTTTATCTTCTTGATTGTTGTTAAATTATTGTCTGTCCTGTCTCAGTACATGTCTTTGTCACTATTTATAAAGCAAGTTTTGAGTTTTTTGTCTCAAGAAATCACATGTTCTTTCTGTGTTGATATCCGGTCTACTGACAAATCGAAGCATTGACAGAAATCAGATCTATAAACATTTGGTTTTAAACAGAGAATGTTCAATGGCTTTTAATAAAACAGATTGCAGCATTTCATCCTTAATGTTTGTATGCGTTTCCTCTCCGGGCATCAAAAGTTAATTCCCTGTAATTCATTTTTACAGGACTACATCGGTGTAATTTATGAATACTCCGTAATTCAGTCTTGTTTTATACTGTATGTACAAGGTAGGAAACAAACAGGGTTTTATAAACAGTATACTTACCATCACATGTAGATGTTCTGGGATTTAATGGAAGGAGTCGCCATGTTTTACTCCCAGTAAAGGTTATTGGCTTTTCCCTGCGCATGTTTCTCTGTGTTACATAATACATTCTTGAATTTGTATGTAACTACTCTCTCTCAGCACGCTTCCCAACCGAAACAACTGGAAGTAACTGAGCTGTGTTTCTGTGTGTTGTAGAAAGTCGAGGCGAGCTCTCAGCGGGGAGTGCGCCGGAGTGATGTAAGACACGAGTGTATCGAGTGAGTGGAAAGGTCATCAGTGAGAGACCCATAAATCGTTCTGACACTCGAACACTCGGGCACATGTTTCTAATCAGCTTGAGTTCAAATAATATTATGGTTGAAGAATTCAGCGTCACAGTAATTTGCCGTTATCAAAGACTAAGTTTAGTGGGGGGGGGGGGGCTTATGAGTTTAAAACCACTGAGAACTCCAGGCATGAAGAATAATTGCCAACATTCACGGTGAGTGGTTCAGGCAGGTGGAATGCCTTCCGCTTTTCTGCTCAAACTTGTATTTTTTTTACAGGCTGATCAAATATTTCAGTAAAAAAAAAAAAAAAGTCTGAGAAACGTTTTGCAGCACACATCTCGAGCTCCTCCAGCTGGAGCTCAACTTTTACAAACACTTAAGCCAACAACAACAACGAGTCCAAAACCTTAACAAGTTAGTCTATTTGTATCCCTTCCTGCCTACTGCGCGGCAAGCAATTATTCCACGACATATATCTCACTGAAGACTGTTTGGATACCCATTCTGCACCGGGGGATGAGCTTGGCAGCAGTGTGTTGACAGTCTTTTCCACAATGGACTCCCTTTTTTTTCCAAATGACTCCAGCTTGTAATTTGCTCGTACATCTTTGGGAACAGCTCGCGCAGCCATTTAAAAAAAGAAAGAAAAAGAAGCCTTAAATCCTGGAGCTGAAACAAGGATGCAGCACGAACGGATATTTTATTTTTGTGCGAGTGTTTTTTTTATTGTGAGATAGAGGAAATGAGGATGTTTCGAAAGGAAACTGTACTTCCTGTGTGCGCCGGTCTCTGAGGTTAATTATTACAGTACAGACAGTAATTTGGTCTTTGTATTGGTACTTATCTCCCCTCACAGCTGGTGTGTTTTGCCGAGTGGACGGCCATTAATCAAACCTTTCTCCTGCAGGAAGTTGGACTATCCATCACCTCTCTCTCTCCTTTCCCCCTGTGCTGCCTCTCCTGTCCCACCAGACACTAAACCTTTTCATTTTACATGCACAACTGCAACCTTGAATATCATTTCTGCATTTTCCTGCTGTTATGGGTATCATGTGCGCAAATTGGAGCGTTTTACAGGAAGTGGGTGTGATTGGTTGAAGTGGGATGTATTGTCAGTCGCTCCGAAAGACCGAGTACGGGAGCGCAATCATTTAACGTCCACTTGGCTGACATTGAAATACCTTTTCACAGGCTACACTATTAATCATTGAGCTGTTAAACTTTGCTTCACTCCGACTCATCAAAGGCCTGTGAATTAAAACAGGACAGAAACGCAGTTGATGTTAAGCAGAGCCACGTCATTATTGATTACCATGTTGGCCTGTATCATTTTGTTTTTGGTTTCATTGTGTTTGTAGTGAGGCCAAAGGGCAGTTTGTAGCTGTGATCGAATTCTGTAAATGTATGTCTCTTCACAGTTGAAAAATTACTAAATTTAGTATTCTAAATTGTAAATAACATTAGAAAATAGTAAACTCGGGAGTCTAAAGTAGTCTATTTTTAAATGCTCTCTCAGCTTTATCACGATTTTGTCCTTAATAATTCTTAATTATTGTTTACTAGATACTAAGATTGACAGTGTACTGTTTTTGCTGTTAGCATACAATAAAAGCTTAACATACATTCTGCACTTGTAGGAATTTATACAATACATGTGCTGCAGGACATCAATAAAACTGCTCGCTTAGGATGTGACTGCAAATTCATCGATACAAAAATACAGTAAAATGTCTTTCTAAAGTTTTAATACTTTGTTTTGCAATATATTTCTTGAATTGTCTCACCAATTGCGATTTATTTTCATTTGAGTACGTCTGCCTCCACTTTATTTTGTGTGTGCTTTGATGCACAGAAAGTATGCACGTATGCAACTTATTAAAAGTATTGTTATTTTGTCAGTTTGTCAGTGAGAGCACACTACATACTCAACCTGCTTAGAATTTATGTTTAATATGGATTTTGCACACAACTGCGTGTCCCACTGTGCCGTGTAGAACATCACAAATAATATAGTAATAGTAAAACATTATTAAGTAAAGCATTATTCAGGAATCATTTGATTTTGTTTGTTTGCATGTGTTTTGTTCCACGTCCTGCTTGCTACATAAACACACCAAAAAAGTGCATTTGCTGCTTATTTTCTAACCGCAAAAAACACTGAAGTTAAAGTTACTTAAACACCTTCTGCGTGTTTCAAATGACAAGCCTACCAGGGACAGAAGGATTGTGCCTTTTGAGCTCCTGTGGAGGCTTTTAATGTGAAACACGGGTGCAGGAAATGTTTCGTTTCACTGACTGAAGCACTCGAAAAAATGGGGAATGAAGCAACAGGAAATAATTAGTGAAAGCAGTGTTTCTGTTAGAGAGGACAAAGGGATGAGTATTATTTGACAGTGCAAGGTGGAATTTACATTATCCTAAATTTATCAAGACAACATGGAGGACGTTTTGAAGAAATTGAAACGGGAGCAGATGAGAAAACAAGGAGCATTACTAAATTAGATTATAACAATGTACTTATAAGAGATTGGAATTACAAAAGAAAGGCTTGTCTCTCATGGATATGGCTCCATGCCTGCACATTTATCTTTGGCCTTTTTACTTGCGCCACACAAAATCTTGTTTCCATCTACTTCATACAGAATGCCACTGGCCTGTCCCCACTATCGGCTCCGCTTTGTTCCTCTTTGCTCACACACTCTATCGCAGATCTGTAAAACAGTGGGGGATCTGCCAGCTTGCTCCTTTTAAAGATCCTTCCAAGTCTTTTGTCTGGGATGCAGCACACAGGCAGACACTCGCACACAGATAGTATAACACACACACACACAAACAAAGAATCCTCATTAGGTTTATGAGCTGTAACCCTGCTGCATCATAAATAATCCAATCTCTTCAAAACAATGCAAAAGAGCCTCCTAGGTGTGAAGCTTCCTTGTTAAAAAAAAAGATGCAAGAGCAAAAATCGAAGCACATTCTGTGGCCATGCTATATGGAGAGGATTTCAGTAACGGAGGTGGTAAACCGAGGGAGAGGCGTTCTGCTGCCTGACTCCGTTCTTGCCTCAAACCAAAACGCACAATTTTTTTTGCGTGAGCAGAAGCATAAGGGCTCAAGCTGAGTAAAACAATGATTCAAGGTTGCGAGTGATAAATGAGCCCGTCTGCTCTGATAGCAGAAGGTCATGTGCATCAGCCCCCATTGTGCGTCTGCCATCTAGCACGCAGCAAGGGTGCACTGTTGGCATGCCACGACATCGCTTTTTTTCCCCTCAGCGATCGCCACGGGCCAATTTCATTGTTTTGTGCATCGAGCTCGAGGCACGCTTAGGATGGGCTCGGGACATTTAGCTTAACTTGTCCAACAGATGTTGGATTGTTTTTTGTTTTTTTTAAGGCTTAAAGTATGAAAGCAGGACTGAGTGTGTAGCTTAAGGAGAAAAGCTCGCTGGTGGAGACACTCTGCTACTGTTGCTGCAAGGATCAAACCAAATATTTTGGAGTGGAGAAAAAAAACTGATCAGCATCTCTTTTAAGTTTATTATACATGAGGGCACTGAAATTATAGGTGTCACTGTTTATTATAGCGTTCGTAAGTTATGTGAATCATTTGCATTCGAAATGAATGTAGGAATGATTGATGTATAATAAATACACCTTCCTCTCGACTAAAACGGTTTAGTTGTAGAGTCATGTTGATGTTGAAAAAAGAGCTCTCATATACATCATAAGTGGTTTACAATCATCTCGTACCTTTTTCCATCTACTATCTCTTCTGTATTTTCATATATACTTCAGCTCTATCTGCACCTCATTTCTCTTGGGTACAGCGCTCTGTTTGACAAGTGCTTTACACCTTCCAGCTTTTCTTCCACAAACAGGTCAGGAGAAGATCAATAATGTGTGTGGATGGGCTCTTATCTCAGACCAAAGCAGGCCTTATCAGCCGCGCTTAAATGGTGTTTCACGAAAATCCCTTGAAACGTAATCCTCCTGGAGACGGAAGACAAAAGAAAAATGTGCCCTCTATCAAAAACATCAAGTGTGGTGATGCAAATAAGTTTCACTTATCTGTTAGCTGCATATCACAGCAATAGAAGCTCAGAGGGGAAAAACACAAAAACGCTATCACTCGCTGAATGCGTTGTTGGCGCTGAGGAATATGTACTCGACTGCATGCAGCTGGAGGAAGGTGCTGATAAGCTCTGCGTATTTTCTGTTGGAGTTCAGCCACTGCAGGTAGTACAGAGCACGGCAGTGTGGACAAGCGGAGAAATGCTCATTTTATTGATGGAATTGGCAGCCAACGGCCAAAATCAATCACAAGTTGCTTCCAACAAACGGAGACAAGTACCTGTGTTGAGCTTTTAGCAGCAAATACAGCAATTACATTGGCTGCATTAACGCCCTGTCTGAACACTGTAGCTCTGTTGCAAGTTAGAACAAATTACTGCCGTGAAATTTATATCATCAAATGAGCTAAAATTGTGCTTTTTACACTTTCTTTTTTTTTTTGGCATGCTTGTGCTCGCCAGTGTTGATGCCAGGTAATAATTGTGTTCCCAACGTTTACGTTTTACTAGCCATGTACAGTAACTGCAGTTTTTTCATTTCAAAGGACATAAAACGAAGCAGCTATACGCCAATAAGTTATCCCAGTGGCAGTGTTTTCTCAACTGCAGCTGAAAGCAGTTTTTCATTTCAGAGTAACAGTCAGATATTGTTTTTGTCAGTTCGATAAAGTTAAGAGGTTTTCTATATTTCTAAAGAAACCCAATCTGGTACAATGTGCTTCTCCTTGTCCAACACATTTTCACAGTAAAATACCGTGAGGCGAGTCATTCCTCAGCCATTTAAACAACGAGGTGAAGTCATCAGGGGAACACTTTATTTTGACCCTCTCTAGTAGTGGTCTATAAATTCATTTATCTATGATTTACTGCACACGCTAATGTAGTTGTATACAGAGCAGATTGTGCTGCGACTGATTATTTTCATTATCAGTTAAAGTAGTAGTATTAGCCATTAGGTAGTAGTAAAAGTTAAAGAACAGTACATAGCAGCTGGGACAGCAGTAGTGCTAGTTAGTTATGTTACAATAACACATTGACATCGTCTTCAATCTCACCTGAACCTGGTTACATTAATGGTCATAATAGCAGATGTCTCCCTCTACTGTCGGGAAAAGTACCTTCCCTCTAAGTTATTGATTTGAGTCCAAATGACATTTTGTTAAATCACCAAGCTAATGGCATATTTTTCTCTTTATTCTTGATCGTTTTTTGTCTATAGAGGAAGTAGAAAATGACATACAGGGCCAGCACTACGAGCACAGAACACAGTGTTCAGTAAGTTAAATCTCCAATGACTCGTACTGAATATATTAAATACTTTTTTCCAGTCTCTCTACACATCTTAATATTCCAGTTGAATAAAATATAACTTTTTTTCTGTGTTTCATGCAGGGTTGGAAATAACTACCAGCCAAATGCTGGTAAAACAAACAAACATAAAAACAAACCAGTGGTAATGTATTGAGTGGTAGATTTTGGAATCCACCAGCCACAATGACGTGTGAAGAAAAAAGTGAATTTCCAGCTCTGGTTTCATGTGAGAGCTAATCTGAGTCCTTTGGCCCCCCCTTGAGGCCACATTACATATTTCGGGTACATTGACCACAAGATTAAAGCACAATCTCTGTGTGGGTTTAGTTATAAAATACTGCGTGTGCTTTGAACCTAACAGAGCCTTGTATTGCCACATTTCTTCTTAGAATTAACCCCTAAGCGCAAATGTTCTTTTACAGTTTACATAACTCCAGAGTGTTATGTCTTTGAATCCAGAAAACCAATAACAAGTTAAAACAACCAGTGATGATCAGCAGGGAGGCCACAGTGCTGTTCTCTGTGTAATTATAAAAACCCATTTAGGGAGTAAACCATTAAAGAAATACCAACTTGCAGTTTTCTTAATTCCCCTTTTAAAAGTATACAAGTTACCGGCCATTAACCCTCTCATAGGTGTACATTTAATGTTGCTACTCTTACGTCGTTCTCTTAAAGTAAATAAACCACATCAAATGAGAAAATAAGGCTCCCAAATAGGCTCAGACATAAAAATACACGAAGACACGTGAAAGCAGTTGGAAGACTTTCAGCTCAGTAAAACCGCATCATATAAATGTCTGCATACACGAGACAGGCTTCACTACTATGCTCTCCTGGCTGCACTTATAATGAACCTTTTGTATATTCAGCCTGTGCTTCTCGTCTATGACATAAACGATCGTTTAAAAAAACAATTTTAGTCATTTTTAACAACGTGCATTTTGAAATGTGTACTATTTCTGTCACTCCACAGTGACAGGAGGGCCGACAGGTGACATTGTTTAAAGACTGAATAAAGTGAAGTGAACAGATGCTAATTCACTACAGTGGACAAAGGACATATTTCCATATTTTATGTTCCTCGAGTTTTATCTCCTTCAAATAGAATGAAATACAACTTAGTTTTTGTTTATTGCCCAGCCGAGGCCGTAAAATCTGAGTCTCACCAGGCGTGATAAAAACATCACATTACATCAAATCTCATCACATTACAATAATTATACAACAAGTAATACATCATACCCACAGTGTGCAGGTCAATGCAGTTTATTCATGGCTTTTATTGCTAGAAACAAAATACGTCGGATCTTTTTGTTTTCCTGAGATACTCTGTTGTTTAATGTCACCAATGATGGACAAAGCTTTCCTATCTACTGCTGGACTGTGAATGCATTAATCATATAAATAATTAGTAGTAATAATCTTTTCCTGCAATAATTTAACACACTCAATAGGACAAAGTCCATTAAGTCTGACAATACTGCAATGAAAAATGCACGACTTTTAGTCCAAATGAGGCACTTCTACAATGTGGTTGATTTTACTTCAGTTAAGTATCTGAATAAGTCTTCCACCTCTGTCCAAATGTTATACTCACACTTTATTCTTCACAAATTTATTCTTCTGTCAGTCTTACGTATGTATATAAAACCATGCATGGACATCAGCTTCATCAAATATAACGTAATAATTATGTTTTTTTTGTAATGTTTTGTAATGTTATTTTATTCATATTTGGATTTAGTAGTCTATTTATTTCGTTGCAGGATAAGATCATCTTTGTGCAACTGTAATAAGATGATACAAAACAAATGCAATGTGAATATTTTATGGCGCTTTTTTCAGCAGATCTTGAGCTTTTGTCGTCTTCTGTTTCTTATTTTAAAAATGCAGGGCCTTCACCATGTCTGCTTTTAACTGAACACAGGCTTTCAAAAACCGTTCAGTACATTCAGTCTCTCCATATCTACACAAATATTCTGTTTCATCACAAAATCATTCAGCATTCACTTCGACTTGCTCCGCCAACAAAGCCTTTTGTAAAGAAAACAGGCTCTCCTCTGCTGCTGACTGTCAGCATTCCACTTCGAAAAGATAACATTTGCCCCTCGAAAAAGTGAGGTCATTTGCAACAGCACAGTCGATCTGCAACCGATCGCAATGGCATTCATCAGAGTATTCATTTATCATGGCGCTCGCTGAAGTGATCCATCAACACGCAGATCAGTTTGGCCCTCCATTGTTATTTCAGTTGATTGCTAAATCAAGACCTCCTTCAGTTGGCAGATCTCTTCTTCTGTGGTGCTGATGACTGATTCTTTGACATCGCTCTAAAAGGAAATCAGAGCGGGAGAGCAGGTTCATTTGTGGCGTTTTTATGGCCAAGAATTACAGCAATGTTTTACTTGAATAGAAGCAGATATACCCCGGGTATGTCACATGATATCACTCTGGAGAAGGTTTACGTATGTGAAAGCATATAGAAAGTGGTCTTTAGTTTTCAAAGGAATAGTCTGACATCTTGGGAAACTGGCTTTTTTTGCGTGGAGTCACTACCACTGTGTCTGTACGGTAAATACGAGGCTGGTACATTTAGCAGCAAATTAGCTTAGCTTGGCACAAAGACTGGAAACGGGGGGAAACGGCTAGCCTAGTTCTGTCCCAGGCAACTCAATTGACTCACCTGCAGCTCTAATTCTCAACTTTTTCACGTCTTGAAGCAGTGACTTCCTAATTTATGCGAAGCTAAACTGAGCTAAGCTAAGCCGCTGTTGGTACACAGTCTACATTTGAATACTCTTGTGATCAATTTGATGGAAGGACTAACCGATCACAGAGCTGATGATGCTGGAGTAGAAACCAGCTTCATATGTGCAGTGATATATTTACCTAACGAAGAGGGGATAAGACCACTTTGCGTCTCCTTCTTCTTCTGTGTGAAGGGTTACACAAGTTCAACACCAACACATAACACCTCTGGATTAGGAGCTGCCACTCTAGTATCTCCATCTGTTATTGCTCCGCTGGAGAAGGCATGTTGGTGCGTCAGCCTTCCCCAGCAGCGCCACAGCTGTGTGTGGTATTCAGTGGGTGGTATTCACTCTTCAGCCCAACAAATGTATGGATCAACTCCTGTCCACAGCTGTATGTTACAATATAGTCAACCCTCCACCTCTTAGCGTCTCCGCAGTATTCACCCAGCTGCTGAGGCTGTGAACATCTGCTCTGACTGTTCCAGGCTACTTGAAATGCTCTTAATGCTAAATGAACTGCTCTGTGCTCCACCTCCTTCTCAAGGAATCCACAGAGGAATCTGAAACACTTGTGTCCGATCGTCAGCAATCCAAGACGAGTCACAAACATAACCACGGACAAAATGTGTTTTCCAGAAATATTTAGCAATTTCTCCCCAGATAGCTTTCTTGCAGTTGGTGTTGGCACAGTTAAGAAAAGCTATAAGCATTATCTCAGGGATCCCACATTCACTTTATTTATTGGTGTGTTTAACAGAGACGGTGCACATTCATAAACATCGCTGTAAATGCCGTTTGTTAAGAGAATATTTTTCATCTGTAGTCCCTGGGCAGATGTTGTAGAGTCATTCTAAAAACAGAGTTTACAAGCATGCAGGGTAATAACAAATAAAAAAAGAGAATATTAATGTTTGTAAAAAAACAACATCTTACTGGACAACATTTTACCACATTGTCAGGTACTATTTAAACTATGTGCCCATAATACGAGACTTACAAAGCAATGACATGAGGGATATTAAAGAGCTGCATTATCAGTAATTTAACTTGCACTCACATGCAGGTACGCGAGGACAGACTGGCGACATCAACACAGCGAATAGTGACAGCAGACAGACTGAGGACATTAAGCTGCAATTGAGTTTTAGTGCTGACAGAGGTGAGTGCTAATGAACCATTTCTTTCAATGAGCTCTAAATAAACTGATTATGGCCAGTTGTCTAAGAGCCACTGGGATAGACTTCTTTACTAAAGCTTCAACAGACTAAAGGCACTTATTCCTCAGTGGGATAATGTAATCCTCTCTTGCTGCACCTATTGTGAACGGTTTGTTCTTATGTCGTCTGAGTGGAGGAGAGGTCAAATATTACATATATTATGGGCCATGATCTACACCTTAGTCGTCTCTGTTGACGGTCAATTTGTGCGTCTTGCTTTTCAATAACTTTCCAGGTCATGATATGAGGAAAATGAGATGTTAAACCCGCCTCGTTGTTTATCTTTATTTAACATCTGTAGTCGCAATGAGGCAAGGCAAGTGTGCAGCACCTTTCAACCACAAGAGGATTTGAGTGTTTTACAGAAGACATAAAAAGATAATAAAACAAGTTATAAAACAAACAAGGTGATATAAAAAGTTGAATTGAGTGTAGTCATGTATTTATTGAGTTGTATTAAATGGAATTAACAGCAGCAAAAAAAAAAGTTGTATCCCTCGATTTTAAAGAATTAAAAGTTGCTTTAGACTTCAAAGTTTTCTATCTCTGTTGATTTAAGAAAAACATCCTTCAAAACATATTTGCGCTTGCAAATTACTAGTATATACGTATTATATTCAAGGAGACATAGTTGCATCACAAAGTTCTTTACATATTTGCATCTCAGGACGAAGAAGATGAGACAAACATTTTAATTTACAAAATAAGTTATTTTAAGGCCAGTCATTCATTTTTAACTTGGTATATCCTTCCTTTTCCAAGACCCATTTTTCATGAACCAAAAATTATGAATGAAAAATAATTAACATCAAAGCATTCTTCCTCAGCGATTAGTACGTTGATGTTGAAGGAGTTATTGTATGTTGTATCGGGGACAGTTGTGCCTGTTTTTTGTTTTTTTTCTCGTTACAGCTGGTTTAAGTTGCAAAGCTGCACTGAAATTGAAAGTAAAAATACGGGTTTAAGATTGGGTTACATCTGAGGCCAAACTCTGACTCAGACAGCCTCCATCATCCGACCAGCAAAGCAGCCACTTTACAGGATTCATGACCTTGTTTAGTCGTGAGCTTCAGAAAACAAAAAAATAAAACGTTGTCTGGACAAGCATCAAAACTTCTCCAAGTACTCGTGTGAATTAGAGGTGAAACATTTCCGTTGACACCGCTCGAGGGGTTCGTGTAACTTTGTAAGCTCGCATCCAGTCACGGACCACATTCTTAGCGGCTCCCTTTTATCTGTGTGAGCCGAGCTGTAATGTCGGACCAGTAAATCACAGCTCGGTCTTTGTCTGTGTGTAGACAGAGCCGTCCACTGAGCCCACAGCCGCCATAGCTGCCTACTTAGAGACCTTATTTATGCTCCATGCCTCGCTGCACACTTTTCCCAACACGGCCCATTAATCTGAAGAAGAGATGGAAGGAGCTGGCTCATAGGGGCGCATTATATCTCACAACACTTAATCATCGATGGGATATCTAAAGGAACGTTCATAACCCTTCAGACATTATCTTTTATTTTTACTCATTGATTTCGGTCCCTGTGGCTGGAGGGATGAATGCAATTATTCGTAGGTCATTTTCAAGCATGACGAACAAGCTCAGTCACTTTGAACAAATAAGCACACAAAGAAAATTGCAGACAGTGGCGAGTTTGGGGATTTTATTGGTGAGAAGCAAAGTGTTCGCCCCTCTGTTCCCACTCTGCTTTATTTATTTCCAGACGATTGTCTCTCTGCACCGTCTTTTACGGCTCCCCCAGCTTGTATCTTTTATGGAGCCATAGGAAAATACACGACGTCTCGCTTAAACCTCAGTCAGCCGGTGGCGAGGAGCCACTTCTTCTGTGTGGTCCTCGCTGCAGCGTTTAAAAATCTCCACCAACGCCGCTGGAAAACAGTCATCTCTTTGGCCGTCACACTTGAGCGACGCTCCCCTCGTCACAGTGCTGTGGCACATCACATGTCTGGCTCTGGTGTTGGAGGTGCCGGACTCTTGTTGTGGAGGCGTCCTGAGGAGGGGGTGGGGGGGGGGGAATGTGGGGTCAACGGGGTAACCGACATCCTCATCATATAGCTTCAATCAGGACACTTGATGTCTGAAGTAGAAACATCTCTTTGTGTTGGATTTCATAGATTTATTGGCTGAAACATGTGCAGATGTGTTTCAGGTGTCTCCACACTACAAGTGGAGGAGCTTCTGTACACATACCGCGCATGCTAAGCACACATTTAGAACATATTTGGACATATTCCTAATGGAATGCCTTTAAAATATGATACCCACTGTGGTGAAAGAAGCACTTGGTCTGTTTATGATTTTTAACAACCAACCATTGTCACCCTGTTCCTCATGATTACTCCTGCCTGCCTTTGTAGGGAAAAGAAGATGCACCTTGATATCCTTTGGTCGTATGAAAAAAGACGGTTTCGCCGAAGTTCCTTTTAAACACTAGGATTAAGTCGAATTTATTCCAATTTTTTGTTCTTTGCCACTGCCAAGTGCAAGTTTCTACGACGGTTAGGATTATGGCTGCGACTAACAATTGTTTCCATTATCGGTTACTCTGTTTTCTCAATGAATCACTGTTTGGTACAAACATTGTCAGAAAATGGAAAAAATAAGATGCTCGGCACACGTTTCCTGTGTTGAAATGTTTAAATTAGTTGTTTTGTTCAACCGATGGACCAAACCCAGAGATGTTCAGTTTAACTAAACAAAAAGAACAAAAACCCCATCAAATATTAATATTTAGCTTGAAACCAGTTTTTGCTTTGCTTTTGACATTTTTGCTTAAACAAGACTGAGTCTACAGCCACATGACAATGCCAGCATGCTGATGTTTAACAGGATTAATGTTGCCATGTTCATTATGTTAGTGTAGCTTATTAACATGCTAACATTTGCTAACACGCACTCAACACACAGTGCAGCTGAGACTGGGACCATCATTAGCGCTACAGATATTGCACTGTTGGCAAAAGGATAAAAAGTTAAGGGGCCACTTAAATTTGCACTCATGTCTTTAGCAATCCAGCGAATAGTTGTTAAAACATTTCACTCAGAGCCACTAATGTGAGCATCATGTTGACTTTAGAGAAAGCCACATGATCACCAAAATGATTAGGATTCATCCTCTGAAAACCAAAAATATTTGTACAAAATTTCTTGGTAAGCCGTCAGTCTGGACTGACCTACAGGCGCAGATTGACATCCTTGGAGGACAGACGCTGGCATCCTTAAAAATTATAGATTTTGATTTTTGTCAACAGTTTATCTCGTTGAGGTCAAATGTCCATTGTGTATGACGCATGGATGCTTTTCTCTTAGTTTGGATGTGTGTCTATATCTGACAATAGACAATTCAATTCTATTTCACATACAATTTAACTCACGAGGATGAAATAACAGATGAGAACCCCTTAAATAATCACGAAGAAAAAAGGTCATAAGAGACTTCAGAGTGCAGTCGCGTTGGACTGACTGACATCCATCAAAATCTCAGTTTTATGTCGGCGTGTGTGGCGTAGACCTGATCATGCAGAAAAGCAGTCAACGGCGTGGAACTGAGATCCAGCGCTGATGCTGTGCAGCAGCCAGAGAGCAGCTGAGTACATAAAAACCTTCCTGAAGATCTCCAAAACAATGACATTCCCCTCTGCGAGTGTTTAGTCTCTCCCTGCAGCGGCCCAAACTTATCTGTTCCCTCCCATCACTTGACCCAGAAGCGGGGGCGCTCATCTGTGGAGGAGGTGCGGTGCGGTTGGTTGAGCTGTGACGCGACTCCTGTAGGTCGAGATCAAGAATTAATGCACCTAATCGTGAAATATTATACTCTCAGTAAAAGGGATCGTCTGGGTTTTTGCATGTTTTAGTTCATTTACTAGAAATCACATAAACGTTACTATTGCTGAGCAGTTTCCAAAGAATTTGCATGTGTTTATTTGACTTTCCTTGCAGCCATTGGCTTCTATTGTTTTTTGTACTTTTGAAGATCAACTTTTAGAGGAATAGATAGTGATGTGCTATTAAAGTCCAGCCAGATATCAGAGAATGTTTTAAACAAACATGAAACATCATTACTCGTCAGACTTAAAGACTACAGACTTCTAGGGCTCATCACGGTTTGTACCAATGGTCAATAGTCATACGGGAAGAGAAAATGTATGTTTATGGTGGGTACAAAGTACAGTACATCTCTCACGTTTTCTATACAGGGAAAAAAAATGACTCAAAGACAATTGCTAAAGCTCTGCGCATTAAAAAAACCGATTAATGAAACAGACACCGTGCAGCGACCTTCTCCAAATCAGACAAAATGGCAATGAAGTCACTTTGTTGAGTACGTTACATTCATTTTAATACAGCGTTTAACTTTCCCGCTGGTGAGGCGCCGATGTTATGTTGAAAACATGAACCGTGTTGCCAGGTTGGACTTGAAGCTTCACAGCTCCCTGAACCTGAACGGCCGACATCTTGTGCAACACGATGCTTGTTTACATCAGCGCACGTTGTTTATGTGGCCTGCCACTTTGACAGGAGCCCTGCATGTGCGTGTCTGTGCAACAGGAGGCATGTTTGTGAGTGCGCATTAATGTACAGTGTGCTTGTTTATACGACAAGTACACTATTGTGTTTACACATACACGGCACGTATCCACTTCGGTCAAGTGTGTGCTTCCTTGAGTGCATAAAGTGCATGTGTGTAGTACCTGTGTTTATGTTTGTCGTTGTGCGTCTGATAATACATGATGTAATTCCCCGCATAAAAAGTTACATTCTCTCGTGGCTTATGTTGGATGTGGTTCCTCATCTCTTTCTCCCCTCATTTCTTGTCATCTATCCACAATGGACTGTCAAATAAAGGTGCCAAAAAGATTTAGAGTGAAAAAGTTAAAGTGGCTGCTTCACAAAAGATTGTGAAAATGTGAAAGTTGTTCGTCCTAGTAATGAATCTACAGAGAATTATTTAAAGATGTTGCTCCGTTGCTGTCATTTCTCCTGCTCCTTTGTTTCGGTTTAAATTATGGTCAGTTGAGATCCACATTAAAAACTAAAGTATGGACACTAATGTATTCATTTGAACAATCTGTAGACATATTTTTCACATTCTCATTGTGTCTGGGAAACAAAGTCAATGGAAAATTATAAAAAAATTGGAAATTTGACATTTTGGAATTACATGAAATACAGTCCAATACAAATCCTTAAGTTTGGATTTTCCAGGCCTCTCTGTCTCCATCTCTTGTCTCTCTCTGTAATTTGGAGGCATTGTGCTGATGTGAAAAGGCGGTTGTTGTTTCTTGCCGGCCAGCCTGGCGTCCCCCCTGCCGCTCCCATACATCCCCAAGCTTTTCCAGGAGGCTGTTTATGTGTTGAGTGCAGCACTCCGTGGAGCTTAGGGCCTAATGGAGTGTGAGAGAGGGGCCTGGGCTTCTTCAGCTTGTGTTCAGCTGTACAAACATGCTGCCACAACGCGGCTGTCGCTCTCTCTTTCTCCGTTTTTCACCTTTATTTCTGTCTGTCTGTCTGCTGCATTCTCTGTTTGTCGCATCACTTTCTGTCTGTCTTTTCCTTCCTTATCAGGTCCTCTACTGTTCCTTTCTGTCGCTCACTCGGGTAGTAATATGTCAAGGAAGGTAAAACCACGAAATGAAAGCTAGTCTGGCTTTGCTCTTTTATGAGTGCCCAGATGTTTACCAAAGTGCAGGAGTGGAGATTCGAGTGGCACCGCTGTTAGTTTGGAAGTGCTTGTTTGTTTTTGTATCGGAGGAACACAGCTGAATGAAATGAGAGGCAGAAGGAAATGATACAAGTATGGCCGCCGTCTATTGTAATTTTGACGATCGGTTTACTGATTAGTCATTGAACTATTATTATTTTTTTATTTATTGGTTTAATTTATTCATGAAATAAGTTCATGTTCATTTAGCGTCATTGTCTTAATTAACTGTTTTGCAAAAAAAGGCGTCAATCTAATTTTCAGTAATTCAGTGATTACAGAGACATCCTGTGAGATCGCAGGTTTTCATTTGTACAACAGCTAATTTGTCAATTAAGAGCAAAGTATCCTGTCAAAGTGGAAGCAATAAATGTTGTGAGTAACACACACATTTTAATGAATGAAAGTAACAGTGAATGACCTCACAAGTGTTAATGTGCCTCTGTAAATTAGGAGTCCGCATGTGTCCGTGTTTGTATAAATCCTGCCATCGTCCATGTCCGACACTCTCTCCGGCCCTGCAGCCTTAACGGACCATATCATGATTAATTGATGCATCATTATCAGCCGTCTATCGCCAAAGCCCTGCCGACACACACACACACTGCCCTTCCCAGAAGTCTGTGCTCTGGAGTGAGCAGCGGCTCCGCTGGGTGGAAATCTCCAAGGTTGTGGCTCACCGTTCTCCAAAGTACAAGCACCTGAAAAAATAAGCTCGCCTCCGACGTCTTGTCCAAGTGGAGGCACCGCGGAGTTAAATATAGATGTAATATCCCTCCCTTTCAGTTGAATCCAAACAAATTAAAGATGTCTTTCTTACAGGATGGTTACCACAGAGAGTGATCGTAAAAAGGGGGGGGGGGGGGGGGTATATGAGAGTGGCATGACAGTGACATTTGAAACAAAGTCCTTAAAGCTGCTTTTATGAGAGATTAATGCCTTCATTAATTAGTTTGGGCACGTTGAGAGCTGCTGCTGTGATTGGCAGTCTGAAAGCTGCTGGACAAGCAGAACAGGTTTCTGTTAAGCATTTAGTGGGTAACAGAGGAAGCCGGGCTCAGATGTGGCCAAAATGGGCAGAGGTGGAGTGCTGGTGAGTTCAGGAAAATCCCACAGTGGCTCAATAAACGAACAGAAAACAGAAGCACATGGACAGATTTCTGAATAATCTGACCTTCTCTAAATACGGAGACATTTTGACGTGCACTGTGGTTGTGTAAAAACCTGGATCTGTGCAAAAGAAGCTGCTTCATCCTCAACATGCAAACTACTGCAATTATCCTTACAACTTAATGGAAAGCTTTGACATTTCGGGAAATGCGCAGAGTTTGCTGACCAGATCAATATTACTTTCATGTCTGTATGCTAAATATGAAGCTACAGCCAGTTCGCTTAGCTTAGCATAAAGACTGGAAACGGCTTTGAATTGACTTCAACCACACTTGTTTCATTGATTCATGCTGTTAGCAACAACTGTAGTGATTGAATAGTGTAGTAGTGCATGGGAGAGTACAACCTGTAACTGCTTTACTTGTCTCAAATAAAACTGGAAACTCTTGACAATATCACTAAACATTTGTTTTTTACTTCTTTTTTTAAGTTACTACTACACGTTATCTAAACTTATGAGCTAGTAATTTTAACCAAGTGCTAACACAGGTGTCTGATAAAAAACATGAATTACTTCTTAAACGGAAAACCCTAAAGTTCAGTGAACTTGTGAAGTTGCATTTATTTTTTCTGAACTTTTTAGTTTTTTTACAGTAGTAAAAGTTACTGGTCTCGGTAGATAGTCCAACACATAACATCTGTAAAAGTGCAACGTCAGCTCTGTTAAACTCTTTAACGGTTTACTCCTGTTTCCAGTCTTTATGCTAAGCTAAGCTAACTAGTAGCTTTATGAAGACATGCGAGTAGCTGCTAACTCTCAGCAAGATAGCGAATAAGCTTATTTCTCAAAATGTTGAATCGTTCCTTTAAAGTCCTTGGTGTCGTGGAACTAACATCTTAGGGTTAGCTCTTGTGGTGCAGCATAAAACAAATCTATTCAATTGTTGTTTTCTACACAGTAACCAAAATTGTCATCAAATTTAGCCCGAAAAAAGTTAACATACCAAAAGTGCATGTAAAAGTGGTCAAACAACTGCAGTAAAACACCTGTTGCCTGACTGCTATTTGGGCAATCTTTTCTCCATGTGTCCCTCCACCCGCAGTAAAAGGACTTCTGTAATAATTACAGGACCAGCTCGGTGACCAAAGCGCACAGATTCCGCTCGCTGACAGATTCACTGCTTCATAATGATGCATTACAATACATTACGTTATTGCCTCATTGCTTTTCGTTTGGTAGCCGTAAGAGACCTTCGTCTGTAATGCAAGTATGTCTGCATGAAAAGATGTACAAAGATATATTATATATTCGCTAATGCTAATCGCGGATAGCATTTCCCCATTGGCCGTAATGTTAAAATTAGCTTAGAAGCTAGCGACATGTTATGATGTTCATAGAAGAAGACAACTTTAGTACTGTTAAAAGCATCTTGCTGTTCAACGGGGACACCTGCGGCTTATAAACCAGTGCGGCTTATCTATGTACACCTTCTTTTTTCTTTTGAGAATCGGCTGGCGCGGCCTATACGCCGGTGCGCTCTATGGTCCGGAAATTACGGTACATACTTTCCGTTTTACATGTCCCGCCTGTCTCTCAAACTTCATTCCAGCTTCATCGACATGTTTTGCTCGGGCTGCAACTGAAACAGCGGGAGCTGAAAGTAATGATTTGTGAAATGAAATTTGATTCAGCATATCACTGCTTTAACAGTTTTATAAACTCTTCTAAACACAGTGTTCATAAATGAGGCAGCAGTCGTAACACGCTTGAATGGGAATAAATGTAATAAATTACATTCATGAATGCAGCAAACGGTATTAACCATTGACTCTACATACAGTGGTTTTGCTGCCCAGTGAAAACCATGTATTTCCAAAATGAGTGACTTTGAATTTTTCAGGTATAAAGTGTTCCTTTATGGGTCCTATTTCTTCACCAAAAAAACCCCCATTTAAAAACCGAGTGGATTAACTGAAAATGGTTTTGCACAAAGCTCTCCTTGTAATCTCCTGAACTGTTGGAGCATTTTAGAGATACAAGGTTTTCATAGTGACAGTGACAATAACCTAAAGTTGACTTTCAAAATGAGGAATGTTCTTGGATTGTTTTGTGTCACAGCAGCTTCAAGAATTACAAAAAAACAAAACTAATATGAGACAACAAGGAGGATATACAAATAATAATGCATATCGACTACAAAGTGGCACATTTCAGTTTAACAAAATGGAGAAAAGTTCAACACAGATGTAAGCCCCTAAGTAATTGTGTAATAATATGTTTAAAAAACCAATTGATGTAAAAAGAACTCTGTCACACCAGGCAACGGGGCAGCAGCGCGGTTTAAACTCGTCACCAGATCTGGAAACATATTCAGGAGACTCTTTTATCTTTACTCACTGAATTTTAATAAGAGGATGAATTAGTTCACCAACAATACGTATCCAACCTCACTGTGAACAGTTTTCTATGCAACTACTTTCTGTTGAAGAAATGTTTAAAAAATAAAAAATTTGTCAAAATCATATTTTAAGCACAACTGCCAAAAAGGTCACAGGGTTCAGCTTCTGAAATGTAAATATGTTCTGGTTTTCTTCGTCTTCTATGGAAATAATTTGAAACCTTTTTTCATTTTTCAAACAATATATGTGATTTCTAACATGTAAACTTGGGCTTTGGCAAATTTGAGTTGGGCATTTTTAAAACGATTTAAACAGTATTTTATACGACTTTATGTTATGTTTTTATTACATTATATACACACGACTATATTTCTATTATAGTTCCAGACTTTACTTAATCATTTAAAACATTATCAATCCTTTTATATAAACGCTGTTGTCGTGTACTAGACTCACTCTGCTGCTATCGGTGACGTCTAACCACTGTCACTTTGTCATTTTTTCTTTAATTGCGCCACATAGTTTATATTTGTACTTCTTTTTTTGTTTTACATACCTCTTTCTAAATATTTCTGTTCTGTATTTATTTGTATATATTTTTCTCCTTGTGCTGCTGCAACGATCAATAAAGGCTTAATCTTGTTCATTTATAAAATACAATGTTTTCTCCACGTCTAACACTGATGTGCTTCTGTAACGTTCACACTCCCTGGAGTTTGAACATTTCAAAATGTCACACCAGTTAAAATCCCTCCTGAAGGAGATCATTGGCTGCAGTGGTGTATAATCATCCACAGTGTAAAAGGAAAAAGCCTCCAGGAGAGGGCACTCTGTCTCTGTTTATATTCCTGTGGGTTTAACAGAGCTCTCCTTCTCTCCCTCACCGCCCGACAAGAGCCCCTCAGTGTGACAAGTTTACAGAGACCATCTGCAGACCTCCCTACCGCCATAAAAACACTAATCACAAGGTCATAAAATGTGAGTCCATAACGACACCCAGAATGCAGCGCCTTAAAATGTTGGACCAAGTGCAGCAGTGCGCCGGCAAGTGACTGCAGTTATGCATGAATGTACTGATTGATTTAGTGATTGTTAATAGTTTTAAATGTAATAACTTGATAACTTTTTAGAAAAGTGTAACGTTGAATACCTGCAGGTCAGGATTGGGTTGCACCAGCTATTCTTAAACCATTAATATTTTTGTGTATGATAAATGTTCAAGTTCTTAGTAACTACAAGCCTGTTTCAAACTTGTGGTTGCACCATTAAAACCTGCCTTAGCCGGTAAACACTTTAGTACTGTGTAAATTAGCTACAAAACATCAGTATCGCCATCATGTAAACATGAAGTTACTGTAGCATCACAAGCTTAAAAACTGCAGTTTTAACTGCCAAACATATGTGAAACTTAAATGCCGATCCTTTGAATGTAGTTATGTCTTTGTTTTGTTCACAGATATGCATTCAAGGAGAAATGTGTTTTTTCAGAGATAATAGTATTTATTTAGTTCAGCATGAGATGGAAATATCCATTTATACTAATGTAACCGACGTTAGCAAAGTTTTATGTTTAATATGTCCCAGATTAGCATGTTTGGGGAAATTGTATCAATTTACATCATTATAGAACAACATTCTTCACTAACTCAGATATGACAAAAATAAGCCATTCACTATTTAACACCTCACCTACAAATATATGAACATATATAACATTAGCTTTGTCAGTTAGATATATATATATATATAAATATGATTGATAAGAAGTTTATTGATCCCACAACGAGGGAATTCGATTGGGTAGTTATTTAGCTTACGCAACATTTACATCTGGCATTTAGTGATTGTAAATATTTAGCATCAACTGATTTCTACATAACAAATAGTTTGTGGTGCAACCCTTTTAATTTAGTGATGTATGAATTTCAGCTTAGTAAAGACTTGCTTTATAACGTAGTGCAACTGACAAACCTTTATTTGAAGACTCGTGGTTTCCTTTATGAGTAAACCGATGACTTTGGCTGAGATGAAATATTTTTACAAGTAATTCTTCATATTTGTTGCTCGTGCAGCCTTGAAGCAAACTATGCTTCTGAGTGACAGTCGGAAATGCTAAAACAGTGTAACAGTATCACAAGTAGAGAAGAGTCATAAAGATACATAACAGTTACACAATACACACACAGTATCTACCTATAGTATATAATAATAATATAGTATATAACATGAGCCATCATCTTGGTCATAACGGACCAATTCAAGTTTTAGTAAAATATAAAATATTTACCCCAAAATTTTACTTGCAATCCATTTAAATGTGGTGTTACTGAACCACAAGTAAAGAAAAGTCATTAAGTCTTCAAAGTGACTCTGTAATGTCAATTAAATAGTTAGCTACAGTGTTTGCTAACGTTAGCCACCGTGAGCTAAAGCTCACACCACAACCAAGTGAGGCTGTAGCTGAAAAACCACTGAGTGCATTGCACTGGGCAATGTGGCCTTTTATTGCTGATGAAGACATTTTTGTATTTGTAAGAGGAAGAATATGCTCTTGTTTGAACAATATGTTAAATTTGTGAAACAAGCGCTACTCGAGTGCGAAGATAAAATATTTCTTGGAAATTTCTAAAAGCGTGACCTCAACATCTGCCTGAATGAATGACCTCCTTCGTTCTTTTTCTCGATCTTTTAGAGGAAAGCCACGGGAGAGCGGTTGACGGACAACCACCGCAGAGCCAAAATTTATTTCAACAACAAGCTGACACATTATGGGAAATCAAACACGGTATCACGGTGAAATCACTTTATACCACCCACTTCGTTCCCATGCTCAGCGGGAGAAAGCCAGAGACAGAAAGAGGAGAGGCTTTCCGATGGATTGTTTGGAAGCGAGGGCGCTTGGCTCATCGGCAGGCCCCGAAACTCAGCGGGCCGGTGAACGGGCACTTGTCATCTGGAGTGTGAGGCAGCTGGGGTTATCCTCAGAGACACAGCGAGGTGAAGTGGGTGACCATGTTTGAGGTCCGCCCAGCTGTTATTGCCCCTAATATTCAACAGATGTCTGGGAGCGCGGCCCGCTAAGTCCTCGCACATGCCGGAGCAGAGAAATCAAAGCAAAGACCTCAGCCGCCGGCTGAGCACCACGACACACACACAGCTGTTAGCGGGTGCACACACTCAAACAGCCCTGTGTGTATTAAATCACTGTCATTAACCATTTAGTGAAATAATGGAGGCAATTAAGATCAGTCTTGATTTTTGGAGGGAGGATCAGTAAGCAGTGGCACTCTGACTTTTACAAAACACAACTGTTCGTGTCGTCTTTAGTTGTTTTTAGTGGAAAATGTATTAAAATAATGTAAATTTAAAAAATAAAGTCTTGTCTTCCAATTCTGTTTAACATTTACAGAAATGTGGCTTTATTTCATTAGCAGGTTTGAGTGACTTCTTTCATGAAAACGAGCCACACCACAGCATGAAAATCTTATCAACTCATCTCCAAAACATTCACTTTAAATATGTTTGTGATGGCAGTGTCCCTGATGAAAATATTTGTTACACTTTGCCTGTTTATCGTCCTAAAAAACATTGCCCCTATTCCTAATTATGTCAAGCCCCCTTCTCAGGGAGCGAAACCCTACGCTTTCAAACATGCGAGCGAAAAATCGAGTTAAATAAAAAGCACCACTGTGTTCAAACACATCATCCATGCAGAGGCTCTCATTTTGAGAAAGTGGAGAGTTGCTTTGCTCCAAGTGGTCACAAGGGGGTTGAGCGTTTCGAGCCCCGGCTCACGCAGCTCGCTTACTTTGGAGAGCGCTTCAGGGAAGGCAACATTCGATATAATGAAACATTCACTGACCGGCCCTCTTTCCAGCCTCCTCTCTCGTTCGCTTCCATCGAGGATATTCTGACTGAAACCTTTCTACAAGTTGTTATAACAGTCCGGCTTAGACCATGCCAGAGCAACATGGCAAGATATGGGAAGAAAAACACTTGACTTGCTCGCTCCTTTTCTCTGTTTTTGTATTCCATGTAGAGTAGTGTTTGTCCAAGTGCTTTCAAAATGCATTTGTGGCTGGAGGTAAGAGGAAAGCAGAGAAGAAAAATCCAGTAAAAGGTCTTTGTTTCCTTGAAGTGTGTTGACACTAACCATGTACGCTGCAGTGGTGAGAAAACGGCTCTTTATATATCGCTCCTGCTGTGATGGTAATTTTTCAGGTGTTGAGACTTTAAATGCCCGAAAGAAAATAGCATCACACATGTTAAGTAGATTGTGACATTTTCTGGCAACACGGACAAGAACAACGTGCCTTAAAGTTGATCAGAAACGCAGTCCAATGAGGTTTCATTTTCAGTTCTGTGGCCTCTCTGAGTTGGTTTGCACTTGCCTCGACATATTTTTGCAGGGAAAGGGGAAGTCTAGAATTTCATGATGCTGAATTACTGCAGGAGAAGAAGTTCACATGTGATGTTTTTCACCCCCCCCCCCCCCCCCCCCCCCCCTCCTCAATTAATGCCATTTCCCTGGTTTCCGTTGTGGTGCTGCATGTGTCCCACACTTGGCCATAGCGCCCGGCCGCGGAGACACTCCCAAGTATATAAATTCACTAACTCGCTCTGAGACGCATTGATTCGTACCCAAATATCCAGTGAAAAAGAGACTCCACAAATCAAGCCCCGGCTCATAACGAGCATTTCTTGCCATCTAAAGAATATATTCATGATTTGGGGACCTTTTATGAGGAAGGTGATGGCAGATTGACACCAGATGTGTCATAAATTATCAGCAGAGAGATGCCAAGCTAAACAGTCCAGCATAAATATACAGTGACTCCAAATATACTGGTCGCTTCAAATTCAAATACTGCTCGTCTGTGCAAGTCTATTTCTACTACTGTGACGTCGCTAAATATTCTTAGACAACAAATAACATGGTAATTAGTCATTCGGCGTCACTATATATATGTAAAAGTGTTGTGCCTTTTTTATTTGTTACAGTAAAATGATTCACACTTACATGATTGCTTTATATTGTTCTTCATCAGTAACGCAATAATTTGTGCTTATAACGGCTTTTACTTTTGATTTATTTTTTCATCTTTATTCAGCAGAATTCGTCAAATGAATGTGCAACTGATTTGATAATCAGATTGAGAATTTGCTGCTTTTCTTTTGTCTTTTATGAAAACAGACTGCATAACTTTGACTCGGCCCAGCAAACCATATGGTTTGAAATTCTGACTGGCATTATTTTTACAAACAATTTATAGATGCAGACAAAAAAGAGTAATTAGTAAAGAAAATAATCAGCATTTATTTTTAGGGCTTCAACTGTTGATTACTTTCACTAAGAATTGACTTTTTAAGAGGATTCAAAAGTGTCACTTTCGAAACAAATGTATTAAAAACAACATAACATCGTATACAACTATGTATTTAGTCAAAGCAGGAACTGCACACTTAAACATGTGTTTAAGCTGTAGACTAAAAAATATGACTGTGGTGTGACGACACATTAATGCTGGTGTTAATATAAATTTTTCTTTTTGAAATTTATAAAAAGTGTCTCATGTTTGAATATTGCTCAAAACATAAACTATTGTTTTAAATCATCCCTAATCTTGCAAGGCCAATTCTGAGAGAGGGTAAACCTTTGGGACCGGTCTATGTCATGAAGTAAACTCCCTCTAATCAGCCTCTCACCACACAGTTTATTCTGTTTTCACTGTCTCAGTAAATCACTGGGCAGCATCACAATCGCAGCACAGCTCATTTATCGGCTGGCTAGTTGACTAGCTAACGTTAGCGTGATTCTGATTTTAATATAACCGGTTGCATGAAGTAGCGCATGATGAAGGTTAAATGTAAAGTGACATACTGTGCTGACCGACTGCATACAGATCCAAGCTACTTGGTCCTACACATGAAGTAGGTAAACGGTTTCGAAGCGAGGTTGTTCGTTTTGTGATGTACATATCTGAACTGCAGTCTCATAAGACCCGGTCATTCAATTTGAATAATCCCTCTGACTGACCCCGCGGCTCGTGAACACAGTTTCTATGTGCAGCGGCACCAACAATGACGTCTCTCTGCAGGAATGTGTCCCCCTGGTTAGAGTGCCAGACACTGGGCAGTGTAAGTGAGTGTGAACGTAAATAAACCCCATTATGCCAGCCATCTCCTCGGCTCCTGTCACACACTCGAGGTAAACACAGAGCTTCCTGCAAAAATACTTCTGGTGCTCTTGCAATTAGATCAGCCACAACAGCTGTAAATCTTACCGGCTCCGGAGCAAATGGCGACGAAAACAAAAATTTCCGATCGCACAACGTTAAATATTCGACAGTGAAAAGGTCGGTTGACATAGTGCGTCTGTAATATTTGTATCGGAGCCACACTGAGTAGATGTAACCGGGGTGAGCACCTTGCAAAGAGGTGGACCTGAACTAATGAGATGTGACAAACTGTTTCCACACAAACACCAAGGTGTTCCCACCGACACGCATGCATGTTATTGACGTGACCCAGCGCACCAGTATGGCGCCGAGTGGATTTCTGTAAGGCGGAAAAAACAAAATACCAAAAGTAACTTTTATCAAGCTAATGAGGAAATATTGTTAATTAACATATCTGGCGTGTCACAAAATCTTAATACTGACCATATCGGTACAATTTCACTGATAATGTATTTCAATCCTTTTCTGTACAATATCTGCGTGTAGTTACTACAACATGATTAAAGTAAAGTATGTAAAGCTACATTACCAACGTGGGAAAAGGGCAGCAGACCCTCAGAAGCCACAGAGTCCTTCGGTTCACAGTGTGGCAGTCAGTTAAATTGAGTAATATAAACTCATAGGGGTATTTGTCAGTTCCTGCATTTGTTTGTAATCGTGAGGCTCTGTCGAGACAAAAGCCTGTTTTAATATTTAATTTGATGTTACTGTATGCTTACATGGCAAATATTCAAGTTTATGAACAAAGGGGGGTCAATAGGGGCCCACTGCTCACTTTTTGCCCCGGGGCCCCCTTGCGGGTTTATCCAGCTCTGCTCTTAACACAACTGGTAAAATAAATTTGCAGCATATTAACATTTCTCGGAGACGGGTCTGACCTCTGGCAATGTGCCCAACAATTAATACCGGGTAACATTTTGTAAGTGCATCGTTCTCTGATGTGTGGACTAAATCCAATTAGCAGTCATTAGCGCTGTGACATTTGTGGCCAAACACTCGAAGGAGGTTTTGACAATTGAGTACACGGTGAGAGTGCATGTACGAGTTTGCGGGCCGTCCTCTGAGTGCAGAGGAGGAGATTCATGTGGTAGCTGGTTATTCTATGAAGACAGCAGCTCTGACGGGACCACCTAGGTCCTCTGTTTATTGTTTGAGAAAGTGTTTTGGTGGACAGAAGCCGGGCACTGCTCTTAAAGGTGTCGTAGGTAACCGATTGAGGCAGATCTGGAGCGATAGAGGCAGGGGACAGTGTAAAAGTGCGTGAGGAGAGAATGGCTTTTAGGGGGTTGTGGGGTTAGCAGTGTTTCAGGCCAAGAGGGCACATGGGAGCCGTGGCCTGAGGATGGATCCCAGCCGACCCCCTCCTAGGTGTCAATGTTATGACATGTGTACCGCTCCACTGTTTTCTCTCACAACAAGAGCACTTCATCTTCCAGGGTGGCCGGGCCTCATAAAAAAAGCTTGATTTACATGCTGGGGATCAGACCGTCCACCTTCTCCTCTTCCTGTTGCACTTACGCTTCACTTCCTGTGGGCCTGCGCCCGACCGTCAGGGGTGATAAATAACCGCAGAATGGAGTGGGGAAAAGTTGAGTTCCCTCTCTGATGTACACCCAAAAGAGGAATGCCTTTTTGTTTCAGTGTTACACGGAGGGTTAACGTCGGAGATAATCGGCCCTTTTTACATTTGTCAGTTGTGCTTTTGTTATATCTACCATGACTGCTCCTCAGATGTGAATCACGATGACGACATCGTTACTTTAATGACGTCTCGTGCTAAAAACAGGCTCGCTTGATGTGGAATCACAGAGTTGAACGCTGCATATGGAAAACATGATGTGGGTTAATGAATATCATACGCCGTCTTCAGACTGAAGACGGCTGCGGTTGTCAGCAGGGTTTTAGGACACGATATTCATTGTCATGTGTGATGAGTCATCAGGATTCATTCAGACTTATACTGCTCGGCACAGTGTCTGAATGTTTAAAATGTTTTAAAACATGTCCTACGTTTGTCTTGATTGAAGTAATGACTGCTCGGCACAGAAGATGTGAATGTGACGTATTTTAGAAGATGTACTCAGTCCCTTCCAAAATGACTCTTATGAGAGTTTTCTGCTCTGCCACTCCTTTGGTTAATGTTTGGTTGAGTTTAGGCAATAAAATCGACTTGGTTAAAGTTAGGAAAAAGATCCCCCTCACGGTTAAAAGAAACCAATGTTGACTCTCGGTAGAACCACAGTCTCCAGCGTCGCAGTCGCACGCTTTGTACGCCCCAATCATCCGCAGCGACCTCGTCCCGATGTTTAGTGGCAACATATTCACGTCGCACAACTCAGAGAGGACCGTTTCTAAACACAAAACTGCTACTAAATGGACCTTGTGGTGACTTTATTCAGTCAACTGATGTTTCCGAGGTCAAGATTGAGCTTTGAAACTCGGACAAGAAATCCTTTAAGTGCTCAAATTTGAACATGTATAATGACACAACAACTGAAATACGTTTTTGTCTCCTTACGCGTCACCATTGTGCTGTTACTTTACATTGAGGAGTCAGTTCACATAGTTTGTATTGGGACTATTTCCTGCACCATTTTGATCCACAAGTTTATCTCCGACAATCTTGATCAGACATGATCATCATTAAATACAGATTCTTCATCAGCGTCATTTTTAAATTCAGTTTGCAGTTATCAGTCACATTCATTAAGACGTTGACTGTATTTACATCCACAGCAACCTGGCTTCATGTTACCTTCCGTAAAAGTAACTCTAATGCAGTGAAGTTCACAGATCTCACATTTGAAAAAGGAGAGAATTGGTATCAGGATTAGTGTTGGTAAAAACACGAAGTTGAGTTATTGTCATCTGTATCAGGAGAGAAAAATTGTTGATTGTTGCATCCCCAAAAAAAGTGTCCCAATGAAAACTGTTACATGATGATCCAGAGTAACAGAAACACCGTTTCAGGACAGATGTTGTTGTTAATGTCAGTTTTCCTTTATTGCTCTGAGCACCAAACACAGATGTTGTATTCACCTCCATCATATTCAGTTTGGACGTAGGCAAACAAACCAAAACAGTCTGCATGGCTAGAAACCACGAGAAGTTATTTAACCCTTTGAAGTTCCCTCGCTGCCCGCCGGTTACATGCTTAGAACATTTTCAAAAAGTAGTTCCATTCAACACGAGCCAAACCAGTGACGAGGTCGTTGACAAACGTAAATTGACAAATGATCGCTCCCACTTTGTGCACACGACCCAAACAAATGCATCACTGTTTCCTCTCAGTCAGTCCAACCAGCTATCATTGTCTCCGACACTGCGAGCATTATTCAAACACGACCACTGTCCACCAGACATGAGGTCTTGCATTTGATCAGCTCATGGTTCACAGGGCCTCTGGCGCCAGAGAAAGAAACACCCTCTCATCTTGTGGCACAAATAGGGAAACCCTTATGCCCTGTTGCCATTGCCAATATATCCGAACCGTGATGATGTTCCCACACAAATATTTCATGTTGTACGCAGCATCCAAGACCAACAGCATATGAATGGAAAAGGAAACCTGCGTTCTATCACTCTTAAAAGGCAGCCGGCTAAAAGTAAACGAGAAAAACTCTCCCCGCCATGAAGGGTGATGCTCTTAACGACCCTTTCATGTCGGTGGAGTACTTGTTCACCAGGCGGTCCACTTCTTCTTATTTCTTTTCCCCGGGACACAACCCCACGCTTAAACAGTTGAACTTCACCCACATGAGGCGGGCTCTGTTTCTAAAGAAAATTGAAGACTTAATTTGAATGGCCATTTCCATTTTATTAATTAAAGCAAACATTGCCTCAAGTGGCTCTAGAAGCAGTTCCACGACATCTACGAGTTTCTTAAATATGTTTAATATATGCACTGAGGCGTGTTATAAATGAGGTTTTCTTTGCTAAGTGTCTCGGGTCTATTTTGGTATGTCAGAGCACATGATTGACTGCGCAGAAAAAGAAAACATCTTAATGCGTGTGATGGTCAAGAGCTAAGGTATTTATTCCAATTTGCCAATAAAAAGAGCCTTTGAATGTGACTTATCTTGTGAGCTTTTGGTGCAAATATGTAAATACATAAGTGCATAATTAGAGTGTAAGAGAAAAATAAACAACTTCAAATAACAACTTCATAAATGTAAATGATTTCAGGTGCTGCAGCTACATTAATCAGACGTTTATTACTACAGAAGAAGTAAACTTGTTTTTTCTCAAATTTACAATTTACATAAATAAATAAAAAACATGAACGAAGCCAACAAACAGGAAGCTCACTCTGTCTAAAATTGACATGTCATTTTTAACATTACAGATAACTGATATATAATTTGACAAGTAATAAAATTCAATATTTACCGTGACCACTCAGGTGCGGGTCACTTGATAAAGCAGAACCTTGTTGACAGCAAATCAATTCAACACACGCATCAAATCAAACCTCCAATATTTTAAGACCCATCACTTCTTATTATCATTAAGTCTGATATCTCTAGATCTATGAGGACATTCTCATTTGAAATAAAATCTCCCATTCAGCCGGTGGTTTGTTGAAAACCTGGCACGAGATACAAGTTTATTTATACATCACATGTGTTGAGTCCAGCTCACAGCTGGATGCATTTCTTTCTATCAAAAGCTCCCTTTTCAGTCTTTTTTCCTCTTTTTCAAGTTTATTTTCACGTCTGCAGCTTGTACACCCAGCAATGCCCATTGGAAGAAAACATTACTGTAAATGACCATCAGGTCGTGTTTTCATTTCACCCAAAAACAGACGCACTCAATGAGGTTCAAATTTGTCTTGTCAAAATATATGATTGGCCAATATTTCAAAACGTAAACTGCAAATGTCAATATGGACTGTAACACAAACCGTGAAGTGACTACATGTAGCTGCTGGACAACGGCCCACTTTGAGAAGGTGGTCAAGCAGGAAAGGAGCTTTTCCAAGTTTTCATTTTCAAGTTCAACATCACATTCTTGCAAAAACCAAGTTGCCCTGTGGCGAGATTGAGATAACTTTCTTCTCAGGATTTAGCACTTTCAGCTCATGTAAACCGTAAACTGAACACGTACACAAACTTAAAGCTAATCTGATCTTTAAAATCTCACATTCTTAACAACTCATGTGACATTATTCAAACCAACAATGCAGTCACGTTCAATAAATGCCAACAAGTGAACGCTTGAAATGACCTCATGTCTGTTGGCTTGTTAGAGTGGAGCAGTGCGGGACTCCATGGCGAAGAACCGTGGTTTCCCTCTCTGTTGTGACAGGGAGAGTTATGCCTCACAGGCACCAGATTCACCACCAAGCCTCATAAGCTTGTGGAGAGCATTTAGGGCGCCGCAGGGGCCTCTTGACCTGAGAGGAAGTCAGGAGTATAAAAGGTGACAAATTGGTTTGTAACCAAGCAAAGATATATGCAGACACCCCAATGCTGGAACATAACTAATTACACAAATACCTGTTGGCAAAGGTGAGAAACTGTCAGGAAATAATTCATTTTTGGTACTTTCTTTTAATATTAATGCCAACCTTTACTCAGCCACTCCAATTACAGGACATGTAAGAGCAGTGGGTCTCCCTACATCAGCCTATGATGAAAGGAGCACTATGTGGGGGGGGGAACCAGCATGCTCAGTTTAGAGATGCAAAACCTGACAAAGTCGTTTTATAAGGCAATAAATGAGAGGGGGGGGGGGGTTGTATTCAGATTTGTGTCTTTTTTCGGTGTGAGGCAGCGAGAAGGGCTTGATTATTTGATGGTTCGCGGCGTGCGGGAGAGCAATTGCATGCGGTAAAAGGACTCGAGGCGGCTTGGGTGCTGTGGTTGGCAAAGGTGCCACTTCTGGTCCATCCTTTAACTCCTCACCACACTATTCAATTCATGAGGCCGAGGCTCTGAGAGCCCCCTTTGGGATGAAGGAGCGTGTGCCTCCCTTCTCGTAATTAGAAGTTCCCCCCCAGCCCAGATACTTATTTCTATGTCATCCATCATGGAGGTTGTTTCTCTACTTCTTTGCTCTCTTGACTCTGCTGCAGTTTTCCTCAAGTCATACTTAACAAGTCTGCCTTTATTGAATATGTAGCACTCTGCCGCCGACCTCTCTTCAGCTCATTTCAGTACAGTGGGCGTATTGAATGTAAATGGCGGCGCGCATGAAGATATCTCCGGACACCTTCACACAGACAAACAGAACAAACTCCAAGATAAAGTGCAACATGTCACCTAAATCCTCCTTCACCCACCACCCTCTCGGTTTCTTTCCCCCTGGGGAGCGAGGAGAAGAATGTCGTTTCATCTACCGATCACCTTGGTGGTCTTTGGGAAAAAGCTGCTGTCAGGGAATCCCCGGTGCGCACCCGACCTCTTGCCCGAGCCTTCCACTCATCTGCTGGAAGTGAACCAGGCCGAGCTGCCTCGGCTGGTTCCTCCCGGCTGGTGAAACCTGAGCAGGTTGCTCACTTTGATCTGAGGGCAGGCAGGAAGAAGTGCCTTGTGGTAAATTCATTACTGTGGAGAAGCTTTGTCACGCAGCTGCTGGTTTAGAATTAGTTGATTTAAATGATATTAAGCTAAACGGCTTCATCTTTAAAAGATTATTTTATTGTGTGTTTTTATTTATAGTCCTTTCTGTGACGTATGAAATGTCAGACGGAGAACGAAACACAAGAAGTCAGACTATTCTAGGGTTTGAATGAGGTTAACTAACTTAATTGGACGAAACAATTAGGGAGAGCAGTGAAACTCCCCAAACTGCTCCATCAGGTGTTTATAGAGTGACTTTCTTATTTAGTGATTTAAATGATCTGGCTAAACAGCTGGCTTGTTTACGACATTTTCTGAACCTCTTGACTATTTGTGCTTCTTGCCTTGTTGGACTTTTACTTTGGTCAGTCCAATGTGATCATAACCCACAGAAGTAATCGCCAAAAGTACAAAAATATGATCAAAGCTGTAACAAACCAGAAGTGAATGAGCCGTCGCATTCACTGCAACACGGGAACTGATGTAACCACCTTTAAATGTTGAAACTTGGCTTGAGCATCTGAAGAAGCAGAGAATCATTTCATCCTATGAACCTCACATTGACTTTCATGTAATATATTTCTACTTTAACCACATTTTAAGCCACTGGAGCACCTCAGGGTGCTAATTATTATTTTTTCATTTTATTACTCAATTTAAAATTCAACCTTGGCTGAGAAGTTATTTTCTTTGTCATCCACTGCAAAGGGAATCTTGCACCGAGGGTGCAATTTGTATTGGATTAGTGTACGATGTAATTTATGAGGAAATAAAGAATAAGTTATCCAGTTGATTCAGGGGACACGAGTATCTCTGAGGGCTGAGGTGTGAATCCAAGTCTTTCTTACTTTTTCCTCAAATGTCTCCACAGAAACCAATTTAATAATATAGAAAATGTCCAAAAATGAATACGTTGGAAGTCTTTTCAGACTTCTACGTGGTGGGCTTGGGCACAGGTCAAACCTTACTTTGGTGCATGTGCTGCAAACGTAGTTTATTTCTTTGCTTAAAAAGCTGCATGCAGCCCTTCATATTCCAAAGGAGTCGACCTGAAAAAATATCCAGTTAACTGTAACACTTTAAACTTTAATCCCATTTAGTGTTTATGTACGGTACTTTCTCATTGGGCTAGAAACTGTGTGTGTGTGCGTGTGTGTGTGCGTGTGTGTGTGTGTGTGTGTGTGTGTTAGAGAGGGAGAGAGCAGAGTAGCCAAGGGTCTGGCAGGTCACAAAGGCGGCTTTGTAAAGGAAGTTAATGAGTGTTTTATGAAAGTCTCTCGATGCTCTGCAGCTCTGCAACACCTCTGCAGCGCATCAGCTTTAAGTGTGTGTATGCTAGTGCACGTGTGTGTGTGTTTGTGTGTACAGTATGTGTGAGTGGTGTTTGAGTATTTATATCTTCTTTTAAACAGTGATTTATAATGTTTGTTCACTGTTTAAGTTTTTGTGGTTTTGACTGTTGGTGGGTTTTAGAGTTGATTTTCTTTTTCAATGTATACGCCGAGGGTAAAATACTATGGAAAGTTGAACAACTTAGATTCAACCAAAGTGCACACAGTTCCTTTCATGCTGCACATCTCCTCTACTCCTGTGGTCAAGTGCCTTGCAGTTATTAGAGCTTATTTGTTCAAGTGGTGAGGAAATATTAAATATCACTCGTTCTCTGCTGAGACTGGGCAATGATTATCAACAGATGTCTGCCAGTTGGGCATTTAAATGTGTGTGTATGCGTGCACGTGTGTGTGTGTGTGTGTGTGTGTGTGAGTGTGTGTGTGTGTGGTGGCAAATTCAAGAGGGAGCATGAAAACGGAGAGGTTGTGTCATCATGAAGCTGATTGAAGGTTCCCACTACATCTGTACTTCTACGAAGAGAAAGAGGAGAAATTAATGAGATGGAAAGTTTGAGTGGCAGCCGTCGGAAGCCCCAGGTGACCAATAGTTAGCCGTCCAGTTTAGGATCAGTCTGAAGTTAATGGCTCAATTTTTTCCACTTTGGACATCATCTTAACCCTTTTCCTGCGTACCTCGGATGACTAATGTGAACCGTCTGTGAGGGTGATGTCGATTCTTGACCTCCAGAAAGAACATTTCTGGACACAAAGAGATGGAATGATGTCCGACTTAACAAGTCCTAGAATATCTGTCCTTGTAATGTGGCTCTTTTCAAAAGAATTAACTGACAAATTGTGTTGGAATCCGATTTCTAATGCAAACTTGTGTCGACCTTTTTGACATTATTGTAATGCTGTAACTGTAAATGAGGTAGTTACTGCATTACAATTACTTCAAGTTTTGGGTGCTTTAATGACTACTTCACCATTTTAAGGCTTATCATTCTGCTGAGCTGAACAATGACTACTACACTATAGACAGTGTGCACAGCGCTATGTCGTTCACAAACATTAGCACATTTTGAACTTCAAAATATAGAATTGACTTTTCTTCAATTATGGCAATCATCCAAACAAAGATCATTAAAATAAGGTTTTCTACTAAATAAGTCTCAAAAAATAATCTTGCATACTTTCCTCAAGTTTAAATGTTCTAATTTAAAAATGTATGAAAGATAAATCATCTTACAATATCTTGAAAAGCATCAATCAAAAATCATTGTTTCCTTTTTTTTCACATTTTTGAAATCCGGTTAAAAATGGCAGATAACATCCAACGCTGCAGCTCTGCACGGTCGATGAGGTTGAGGTTGTCGGCATGGGGGGGGTCAGAGGTCAGCGGGGCTCAGAGGAATGGGCGGTGAATGACAGGAAGATCCCCCACACCTTCTCCACACGTTCCACCCAAAACACTGACCTCTCTTGTCCCCCGTGGGTGCTCACCCACCGCAGGCATTAGCCACTTAAAGGAAACTCTACACCAGAAGAAGCACATAGCACCATGTGCTAAATTACATTAAGAGGTGACACCGGCCCAAACATGTGTCGATCTCTCCGTCTTTCACTCTCCACCCTCCTCTTTTATCTCCTCGAGACTCATAGGACTGTTTTGCATGCTAATCCCGGCTAACTCAATTAGAGGTTCAAAGATGGACAAATTGGCACCAGACACTCTGCCCTTTAGTGAAACAGATATAACAACATCACCGCAAGTGCAGAGAGCTGCAACCTGCCTGAAATCATTCAAAGACGGCAACTACTTTCTAATGAGGCATTCTTTAAAGACTCCCTCCCACTCAAAAATGGGTGGAGGGGATCTCCACTGAAAGAGAGGTGTCTGTGCACATCCCTT
This sequence comes from Melanostigma gelatinosum, assembly GCF_949748355.1. Taxonomy (NCBI): domain Eukaryota; kingdom Metazoa; phylum Chordata; class Actinopteri; order Perciformes; family Zoarcidae; genus Melanostigma; species Melanostigma gelatinosum. The sequence goes on from NC_136638.1 coordinate 22,437,433, forward strand.
AAATCTGAGATTCAATCAAATCCTGAACAAGCTAGACTTGGTATGTCACAAATTTCAGAGCCAATTGCTGTCTAATCTGCAAATAGTGACACATTGACAGGGAAACGGTCTGGACAGTGAGTACAGGGAACGAGTTTGCATGAGCTGAAAGTTTTGACTGCAAATCTGGTGGAGTGGGACGTTTCTTGAACATAGTGACAAGCTAGAGAAAATAACGAAGCATTGAGCAGCTGTTAAAAAAACTCCTTCGTGACTTGGTGCAGAGCTAAAGGCGGAGCAAACATTTGATGTACATTTATCAAGTGGACAGACACACGACTCCAAATATACTCTAATGTTGCTCCATGTCTTCGAGATGTGAAGATAATAAGCTGTTTGTGAATACGTTATCCGTGTTTTGTGTACAGTTTGCTTCGCTGCTGCCAGGTGGCCAGAAACAGCTATTTAATGCAAGTTTTAGTATTTTGACGATGACCCATCACGGTTGGAGTTTGTAAAAGCTAAAAAGTTGTAATAAATGTGATATTTTCTGGAAGGTAAGTGGTCAAGCTGTCTGCTGAGAACGAATGTTTTTATTGATCATTAATACAACAGTTACAGCCTATAAACCCTTTATAAAGTCAGTGTTCTGAATGGCAGTTCGTTTATTTTGCAGTGAATCTTGCAATGATCTTGCTGAAATTTGTTACAGGACACTGACATAATCCGACATAAAGTGTGCGCCGTCATCCCCATTTGTACAATTCGTTGCATCTGCCCTGCTAGACGAGCATAGAAGGTTGGTTTGTTTGAGCATGCTGCACCTTTACCTGAGGAAGAAAACTCTGTCCATGTAGAATGAACTAGTAATTGGGAATTAAATGGAGATGTGCTGGTAATTTAAAATGTATCCACACATTCTGCAAAAAGAAAACGTACTGTGGTTTTACTACAAAGCTCCAGAGTCTTTTTCACTCTCTTCACTGTCAGTTTCACTTCCCCTCTGCTCATCTCTGAGCTCCTCCACTGTTGCCTGTATGGATGCAGCACAAAGCATGCTGTGTTGAACTGCTGCCTGTCCTCTGAGAGACAGCCTTGCTTTCTTAGCTGGAGAACATAAGTGTTGACCCCAAGACAGAACCCTTTCTCCCCTACTGTGAGTGACAGCCCTGCTTGAAATGTGGACTTAGGACCTTGTTGCCCCCAATGGGAGGTAAGGGGCACGCTCCCTCACAACACTGCAGTCTGGGTGGGCTCAATCACGGAGGACATCTTCCACTGGTGGTACAGTACATGCAAACATCTCAAATGTGAATCAGTGTATTATGTTACGGTGGAAAGCACCCACCATTCAGCCTGCAGGTTTTGTTTGTGAAAAAAAATCCATCCTACTTTAACTTTTTAAAAATTAGCCAAGGCAATTGAATTTCTTGTTTCTTTGCTCTGCAGATTAAACCCGGTTTGTTAAACAAGAACATTAAATAATCAAGTGTCGATTTTGGCCGTTGAAGAAGTGCTCTACACACAACTTCGCCATTCCATAACATTGTATGAAACTCAAACTGACTGGACGAATGTCTGCCTTTTAAAACAAGCTCACTCTCAGGCCAAAATCATTAGTAAAGTAATCCATCAGCCTAACCCTGACTCACTCACCCAAACCACAATGTCAGCCAATACAGACGGAGCTTTTCACCGCTCAGAAGGTAACACAGACCGTATCTGTCATGAGGAGAGGATGAACTCGCTGATAGCAGAAAATGACTGACAACAGATGGAGTCTCAGGAAAACAAAGTCTAATACCTTCGGATTTTCTCAGACAAAGACAATATGGGTTACATAAAGATAAAGCGGCATACTAGAATGACAACGTCTCGCAAAACTTTCAAACCCTTTCTCCTGCTTCTCTTCGGGCTGCTCGAGGAAACAGAGGTTACACTAAACTGGGTTTTCTTTGGCCTGAACAGAAGAGACCAACCACTTATTGCACCAGATGCCAGTCATGGCCCGCTGATGTTTTTAGTAGAAAAGTTTGGTGAAATGTCAGTCTTCTTCATTCCCCCCTCAGTGCACTGTATATATATTATATATGCTCAAAAATTAGCCACTTTGTTAGCTCTTGAACCTCACACGTCTACTGAATGTGTGATTCATAGCCAGCCAGCGTGCTGCATTAACGGTCTGGAATGGAAAAACTTTCATAAATAGATTTTAATGGAGTCTTTGATGAAACTATTGTTGGCTAAAATACCAGAAAACCATAATGTATATGATTTAATGATGGAAATAAGTTGTTTTGTAACCCAGCATCAACAAGTTGCATACTGTATTTAAAGTGGGAGGAAAAACTCTGCTCTGCATCTTGCCAAGTATGAAGCTGTGTGGTGTACAAACAAATAAGCCCAAACAAGTCCAAATAAAGCAAAGTACTTTGGCTCCATTTATATAACTGGGCCTCTTACAGTTGGACTGGTCTCCTCTCATTGACTTCCTTTGATGCGTCCAGCTCTGTGGTGCAGTCAGATCCCATCAGACAGGCAGACATAACGTGGACACAGTGCACCTGAGCTGCTGACTCCACCACAGAGAGCAAGTGGGGAGATGTTCTGGTATGCAGGAAAAACCAGCTCTATTTCAAGCCCTTCGAAATCGCAGAGAGGGTTTCCTTGTAATCCCATCCGTCATATTTACTCCAGCCCCCAAACATCCACAAGGGCCAAGCCCACCCCCTCTTCAAACAAGCCCTCTGGATCTGAACCAAACATCTCAATAAGAATTTTCTTTTTTTTTTAAGGGCTTCACCGTGCTGATCAAGGATCAGAGATCAGCAGAGGGCAAGTACTCCCTCACTAAGCATGTGATGCTTCTCTTCAGATTTCGCTGCATCGCTTTGTTCAGAGCAGGAGGCCTGCCTCTGCGTCCTCTGGGTCCAGCCAGCTCGGCAGCCTGTCAGCCAGTCCGACTTTTAAATGTGCGCCTGCAGCAATGCGTTCAGTCAATGACCTCTTTATTTGTTAAAATAGATTATTTTAAATAAATTACAGAGCACTTTCACTGAATAAACAGAGACTTTGGGGCTGCGGCCTGCGTTACATACTTACCGCAGCCACAGAGATGCTAAATGACTAGTGAGCTGTGTAATCGCCTTTGATTTCACTGATAGGACACTGATTCTTTGGGTGAAAGAGATGGAGCCATTGAGGAATCTGAAAGGCAACACCGCTAAATGGGGGGAAAGGCAAAAAAAAAGTCTCATGTGGGGAATATGAACTTACGATGTTTCTAACCCCGCCATGTCGACGGAGGAGTCCATTAGAAGAACAGAGGGGAGCTTGAGGGAGTCCTGTCATTTCTTCTCCCCGCAGCCTGAGAGGTTTAACACTCCTTCAGCCTGGATCTGTGCCACGCCAGAGACGCCACCCTGAGCGAAGAAGAAAAAACCGAGAGGAAAAAGGCTCAGACCTCACTCCTTCTTCCCCTCTTAACCTTTCATTTATTTTCTACTGACCGGTCAGTTAATCACATCGGAGGCTACAGTTGCTCCGGGTGGAGAGAGGTTTCTCCGCCGCCCACAGAAACGCAACATAAGGAGAAAAGTATTCGGTGTAATTCGAGGCCAGTCCAATTCTGCCACCCCTTCATTTTCTAATTAGTTCATTTCCCCACACGTTGCTCGGTATGCAGAAGTGTTGTGCAAAAAGGTGAGAAATGCACACTCCGTTCTACGTCTGTGTGCAGCTAATTTAGTGTGGCAGGGCCTAGTTATGCCTGGATTACTGTTGCCCAGAAAGAAATCTAGAATAATAAAATGACAGGAAAAATGCTGTCGGAACCAAAGCAGACAAACCATGAAGAAATTAGATTTGATTAACCTTATGAGTGCTAGTTTCAATTCTCACAGGTCTATTTATTTTTGAACATGTGGTTGACATTCCTTCAGCGGCACATTTCCCGGCACGTCTATTACATCTAATCTTTAAGTGGTTCCAAAAAAAATGTTTGAAAAAAATGAGCTGCATGTATGTGCGCATACGTCACACAGGCAATTTTGAAAATCGACATTTGAAATGGTAATATGGTTTTTATTCCTCTGTGGTGCACAGATTACAGAGTAAACTCCCACAGATGATTTCTTTGTACTCGATGCAATATAGTTAGAGTTACAGTCTGTGTTATTTATGTTTGCTTGTAATTAATCATAATCAGGGCTGCAAATAATTGTCATGATTGATTAAACTCTAATAATTGCTTTGTTTATCTAGTGCTAGGAAATTGTGATACTTTTTCAAATCATAATTTCCTCTAAAGTGACGTCTTCAAATAACTTGTTTTAATCCGATCATGCAGCAGTCTAAAACCCAAAGATACATAACTTTACTGTAAGATAAAGAAAAGCATCAAATCCTTTCGAGCCTTTCGTTTTAAATTAAAGTCAAAGTGTGCACTAATAAGTAAAACGCAAAGAGAAAAACACAATTCTGGGGGGGGGAGCATGATTATACGTAGCAGAAATGTTTTTCTACTCTTGTATTCTGTCAACAGTGCTGTTACATATGACAAAACTTTCAACTTTCTTTTATTATGAAAGACCTGAACCACCTGCAAGGCTGTCACATGCATATTTGAAATACAGGTGCTATTCTAAACAGCTAAGGACTGTCAGCACTGATGCTGCGACTAAATAGAGCATCCAGTTCAATAACGGCACAGATGGAACAGAGAGGTCGAACTCGTGTGCTCCTGATGTTTGTGTTACTTCACGAGCCTGCAGACAGACACAGCTAGCATTAGCTTACCCAGCAGGTGGAGACAGACTGAACAAAGTGGAATCTCAATACTGTTCAATCCACTCCCGTGACGTCATCTCTCACCTTGTAAACAAACACAGACCTCAGATCAGTGTTCAGCGGCTTGTTCCAGTCTGTTCCTTTTCAAACAAGCGACAGTTCGTTATAATGTGCAGGAATTTTCAGAAAAACAAATGTATAGACTGATCCAAAAATAATCCCTCTGAACCATCACTCATGACCCACGAGAGTGTGGTGGTGTCTGTATCTACAGGGCCTTTGGGCTCCAAGGCCCCGTTCCACGTACGTGTCTCACTTAGTTAGCCGGATACTTTTCAGGATAAGATGACGTAGATCAGGCTTTTCGGTTCCACGAAGCAAGTTCGGCAAAATCACCATGGCAACACATCCAAAAGCTTGAACCTGCTCCAGCGCAGGCTAAGTGAAGGTAGCTGGATAAGCTGGCCACTCCCCCGGAAAAAATGGCAGCTCCTGTCATATACGGTAGTCTAATGCGCTTGCGCATATACTGGGGGTTATACGGGAGTTCATGAAATGCATCTAAAGTGAGACACACGGTGATCCTTAAAACCAGCTGAGCAAACTAAGAAGCCTCTATTGCATTAATGTGCAGCTCCCTTCCTCAGAGATCCACTGATGAAGGAGGATATTAGTTGGATCAGCGTTTTATAGGGAGAGAGTTCTTCCACATCGCCAAGATCCGTTATCACATCATGATGACTTCCTATACGAGCGCTATCGATTCTGCCGACAAGGAATCATGTATTTACAGACCTTCTCGAGCCGTACATTGAACACCACACGCAGCAGCCGAGCATTGACTGCCCCACAGACTGGATGCAGCCTTGAGCTGTTGTGCTTAATAAACTTATGGATGTGTTCATTACATTATGGCACATATTGTATTGACTCACCATTCTGAATTGTGTGTGTGCTTACTTAGTGTTTACTTGCTCCCATGTCCTCTTGATGGCTGGTTGCATACATGGGGTTAAAGCACTCATAATGATATGACAGTGTTATTAGTACAGCAGCAGATCATTATTGTAGAACATGATGAAGGTGGACTCATGATAAGAATAACGAGAATCACACACTATTTCTTTTCACTGCTTCAATTGATTGAATGTCTGATTATGAATAATACACATACTGATCCGCTCATATTCTCACACACACATATTCAAACTAGTTCTATATGGTAATCTACACATGCATGTATATACACATGTATAGTAGGCTACATGATACATAAGGGCATACAGTACATATATCCTCATATTAATTCGTATCAGTTAGACACTCTTTGGGCTTGTTTTTATCTACTTATTCTGAAAGAGTTGAGATCATTATTTTCGCCGTGATTATGGTCTTGAAATCCTCATATGCGTTCATGATCATCTCCTGCGCGTCAGCGGAGTAAAAAGCGGCTCTTTCTTTGACTTTATTTAACATTGTACTGTAAATCATGGTTTCGGTGATCGACGCTTCCCCCTTTTGAAGTGGGACGAGCACGCGCAATCATCCTGATCCCGATCGTCTGGTTCGAATTAACGAGACTGTTTGAGAGGATCAGCCTTGCAGGAACCGAGATAGCCTGACATCAATCATCTCGTTAATGTAGGCTGGCTAACAGGACATTTGATCGACTTTGCTGAACCACTTACGTGGCACGGGGCCCAGGTGTGTGTAACCTCCAGCCAATAACAGCGTGCAGGGTCTGCAGCCGGCTCAGGTCGTCAAATAGGTCGCCACGCCCCTCCGTGTCTGATACTGAAGCACAAGCATTGCATCCATGGGCACGAGGCCCACTCTCGCTCGGTCCGATGGCTCTCTCTCTCTCTCTCACTCGTTGAGCCGAGGAGGAGTGGCCGACTTTAAATGCTGTGTTTCAAACAGCAACCGACAAATGTAACTTATACCTTTTTAAATCCTTACTATGTAGCTAGAGCCAGCTAGCCACCTGAAGTAGCAACGGCCCAGTAAACGGTGTAATTATTGATGTCATCATTTACAGACATCTAATTGAGCCGGCTATCATCTACGTTTTTTGACTGACGGTAACCTTTTTGTGTATCTTGTAATAACTTCATTTCAACATTGTAGACATTTACACATCATGAAAAAACTAAAGTTTGTTATCTCTAACATTGGGAACCACTGAACTAATCGATTGATCCACTATTAGTTTTGGTTCCAATCATAAGTATCAAACTGTATCTGTGATTATTATTTTTTGATTCCATCAAAGTTTAAATGTTTTTTTAATCAAAATTAACCAACGTGAAAGATCACGATGAATCGAAACATGTTTGCGTCCCAAAGCCAAATGCGTGATTACCTTTTTTTGTTGAGTGTGCATGTATGATTATGAATAATTACGGGGAAAATTTAAAAACTTAATTCATAAGCCATTAAGTGTTATGAATAGCAATTTCTGTGACTCTCTCAGTGGCTCTTTAAGGCCACTCTGAATGCGGCGCACAGAGCCAGCTCAGTTCTCCCTCTTTCTGGCAGCTATAATTGAGCCTAATAGCTGCAGCACAGACATAGGGAACCTCTTTGACACCTAGACCAAATTTTCTAATGAAACGATCAAATAAGCATCATCCAGCCTCAGCATATCAAAGCCGCCGGCAGCTGGCAGCATGTCATAGTCTGACATTTGGGTTTTTTAAGCGCTGCCAGGCCTGTTTCCCCTCCATGTCCTCTGGCCTTGTATTAACACTAATAATAGGGAAAGGTCTACAAGTAGAAGAGATGTAGAGATAAATGGAGGAGACTTTTGCCAGCTGCCGAGGAGGAGAAGTTGGCTGATTGCATCTATACTGAAGTATGACAAGACGCGTGTGTGTGTTTGTGTGTGTGTTTGTGTGTGTGTGTGAGACAGAGAGAGGAAGAGAGAAAAATCGATCTGATCTGTAAGGTGTATCATAGAGCCGAAACAGTTAGTCGATCGCCAGCAAATGTTTTTATAATTGCATTTTGATCTTACAGTAAAATTCAGTAACTTTATGTTTTCTACTGTTTGTCAGACAAACAAAGCAATTTGAAGATGTCACCCGAGGCTTTAGGAAACTGTGACCAGCTTTTCTGACGACTTTGTGATTTGTTTTGCTGGTCTGTTGTAGTTGATTCGGTTCTTTGTTGTCTGCACTCTTCTTTTCCTTCTGCCATTTCCACTCAAAGAAAGAATTCAGAATTTACAAAGGAAGAGGCTGTTCCAACTGAATATGTAAATATTTAAATGCTTCTCACAAATACTGAATTCTTTAAAAGGCAATACAGTTTCAACAAGCGTTACTCAAACAGGAGTAAATAGTGCATTTGTTAGGGACTATTTTCAGCTGCGGATGAATACACGTTTGGTGCTCTAGCGAGTAGTTACAGCAGCATAATTATGTGAATGTAGCTGTATGTGTTAAATGAAGGAACGTGTATTTTACGGTTTCTGGAAACAATGGAAGTCTATGAGGAATAAGATATATCAGAAAAGAGCTTGTTAGGCGGATACATTTGTTGTTGTTTTTGGTGTTTTTATTGGATTTGTTGTAAATTACAGTAATGTTGAGCACATTCATATCAATGTGCACATTAAGGTTCTGTGAAGTACAGTAGAGAAATGGAATAAATAGTCTCTTTATCTTGGAGCTACAACTTTTGTTGCGTTTTCTTATCCTTCGTGATATGAAACAAAATATATTTCCGTGTTTGAGGGCCAGTCAGATCAAATACATCTAAAATGTAGACAGTGGGAAATGGGCGACACAACTAAATGATACTGTTGCTCTCCAATGAAGGAAAACAATGCAAGTTTCTTTACATAAAGGTTGTTGAATTCAGACCAAGTAAAAGAAAGCAAAACGATTTCTCAAAGCTCGCCGTCTTCCTCAGTTTGACATCGCAGCCCCAGCAGGAGTAGTTTGACCTTTTCAGGAGTCCCCAGTGGAGCTCAGGATGTCGTCAGGCCGCCGTCTGCTTATTTTTCATGCTTCTATTGGGACTGAACACGTGCAGACCGGTGCCCACTTTTTTCCCCTGCACTTGTTTGGTTACATTTGACTTTCTGCGAGATAAGAACCAGATTTAACTCTTGTAGCGCCGGGCGGCAGCCGGGTGAGAGTGGCTGAAAAACGTCTTACGATGTCGTCTGCTCTATCTCTGCGAACTCGCCCCTATTATGTTACCTTTCAAGTGCTTTGTCACAGGAGGGAGGCCGAGCTATTCTGGTTTGCGTCTGCTGCGGGCCGACCCAAACAGCCTCGGTGTTGTTTTAAGAGCCTTGTTTTAACGAGTCTGAGTGTGTGGAGAATGTTTCCAGTTCCAGCACACTGTTTATTTATGGACTATTTTCTGACACCTACTTACACCATTATCATCCCCTTCCTTGTAAAGTCCCCAAGTGCTACCTCTGAAGGTGCCTGCTTCTCGAAGACCATACCTCTTTAATGTGCAATCGGAACAGTCAAGCTGATAACAAAATGGAGAATTAGCCTCCTAAAACTACACGGAGAAACTGCTGTTACTTCATTCAGCCACGATAATCCACTTCATAATAGTCTATACTGCTTTCTACTGAGACCTTAAAAACGTACAAATAAACAGTGCAACCAAACAGCACCAGTGCCTGATTTTGAGTAGTTTGTTACCTAAAATGGTGCAGACCTTAAAAGAGACGATCCACTTTGCAAATGCAGCTGCTCACACCAAACCGTCCCACTTGTTATTTTCTGTCACATACATATAAGTGTGTGAGTGCCACATATTCCAGTCAAACCTGAATCTCATATTGTTGAGTGTCAATGAAGGACAAACTAGACCAGCCTGTGTCCAAAGGCAACAAGCAGAACTCCCTCTGTCCACCTTTCATCAATCTCTTTATCGCTGTTATTTGTCTTGACTCGTGTTCTTGCAAAGCCAGCGAGGATAGTTGTCTTATTCTTCTCTGTTTGGACAAGGCCTCCTCCCTAACACCCCCGGATTTGCCAAGGGCTCTGATCAGTTCGGAGTTCAAACAATTCTTTCACAGGTAGGGATTGTTTTTCCAGCCCTTCACCGGCCCCCGCTGCTGACATTTATTGCCTTGAGGGTATCGGCTTGTCATTTTGGGCCAGAGGACAGGTAAAGCTCACTCAAAAGGCAGGGAAATAACTTGACAGAAGTCCTCTCTCTATTCTTTTTTCCTTTTTTTCTTCCCCTCCCTTTTCTCTGTTCACCATCTGGCGCAGCTGCCAGTGGAGGACTCTGCTGTGACCCCGTTGTCAAGGACACAGATGGGAATTAGGAAAAGTGGACTCGTTTCAAACAATTATAGAAATTACTTTCATATCTTAAAACAAAAAGACGGAGAAATATATTTATTTGAGATGTTGACTGTCGGCTTTAATTTCCACTCGTGTGTGTGTGACAGACAAACTCCTGTAAAGGATGATGTGGAGACTGTGTCACCAGGTGTGTTTTGTATTGGACTTTCTGTTTGGTTGTATACTCTTTTTAAAATCGAGTCTAACATAAGCACCTGCCTGAGACTTACGGAGGAGCGGGTCGTGACCTTGTGCCTCCAACCCTGAAATGGACACCAACTAATAGAGACCCGTCTGTTAAATTGTAATTGAATGTTACATGGCACTCTGAACTCAGAATGGTCTTCTTTTTTTTCCCCTAAGCGTGCAGGATTTAGGCAGACGCTCCAATGACAACTTAATTTCATCACTGAGGAGCAGCGGCGAGTGTTTTTGTTTGAGCCTCTCCCTGAAAATACGGCCCTTATTAATGATAATTGGTAAAAAGGTGACACATGTCTGACTCTTGTTTATCTTACATTTTAGATAATTTGAGGCGCACTTTTTCTCACAAGGACAAATTAAAATTGGAAAAACTGCACAATGTCTTTTTTTCTTGCGAGAAATAGCCGGTGCTTTGTCGTATTCACACCAGGTTTTATTTCACTTGGAAAATGTAGGAACTTTACTCTATACTTAGCTTTTCTGCTAAATCACAGTGCTACGCAGAAGTTCAGTCGCCACTAAAGTTCTTTCAAATGGTTTATTGATTTGCTCAGGCTGCATGCAGCTTTAAACATTTGCAGATTTCATTAATAAGGATATATTTTAAGTTGTTCGCAAAATTAAAGAGAAATGTAGATCCTTTACAAATAAAAGTCCAACTTCCAACAAAGTATTATGAACTAAATGTACTTTAATCGTACTCATTGGAGAGTTTCCACTCTGAGTGATGTAAATTATTGATTCATGAAACTGTAAGCAGCATTTTAATGTTGGATCTGGTCCAGGTGCTGCTACTTCAAACTACTACAATGCCACTAAACAGTGGTAATAGTACCGGATCAAGATCAAACTTAAGTTCATTACAGTCATGGAGGATCTGGTGCTCGCGATTTTATTTTATTTTATGAAATGATTGTTTCTTTTTTATGAATATTACTGTCGAGTTTTGTGTATTTTAAAGACCCGTCTTGCAAACCAGCTCAGGGTGTAAATGCTGAGGTACAGTATTGGCAATGTTATTGACTTTATTTTGAAAAAAGGCATCATATGCCCAAATGATCTATACTACAATATCAGTTATTGGTTTAAATGTCCACTCTTAGTTAAACCTGATCAGGCAAGTGTTACTGCTTTGATTGATTTAAAATCTCATGCAGATTTCTGTTTGTTCAACGATGCAGGAGGAGCTGTGTTTACAGAGCAGCGGCAGCAGAGGGAGTACAGCACTGTCTGTAGGGGTGCGTGTGCGTGTGTGCGTGTGCGTGTGTGCGTGTGTGTGTGTGTGTGTGTGTGTGTGGGTCAGGTTTGGCATTGAACATCCTTGGTAGTTGGCACCCTCTGACTCAATACATACTTATTTTTCCCATCATTCCCATCTCATGAAACATCATTTCTGCACTGACTAGGAGAAAAAACAACACTTTTAAGTCCAATAATACCTTCCTAAAGACGGCGCAGACTGATTTCAAAGCCAAAGTCACAAAAGCAGTGAAGGGCCAACCTGGGATTGGGCTTGTCTAATGTTACCAAAACGGCAAACTGTGAAAGGCCCCATAATTGATATGCAGGACCCCAGAGGGCACGACTCCTGTCAGATCAGCCACAGACAAGAACTGCCAGAGCCACGCACGGCAGCGAATAACGGCTAATTAGCCCCGTTTCCTGGTTCGAAGAACTTAATGAGTGCGGGCCACAATCACACGAACAATAGCCGCTGACTTAGTAAAGAGTGTGGATCAGATGGTTGGTAACATTTAGGGAAACGGATCAAAACTGAACCAGATGACATGCAGATCACCTGAGACCCACTGCGAGTGAAGAGATCTCTAATCAGCTGAGTAAGAAGACAAGTGCTCGGTGTTTGTTTACTGCTTCTTTCACCCTGTGCAGATAACATGACAACTGTGCCAACTTACATTATTGATCAATGTGCCAATTCTTTTTTTAAAGAATCATTTGATCGTTAAAATGTCAGATAAATCCTTTCAAGAAATGTCCATCAGAACCAGGTGATCTCATATCGCTTGTTATGTCAGACCAACACTCAAAAACCTAAAAATGTTCAGTTTACTGTCACATGAGAGACAGAAAAGAAAGATAATCCTCATAATTTAGAGGCTAAACTAGAGCCAGAGACACGGTGCGGGAAACAGTTTTCTCACTTTTATTGTTGCGGACGGTGTGTTTGGTTCACAGCTGACAGAACTACCAGTACAAACACGGCTGAGTGCATCGCCGCCACTCAGCCGCTGTGACGTGGGGCCGTCAGCTTGGTGAGTTTAATTTAGTTTTTGGCAAGATTGTATGAAACGTCTGATACGACTTCGAGGCGATTGCTTGCATACATTGCAACCTGGTTTTCAGTTTGAATGAAGTGTGTTGGACACTTTTAATTCACACATTACATCAGCGGTCGTTGTAGAGATCTGCACTCTACTGCGTTCATCTTATACGTTTCTTATTTTATAGGATTCGTATAGAGCTTCTGCTGTTGCTTATCTCATTAAGGTTCACACATTAAAATGGTTCAAATAAAACGAACACAACAATGCCAACGAAAATTGGACGTTATAAGATCCACAAAGATTGTATTGCAGAATTGGTATTATAAACAACTGTTCACCTTATGGCAAAATAAAACACTATATCCACTCCTTAGACTTGTTCTACATTGAAGTGTCTGTCTGTGGATTTAGGTCTGATTTCAATTCACATAAGTCATTTTCCAAATGATATGAATATAAAAAGGAGCATGAGAGGAACAGGTGCACATATTGAAATCGTACCTAAAGACTTCAAAATAATAAACTGTGTAAAAGTGTTTGCACACATTATGTGAGTTGATGCGTGGCACTGTTTACTGGAGGTGAATTTATAGATCTGCTTTCTGTTGATTCATTTATCGATATTTGTATTTCTAACTAACATCTTCAAGTTCTGAAGCCAGGTTGATATTTTTCTTTGTGGTTAATCTTCCTTCTTGACGTCTGAGTCTCACGCAGCTACAGAGTTGGACTGAAGTGTTGCCTTCTCACTTCGTGTGTGTGTGTGTGTTTCCATGCTGTGTCCACAGGACAATAGACATCAATAAATAATAGACAGCTGAATGCCAACTCGACATAATGCTCACCTCACTGCGGAGGACACTCAGCCGTCTGTCACAGATCATCATTAACGTCGTCTCTTCTTGTCCCTCGGCTTACAGACACACACAGCACTAAAGCGAATAAGCCTGTTCAACGGACAGATTCCCGCTGATCAACATCCCAGTGTAGGACGTTGTATAACCAGTATCACGCTGTGGTCATCTGCATTCTAATTAAATTGGACCGAGACTGTTTGTTTAGATGACCGCATGTCACTGACGCTGCGGATTAGTTCAGCCATATTTAACCTTTAAATGTAATGTGTGATTTAAACTGACGCTGCTCAGAGATCATCGTGTACGGGGAAACATGCGAGTGGCCGGTCTCCCACATGACTTTGCTGCGTACATTATACATATTTTTGGTTTTATTTAATTAAAGTTAATGCACTACTTTTTTCAGTTTCGAGACAGAAAATAAGGAAGACGGAGGTGGGATTTTAATTTGCAACAAAGGTCCGGAGCCAAACTCAAACCAGAGACGTTGCAATTAAAAGGCTCGTGTCCTCCAAACCACACGGAGACCCAGTTCAGAGTTCTTACATTTTTGTGAAATAAGAGGATTGTGTCTGTTAGGAGCTTTGAGATCTTCATACCACCAACTTCAAAAGTCCTTTAAATACAGTGTTCAACCCTAAAAGTTTCTTTTTTTATCAAAATAACAGAAGAAGTTGTAGATATCATAAAGTCTCGATAAATCAAGTTTAAAACAAAACAGGTACAACCTCATCACTTATGGTTTGTTCGATTATTAAGTTTGATCAATTATTAGCTGTTTTAATCTGATTTATTTTTTCAAAACTTCTTGTCCTTCACAAAGGGTTGTTTAAGATGAGCTTTCAGATTATTCTGTCATTAACATTTGTTTTTTCCTTACTGTGTAGTTTTTAGCCGCATGAATATTATTTATAAATATGTAAAAGTACAAATACGACAATGTAAAAAAAGTTAGTTTAGAAGTTTAACAGAGAAATATAGTTATATATATGTAAACTATTCATCTGAAAAGTAAAAAACCTAACTATAAACGAACTGAAGTGAAAAGTACAATATTTAATTTTATATATTATTCCTAAATAACATCTTTCACCGTATCAGTCTCCTCTGATCTCCATCCTGTTTGGGTGATCTTGTACTAAAGCCCGCTGCTTTGTGTTCCCACCTGGCCGCAGGTTAGCAGGTCGCCAGGTAAGCATTTAACAAGCCCTCCATTGGCTCGTCTGCTCCACTTAACACCTGACATGCCCCCTCCGTGCCGACCTCTGACCCCTGACCCCAGACTGACAACCCGGGAGACGTCTCTCGGATACTTTCCTTTCTCAGCTGCTCAGCTCTTTTCTTCGTGGCCCCTCGCTGAGTGCCGCAGAGTGAGACGAGGTGAAAGGTATCCAGGTTTTCTTTTTTAGGAGGGGTGGGGGCCGCGCAGGTGTTCATGCCTCCACACCTCTCAAGTTCAAAAGCCATTGAGTCCTTAGCAACCAGGTAACAGTCAAACAATGCGTCACACACCCCCACCCTGAGGCGACAGTGTCTTCTGTTTTTCTGTCAGAGCGCTGGGCTTTAAAGAGCCGAATCCAAACGCCTCAAATTCACGTCATCCTCACCCACTGACAATGAAAATATACATATGAACCCAACCGCATGTCTGACGTCATCTGATATTATTCAGTCACACCAAAGTGAGTAAAACAGCCAGACACAAACATTCATGGAGCTAGAAAATAAAAAGACCGGACAGACAGGCTTGTGCTTATCTAACAAAACACGTCTCAGTCTGTCACCTTTTTTTTTTTTCCTCACCAACATGTCCAATATTTCCCAGCTCCTGCCAGTTTATGGGTTCAAAAGTGGGAGCTGGTCCAAGCATTACTAGTAACATTAGTGTCAGTAATTTAATGCGCAGGTGTGAATGGATTCTCAAACAAGCCGAGGAGGCCCCCGGGGAGGCCCCCGACGAGGCCCTCGCAGGACGGCCAGGGCCAGCGGCAGGTTTAAATAAATACGCCGCTGAGCAGACGTGTCGGCAGCTGGGGCCCGATATGGCCGCCGCTGTTTGTGTTGTGGATTTGAGGAGAAAACGGTGGGACTCTAGCATGTTTCCTGGGAGAAGAAGAGGAGAAGAAGTGGCACCTGAAGACGCGTTAGAGGGGAGCTCATGAATACTGAAGGTTTTTATGCAGGCAGCTTTCATAAACTCACCTTTCACCCCACTGTGGGCTGTAATTGTTTTATTTTGTTATTGTTAAAAGTTATAATTATGACAATGTTCCTGTTGATAGGTGCATAACATCAAATACAGAAGAATCCCGCACGCCGTCAATTATATTCACTTGATTTCATGAAAAAACATGGAGGCTTGTTTCTATACACCTGAGGTGATATTGAAGCTCAATCATTTTTAGGTGAAGTGCCGACATCTGGCATTCAATGTCTGGTTTGTTGTTGGATCAGTTGGTTCCTGATTTCGATCAAAGTTTTGCCAATTTCACACGAAAGCTTTTGTGTGGTTGCTTCTATTTTGAGAAGATGCACTGATTCTGTTGAAAGACAGAGAAGGGTAGTGTCGTTTGAGTGTCACCACCAGCAACTCCAGTGTCATAACAGGATTAGAATGGAAAAACTTCAAATAAAGTTCATTCAAAGCACAACTAATACATTGGGAGGGACCAACTTTACCCCACTTTTGTATCGCACTGGATTTTTGAAAAATCCTTTTTTACATGAACACATGATATAAACAAATACTTTTGATAATTTTGGTAAATGTGGTTATTAAAGAATGATAAATAACATCGTTTGTTCATTTTTCAGTTAAAATAAGCTTGTCAGTGCTCTCCAATGGACAAATTACGTACCTGGGGCACTTTGACAAGACTACTGTTCTTTACATTTCGGTATGAATGATGAACCTCAAATTTATTGTCGCATCACCGTTCACTAGCTGGGGTTGTAGATCTTTTTCGGAAGCTTGTTCAAAGAAAATGTCCGCCTTAAACAACTGACATGTCGAACTCTTTGCTGCAGAGAAAAATAACCTGCAGAAAGTTTAGGATTTTACTTGCGCTTCAGGCTGTAAACAAACAATTATTTGCGTTATGGTTTATTCTGCTTCTCAAATAATAAATTAGTTGTTTGGTCTATAAAATGTTAGAACACGCTGAAATAGGGCCATTATAAACTCCCAGAGCTAAAAGACATTAAGTTTACTGTCATATATGAGAGGAAATCATCTAATTACCACTCTTGAGAAGCTGGAAGCAGTAAATGTTTTGCACTTTTGCCCGAAAAATGACAGTTAAACATTTACGAAATAGTTGCAACATAATTTTTTTGCTGATTAACTAAATCGTCAGCTCAAGTAGAGCGGATATTCGGGTCATTGACTGTAGGTAAACTATTTAAGCTGCTGTGTTTGACCGACAATGAAAGAAAGACAAAGCGATGAAGGGAAACAGACTGAAAACCTCGACAGTGTGGACGGGCAGAGTGAAATCACAGACGCCGGGAGGAGAAGGCCGTCCTGTGAGTCTACGCGGAGGCCACCAGATGCCAGATGGGCCTGTTCAGGGATGGTTTATGGATTAAGAGCTGAGCAGAAAAGGGCAAAGAGAGGAGGATCGGTTTCAATGTTTCTTTCCAACCTGCCAAGCTTCCCTCATGGACGTCCTGACGGTCATTAAAAAAAGCTTGAGCTGTTGATTCCTTCGGGCACACTGCCAGAGGTGGTATGAAGAGAAGTGCACCTTTAAGTCTGGCAGTAAATCCCACGGATTCACGCTGAGCCGCAGACAGACACCTGCAGGACATATGATACTGTATATATTTCATCTCGGTCTTTGAGCTCCGGTACATCAGCATCACTACGCATTAGCTCAGATTTAACTCAGAGGAACACTTCATCATTACTCTGGTCTGTAATGTTACTCCTCCACAAAATGCTTCTTTGTAAAATACACTGTCAAAGCATCAGAAATACGATCTACAACTTATCTGTACTCTTATGCTATATCTATAATTAAATAATGGAAAATAACTGCTTAATGTGAGAAATTTTCTTTTGTATCATTTCCTGTATTTGCAATTAAACCATTATTTTCATCCAATCCCTAATTTGTCCATAAAATCTAGAAAAACTTATAGTTATATCATATCTTACAAACTAATGTAAGAGGGCTTATTTCATGACGATATCTTACTTACCGTGTTTTCTCCTAAACTTGCCTCATTTCTTTCTATTTCAGTCCTACTTTTCCCAAATTGCCTTTCAACAACCTTTAAAGAAGAGCTTGAAGTTGCTACATTGAGCTGTGAGCTGTGCATACAGCGGCGGAGAGTGATGGTGATATTGTCAGCACCGTGTCAGAGGTCAGGGGTCCCCGAGGTGGGTGGTGGTGGTGGTGGTTAAAAGGGAGCTGAGATAACACCATGAAGGTGGTGTAACAAATCTGGAATTAAATGAGTTCTGGTTGAAGACCAGACAAAAAAAACAAATGAAGAAAAATTCAGATCTACCGATGAACATCACAATGAAATTGTAGTTTTGTTCAGCTGAAGTCAGTTATTTAAAGTGCACAACCTATACAAACATAATATCGTACATATAATATAATACATATAGTATCTATCATGAGAAGAACATGAAACTCAGGGGAATATTTGAATCTACTGTTGCAAGTTAAGACATTTATGAAAAACACGATCAGGTCAAATACACTCGGTTGTTGTTTTGCAGCCTTCAGTCATCCGGAGGTTGGGTGTGTAATAATCTCTTTGGGATAACTTACTTTCGGTGATCCTCATATATGCAACTCGCACAAATGAGTGTCACTTTTCTGGAGCTGTTAGCATGTCCGATGTCATTTATGTAAAAAGTAACCGGAGACGTCAGATAAATGGAGTGGAGTAAAAAGTACAAATTTCCCTCTGAAATGAAATGGAGTGAAAGTAAAAGGTAGCATAACATGGAAATACTCAATTAAAGTAGAATTATGTAAAAGTTTAAGTACACTACTTGAGTAATTGTACTTACATTCCACTGCTAGTGGTGACTGTATATTACTAAAGACACGTCTGCACATGTTAACTCGGTATTCTTTGTAATATTTTGGCCACTTACTTTACTTACCACTTACTTTCTATACGTTACTTTCTGACGTTTGATTGTTCGCCCACAGAGAGACGGATGTTGTTCAAATAAGTCTGAAGATTTCTTTTAAGATGATTTTTAAAGACCCTTTAAGGGGTATCGGTAAAAGGTGCGTGTGCATTAATGTCAATTACAGCTGTATAAGGAGGGTAATATCTGCAGAGCCCTTTAAACTGTCCAGCAATGGAGGAGCTCACATGATAGTGATGAGAAGGGCACAGCAACCTTTGTTACTCTGACTTCATTGTGTTTTCGCTCTTCGGTGTAACTCTGAGTGTGAGTGCAGAACCCTATCCTCCGCTCTGTGAATAGCGGGACAGGGCGGGATGGGATGGGGGGGACAATAGTGGCGGTTTGGGTGTTTCCTGCATCACACACTCTGAGAGACCAACCTTTGGTTCGTCGCGAGTCCCTCATCAAATATTAAACCCGCTGTCAGTCAGCAGCAGCACAGCCGGACCTGGACGGGGAACACTTTTCACAGCTGGTGGGTTGCTGGTGTTTGATCGACTGTAAACTCTTAACTCTGTGGTGTCACAGAAGTCACTGAAACCCGTGAAAAATGATAATAATGCTGATCATGTCAGCAGTGCATCCTTGGTTTGATTCCAGCTGCTTTCTCTTAATTTCTGCTCTCTAATAGACACTCAATGCAGAAAAAGTACAATCAAAAATGTAATTCCGTCCTAGCTGCATATCCAACATTGCTTGTTGATATTTGTTCCTACTATTATTTGTTCATTCTTAAAGAAAGCCAATGATTGTGCACCTTTTGTTTGAAGTTGTTGGCAAAAGAATTTCCTTTTTTTCAACTGTATCTTCATCGTCCTTCAATGTGTGATTCAATATGTGAATATTGAATGTTTTCACTTAGTCTGTCCATTTTTTACATCATCTTTTGCTCATGAGTTCAGTAGGGATGCTTTACATCATCATGGTAGTTCTAGGAAACACTTTTTCACCATCATGGTGGAAACGACCGACACTGAGTTTACAGTGTCTGTAAATCAGTTCATCTGCCGGAGCAAACAAAAGCTCTAAAATCAGAAAAAAATAAGGTTTTACATTTCTAAACCTATGAAAATGAAATTAGTTTCAGACCATCGTGAACTTGTTTTACTAGATTTCATTCACATTCCTCCCAGTGGGGATTAATTCCTTTCAGATGGCTCTCTTGTGAATTGGTTCGGGTGAAGGAAGGCAGACGATGAGATGGATACAGGAACCTCCTCTTACGTCTCCCCTCCACCCCGCTCCTTTGTGCCAGTTTTGGGATTAGTCACAGGACACCACAGATATTAGTGACTCCTGTTAAAATGAATATTACGTGTCATTAAATCCCCCGTTGCATGATTTAATTTCCACACCCCGGAACATAATGGTGGAAAATATAACTCCTGGACCTGTCAGAAAGCCTGTAAGTGGTGTTAAGTCCTGTCAAACGAACAAAAAAAGGACGAAAATATTTTTCGCAGGGTCCAACACGGCTATAATGTTTCAGCTGACATTCTCCCCCGATACAAGTGACTTTTGCGGTGAGAGGATTATCTGTTATGGAGTTTGAAGAGGTCCCTATTGTCCGAGGCCAGGAATATGAATAGCCAAAGAGCTGGTGTCGCTGAAGGGGGAAGACGTTGGCAGTGAGCTGACACGAAGACGAGATTAGCTCATCAAAATATATGAATTAGTAACACAGTGAGCACACTTTGGATGGTACTCTACAGCTTCTTCATCAGAGCCACCTTTGACCATGAAACAACTATTGGTGCGGTTATGAATAAGTGATTGGGTTTCTCAATTTGACTCAATAATTCAGAAGATAATTGGCCCGGTTTAATTGGCATTGGAGCATAAAAGATTAAAGCTGCCTCTTAAGTGCAGCACATCAGGCGCCACTTATAATGACGACAGATGGCTGTTTGTTGGGTTGAGCGTCAGGTAGGAAGGCTTTGTCATATTCACACTTCCCCCTTGTGAGGCGACGGATCAGGTTTTTCCTCCCAGAGCGCGACATCGTTTCTCTTTTTCATACGCCAACTGCGACTGTGGTGAATTATTGAGACCACATCAAATGTCTTGTTTCCGTTTCTTTGAACTCAACTTAATTAAGTTCTTCACGGAAAATGTCTCACGTTACAGGCTGAACTAAGTGGAACATTGTTACAGCTAAATTTTAGGTTACACAGGATTTGATCGGCTTTAATTTAAGCTCCACCTCTTGGGATCACTGTTGACAGGAAGTCAAGCGTTTGTAAATGTATAAATGCAGAGACTTGCTCTAAGGCCCGATGTTGGCGCTCCTTTAATTTGTCAATTTTTGCAAGTGGAGCAAAAACTGTCATTTTCCTTACCGGCTCTGCGTCTCACTCACTCGCGTGCACACACACGGAAATATCATTAATACAATCCAAATGGTTTCTTTTCGATATTTACTTTATTCCTTATATTTGCCCCAGGCCTCATGAATCCCGTCATTATTTTTCTAGTGGAAGGCCAAAGGGGGGAAACACTTGATTTACAGTCCCAGAAAACAGCTCCAGCCTTTCTTTACATGTAGATTAACAAAAGCACAAATGCTGATATTTACTTTTTACTATTGGAGTTCCATTAAAGGTCTGTAAGTCTTGAGACCACTATGTTATGTCTCGGTTTATTTTCTTGCCCCTGAACACAGTTTTTTGGAGTTCATTAAGTAAATGAACAGGCGTTTCCCCCCCCCCCCCCCCCCCCCCCCTAATGAGCCAACTAAAGTGTGTTTAAATTATTAGGCAATTAGGGATGGGAAATGAAGAAAACGCTGAACACAGGAAGACATTAAGTGTGTGTACACGCACGGCTAACTCGTACAATGTGGAGTTTTCATGTGTGATTCAGGAGAAAATCAGCACGCTTTTTTTGTGTGTTTTCAATGCTAAATGTATCATTAGTGATTATGCGCTTGTGAAAAATGGCAAAGTTGAAAATGATGTTTTTTCTTCTCAAAACAGATCACAGCATTATTCATGTTAATGAACCTCTTCATTAACGTAGAGCTAATGAATAAAAATAAGCTGGTGGGTGCTGTCTGGGAGGGGTTTGGTAATTTGAGGGGCAAAGGTTTAGGTAAAATAAATACATTTGTGGCGAACAAAATCAAAGTTTTTTCCTTTTGGTAAAATACTGCAATTTGTCTGTGGAGTTTGGAGCCACAGAGGGTTATTGTTGCAATTATCGAAAACTTGAAACTTGCCTAAAGATAGGCATAACGTATAAAGATGTCAAATGTAACTTATTATGTACAATTATTCCACCAGTAATAATATATATGGAACCTTTTTTTGGAAAAAATATATACAGTATTCAACGGCGAGAGATAAATCATTGTTTTATCCCGTTTGAATTGTGCCATGTTGACATGATCGTTGTCAATTCAAAAGATCATTGTGCATGTTAAAAAAAGTTTCATTTTGTCATAAAACTGGTGAAGTTCAAGATCGTGAAAATATGTAATTAGCAAGACTACACACCCCAAATTGCTTACTGGTCGTCATGTGGCCACACACACTTGCTTGTTCCACTCTGTCTTTGTCCTTTGTTGTGTCGTACTCCAACATCTAATATATTCATGAAACGTCACACTAAGTGAACGTGAGCACAGATTGTGACCGATTCTCTCGCTCCATAGTCGCCACAGTAAATATTGGACCCATTTTTCACGAGTCACGTACCTTCTGAACATTCTAACACAAAAATGTTAATTTTGCAAACACAAAAAAATCAGGAAAAACCTTTCTCTGATGCAGCGTCACACTCTCGCGAGATCTGGCAACTAATGTTCGCAAATGCCTTAACTCACGAGTGTTTATGTGATAAATATGGCTGTTAGCTGTGTAAATATCTCATGCTGAACAACCATCCACACAACGGTCACAACATTTCTAAACGAGGTGGGAGGAGACGTGCAGTGTATACTGTTCCAAACCATTGGTGGAGCTTGTAATGCGCCATCTTTGTTATGGAGCATCTCCGGTATTACACAATGTTTTTCACACGGGACTCGCAGCTCTTCTCATCAGTGATCGATGTGGCGACTCGGCCTGTGCCATCCTCGCCAGCACCCTTTGCTCAAACCTCTGTGTGCTGGAAACCCAAGACCACAGGCCATAAAGGGCTCTGTAAAGCATCTCACCCTTCCCTCTCAGTATAGTAATTAACCTGCCTCTCACCTCGCTGTCCAGCAGCGTCCTCGGAACCGCCTGGCAATCACCAGACACTTCACACAACAGCCTGCACACGGGAACTTGACCCTCATGGGTCCCTTTCTTTTTCTCGTGACACTTTTATCCGCGGCACTTCTCTTTTCCAAATGATGGCGGCCTGCCATGCCTCGCACACACGCAATGTCATCGCATTCTGCAATAACTCCGTGTCTCGATTAAAAGGGTTTGACAGACCACTGTGAATTAGTAGCTACTTGTAAGTGATTTCATATGTTATAATACGTGACAGGAAAAAACGCTCTTGATGTGCAGCTCAAGCGGTTGAAGTCCGTAAATCACAGGCTCCACTCTGTCCATCGGCAATTTTCAAAGTAAGAAAACATTAAAGACTTATTAACTTTTAGTGGACTTTCAATGCGGGTCAAGAAATGGAAACAGACTAAACGGCCAATGAAAGCATGAGCCCATCTTTGGCGTAAGTCATGACAAAAGCAGCCCTTAAATCAGATGTGAACAACTCTGCCTTGTTCATAGAAACTCCACATCCAGCATGCAGGGTGAAGCTTTGGGGCAGACCAGCACCTTTATTTCCATCAATAATTTCCTCTCCACGGCTGATGACCTCCGAGCCCCCAGAACAGGCTGGTTTTGATTAACAGTGCTGTGTACTATATTATAAGTAAGACCTGCAGGGTTTGTGACGCCGTGATGGATACTCCGCAAAAAATCACACCATCCCAGTTTTTCCACACTGCCCACATTGTGTTGGACAGAAGAAGGCATTCTAACGTCACCTCGCATTATATCAATGCTTTCATGCTTCTCAATACATTTTCCAGCATACAATTTTTGTTACTGGCAATCCAGTGAAAGAACATTGTCTGCTACCACTAAGAAATGACCCAGGCACTGTCTCTGCACATTTCTTTCAAACATTTCAAGAAAAATCCCTTGATTTAAACATTTCGGTGCTGCTCTGTGTCGTGCCAGTCACACATTTGACGATATATTGTTGTTGGCTGGACCAGCGGGGTGGTGTTGTGGTTGGTGTCACGGTGCTTCAGCCTGAGGGCCTGGGCTCAATTCCCCTTGACAGCCAAAATCCACCCTGCTGAGGTGCCCTTAAGCAAGATATGCAATTCCCAGGGATGCAGCTCTGACGAGATGCAGTTCAGACTGCGTGGAAAAACGCAGCCCCCTCATACATTTGAATGGCACCGCTCCGCTGAGGGAATGGGGGTCTCTCTCCGGCAACCAAACGCAGGGTCGTCTGGCATACAAAAATGAATCCGACTCAACAATCCTGGTCGTCTACGTGACTCAACTGTTCACTTAAACAATGTGACCGAAGATTACCCGATTGCTGCCGTGACAGCAAAATATTGGGGCGGCTGTGGCCTTACAGGTAGAGCTGGTCGTCTTTCAATCAGAAGATTTGGCGGGCCAGTCAATGTCCCCCCCCCACCAACGCCCCCCATCAAGGCGTTTTCTCTTGTTCCCCTTAAAATGATTTGCTTCATCCATCAACATCTCATCACCTTCAGCTGTTGGTGACTTCCATGTTCTCTTACTTAAATACGATATGATAAATGTAGCGTTTCATTTATTGTTCTTTTCTACTTGTTGAAACATTTTCTAATCCCTTTGGATAACATGAGAAATTAATTGCCGTCGAGCTAAAAAATAAGTATTTTTTCTTGATTCCTGAGAAGTTGACATGGTGGAGGGTCACTGATGATATGTACCCACTGTGAAGCATGTCATTTCTAAAAACACCTGGTGGAAAATTTATATTCCTGAGCTTTTTGTTCCTTGGAAAGAGACAGGAGAGAGAGACCACATATTTTTTAACACATTTCAACAGATTTCTTCTGTTTGAGCAGTCGTCTCTGGAGAGAAATGAACACCTGAAGCAGTCACTCATGGATGTCAATAAACATGGACTTGTCCTGTGTAACTTGTCATCTTCACACACTATTGTTTCGCCACTGAGGCCACTGACGCCTGACTCATTTTTTGAGGCTCCACAATGAATTCATTTTCCAGTCAAGTATGGAGTGAAAGTTCCACTCTGTCGCACGTTAAACGAGACATCGTTTGAGGTACAGATGAACATGGTATTAGCATACTTCCACAAATCCAGATGGGATATGCCCTCTGTAATTAGCAATAATGCTCAATTCATTTTGGCTGAGACCATTATTTTCTCCACAGAGCCACTTACTTAATCCCAGAGCCATGCTTCTTCACCACAAAAAATGCCGCAGTGGAACTTCTACGTCTATAGTCACACTTTTCAGTGTCTCAAAGCGCTGCAGCATCTCCTAAGTAGTCTTTTGAAAAGCCTCAAAGTGTCATATTTGGATAAATGCTGTTTTCAGTGGGCTGTAATGAATAGCACTTAAAAATCTGAATGGCTCTCGTATCAGGTTTTGGATCCAACGTATTTGGGGGAACAATGAGGGAGAAATCACAAAGCAAAAGAGACTGAGGAGCAGAGTTGAGTAATATCCTTGTAATCTGCCTCCCTGCTTATATTTTCACTGTGTTACTAACCCTTTTATGTTTATTTTATCTTCCAGCAGACGCTGTAAAGTAGTGACACCCAACTCTGGTCCCACCCAGTAACCGTCTCGTCATTGAGAGATGGCACAGGCTGAATTCAGGTGCTGAGAAGAGGGTAAGTGTTGGATCATTACTGTCATTCTTCCGCGATGATATCATTGTGTCTTCTTCTAACAGAGCAGATCCTTTATCAACCACATGATCTATACAGGCCTGCAAGTCAGAGGAGGTCTCAATTATCAGCTCTGAAAAGTTCATTCATCATCTGCTTCTGTGTTACGATGTGTGCATGTCTGCCGGTGCCACGACATCCGATACGAGACTGAGCTCAGTGCGTCGAAGTTTTAGAATGTAATCTCTCACATAAGGAGAACAAGACGCACAAATAGAACATATTTAGTGTGTTACACATTACAAAAACACTGTTGAGATCATCTTTCCAGTTTGTTTCTTTGTTAAAACACAATATGATGTCATGAACTCATTCGCTGCAGACCATTGTAGGTAATAGATGAAACACTGCAGGCAAAGAGGGAAGGCCATAACAACTGTGACACTTAGAATAACTCACCAAAAATCTGTCATCCGAGTATCAAATACTCAGCACCCGTAGGCTTGAAAGTAGCTTTGAAAAATTGTCTCTTTCCCAGAAGACAGCAGATATAATAAACTTACAGCAGCTGAATCACAAAATGTGTCAGATTGCCCACAGAAACTTATTGAATCACTCCTGAGCAAAGCACAAATCTGTTTCTTTCACTATCATGTATGACAAAGAGCAGCAGAGCGTCCTCACGGTTCATCAGCTGGAGTGTTTGTCATTTGTGTTTGATCTGTTTATAATTTCAGCTCTATTCCAAACTAAATGACTAAATGCTATACTTCTGCATTTCACCGTTACCTCTGCATTTATTGATCGTCACGCAGCGACTGTTTGGAACAAACTGAACAATATGGTCATTTCACAGTTTAATGCTTTCTCACTCAACAAATCCTCTCCAAACCTCTACTCACAAAATCCACTGGAAGAGTCCACATTTTAGCATCTCACTGGTTACTTGTACGTTTTAGAATTGATTTTAAATTGTTAATAATGACTTTAAAAGCACATTTGGGGTTTGCCCCTGATTGTATCACTGATGGATTAAACCCTTACAAGCCTGAATGCAGCCTGAGGTCTGTTAGTAATTCCTCGGTTAAGGCTAAAAGCCAGACAAGTTGTCTTTTTTTCTTTCAAATCTCTCTTAAAAAACACACTTTTTAATTGCTTTGTCTTTAATCGGTTAGTCTTCAGTTACTATTTTCAAAAAAATGTTGTTACATTGATTGAATATCACATGACTCCTGCTCCTTGTCTCTCTCCTTGTCTTTGCTCTCTGTTGCCTCCCTCCCCTCTGCATCTAAAATCTGATACAAGAGCTTTTCACTTTTAAGTGCTATTCATTACAGCCCACTGAAAATAGCATTCATCCGTGCCCTCTGAAGAGAGAAAGACTTTTCAGTTTTCTGTTCCCGTGTCTTTTTTTTCATAATCTGTGCTTTTACTGGCAGGTCTTCTCACCAGACCAGCGGACTATAAATATGACCCTTCTGAATGCCCACATCCTTTCCCCTAAAATAAATCATGTGCCTTTCAGCTGGAGAAGACACACGGCACCTACCACGACAGTCCCGTCTGCACAAGCTGCAGTCTGCAAACGAGACAAGTTCTCAGATCACAATCTACCAACACACACACACTTAGGGACACCCACAGACAACAGAGGAGACCGATCCTCTGAAGTACCCTGGGAACGAAGCACTGCTGGCTCACCTCAGGGCTCTGGATGACTGGATGCCAGCTCTGGCCCAGCGCGGGCCCTGCCTTGCCTTGCCTGTCACTCCTCTTGCTGCTGGCTGGCCAGAGAATAGAAGCCAGTGTGGGGACTAGGGGGACTGGAGCTCATCAGAGGGGTTGACTCAGTCCTGCCTGCTCCCGCAACGCTGTGGGTCTGGCACTCTGCACAGGTGGAAAACGGAAGAGGGTGAGTGGGTGATCACGAGGGTGTTGGCCCCGTTCTGCCCACACACACAAAAAAGACACAACCCACAACTATGGGCCCTCTTACCAGCCTGTCGTGTGTGGTTTTCTGACACTGTCATCACAGACGTTCAGCAATGAGAAACGCAGACGGGGAGGAAGAGGAAAGAGAGAGACGAAAAACAGGACGCGTGCCCACCCAATTCAAGAAATACAAGCTGAAATCTCAGAGAAGCGGCAAAGACCTTCAGAGGGAAGAAGTGTTTTGATTTCATGGTGGACCAAAAAGTTATTCTGAGACTACAAAGTAGGGAGCAAATTGAATGTGTCAGTGTGGTGAACTAAATACGAACAAATACCTTGTACAGTTTGTCTGTTTACTTCTGCATCTTCGCAGTATGTGTACCCAAATGGAGAGTGAGCAAACACCTAAACCGACTAACACACAAACCGACTCGCATGGAGGAAACAGGTAGACAAATTCATTTTGACGCAAATCGGCCTTGACTTTTGCCAATCTGTCAAAAAGCCTCACCCTTCCCAGGCATTATCCGCACCGTGATATTCTTTCCTTCCGTCTTCAGAGGAACGTCAGTGTGATGAGCGTCTAAGCTGGAAACGGGCTGCAGTTGTTTTCTTTGCAAAAACACCTGTCTAAACAGCAGCAAAGCCAAGGGCAAGTCTCGCCTGTCAGCGTCGGTGACAGCTCTTGACAAAAATTCAGGGGAGACAATTCCTAAGACGTGCACTCAAGCCAAACAATGCACGTGTGCTGGAATGACCCCAGCTGGACTGCATCGCTCCTCTTTAAGTCTCAGGGTTGTTTGCAGGAGCTCTGCAACAGACAAAGATTTGACGACACCTGGACGAAGGTAAAATGCAAGATGTTTTGCTTGTCTCTGGTTTCAAATGCACTTAATCCTTCTCAATACACCGGCGGTTCCAGTGACATCGACTCTGCCACAAAAAAAAGAAACTCTTACAGTTGTGTGACAGCAACAAAAGGCTGGACTATTTAAGTGATTAATTAATACAGCTTACAACCCTTTATAAAGCCGTTTGTATCATCTGTCCAGAGTGGATTTAGGGGCTGTTTCAGGGAAGATTTACTGAACAAAGACCAGGTGGCTCATTAGCTACCAGAGACTTGGGTTGGTCTCTATAGAAGGGGATCTCTAGGGTGGTCAAGTTTCAGTCACATGCATCCTTAATCTGTAATGCCCTCATCAGCTATATTCCAGTTCCCATCACCTGCTGCTCATATGAGCACCTCCAGGGCCTGTTCCTGTAGGTTTGTGTTCGCAGCATGGAGTGAAAAATTACAATGAAACCAAGACTCAACTGTGGTAACAAGCTGACAGAGACTGAGTAATGAGAAGGCCTGTACACATTCATAAAGGTCATATTCTGGTAAAACTATACGACTCAAACTCATACCATGTGCTAATTCAGAGCTTCTGCACCAAATAAATACCACAGAGTGCCATTTAAAAGTGGTTTACAGTAATAGACCAAAGTATGAACGTCTGATGGAAATCCTGTAGGAACAATGTGGCCTCGAATTATTTATTATTACATCTCGTTCCTCAGTACTTCCCAGCAGTACAGCATTCCCTGATGATATAATTAATTCAATTCAATTAACAAATCTCCTTTTCTTTTGCCTTATGTTTTGATGCTTTTAATGGTTTTATGTGAAGCACTTTGAATTACCTTGTTGTTGAAATGTGCTAGACAAATAAACTTGCCTTGCCTTCAAAACCAGACCCATTGAAAAAAATATAATTTTACCTCTCAGACCATGGGAGTTGATGGTCTACCGCTGCCTCAATCGGTTAGTTTGTGTTATTGTGTGACTTTGGTATTTTAAAGGGTTAGTTCGGATTCACCACAGTTGCACAATAAGACAAAGTAACCGATCGAGGCAGCAGTCGACCAGCACCTGACGCATTAAAGTAAAATAGCTGTTTTTATGAAAAGCGTCTGGTGGCTTTTAAGAGAGCTATTTTAAGTTCCCCATCAGAAATGGCTGTCTGGCAGCAAGGTAAAGCCATGACAATATAATGAATATAGCATACACTTAAACTGAGTTTGATTTGTTTTTTGCCTCTAACTGCTGCCAACGACCACAGAGGTATATTGCTTTGCTTCAGCACTGGTACGCAGGTCTGTGTAATACCTCCTACAACCCGACTGTGGGCGACTGTGGATAGCAGGGCCGTCTTTCAATCAGAGGGTCGGCGGTTCAATCCCCGGCTCCGGCTCTGCTAGTCGCATGTTGATGTGTCCTTGAGCAAGACACTTAACCCCAAAAATTGCTGCCCTAGTTGTGCCTACGGTGTAGAAATGTGATCGACAGAATTGTAAGTTGCTTTGGATAAAAGCGTCTGAAAAGCTAAATGACTGTAATGTACAACCCCACTTTAAAATATCCAAACTATCCCTCTAAGACCTGCAGATACTCTGTAATTCATAGAAATGAATACTCATAAAAAATATCAGATGCAAACCATTTCTTGTTTTCCATGTAGCATTTTTATTTAGAAACACAAAACTCTGTGGCTGTTTAAGCATTCTCTTTCACCTGTACATTCTTAATATGATCAGAATTTACAGCATGTGTTCTAATCAATGAAATGGAGCAGCTTTGAAATGGAGCTTTTATTGGACAAATACATATTTCAGTCAGTGGATAACACATTAAATCATGCCAACATGTACTAGCATGTAGAAACTACTTTGTCAAAACTGGTTAAACGTACAACATCGCAATTGTCTTACAATAAACAAACTGTGAAACATGCTAATGAAGTGAAGATCCTCGTCCTGTAAAGCATTTCATGCATCATAGCTAGTCTTCAAACTTCTGTTCTATAACAGCTTAATAAGGCTTTATGTAGAGACCTCTTGTAAAATGTTGTACGTTTGACACTCCTGAGTCATATTCACCTACCTTTAACAACACAATGTGAAAATGTAAAGCTGAACAATCAAATTACCACAAAGACAAAAAAAACATCGCGACAACGGAGATACTGTTTACTTATTTGTATAATCTGACGAACATAAAATGTCAACATTGATTTAAGATTGTAAAATAACAGTACACAGTTGACGTCACAGCACTGCTAGTGCAAGCCCCTAATTGGCAAATTGAAGAAAGATTCATTTCAATCACGACGGCATTTCTTTAACGCCTATTTCCCTTCTGTTCAACTGAGAAGCACCTCAGACATAAAAGATAATTTGGTTTCACCTCCCTGTTCAACTCGAACAACAAATCCACTTTGCAGTTGGATTTGACAGCTGTAAATAGTTTTATCTTTAGAAATATACTGTAATATATCTAATCCTTTAAACAAATGTCTCTAATAGCAATGGCAGAGGAAAATATACTTGTATATATAAAAAATATTTTCGATTAGTTGTTCTCCTTTAAACAACCAGCTTCATACTGTGAATCAAGTCTTTTATTGTATGTATTTAAGGTAAATCACAGAAATAAAATGATAGCTGCGCGTAAACTTGGAAAAACAAAAACGAAGGTCCGGTTACCTTTTTGGTAAACCATCCTCGAAACCATTCCTGCTAAATATCCGAACTACAGGCCAAGGCCTCGAAATCACACAGTCTGTTCTTCATCTCATCCGTACGACTGACACACAGGAACACAGAGAACGCACTCTGAACACAATCCTGAAAGACGAATGCTGACTGAAGGCAATTTTACATCTTTAAGTGCTGGAGAGCGGTCACTGCACCACACACATGGAGCTGCGCGGGGGGTTGACTGTCCTGGCCACGGTGTCCTGACTGTAGTTCACGATGTCCGCCTTCAGCACACGCTGAAACGATGCAACGACAGACATTGAATTAAAATCCATGCAGTGATGATAGACACTGATCAGAATATTTGTGCATCTCTGTTATCATCATGGCTGTTTTTCTCTCTACATCACTCAGAGTAACAAACATGATGACACAACAACAGAGGAGGCGTGATTAGGTTCTATCAGTCTGAGCGGTTTCTCTACTTTTTAAAAAGGACTCAAATCTGAACCACGGGAACTAAATACATCTACCTCGACTGATGTTCACTACAACTACAGAGCAGCTGTTTTTGCTTCTAAGATCTAACAGATCTACTGTGATCTACTGTCTAACTGAGGAGACATACGTCCAACTATTGAACAGAGCATATTTTGCTTTGCTGGCTGTTCTCTTGTCTAATTGGGCCTTCATCCTGTGGGTAGTTCACCAGCTCAGCCTTCACAATCCTCTGAGCAGGTTCAACACGTCAGGAAAGCAAAAAGACAAAAACAAGGACCGAGACATGGGAGAGGATGATTAGAGAGAGAAGAATGGAGTCCAAAGCCAAGTAGGGTGAGGACCATGAATAAGGGAGGAGGAGGAGAGGGTTATGGAGAGGGAGAAATGATCAAGAAATGTGAGAAACAGACAAAAAGATGCATGACGTCAATGTACACAGAAATATTTAAGCCAGAAATACAGACTTTCATTTTGTAATTCAAAATTAATCTATGATCCCAAAAATCTCAAGTCACTCAAGAGACAAAAAATAAATGAACTTAAAGTGATATTCCCATTGTCGTTTAATTCAGCCACTTCATCTGACCTCCAACTGACGCTTTACATTGCAGCTGTTGAATTTTAGGGATACATAAGGTTGGGCCTTCAAGTTTAAACAAACTTACATTTGATCTTAATGGTGCAACCGACTGCTGCATTGCCAGCGAATAACAGAGCACATGGCTGAATAGCAGGCCCTGGTTGGCTGTCTGATTAACGAGCTGCCGAAGCTTGGTGTCGCAGTCAATGAGTGATCCGTGGCCCCCGCTATCTGATCCAACAGACAGAGGACCATGACGGAGAGGGCTGCCAGGCAGATATAATACTGTCAGGGGTTGTGACCCTCGTGTTCAGCTCTCTGAAGCTGACAGCTGATAATGAGGCTTCGCGGGCCCCACGGCTAGACCCAGAACCATGACCTGTTTAAAGTCTCATCTCTATATCCACGACGTTAACCCGGTGTGTCGTTCCTGCACATCTCCAACATTATATCATATTGTCTGTTTAAGAACACAGTGGAGTTTAAGATGGAAAATAGACCAAACTGGAACAGAAACAATAAACTCAGTCTACAACTATTTTAATCATGCCAAACATTCTTGAGTTCCAGCTTCTAAAATGGAAGATGTTGCTACATTTCTCTGTTTTACATCATTTTAAACTGAATATCTTTGGGTTTTGGGCTGTTGCTTTGGCATCACCTTGGGCTCTGGGAATTTTTGAACAAATAGTTGTCAGACTAAACGATAATGTGATACTTGGTTGCAGCCGAAGACCAAACCAGCAGACATTCAGTACATATTGAATGAGTTAAAAAATTAGCAGTTTGCGGAAAAAGACTTTTCCTGATTTAAAGCCAGACACGTCTCTAATGCTCCTCATGTTTGAGATCTCTAGAACATCCCTTTTTTTTTGTCAAACTACTGTTGACACAAATATATTGATGAGGATAAAAAAAAAGAAATCATTGAAAAATGAAATACTGCTGGCTAATCACTTCTTACAAATGTGTGGGGATTGTACACTCAGTCTATGAGCTGTGGCCACATCAGGTTTATATCTATATATACATTTGGATCTACAAGACACTTGACACACTTCTGTCAACTCGTCTTTTCCCATGAAGAGCATGTTGGGTCCAGCCACTCACCCAGTTTGATTAGCCTGGATTAAAGCACTTTGCTTTATTGACAGAGCTATCAAGGGAGGAGAGGAAGAATAAACTAGATGGACAGCTCCATTAGGCGATGGTCATTTTCAGTTAGTCAGCGGCCGTGTTGGTGATGGGAGAGGGTCTTGAGAATTTGGCCGGTCTGTCCCTTACATGCTCTCCCTTCTCTGGGGGTCCTGACCTCTCTGTAGCCCCCAGGCTCATCAACTACTACCCAGCCAGTGTGGCTCCAAGCAGTCATATCAGACCCAGGATTAATGCTTCTGGGGGAGGCCACCTTGTAAATCCTACAGCTGCCACCATTGGGCACATTGGTCTGGCTGGCAAGCCGAGACCCTGTTTTAGCCCAAAACGGTGGGAGATAAACCAAATAAATCAGACAGACAATCCTAACCTCCTCACCCCTACAACGGCCTACCTTTAACCTCCGACGTCACGCGCTAATGTGGTCAATGTGGGTCTATTTACAGATGGCCAGTGTCAGTGGCAGGTAGATCATCACAGGACGCAGACGTAACAAACTCGTGTTTACACAACAAATGGTCCTTTACAGTGTGGGGTGACCTCCACTGACCTAACACACTCACTGTGACCTCCCTTGAGTTCAGGCACAACATAACACGTAATGTTACGAGAACTCTAAAGCATCTACTTTCACTCATTTACCAATCAATTATACATTTAAGAAAAGCGTGATCTCGCGACTAGCGCGTTAAGTGCAAAGCAGAGAAAGAAATGTACATGTTCTGTCCAAGTTAGGAGCAAATAAACCATTTAAAATGTAGCTTAAAAGCTGCACAGATGGTGTTATTTGAGAGAAAGACCTTGACGCTATTGTGGCTCACCTGGGACTGCTCTATTTCTGCTTTGTTTAGCTTTACACCAAGAATCTCAGCAGCCACTCTCTGGAAACAAAGGTACACCTGCAGAAAGACAAAACAAAACAGGACAAAGTTATTAAACGTCTCTCTGTGCATCACATTCTCATTGTGACTTCTTGAATCAGCTGGTACTAACCGAGTCTCCCGTCTTGGCCGACACAAACTGGCTGAGGAGGCTGTTCTCTTGGCAGAAACGCTGGTGTTTGTCAGCCTTCACCGTCCTCATGTGCTCCATGTCGACTGTGGACGAAACACAGCGTGACGTGTGAGAAAATAGATAGATTTATAAGGTGGTTACACAGCACTCTGGCAGGGTTAACTGTCACGTAGCTGAACATAAACAGAAAAGATAACTGTTTACACTCGAGTTAAGATGGAGGGGGGGGGATCTGCCTGGTGTAAAAGAATAGGCACGAGCAAACAAAGCATAATTCAATTGTTATGTTGCTTTCAAACGCAGCTGCTAGTTGTATTTGTTAATTTATGGAGGGAGTCATTTCAGGGGGGGTTGAGTGTAAATGATGAATTCAGTAGCACCGAGCGTCACCAGTCCCAGCTGCTACTGAAGCTCCATGTGACGCATTCCTCGGTGTAAGCCTCGTACAGTTGAACCCCGAAGCCATGAACCTCTATTTGACCCGAAACAGACAAACCAGCCCAGCTGTGGAGAAATGTTTAAGATACAATGCGCGGATGACCAAAGTCCTCAGGCTACACTCGAGAAAACAGTTTGACATACGAGTGTGCCGGCCTTTAAGGTGAGCACACGGGCCCGAGAACTGGGACTGTCACCTTCCTGCTGATTTACCGTGAGCACACAATGACAGCGCCTTCCTTTTTAGCTATTGTGATGTGCATTAGACTCCTGTGCAGTGATACCAGTGCACTTTGCTTCTCTCCTTCCTCCCTATGGGGTCGTGCTGGGGTCGATGAGGAAGGTCACCCGGGGGTCCTCCTGCTGAAAGCAATAGCTTCGCTCTTTATTTCTGGCTTTGTGCGGAATGGTGGCCACGCCCGGTATCTGGGGCGTACATGTCTATGGTAGCTGGAGGAGGTCAGGCTACTGTACGGTGTTGCATTTCTCTCGTCCCCCCGAGTTTTGCTCTTTGTGTGAGGTTTCATTGAAGTTGTCAAGGATTTTCCCCGTTCTCATGCCCCTGTGTGTGTGTGTGTGTGTGTGTGTGTGTGTGTGTGTGTGTGTGTGTGTGTGTAGGAGGATGGGGGGGGGGTTAAAGCCAGACGCAGAGAAAGAGAGAGACAGATAACATAGCGAGGAAGAAATGTAAACAGTGCACTAATCCTGTATTATTAATATCTCAGTAAGTCATATGACCCAAAAAAGTTAAAGGCCAATCCACAGCAACATATGAAATACATTTGGAACGAATCATTTTAGACTAGAACGAATATCGCCACCATCATATCATCATAAGTGACATATAAACACAAACCTTTTTGGGCAAGGGAAGACACTTTTACAACTACTCAGTGTCCAGGGCAGACTGTCATGTCTCGGCCTGTACATAAACATAGCTGTCTCATAGGCGTCAGCAGGTTATTTATTTCAGTCATTAACAGCGGAGGTACCCTGCATGCTACCAGAAGTAAACACTGCTAATCCTTTGGATCCTGCACACTTGGGAAAGGTTATCAATCATGTGTCACAGTCAGATTAGCCAACATTAATATAGTGGCACAGCAGCTGAGGAAGGCACGTTACTGTAAGTTAAAAAGTGTACAAGTGAGTGACGTTTCTGAATCCTGCCTGTGGGTACGTGCATTAAGCGGAGGAGGGATACACAACTAGGCCATGAGGATTTTTTTCCTCATGGCCTAGTTGTTCTGCTTACGCTGCAAAATGCATGCGAGTTGTTTGAGTTGAAACACTTAAGGCAGTTGAAGGGTCAGTGGAAGTTAAAGCACTGAAAGAGTATAGGGTGTATGTTGAAGTGTGAACGCTAAAAAGCATTTGAAATTTGAATTTAAGTTGAAGCACTGAAAGCGGTTGAATTTTCAGTTTTAAAGAGTAAGATGTTGAGTTGAAGTGTAAACAATGACAGCACTTTAGTTTCAGCTAATTTATCTGATTTCACTTAAAGTTGCGCCACAGATAGTTTAAGTGTGTGCTGTTTAAATAACGGTCAGCTGCTATGTAAGCAGTGACAGCGGCTGAATTATCAGTTGAGGTTTTCGAGCTGTCGGTTGAAGAGTAGAAAAATGAAATGAAGAGCCAGTTGATGTTTTTCCCCGTTGTCTTGGAATTTGTAGATGTTCAGATTGTCTTTTTCGTCTAAACACAAGCTCAGGAAAAAAAAATCTACAATCCCAGGACGACTTTAAAGATCAGATGACATGAAAGAAAGACCCAGAACATCTACTAAATGGATGGAATGGATTTCTTTGTCTAAATATATTCACCGTACACCAATAAGCGCAACGAGACCGTCCTCAGTTTTACACTGTGTGCTCCTTTAAGTCACAAATAATACTCTCGGTGGGCCCACATTCTCACACAAAACATTATTTTTCAGCATGTGGCATCTGTCTGTGTAAAATGAATACAAGGCTAATCCCACAGTTTTTGTGTTTTGCTCCATTTGTCTCCCTAATGTACCCATTTCTACTTATCAGGTCAAAACAATCTTCCTGCGCTGATCTGGTTTCCCTCCGTTTCTGTCAAACTGTACATCAGCGTAACAATCCCTAGGAAGTGACTGCAAAAATGAAATAAACTGTTTAGGCCTTCGAGCGCACAGAGATAGTGGAAGGGATCATCACTCGCCAAGAGCGATGGCCCTCCCTCGCTCTGGTCACCAGCAGTGTTTATTTAAAAGGTCTGCCTGTCGTTGCGTGGAATTACAAGACAACAGTTAGAGATTAATATCTGGCGGATGAATTAGGCTTTTACCGTAAATAACAGGTTTGTTATTGTGGTGACCTCTTACATACATGAGAACAAAACCAAATGAGGAGAATATATGGATGTTTCTTTCCACAAGTTAGTGTCTGTGGGGATGTCAGCTTAGCTCCTTCGTGGAAAGAATCTGCTCACTGGCAAACCTGATTATCCTGAAACCAGACAGACTTGGAGGGAGTCACTAAAAGCTTGAAATTAGTAACAAGGTTGGATTTTGGGAGAATGGATCTGCCCAGAGCATGCTTTAAACAAATACTGTTGCTGTGTCACCTTCCCTTAATAGAAGAGGAAAGTGCACCAACTGCCAATGACATTAAGTCATTAACAATAAATTAACAATATTATTTGACTTGGCGACTTATTTTGTTTCCGGTTCGCCACCTTCACTTCTTCTTCTCTGTTTACTGGCAGATTACAGCCACATGTAGCCTATAGTGCCAACTTCTAACAAAACTACACTGTAGCCTAGTTTATTCACTCCGAAGCACGCGGCACTTTCACCGCTCGCTTGCCATCAACATGAGAGTCGTTGAGAGGCAATCGTCATACTCCCGATCTCGGACCTTTACAATGTACTTGACAGAAACCTGGATCAGGCCTCTACCTGGTTTCTGTTGGTAGAGAAATGAGTGGCTGAGATGTTGAGTAATCAAAACACACCTGCAGACACACGATCAGAAGCCTTAACCGGGTTTTATGACGTTCCATGTGACTGTCAAACTTAATGACTCTTTTATCCTGTAATGGTCACTTAGTGAGGTACAGGAACAGGCCTGTTTCATGACTTTTGCTGAACAACTGCCACTGTGGCAACAATGCTGCTGACATTACCTAACATTGGCCACCTTAACCTCCTGGTTCAAGTGATGCAGTTTTCATCTGAAGAATTGTGTTGTATCTATTATTACTTTAAATGGGAAAATTTACAACAGAACCAAAAAGGTTACCGGCAAAGCACAATGCATTTCCAGACACTCTATTGTTATTCTAATTGTCGCAGTAACCGGCCAAATGTGGACGATGTGAGAACTGAAGGACGGATGTTTCCTTTACAGTTCACCAACACACGTTGCCAAAGCAAAACAATAAGCGAACAGCTCCATGTTGGCTAACCAGCTTGACATCCTACACTGCACTGTGTGATCCTCAGTGGGCTTTTTAAAACCACGCTGTGATAACAGCGACACCTACTTACTGTTCTACCGAGTCAGCTGCTGGGGACCAATTGGAACAGTTTACCCAGCGAGCAACAGCCACAGAGTAAGCTTGACATAACACAGTTAATTGCCGACAGCCTCA
Source organism: Melanostigma gelatinosum (assembly GCF_949748355.1). Lineage (NCBI taxonomy): Eukaryota > Metazoa > Chordata > Actinopteri > Perciformes > Zoarcidae > Melanostigma > Melanostigma gelatinosum. The sequence continues at coordinate 22,475,661 of NC_136638.1, forward strand.
TTTTAAACTAAACAGCAGTTGTATGAGGGCTGAGGGTGGAATGTGTGAACTGTGTGTGTGTGTCTATGTGTCTGTGTGTGGTAGTAATGGTGGAGTGTGTGTGTGTGTGTGTGTGTGTGTGTGTGTGTGTGTGTGTGTGTGTGTGTGTGTGTGTGTGTGTGTGTGTGTGTGTGTGTGTGTGTGTGTGTGTGTGTGTGTGTGTGTGTGTGTGTGTGTGTGTGTGTGTGTGTGTGTGGTCAGAGACTTGGGGCTCTGAGGGGTCATATCACATTAAGTGAAAGTTACAGGGTTGAGCCTAATCAACCCCAGGGGAGAACCTATCGCTTCCAACATTACCTCACGCTATGTCTTTAAGACCCTGTTAAGAGGGGTTGCCTCAGTTTCCCCTCGATGACGATCATGAAACAATTCAGACTCTATAGTCAGGGCAGGGATTATCAAACCAAGTCCTACTCCTAATGCAAATTAGGGGCTTTGTGTCTTTGTCTTCACTGCTTCACCTTCAAAGTAAAATAACATAAGAATCGTGTCTAACGGTGATTATACGTGCTGAAGAGTCCTGGTTACCAACATGCTTCAGCACAATGTCCTCACAGTTGCATCTCTGCAAACATATTATAAAGTTCATTGTACAGTAAATAACTCCGTCATTACTTGTGTCTGTAGATCATTTCAGTCGTCACATTATCTGTTGCCTGATTTCTTACCGTCTCAGCGGGAAGTTATTGCATTGATGTGTGTTGACGGCTGGGTTATGAATACAACTATTCTGCATTGACGATGTATTTCAAAACTACATTTTAGTCAAATGTAGTATATTTAGTTTTGTAGAATGTTCTTTGTAAACAACCATGGCTTTCGGTGTCCTTTAGTCCTTTTAAACACGGTAAATACTTTTCCTTCCTTAAAACATTTACCAAAACCTTTTGAATATTTGGAAACCCGCATTGTTCTCGATCCTCCTCTATTAGTGCACTGCGACCCCTTAAGGCAACCATTTCTTTATATGCATTAACACCACCCACGCATTGCCCCTGAGCTCGTGGAACTTCTATGCGTCCTCATGCATGTGCTGATAAAACACAATATACAAACAATACAATGACGTGTAACTCAAAACGATGCTCACCAGTGTAACCAGTGGTCACAAACTCCACACGGTAACTTTAAGGTTTACGTCGTCCACATTACAGCAAAGCATTCAGTGAAAAACACTGTGCAACACAACACAATTCTCTGTTTGGTGAGTAGGTTGTCTTATAAAACAATGCCATCCATCCCACCACCAACATCAACTTCTAAAAAATGCGACAACAAAATCCAGCGGACACTTCATCACATTATTATTAAACTGCAGGAGTCTGAAAAAGAAGCTGAATAACGTTCCCTCGAAGTCCGACAACCAACCGGTAAGGTTAATTACATGCGACATGTTATTCACCATTAAATGTTCTGGTACAAGATACGAGGAGACCGTTACTACATTAACAAGTCAATACAAGTAGAATGAATCCTTCTGGTGATGTCTGATTAAATTAGACATTGATTTAACTTTCACAACACAAGTAAAACTAAATGACCAGTGGAATTTATGTGAAGCATTTAAATACTGGGGTCCAACCGGTTTACATGACAAGCTCATGAATAGTGTTTTGAAATATGAAGGGCGTGATAAGTCTGTACTCGTATTAAACATGCGCACCATAATGTAAATGTAAACAATAACTACTTTTCCCCTTAAAAAAAAAAAAAAAAGTGCTGGCTTGTTCCCAGTTTCTTTTTATAGTCATAAAATATCATAGTGTCACAGAATAAGTATTATCGTTACTCTTACGACACTATGCAGTCATTCAGAAGTAAAGTAACTCTCATTGGACCTGAACAGTGTAGATTTTATTTACAGTATAGGCAATGTTTCTTTTCTGAGGACTGAAACATCGCAATGTAAATACTTGAAACTGAAAATGATTTTAACATAACATTTGGCTTTAACAGATTCTTACAATCGAGGAAATCCTAAATGAATAAATTATAATTCCTGCATTGAATATTTCATCAATCTGTAGCCAATCCTACACTGCTATTAATGACTTTCACAATTTATAACGAGATCTATAAGAATTCAACCCGTGGTGGAATAATTAGAGATGAATATCAGTATATTAAAGCTTGAAGGTAAGCTAATAATGTTATCGTGACTTTTCTGGGTGCGGACAGACAGATGAAGTGCTGTTAGTAGCCTGGTGTTGTGGAGGTGAGCGGGGCCCGTGCTGGAGTCTTCGTGGGGCTCCTGACAGAGACAGACCGCTCTTTGTGCTGAGGCGCCCCTGCCCCGGTGGCCTGAAACGGGCCGGGACCGTCAGGGGGCTCGCTTTCCACTCGGTCAGAAGTGTTCTGTCGACAGCTCATTGATCACAGCTCATCTTGTCATTTGATCGTCCTTCATGAACCGATGTGCAGACACACACGCACACACTCTTATGCACACACATGCATCCACACTTTAAGACATAATCAGATACTCCACAGCGGCTAGTAAAACAATGTGGTCTTCCTCTTCGGTCAGGGAGTGTAAAACAGAGAGTGTCCACCAGTAGTTCCACAGGCAGAGAGAGAGCTGGAGTGCCGGACTGTCACTGCAACAGTAAAACATGGGGCCGAGGGCCTCGCAGCCCGGGTTAACGGGCTCCCAGGACTCGTGAAAAGCGAACAAAAGGCCCACACAAGACGCTGCCCTGGGTTTCACTGGCCATGTCCTCCGAGCTCTCCTGTCGCTGTTAAACTAAGTGGACTTTTATGGGCGAGCTGTAATACGTGCCTCTGTGAGGCGGCAGCATAACTATGAGCTATAATAATTATACGGAGCACAGGGGAGCCTTCGTAATTGTACACATTCGAATCACTAAAAGTCAATTCATAATTAGAAAGTCTTCCTGTGAGCAGTGATGCGTTGGACTGGCCTACATATTCTACTTCAAGCCACAGCAGTGAACTGTAACATGGAGAGTGAGTCCTGCTCACGACTGCCTGAGCAAACATCGAACAAGTTAAAAACCTGAAGCGGGAGAAGGGTCCAAAGACAGTGATGTAATATTTAACACCACAAAAAAAAGAAAAAACTCTGTTGATATTTCACACACATGTATAAAATATGCCTGTGGATCCAGATCAATCGCTTATTTACCCAACCCCATGTCAGCAAGGCCCCTTCCAGGAATTCCTCCATATCAATGTTGTGAAGCAGAGAAATAAAGTAAAGCCTGAGCGTGATGAGGGTTCCAGGCAGCACTCAGGTCAGGTGGCTAAGCTGTGCTGTGCAACTCAAATGGCCCGTGACTTACCACACAAGAAGGTATGCAAAGACTGATCATCTACTGCATGTGCAACAATATTTGCTTTATGGATGGCTAAAATGAACGAGGACTTTCCATGTTTCGACAAGCATGAGAATCACGAGAGATGAGTGCAGGGACCAGAGCTTGCTCAAACAGTTGTTACAATTAAATCTTAGCATTCAGTTCATTTAGCAAAGAGCACCGGATTGACACCCGTTGCATTGCTCTGTGTGGGAAGCACCGCCTATCAGCCACCTAAGTAGGTATGAACAAACCCGAGAAAGCGTTTCTTCATCAATGCCGGACACACGCCTCATTATCTGCAGCTGTGATTTTACACCGACTTATCAGCCGCAGAGTAATACAGCTGTAATTCTTCATTCAGCCCTCCGTATCCTTGTAACCTGAATCTCTATTTCCCATCTTTTCCAGACGTACAGAGAGACAGCAGGCTGCAGTCAGTGCGGTTGCTGAGACAATTTGATACACATGTCTGTCCTGACCCTTTACCTTCCATAAAATGTGAAGAGAAACGGGAAACACTGGATTTGGAGTAAACTGTAAACATTCCAGATCTTTACCGAACCAAGCACCGTGCCTTACTGGGTCTATATATTGTATATATAATGTTTTACAGTGTCGAACCTGCGGTCGCGCTACCCACAGTGCAAAACAGATACTGCTGACGTGTTCATCCTTTCTATCTGGGGAGGGGTGAGGGTGCAGAGTAAGAGTACTGGGCTTTTGTCCCACCACATGTCTATTGTGGCTAAACCTTTCCCCTGGGGGCAATTAGGACCTTTTAGTTTGTTGTAAGAGGACCTAAGTACGAGTGGGTTGAGCCAGGAAAAACATTTTTGAGCTAAACCAAAAACAGAAGCGCATTGAGCTCCTCGGCACTCCTGGACTTTTGAGCATCTCTCTATTAAGAAATGTGCAGGCCTGCACTGAACAGACAGGAACTGTGGCAGCTTTACAGGGGCAGGGAGGTGACGGGGGTGAGAGAGCTGGGGAGGGGGGAAGGCTTCAACTCCACCCGAGGCCCTGCCAAGATGGCAAACAACTCAAGACCAACAATGTTGGTGGCAAGGACATGCTCCACGAGAATCGAGAGTTAGGGGAGATCCACGTTTCACTTTAACGTTCACATGGCTGGGTGGAAAACTGGGGAGAGTAAAGTGTGACGGGTAACGGGTATGCGGTGAGATCTGCCATAGCGTGCAGAAAGCAAACACGCATGTTGTTCAACAGAGACCTGGAGCCAATGAAAAGACATTACTGTAAGCAAAGGTAGCTTCAGCAGAAGTGTTAGTCTACACATGTGAGAGATAAGCGTTCAGAGTAGGTCTAAGTATGTGATTGAAAGAGTTCATGTTTGCACAGGGATGAAAATGAATGTGTAAGTGTGTTTGAGAGATGGCGCAAGATAGGTAGAAAGAAAGGGGGGGTAAACTAAACAAAGCGGAAGAGAAAGGCAGGTATGACATAATGAGTGTACAAATACGAGAACAAATTCTCTTCATGCGGGAACCTTATCTCCCTGCAGAAGGGAACGTTTCCCATGGCAGGCCTGAGTGGATCGGCAGTGAACAGCGTTAGAACCTCTGAGCAAAAAGCCATGAGTGATGAGGAGGGGTTAAGAGAACTGAACCCATTTAAGTCACCCAAATAAGGGCTGCACAATCCCATGATGGATGCTCGGGAGTTCCTGAGGGAGAGAGCCCTGGCGATGGGAAGGGTGATGGGTGGGCAGCAGCGGGGGTCCTGCGATCCCCACTTAATAAAAACAAATTGGTTTGATAAACGATGCGGTCTTAATGTCCACAAAGAAATATGTGCACTAATATTGAGAGGTAACATAAGCCATTTTAAAATGGTTACGGTCCCATTCAATGAGAATATCTGGACATTAAAACACACAAAAAGATGCAAAATATGGATCAGGACTGCTATCAGTGCCATGTAGTTTATATCAGACAATCTCTGATCCAAAAGGCAAACAGCCGTCAGTCCAAACGCAGCTGTTGTAAAGCAAAGAGCTAAATAATTTATCGTTTGGAGTCCTTTCAAAATACACTTATTAGTCTCCTAAAAACGAAACACTCGAGTGGTGGAGTAGATGACTGCGCAACAAGCCAACATTTCTCTTGAGAGGTTCTGTGTACCATACGGTGTTACACTGGGCTGCGCTGTAGTAAACAGTTATAGTATGTTTAGACAGACCAAGAGCTTAGCATTCTTCCATTACCCATGTGTTCTCAGGAACTCCACAAGTGTGTCGCTTTGCACAAACGCGTGTTTCTCTCTGCGTGTGTTCGTGCACTTGCATAAATAATTGTGTGCCCTCAATAAAACATTTCATTGGCTTCCTCTCTGAATTGTTACAAGTGGTGCCATTATTTAACACAAGGCTCTGGGCAGCGTGCGGAGGGCATGGGGGTGCAGCGTCGCGACGCTTAACAAGCACACTTAACCCCAGCCGGCCACGCTAAGCTGAAGAAAGGAAAGGCTGTTCCCCAGCAGTGACATGGCACAGGAGGGCAGTCAGGCCAGGGTAAGGAGAGGAGGGGACAGCATCATTCATGAACCAGTCTGGTCCATAGGCTCATTTACCGTACACCGGGTAAAGAAGACAGTGTTCAAATTAAACTAGAAGGCAGGCACAGGATAAATCAGGAGATTTAAACTCGATGTATACGGTAGCACATATACCGTTAATAAGCCAAACAGAGTCACATTTGACTGTAGCTTCCATGTTGACTTATGTTAAAAAGAAAATGTTATAATACTGTAACAGGTCTTTTATTACATGGAGAAAAATTGTCAGCTGCTCTAAAGTAAGTACTACTGCGCACATGACATCTAGAGCCAGTTCTGACCTGAAGTTTATCTAACTGGAAACACTAAAAATCTCCCCTCAGACGAGTCCTCACAGAGACATAAATCTGTGTTTTCATAAGCTCCTTGTTATGTCTGTACTTCTATTTTGGTTGTCACAAACATGTTGCCTCACTCAGTCCGACATCATGGGAACCATTGAAGGGAAATCTAAACTCTGCTCCCGAAAATATGCTGTGTATTCATATGTTCAGCTTATTGTTTGTGTGTGTTCATTTTGGAGGAAATGCCACAGTACGGTACTTAAAAAGGATTGAGAGACGAAAAAAGTGAAACAAAAATGGAAGTGTGGACATTTCAAGCTAGATAGCGAGACTAACTCTTCAAGCGAGGGTTGAGCGATTCACAAAGTCTCGTAAGGTAATTGATTGCTCCTCGCGGGGCAATCTGTGTGGGATTTTGTTTTTCTTTTTTTCAGCCTATAGGGCCAGAAAAAACACACATGGGCCATTCGCAGCAATAGAGCCATTAGGGGGAGACGGACTGTGCGAGTGTGGGGGTGAGGAGCCTGACAGCGGGATGGACACTACTTAAGAATTACAGTACACACACACTCACCCATACACCCAAAACCTAGCCTAAATACAGAGGCGCCCACCGTTAAAGCCGGGGCATTAGGAGATGCAACGGATGCGAAGACAAGAGAATCTGCTCCAGACAGGCGAATTAAACCGTGACCTATGGTCCCCGTTGAGTAACATTAGCGAGAGCTTCCTGTGTGCAGGCACCACTCTGTTGACCGTTCATCATCACCCGGGAAGGTGGACAGTCACCATTACAGACACACACACTGACGCCTCACTTTACAATAACACGGCGGCAGCCATGACTCCACATCTGTCAAGGGGATGTTTAAAAAGAGTCATCATTATTACTCTCTATTCTGGAGGCGGGTGGATGGGCGCAGGCTGATAGGAGGAGACCCGTCTGGTTAACGTCGAGTTCCTTTCCTTAACCAACGACTCGGGACAGGAGCGCAGGCTGGGGGAGGGGAGGGGAGGGGGGGGGGCAGACGGGCACTGACTGGGAGAGAAAGGGTGGGGCTCAGATAAGCGGTGCCCGAGGTCCGTTGGCCCGGGGATCTTAAATCATCGTCAGTCACTCCCCAGAGTTCACAAACATCAGCATTCCCATCGCTCCGAAACCTCACTCTCTTATCAACTGGCTTATCACACCGATCAGTTATCTGGTGCTCTAACAAACACGTCTGCTACCATCAAACACGCACTCCTCCACACACAAACGCGCAACAACAAAAAATGGGTCAGGGTGAAATGAATAGAGAAGAACTCAGTCTATTAAATATAAGAGTGCCTGATTTCATTTGCAGCCATTGAAGATAGAACAATTTCCAAACTGGATTGACTACACAACTAAGTTTATTCAAAGTACTGTATGTGTGTTAATGTATGCGTATTTCTCACCTTTATTCCCAATCAGCGAGACAACCGGCTGGGTATCACATTCCTCGTTGGCCTTCTTCACCATGCTGAACCAATCCTCCAAGTTCTCAAAGCTCTGGTAGTTGGTGATATCGTAAACCAGGAGAACCCCCTGCGTTGGAAAAACACAAAGAACAACACAGTCCTCAGACGTTGATTTGTGCAGCTCACCTTTCCATTTCCTGGAGTGCACGGCTTCATTTCTCATTTTCATTCATTTTGACTTGAGTAATATTGAGGGAGCAACGGAACAGTAGGTGGCACTGCATCTCTTCCTAGAGTAGCGCACGGACTCAAATAGAAGGGGACACACTCTGAGGTAGGTTCAGTGAGATTATGATCCAGGTAAGGAGATTTCTGTGTGTGGTTTGTGCATAAACAGAACTTAGTTTTGTAAGAATTCAGCGCAGAATCAATAGAGGTGAGGTTTGGTCATCTATCTGAGCTAACGAGCGAAGGCTGTCTGCCTAAAGACAGTCTCCTCCTCCCTATGTAATCCTCAACACTGTATTCACTGCAGAAACACGCGTGCAACAACACCAGACTCATGTTTGAGCAAACACTGAGGCCAGAGGGAGTTGTTTACATAGACACGTAAATGAATCAAAGAGTAAACAGAGATACAAGAGCGGTTGGCATGAATCAAGATGAATAATCACACAGGTTAACTCGCTATCGCTGCTTAAAGGTTTCTGGGGCTGGAAATTCAACGTAAGCCACGGTAATTGTCTCTACTTTTACTCTCTACTGCATGATGCAACACGACTGAAGGGGAGTCGGTTGCTTTTTGTTCGGCGGACACGCACTGTCACAACACACGGGGTCTGTGACGACAGCTCAGGCCTCTTGACAATTACTGCGAGTCTCTCCGAACAGCCATGATTGATTACAGGACGCACAGTGCTGGACAATAGGTGTGGAGGTTCCACACAGCGCCCACGAGTCGTAATGTGGCAGTGAGGTACGAACATTTTGCTTGTGAAGGAAGGAGACAAGGTTCTTGTGCTGCAATATGGATCTCAGATTAGACAAAACGTGGCGTTTAAGAAGGCCTCTTCAAACCAGAGACATCCTGGAGGTGACAGGCGGCACTCGTCTGTAGCAACACGGCTACTTGTGGACGGTGATGTTACGGACACATGTATAACTAACTGGTATGCACCGACACAAACGTTTGCACAGAGCTCGGCTGTCATTTGAATCAACACCGGACAAGCATTAAGTGGGACTAATGGATCAATTAGTAGCCTGTTTTTCCTACACTCCTTCATGTAAGAGCTGAGTGCTATCAGATACTTGGCATTGAATAAAAAAATTAACTATTTGGCAGCAATAAAAGCATACATGTTTAGGAATGTAGTTTTTGAATAGTTGTAGTGTTGATCTACAGTGTTTTCAACATTTGTTCAGTCCGACACAAAACATCGAACTGTAACTGTGTAAAAGTAGAGATGCACTGATTTTTAAATTGTAATAAATAGTTTATTGTAATAATAAGTCTAGAAACTAATTATTCTTGTGCTCCCTGTAGCTTTGTCACAATCATCTACTGTGTGTGCGTGTGTGTGTGTCCTTACATGAGCTCCGTATACATATTTATCCAGCATTTTCCCGCCTAATGTTTGGCCTCCAATGTCCCACACCTGCAATGTCACATTCAAGTTGCCTACAGAGGAGAAAAGAGACAGAAACATTTAACTGACAAGTAGGCATAGATGTTTCAGAGTAAAGAGTGGAAATCAGTTTGTCTGCTTAACAATGCTTCACATTTTAAAAAGAGCAAAAACAATAATGTTGCAACTTGTGGGTTTCTATTCTGGACGTGTTTTTCCTTTTTAATCATTAACTTATTTGTTTTAACAAAGCTCATAATCGGGAGGAAATAACGAGTGTGACTGGACCCTGTAATTTGGGTGAGCGATTTCTATAATTAAAGTCCACGTTGTTGATATACATAATGGAAACAATAAATCAGCAATTAATCCTTCATGCTAAGCGCTGTTGCCTGGCAGGTCACCCACACCTCACATCCAGGAATATTCAGCCCAGATATTGAGGGGGATGAATAGGTACGCATACCCTCTAATTTAAACATTCTCAATACCCTAGAAAAAAAAAAGGCTTCTTAGAGCTGTTTGCATGGTGCCATATCCTGCCAAGTTGGGGAAGTGAGGATAATTATGTGCTGTTAAGGAAAATAGCAATAATTAAACACAAAATGAGAGGAAAAGAAGACTCTTGTCCTAATGCCTGTGGAAAGAGAAAGAAGGAGTGAATGAGAGAGAGAGAAAGAAGGGCACAAAAACCAAATCCAAATAAATATTTTCTTCCTCTGGAAAATGAAAGGGGTGGTTGAAAAAAAAAAAGTCCCAAAAAAAAAAAAAGAGGAGGGAGGACCAGACAGCGAGGAGTTTATGTTGGTGTGATGAGGGCTCGGCGCTGGGCTGGAGCGGCGATGGGGAGCAGAGCGTACTCTGTGGACACGGCTGGACGACTCAACCCCTTCATATGTCCCCTTTTTAAAGCGAGGAAAGGAAACGCTGAGGTTCACAGTCACTACATCCAGACTATACAGTGTCAATGTAAAGCTACATTGAGGAGTGCAATGAATAACGCTCCCTCGGTGTTATAACGAGCCATCCCCACCCATCCACCGTGCCTGGACACAAGCTTTATTTATGTTTCAAAGATTCACGCTGACTCAACAGTTCTGACATTTTTCTGCTTATGCGTCGCAAGAAGTAGAAACTGCGATAGTGAGCCCAATAGATGAAACTTAAACTGATAAGGCCAGGAAAAGGGGAATGTTGATAATTGTCTTATGACTGGAGGTGGACGCAGACAAAGCAGCGTCGGATAGTTAGAGAATGCATGAAGTAAACTTCACCTCTAGCCAATCCCCTTCACCGCCTGTACCTCACTGGTTTGGCAGAGACATCTGGAAGAGGTATTGTTATAAAAAGCACACACAGAGGAGGCTGTTGTGTGCCAGTCGGCCTCGCCTCACCTCTCCCAGCGTTGGAAAAATGTACATTAAGTTTGACAAGCTGGGCCTTCATGGCTATAGGCTACTCTCCCCCCTGCTGCAAAAGACCCTTACAGCCCCATAGAGACCCGGAGAGCCGCACAACCTCTCCAATACAAGGCGGGGTGGGGGTCCTAACGAAGTTTGGGACCACCCAGCTCGCAGAGCCACCCTCCTCTTCATCAGCTCATCAACACCCAATTCCCCAGAAAAATGGGCCATTTAACAACTCCGGTGCTGGACCCGGTGTTGTTGCTGCCCCAGTGATACAGACGTATGTACACACTATGTTTAAGGTTACAGTTCAACACTGGAGAGTTCAGTGAATATTTCGGGACAGAAACTTACTGGAAAGTGAAGTCAAACGATCAACAGCATTTGTCCGAGTTCGTATTAAAAGGCTTTGAGCCCAGCCTGTGCTTATGGTTGGCTCTCTTCATCCTGACTCCACCACAGCATTTTTGGGGGTTTAGTTCTCCAAAGTCTCATAAGCTGAATCTGACACAAAATCAAAATAGAATCCTTCAGCCAACTCACAAATCAGCATAACTTTTACTTTTAGCACTTAATTTGTCCTCGCTTAATGTTGTTTTATTAGTAATGAAAGAATGGAGCCACTTTACAGATTTCTGGAGCTTAGGCCTTGGCAGAGTTTTAGATATGCCATTTAAAATGCAGAAAATCCCCATTTCACATGGTAGGAAGTAAAAATGGAGTGCTTTCGTCTAAATATAGCATCAGTCAATAAACATTTATTTTGCAGATCTAAGGGGGATACAGAGTGTGGCTTTATTTCGGAGGGTTTAACATAAACAAACAAGAACATGAATGTTTTATGTGGTGCAGGACAACGATCGGTTGAACGTGGGGATCAGCGATATGGATATAAAATGTTCATGTATTTACTCTGTACGGTGCCCACAGAATTATGAGCAAGGCTCGCCCGTTTGGACATAAGCTGTCCATTGGCCTTGTGGAGTCCAAAAAAGTAAAAGAAAGTGTGTGCTGTTTGCTCTGCAGAGAAGAGCTTTCAGAGTGAATAAGCCTGAGAAGTGGCAGACACTTACAATGAGGAGCTACCAGAAAAGACACATTCAGCTCCCGAGTTAACCTGAAGAACAAACTCTGCCTGGAAATGGTCGGACAAGAAAATATGAGCAGTGCCAGAAAATATGTGAAGTAAAAATATGACAGGAAGTGATGGAGGAACAACAGGCCTCTTTGTTAGACTCAATTAATATTCTGGATCTGTTTAACATGGATAATGTAAAGTAGACACAAACATCCAAACCTTAAGGTCCATATTAGAGTACAACAGTAAAGTCAGTGCAACTACAATCTTTTCAAAATACTACCGTATTTTATTGAATTAACAAGTCTGCTTTAACGTGCTTGTGCAACACGCGTGTCCTCGCTGAGTCTCTAAACAAGCGAGCACTCCCTAAAGATTATGGAGGTGTCTCACCTGGAAGGCTTATTCTCTTCAGAAAGAAATCCAGGCCGATGGTTTGTTTGTACTGCTTCCCAAAGGCCTCCTGTGCAAACCTGGTGGCGAGTGATGTCTGAAACGGACAGACAAAGCGAGAGACACGGTGAACGAGTAGCAGAGAACCTCTGCAGCAATCAACGGGACTAAAAATATGTCATTTAAAGCAGATGAGTGTTTTTAAAAGAAAATGCTTTAAGGACAAAGGAGAAACCTCGATTCAGTGCATAATAAGCAATATTCACACATATATGCATGACATAAAAACCAAGTCAAAATCACAGCATGGCTCCGGGCAAAATGCAAGATAGTGCAAAACTCCGTCCAGAGAAAATACACTGTATGTTAAAGAACTTCCTGAAAAAGTCATATGCAGGTGGTGAGCAGAAGTAGAAAAACTTTGATTTAATTTACACTGACAAATGCCAAAGTAAGCTTTTTACAATATTCCATTTGATATTTCTAAAACTACAAGGGTATAACTTATCATATCACAACATATCCACAATAGCGTGGAGCCATAACTCTTAGGCGACCTGACGTTTGACCTGTAGGACATTTCATTTCATTATTACAAATCCATTTTAAGCACCTTCAAAATCGCTGTGATTGACTGAAAGGTTCGCGGATGTAACTGTCTGCCTCCTCCCTGCCGTCTCACTACTCAGCCACGGTTGTGACACTGAAAATCAACGGGAATTACAAAAACAGGTGTCGGCGTATGTCATGTCTGCAGACTGCAGACCTAATAATTGCCACAAATTATAAAACCTCCATCACTGTCACAGCTGTGTTTGAGGAGTAACAAAAAAAATAGCATGTTAGGGGCTCTCCTGAAATCCATGGGAATTCATAGCGCAGGCTTGACATGCCAAGTTCAATTCATTTTGATGGATGAGGATAGGAAAAAAAAATGAAGTGCTGAATGTCTATTAGCTATCTTTAGAGCAGTGTGCTTACATAAACACAACAGAGAAGTGAAGCAATGGGATTCCCTGAGTGTTCATGTGGCAGCAAATGCATTTTAATGTGGGACTTGCCACTCACTGAGGGTGAGAGGATTTCAATCTAAATTCTTGCTTTCAATCCACTGAGCTTTCACTTGAGCCTATCTCCTTATCTACCTCCATAAGGTTTAGCCAAATAATGTTTCAAATAAGCCTGGAAGTTTCAGGCTTTACCCGAATCTTCCTCAAGTAAATTGGAGTCTATTTTTCTTTCTTTAGGTACTGATTTGTCATTGTGGATGCCACCTTTATGCTTGGATTTTGAAATTAAATATTTTAATTAAACCTATTAAATGTGTAATCCTGTCCTTGGCCAGTGATTTTCTTGATTATTATCTTCTTGGACATTCAGAATTAAGTTTTATTCAACCGATTGTTTTAAAAGTTCACTAACCTACAGTTCTTTTTAATCTCCGCTTGCGGAGCATGTCACTGGATCAAGAGTGACTGAAAAATTACGAGAGGTGACTGACGCAACAAGGAGAAAATTGTCCATTTAAGTAGCCCAAACAATCACTGACAACACAGATCACACAGAATAACAAGCTTGGACAGCAAAAATGTATTCCACATGCTGCCGTTGGCCTGGTCGGCCATTTGTCTTGGCATTCCAGTATCTTGGCTCTCGTCCCTCAACGTAGTCCTTTTTTTCCAACGTACAATTGGAACTAACCAGCGAATGTAAAAGCTGGCGTAATCCTGACACACACAGAGAACAGCACAGGGTCACCAATGATAGCAATGCCGGGAAATGGGGAAGTTTCCTGAAACAAGAAACTGGGAGAAAAAAAAAGATGGCAAGCTGACTATGTCCATGTGATGCAACTCAGCTGAGAGATGCAGTGCATTTTTGCAGCATTGCATCAAAACTGGTCTCTTCATTCTGCTGAAACAGTTAGGACAGATATAAATGTTGGTATTCTGATGAAGAGTTTGACTGTTAATAACATTGCTGGGAAGCAGCACCCATTCATGCAGAGGACCTGTTGCACCTAAAGCTCCTTTTTAGAGAGCAAATATTCAGAAAAACTCAGTGGCTTCTAACTCCGGTTAAAAAATAGACCTGTGTGTGAATTAGGCCCAGCACCTTACGAGCCTGGCTAAATGTGAGACTCCATATTTGAAAAACACCGTGCTTCCACACATCTCCCTATATTTCTGAATGGACAACCGACCACAAGCAAAAATACCACCGAAACGGCTGTCCAAGAAAAACTGATCCAATTGCAATTTGCTCAGCAAATTGACATTAATAAGGGGGGAAACGGCATTCAAGATGTCAGTCAGTGGTGCCTACTCAAAATGGGGGACAGGGCCGCCGTTTTCTGCCCAAAACAGACAAGCAGGTAAGTCATTCAGACAGTGACGAGCTGACACCTGGCAGCGGTGGGAGGAGGGTTATTAATGTAGCGTATCTACTGGGAACTGAGTTGTGTGTGTTCTCTGCCCCCCCCCCCATTTCCCCCCAAAAAAAAGAAAATGTCTACTCTCCAGAATGAGGACATTCATTTTTCTCATCGGCTCTCACTATTACTGCTACATTCATTTTCTTTCTCCCAGAGGGAAAGTGAGATTAGTTACGAAAGGGGATGTGTAGCTGAAAAGCACTTGACGTCCCCGCCTTACATTCACATGAATTCATACGAGGATTCGAGATGCAGTGAAGAAGAACCGTAGCTCAATTGTCATGACTACCGTAGTTGGTGTGACTAGGCAAATATTTCACTGTTGTGGATGTAAATTAGGCCTTTTTAATCTACACCTTCACTATATCAACATACTGAATGATTTGGTCGAGTAGTTTTGAAAGGGAACAGGAGTGAGAGAGACAATACACTGATGAAAGGTACATTTGTTTACAGTTCAGACATTCATAAAACTAGGTCCTCACACGTGATTATTTGTTATTTTATTCTGCCAAATCAGAAATCAGAAACATTTCTCATGTGGGTTGTGCAGACATGGGGCCTCACTCTGGAGCCCAATGTATATGAGGGTCCTTAGCCGGGAGGAAAGAGGTACACTGATGGAAAACAACCACCAGCTGCAAGAGCCAGGCTAAGAAACTTTCATACTATGTATAATACTGCACAGCACAGTGTTTTATTCTGGGTTCACTGATCAGTAGCTGCAACAATAAAGTGTACTGTGAATCATCCAGCTGTTCAAAACAATTAATAGACACATTTTATTTTTAAAAACTACTTTAAAAGGGAAAATTGACTTTGATGTAATGCGTTTTACTCCATATTTAAATGAGCTGGTTTGAAGAGAGTGGCAGAAAAAAACAGTACAATATAATATCTTCAAAGTGTAAGCCAATGTTCTCACTTACTATAAAGCAGCACTGGCACATAACCTACAACTATGTTCAATATCACATGCAATGGTTAGTAAAGACTGGGTAGAGAATTTGTTTGGAACAAGGGATTAGTGCCAGATTTAAATCCATAATGCTATCTTTGAAACGGGATCACAACCACACGTGCCCATCAACTTTGTTTTTTACAACTAGAAAAATATGTCAGCCTGAGAGCACTTCTTGCACTGCATGATTTGTATGTCTAGTAGCATCTAACATGTATCTTTACTTCAGCATGTAGTCATAAATGTGCAATTAATACTGGGTTACTTAAGTAACCATTAACCATTCCTTCACATCCATTATCTAACGTATTTTGTACTTCATTAATCTAGCCATCTCAAACTGACTGGGATGAACACCCTTGTCCTTAACCTGAGATCAGTATGAATGGGCAGCTTTTGTCCTCACAATCTCACTTCTTGAGTCTGGATGTCTCCTCCTGTAGGTTACAGCTGAAATAACCAACCGACTTGTTAGATTAAAAGAGGTCAACTACATAGGAAGTCCTTCACACAATTATTTACATCTATCTGTTCAAAGATATGTTTTATGTATGACTAGCACACAACAATCCAGAACTGTTGACTGATCATTTTCACAAAAGGCTATATCATTACTCAGAAAAAATACTGCCAACTTCTCTTTGCCAGTCCCTCGTGCTGTTAACAACTGTTATATTATTCTACATAAGGCTTCCAATGAGTCACTGTTTAAGCAGAAATAAACTGCTGAGATGTTCAGTTGAAAACAAAAATATGGTTTCATGAATTCAGTAATTTATGTATGTTGAACTTTTGAACTTCTCATACTAAAAGGGAAAATGTACTATCATATGTATTTTACATTGAACTAACATCAATGCGTTTTGGCAGTAGAGACAGTATTTACATGCGTAGACAACTTTCTCCCAAATCTGGATATCAGGAGCACAAAGACAATTTAACGTTGTCATGTAGTAATATTTATGTCCTCTGGCACTAAATCAGTGACTCACTCGTGAAGTCAGAGCATTTGAGTTGATGTTTGGCATTTCATTTTCATTTGAATATATATATATATATATATATATATATATATATATATATATATATATATATATATATATATATATATATATATATATATATATATAGGCTTTTTGCCTCTTCCTGCACTGTGATATTAATGTATCTGTTATGTTTGTTTATAAACTAATTTCACTTCATATCGTGAAGTTAAATACAACGTATGTATTGCGTGCTGTTTCCTTTACACGTCTACTACATTTAAGACAAAGCTAAAACGTGTCGCTGTGGCGTATAACGTTACATAACTCAGTGTTAGCTTATTATGTTTTCGTTAGCCTTTGGATGTTGTTAGCTTTTAGCTAACTAAGCTACATTAGCGTCACAGTCACCATGGTGACTTGGAAGCCAGGGCAGCGTCACGATGAGTAACGTAAACAGCAGAACGCTGACGTGCATTAACAAACCGTCCGTTTTGAATTTAGACTGAAAAGACGTGTCATTTTTTAAGTTGTACGTGTGTCTCTGCGATGGTTTCTCACCTTTCCACACGCACCGTCTCCAATCACTACGATTTTAAGCTGCCGGTCCTGGCTGTCCTCCTCCGAGTCCGACATGACGCTGAAATGTGGGCCGACTGTATCAGCGCAGAAAACCGAAAACAACAACAACAAAACAAGTCCCGGGTTGTCTGAATGTAGTTATCGGGCTAATCACAGATGGATTAAACCAGTGTTGAGCCGTGTGCAGCAAGCAGCAGACGCCATTTTGACTATACTAACGTAGCACCGCTGCTCTGCTCGGCATGATCCACTCAGACACTGAATGCACACTGACGCACACTGCACACTGATTTTCGGGGTAAACGAGATGAAACTGATGCAGAATAAACAAACCGGAAGTCCACTTTCAGTCTACAAATATTTATATTTTCAGTATATCGCCATGAAGCCCTTTCTTTTGCCTTAACGAGGATAAACGGTCAGAAACGGAAACCCATTCACCGGCCGCGTGGTTGCGTCCTGTGTGTGTGACGCGTTGCTGTTGCCGTGGTAACAGAGGTCAGAATGTTGAATATATAAAAACATGAGCAACAACAATTGGGCCGAAGATTGTTTTAAAGTAATTCTTCACTTACAAGTACTGTACTTCCCTACAGTTATGAAGTACTTAACTATAACTATACTTCCACTGCGCAAACATTCAGGGGAAATATAGTCTCTTACTTTTGACTCCTCTACTTTTTTGACTAACTTTGAATATTTACACAAAACACATTATGATCATCTCATTAAATACACGATACATTGCCATACAACGAGGTAACACACAGTATAAATAGGCCATATCAAGCAATTAAAAGCTCCACCTCAACCACACACACAACATTAAAATACTACTTACACGTTCATGCATAAGTAAAAACAATCCAACAATATATATGTGGCCTATCAATACATAATCCCCTGCTATTAATCAGCACCACTGTTACATTAGCATGCAATTGTGTCTGCAAACGCTCTTGTATAATTTAGATTTTATTATTCTTATTTTAGGTTATATATTTCTTATCTATTTCTGTTACTTTCTGTATTTATTTCTGTCCTTATCGATACTTTATGTTTGATATTTTTAGAAATTGATACTTTTACGTGAATAAATTATCTGAATACTTCCACTACATATGTCATACTTAAAGTTTTAAATGTATAAATAGCCTCTTTCTCTCTCACATACTCTCTTGCACAGGATTTTAATCAAACATATATACAACGTTCATACTACGTTCAGTCCAGTGTCTAGAATTCTCATTTACTAGTAATACAGTTCTTTCACAAATAGACTATAAATCAGTTTAATAGATTATTATTATTATTATAATATATTTTTATTACACTGTATATTCACTTATTATATCTGGAAATCCTTTTTGACAGTAGATATCTGTAATAGAATATTTATAATGTACTTCCAACACCTAACTGCATAATATTTGACTTGTCTTGAAGTAACGCACACACAAACAGTACACGTACACACAGGTACACTATCATGTCAAACTGAATCACAATTCTTGCCAATTTAGGTTCACCTGAATGAAAACACAGATCTAAAATATACAGGGCCAACAACCACTTTAAGCTTTTAAGGGTTTTTATGCCCTTAAATCATTATAGACTGCAGTCTTAAAGGTTAATGTTATTCCTGAGATATCCTAATCATAGACAGACATATTTTATTTTTCCTCTACTAAATAGCTGAACAATCTCCCAGTTCCAGTTCAGTTCAGAATATCTTAACAGTGTGATCGATGACACACTGGTGTATTTACCAAATAAAGTATGACTATTGTTGACTATTGTCTTTGACCAAAATGACAAGACAGAACATTTAAGTACAATTATTTTGTGACATTTCTCTCTCCTGTTTTTGTAATTGATTCCCATCAGTTCAAGACACAAAGCTTGTTACAAACATAAACAAAACGTATACAGTTAAAGAATCATGAATCAATGTTGAATTAGTCTGTGTGACCTGTTGCCAAACAGAAACTTTACTCTTAATTATTTCATCTCATCGTGGTGCATGTTTTTAGTTATTTGTCAGTTTGGAGTTCAGAAGATTAAACATAATTTGCACCAAAACATATACTTTAAAAATAGAGACTGAACTATTAAGTAAAGTAAGAAATGTAAAATTTAATGTGAAAGTGTATACTTTCCCGCCGATGCATATGTTTTGTAATATTTCTGTAAAATTGTGCGCTGCAGTTCTTTACAAACCAAACGGTTGAATGACGGTCCTCGTCTTTCACTTGCTTTTCACCGCAGGGGGAAGGACGTCGCTGCCACATGAGGGATGGAGAGGAATTTGCACCTGAGCCACTGTGAAGCAGGTGGCAGTGACTGTCAGGTCAGTGTCCTCCAACATGACTATGAGGGTGTGATTGACAGCAAACTCCAACCGGACAGAAAGCTTTGGAGGGAAATTAAGCCGATTGTTTTTGAAAAGAGGTTGGAGGCAAGGCGAAGAGGGAGACAGCAGTTTGAAATATTCTGTCTGTTACTTCATTTCATTTCTCTGGTTGAGTGAAACCTTATCGTCTAAATTAAAGCATTTTAACCCTTCAGCCTTCAGGAACAATGAATATAAAAACCAAATGGATTAAAGACAAGTTCATTAAATCTTCAATTATCTTATCTTAAATATTAGGCTCAACTGTTCCACAAAAACGCACCAAAAGTGAAAGAATACGAACAAAAAAAACATTTTTGTATCACCTTTGGGTAAAATTATCAACATTTGAGAGAATGACATGGAAACTCGAATATTGTTGAACTGCGATTTCCAATTGAGCTATATCATACGGGGTTTTCAGTCTGCATTGCCTTGAAATATTGATGAATAACGTGTATGCAAATACAGACGTAGACTGTTACCATGTTTCGACAAAAAAGTGTTTGTACATTGTGGTGCAAAGTAAACAATAGTGTTCAAACACATGAAAACTGACTTGTGGACACGAATTTAAACACATATCTGTCTTATTTTGTACTGTTTGATTTGATTATTAGACACGATCAGGTTTGTAAACGTTACTACTACAGAGGTTACACAGTATCATCTGAAGTTACAGAGGGAGAAATATTCTATTTTTGATTTAAGCGACTCAAATAAATGAACATGTATTAACCGGTTGAATTATTGCATTTAAGGCTCAGAAATCAATTTTTTTTTAACTCAGAGTTTTTTTTGCCTCAGGAGCTCTGGTTAGTGTGAATCTTGAATTTACCGACATAATATATAGTTTTAACAAAAACAAATTCAGAAATAGCAGGCTTATCAAAACCAACTCATATTTGAGGAAATACGACTTTACGTTGCGTCACGTGCACATTATTTGCAGTGCAATTTGGTGGTTAATTTACAGGGACATTTAAAGGAGACATTAGGCCATTGTATGCCTCTTTTAACGTTCCCATCTTTCTATGTGGTCGCTCCGCCACAAAAAGGAGTCGGACATCTCCAAAGAGGACCCCGGCTGGAAGCAGTGTCTGTCAAGGAAACTATAACTCGGCTATATGTGCGTCAAATAATGTCTAAATGGCAATTGTATCTGGTCGATTACAACTGTTGAAATGTTCTGCAAATGAATGAATGAATTATGTTGTAAAATAATGAGTAAAAGTGAAGAGCAGACTGAATCTTTAACTCACAGGACCATCGGGCCAGAAATAAAAATTTTAAAAGAGCTCGTCGCCGTATAATTTCAAAATAAATAGAAAAATCAAATGACGATGTGTTGTTGGACAACATTTCTGTGGGGAAATCCATAGTCAGCAACTGCAATTCCAGAGTTTCTCTTTTGTTCGAAATCACAATTCCCAAACTCCACGCTTTACTCTGGAAATGACAAAAAGGTTCAACATAATCTAGAAAGTGCTACTTTTTGTTTAATTATATGGGCAGAACTATGTTACCTCTGCGCAACCTTCCTTAAAGTGCGGAATTGATTTAGTGGATGTAAAAGGGTGCAACAACAAAAAATCACATTCCGGGGAAGTTTTTTCTTTTCTGGTGAAGCCTCGACGTGATATACAGTCACATCCTAATTAATGACTACAATACATATGTTTCCCACGCACACATCAGTTTTGCAAAAACACCGATGGGGGTGTTTGCATTTCAACGATCGCAGGTTGAAATGAAAAATAGCCGCAATATGTCCCTCTATCAGATATCTCCACGCAGGTATGAAAGGAAGTTATGTGGGACGGTCCACTCCTCCGTATCCCTCTCTGCCCCTTCAGAGCAGCATCGTTGCCACTGGAGAAAGCCATAGAGGCTACCTGCATCAGATCATATTTTAGGACATACTATAGGCGCCGTCTGTGAGTATGACGGTTTTTACCATGTAGGGTTAAAGAAGATGGGGCACTGATCCACCAAAACCCTACATATGCCCGGGTATTGGTGCGTAAAAGCGCAGTGCTGTCAGGGCTAGAATGCAGATGTTCCCACTTGTGTCCACATAAATGACTTCGGATAACGTGTTGCTCTTTCATTGTCCACTATACCATCTTATAGAATTGATGCTTAGAATTTCTTGGACATATTTCTTCTGTATTTTCCCTCACCTCACACATAAAACCTTTTTATATTTCCGCTAAACATCAGCAGACTGTATACGTGTCTGCAAGGGATGTAGGTATTCTTTAAGGCCAAATATAGATGTCTGATGTATGGCAGCTCCCCACTGACCCCGGCTTAACATCCAGGCGGCAGTAGAGACAGAATAACGTCGTCTCGTAATACTTCAATTCCAGTATTAAGCCTAAAATCAGGAAAGCGAGCTTAAAGTATTTTCCCTTTTGACAAAAATGTATTGTTTACGATCTGCCAACTTTAAGGCGCAGTGGCATGGTCCTCCTTAACCCCGGAATACTCCTTTCCTTGTGTTGACATGCAGCCCTAAAGGTAGCTGTCAGTTTGCCCTGTCCGGGAATCACAGAGCAATTCATCATTGTTTGACAGGTCTGTTTGGGAAGAAAGCTTTGGTGGCCCAGTTGACACCTACAAGGTGTGTACAGTGACAGCACGAACAGTATGGGGACGTTTAGGTGTTAAAAGCTTACGTTTCGATAATAATAAAGTTGTTTTACGAGAGAAAATGCGCAGGATAAAGCGCGTATGAGTTTCTATACATATTTGGCCGGTTTGCTCTCAAAATACAAAAAGCTGGCCTAAATCAACCGCTAATGAAAATGTAACTATTAAAGAGTTATTTATAAGCCATTTCAGTCCTATATGTCCTCCAATGTTTTTTATTTAAACCTGCAGATTCCTTTGGTCAGAAAAGAGGAGCGCAAAACATCAAGTTTGTATCCGTTTGTACATGAAAGCGAGGCTTGTAAAAACCCAGGTTGTAGCAGAGTTGATGTATTTTTCTTTTTTCCCCGTCACTGAGTTGTCAAACTAAACTTCATTTGTAATCCAGTGAATCATTAAATACTAAATATGGTAGTTCTTATAATTGTTGGTCAAATCTGACAGTAAAACGTCCCTGTTCCAACGTTGCACTTGACAATAAAAACATTAAAATTAAATTGCATCCAAATGAAAGTAATGCCTGATATGTTTTAATGGTTTTTTTCGATCTAAAACAGTCATTTTACACAAATAACACATGTACATTTCCAATTAGAAGTAGGCCTGTTTTATAGCCTGCTTCCTGCCACGAGATTACTTTTAGGCCAATAACACACGAGACCGCCTCCTCTCATCCCGACACTATGCCCACACTAAAATGCATTTTACATTTAAGTAATGTAACGTAGATAGCTCAAAAGTGCTGAAATATCTTACCTTTGCAAACACAGCAATAAAAAAAAAACACAACCTGTAACTGAGACAGTTATATGAAAATTCAATGGACTATGCCTATTTCCAATCACTGCAGAGGTAGGAAGGCGCATGTAAAATATAAACCAACATGGTGACATTTTCAGCCTGTTCAGGCCGCCGGTTCCCAAAGTGAGGTCCGGGGGGCTTCAGAGGTCCTTGAGGGTCTCCCGCGCAAAGAGAGGAATACTTCAAAGTGATTGCCTTGTCACTCCTGAGAGGTTAATATACTGACATTTTAAAAGAAGGTCCATTCTCCCCGCTCACCAACAGTATGATTTGATAGCATTAATCATAAGAAACGTCTTCTTGAACGAGGTTCCTCGGGACAGACTCGTATTAAACAACGAATGAGTCGTTTGGAAGTATTTGAGGATGTGAAAACAGTTTGGGAACCCATGGCCTGGCCTGGAGCAACACGAGGAGGCAGATGAGCAGATTAGTCCCCTCGGGTCTCATCCTCTTGTTAGAAAATAAATCTAGTTAGTTTGATTCTAGGAACTAAATAATCAAACAAAAATGAATAAATACAGTCACAGAGTTCTCACTGATTCCCCGCACATGCAGAGAGTGTCCATGCAGGGAGGCAGTAGGCGTAGGGGTAATAGTAGGACGGCTGCAGGGAGAGCAGCGGGGGCCGCAGGATCTCTCCCGGGCTGTACTGTCTCTGGTCGTCCCGCACCAAAACTTTCACCGCCACCTTCTTGGCCGCCGGAGTCGACGCCATCAGGTCCGCGGCCATCTGGCGGCGTTTCGTCTTATACCGGCGGTTCTGGAACCAGATCTTGACCTGAGTCTCTGTGAGTTTCAGGGAGGCCGCCAGGTCCGCCCGCTCCGGCCCGGACAGGTACCGCTGGTGGTTGAAGCGACGCTCCAGCTCGAAGACCTGCGCATGAGAGAAGGCGGCCCTGGAGCGCTTTTTCCGCTGTTTGGGCTGGTCCTGGCGCTTCTCGTCCAGGGTGCTGGAGTCTGGGAGAGGGAGACACGCAGATGAAACATGCAAGTCAATTCCTGTATTTGTTTGTTATTTAAATACAGCTGGAATCGCGCGTGCTGCATGGTTTAATATGAGATTGGTGCGTGTTTTTGGATGTGACAAAGGAAAAAACCTGAATTCATATAAGTGTGTACACTTTTGCAAAAGTATGTTTCCATTTTCTATTAAAGAAAGTTGTTAGAAATGACAGTTGAAAATGCTTGACCAGGGTTTTCATTAAGGCCTAAACATCACAACTAATGTGCAGATGTTTATTTAGGACGAGCTGGAGTTTATTTACTTAAAATAGGCTTCACTTATCCGCGTGGGTCTTGTCGTTTTTAACTTTTGTCCAAAGTTAAATGGTACCATAACAGACTTTATGAGTCAGGATATCCAGTAATAATCGCGCGTAAAACTAGAACAATCCGTGCGTAAAAGGTGCCGGAGAGATTTTGTACGATGAAATATCTTATGCAAACATGCCTGCTATCCGTCAACAACACAGAGCACACCAGATTCTGCAAAACTCTACCAGCAGTATTAAACTGCAGTATTGACAGGCCACTTGGTTCTTGACATGTTTTAGAGATACAGTTTATTGAAATCAAGGAGCCCCACTTTATTATTACTTTGTGTACATTTGCATATTAGTCTTTCAGTCCTACTCACCCGTAGCATTATTGGGCTCACTGTCACTCTTTGCGTTTTCCGCAGCTGCAGACTCGTGGTCCGTCTCCTCCTGCAAACTTTCCTCCGGCACATCCGACACGTTGTCTCCGTCTTTCTCCGACTTGCACACGGCCAGAGTCTTGCTGTCGTTGTCATCGCTGAGTCCCGAGTCCGAGTCGTAGCTTTTCTGGTCCGTCGGCTCACAAGCCTCCCCATCATCTCTCCGGGACCCGCCGTTCATCTCCCCAAATATTTTCCAGCACGCCGTTTTGGAGAAGCACATGTCCAAATCTGGCAAGTGTCGGCTGTCGTCCTTTTTGTTCAGGATGGCTTGGATTGAGAAAGGCATCAACGAGTTGCCACGAACGGCCATTTTCAAAAAAAAAAGCGAAGTTTGCTCGGTTCTTCAAGTTGAGTAATTAACCGTCCCGGATAGAAGATTCAATATCAGTTCATCCACATTTTAGGCTACTCCCTCCGTGGAGCACTGCTCTGGCTTATGTTTTCCCCCAGTGTTGGTTCCTGGTCGCATCCCAGCGGGAGAAGCCGTGGAAAGTTTCTGCTACATCCGCAGGCTCGATGCTGCTCCTCCGCATAGCTCTGCCATCAGCCCGGGCTCGCTCCGGTCTCTGGCCCTTTTCACCCAATTTTTTTCTTACCATCCACCCTCACCTGTGACACACAGGCACTCCTCGACGCCTCCTATTGGCCTGGAGAGGAAGAACGCCGTTTCACGATTGGCCACTGTAAACTACGTCATGTTGCTTTCAACCGGGTGGGAAAAAGTTAAACACATGTTGGTCGAAGTTTTTCACAGGAGGCTGAACTGACATGCAGGTTGCAACCACTCAACATATTTCACCCAAAGGTTCTTCCAGATCGGGAAGGGCAGACTGTATCTCTGCATGGCTGATATTTAAATGTCTTGTGCATTGTAATTTAGGATTCATTTGGCTTAAGTGCCGAATGTTGTGTGCTGATGATGTTTAAAGTTTGTCAGAAAAGGCAAAGTCTCATGCGTAAAAGTCTGAGATCAAGAAGCACATAATCGGCAGCAATACCAGTCGAAAAGTAAAACGGGAGATCTTGTCTCCCATTTTCCGTCTATCACTTGAATGCAGCATCAGGACAATAAATTCGTAGGATATGTCATCTTTCTTTTTACTTAACCCTTCACCATCCAAACAGGTCTGCTGGGAGTCCCGTGCGTAACCCGTAACATGACGGGTTTTAACATTTTGTGCACTGACCGACGTGTGTCAGGTTTTGAACAATTTACCATTTCTACGTTTTGTTAAACGTAAACGTCATCGATGTCACTTCCGTGACACTTCCTTGGCGGCCTGCATCATGGATCGCCATGACCAGGTAGGCCTCAGCTGGTGCACAAACCCAATTCTTGCTTTCTACAAATATGACTAAAAATATCAACTATTTTCTGTTCCTTCCTGTTGACTCGTGAAACTGTTTCATTGAACGAGGCAAATATATTTGATAACCGGTGAAAGGCTGCTTATATTTGATTGAACACCAGGCAGCTTGTGCAACGTTCCATAAACACAGGTTTTCACTGAAATGATCTCTTTCAGCACATTTGACTTCATATAAGTCTATTTGTAAATAAGGATGAATGCTCAGATTAAATGTTTGCAGCGTAAAAGGAAAGCTTGTTTGTTTTCTGTTACGCGCTGTTGATCCTCTGTTTACTATATATCTCTAAACGTCATAGAAATGGCGTGCATGAGCATTATTAAGTATTATTTAGCTTTTCCTGTAGAACTCCGCTCTGTTTCGGGGATTTAAGTGGACAAACATCTGTTGCTGCAGGTCCGTATCGTGACCTCTGCCGTGTTTCACGTCTCCAGAGCGGACTTCACAGCGTTTCTGCTGTTTTTTATTAACCAACCAATAACAATTTAAATGCTGATTAACACTATATTTTAGAAAATAACGTTTAAATGATTTTGCTTTGACAACAGCGTATTTTATTAAATTGATATTAGGCAGCTATTATTTCGGCAAATTGACAATCTGTCTTAGTGTGTGGAGGCTTTGATGGATTCATTCCTTCATATTACATCCAACAGGCTCGTAAACGTTTATGTTTTATTCCGTATAACAGTGTTTTTATGGAATTGTTTCACCTGCTTTATCAGTATTAATTTCATTTAACCAGCTATACTTAATAACCCCGGGATAATCTGACTGTTCATGATTTAATGTATTAAATAAGTATTAAATTAAATTCATCAGGTCTAATAAATTATATAAATCATCCTGATGGCTTCAGTGCTGAATCGATACAAGTGATGTTTAATAAAATAAGGCAATAAATAATACATTTACAACACAATTTAAATATGATAGGAGGCCTAACGATAACAATCACAGTAATATTTATAATAATCTTACTTCAGTTTTCGTTCAAATCGAAAACTAAAGAAAAGCTCCGTCAGTGCAGAAGATAATTGAAACATATTTTTTTTTAGTTATTTTGGCTCAGTTTAATTTGCATGAGTCTTTTGATGCTTGTTGTATTTTTCTGCACGTGACCCGCTATGAATAAACCAACAGACTGAGCGCGTAACAGCTGATTCTGAGACAAACGACTTTGACTTTCAACCTAAATTACTTTTTAAAAGTATATATTTTAATCTCTGAAGCTTTGTCATTATTCGCTTGAGGTCTAATTCATGTGGCGTTTGCTGGTGAAAGTCTATGAAAAGCGGATTAAATCATCGTGTGTTAAATAAAATAAATGTAAAATAAATGAATAATTTCTCTCCTCAATGTCACTTTATTTGTAACATTTATGCACCAACACAAGTGGTGCATCAATTATTCAGCTCATTAGGATCTCTGTCGTAATCAACTTCATGCGAATGATAAATAAAACTTTTTTTTAATCGGCTGTGCCTCATAATATTAATCCAACTTCAGTGCTGCTGTCACCTCGTGCAAACCCGTTGCGTGCATATATTATACCATCTAGTGGCCACTGAAAATACCTCTTCATCTTGACTTTTTGACATCTTCCTTTGGGGTCAAAACACACTGAACTTCACTCTGTGCAATAGATCATGCACTATTAATAATATCATTCGGTTTTGGGACATTATTGAAATAATTTACTGCAACAAAGACGGATTCTTCTTTCTTTGCTTTTACTTATTTCAATCAACTAAACTCACTCGTTTTAACCGTATGGTCCTGCTCAGAAATGAATTGGATGAAATGATGTGGCATTGTCTCTGGCTGGATGTGACCTCGGGGATGAAAGCTTGGATCACCACACAGCGAAAACACAACTAGGAAAAAGGAAAAGCACAAACCACTGACATGTCTGGATATTTTCACACACCCCTTTAGAAACTACTCATTCCTCCCAAGGCCAATACACAAGTGGTACATCAAATCGTTTTTAAATTCTCATGTAGAGGGGTTTTTTTTCTCTGTGTCCTTGCATGCATTACTTTTATACTCTTGTCTTTTGTCCTAAAACCAGCCTCACTGACCCGTACACAGTCCGCTTTACCCTGAGAGAAAAAATGGAAAATAAATACATCTGTCTGCCAATTCTCCAACAAAGTGAGTCAGTGTGCGCCTATCAATGTGATGTCAAGCAGAGCTCCACGGGTTACTCTGTGTTTTGGTAACCACACTGCGAGGAAGAGTAATAAGCAGTAAGTAGCTGTAAGTGGCAGGAAATGTAAACAGCAGCTTGGTTTTCATTCAGACAACTGCAGGAGCATTTAAAACAGATACACCGCTGGTTTGATGGGATTCATACTTAAAGTACAGTGAAAGTGATCATCTGAGCAACTGAAAACATATTTATTTACATATTTATTCATTTGAATAAGCTTCAAAAGCATATGAGGAAACTATTACTATTCTTACTATATAATATCTCTAAAGACAGTAACGTAAAAGTAACTTGCAACAAATAGTTTTCATATTTCCTGACATTTAATTCTGTAATTAATGTAACGTTTAGTGGCATGTTTCATGCCAGCATGTCTTTGCCATTTAAAGGGGACGACAGTAATAAAAGCCAATTCATGTGCAGCGTAATGATCATTAACTTCAGTCAAAGTAGACACACCATTCAAATACTATAATGCATATTATAGTACAAGTTATGCTTCAAAATGCTTAGAAGTACAAACAAAACAACAAAATGTTCTTAAAGGATCATTATGTAGACTGTCCCCTGTCAGTGTAATATGATATATTCAGTATTATTACAGAACTTTTACAGTAAGCAGTACTTAAATGTTGTAGTCAGTTGAGGTGGAGCTAATTTAATACAGTTCTATCTATAATGATGCCTTACATTCTATAAACTGATGTGTTTTTAATGTGAGATTTTCATTTAAACTAACGTTTAAGTCACTATCTGTTGCTGAAGGAGGTAACACATTGTGATTGAGCTTACAGCCCACTCAGGATATATTTGCAGTATATAAACTGAGTGTCTGTGGCGACATTCACTTGGCTCTACAGTTGTTCTCCATTGTAAACGCATGAAAATGGAACTTTGCACACACTCCTGAACACTTGAAACTCATGTAGCAAGAAAAAGACTCCAGACTGCTAAACTCTCGGCACAATTCTTTTGTTTTCAGTCAAACATAAATTCTAATTCAACCAGGACTGAAATGTTAAGGATTGACACTTTGAGTGGACTAGAGACTTTGATTTATTGAAGTGATTGGAGTGAACGGTTGCATTCTGGACATGCATACATTTGTATTATAATTCATGGATTAATCAAGCCATTATTATTCCATCATTCATCATTTGGTGAAGTAATACTTTTAAAAGTAGAAAAAGGTCATTTTTAAAAATTGTATTTATGTCAAATCATATTTGGGAAAAATTAAACAGTATACAATAAATAAAGGAAAGATACATCAACAGTAGAGCTGTGGCTAAGGATTATTTTGACTTTTTAAATTTTTTTAGTAATTCTCATTTATCCGTAGCCTATTTTTTGGTAATAGTTGATAAAATGACCATTACATGATCCCAGAGCCCCAGAAGTCCTCAAATGTCCAAACCCCAAACATTATATTGACAATAATATAAAGCAGGACATATTCATATTTGAGGAGCTGGAACCTGTGGATTTATCATATTTTTGCTTAATAAATGACCTAAATGAATTAATGTATGAACATAACTTGAGGAACAATCAATTAATTATTTCTGCACTGATATTGGGTGAACCAAAAAAGAAGAGAAATAAAGATGAAAAAGACACTTTGCTGTTTGTATGAACGTGTTTGTGTGTTTACAGTCAGCATCAAGCTGAGCCTGGTTTGGTGTCGTTGGACCAGACGTCTCCCTCTGCTGGTGAGGACGAGAAGCTGCCGTCATTGAAAGATGAGATGATCGCTACATAATAGCCCTGCCGGGAAGAAGGTATATTTTCGATCCACAATGACACCGTTCCCTTCTACCCCCAGACTCTTTGTCTGCTCTCCTCCAGTTTAACACCGGGGTGAAAATCCCACCACCTTTCCAGTAACGAAATAAACTTTAATGGCATATTAAGACTATTACGTTTGCTCCTCCACCCACCGCCACCACCAGCTCCTCTTTTTCCTGCCACTTCTTGTAACTGTAATCTGGTGTTTGAAATAATCACGCCTGATGCAGCAACATACCGGTCGCTGGGGCAACGTCTCTGCTTCCCCTCCTCTCTCCTGGGTGTGTTCATGACAGCTCTTGATTTCTGCTTTCTTGCATGCTGGTATGAAGAAGGAGGCTCACAGCACGCCATGCAACCCCCCCCCCCCCCCCCCCTCTTATGTAAGAATAGCTGGCAAATTGTATTCAGATGGAGCAATACACGAGAGGGCACTGCCAAGAGTCATTTGCAGTAAATGCTCCCAAAATGCCCTCTCGATTTCTCACCAAATATCAGATCCACCGTGATAGCACCCTTAATCAACCTCAACATTGGAAAGTGGAAGGAGGGGGGGTGTTACTGCCAGCTTTAAGTATGCTTTTAGTCGCCTAAGTTACAATTGAACCCTCTCTCCGAAAGAAAAGTTATCCTCGCATGCGATGGAGCACTACATGGAATAGCCCTTGGGACAGAACACTTAATACAGTAAATTGAAGCAAGAGACGAGCGGGGAGAAGTTCCTGCGTCTCTTGGAAGCTATTCGAAACATCCCAGCAATGGTTGCATTACTGCAGACACAGGAGCAGGGGGGGGGGGGGGGGGGGGGGCTGACAAACGAGCCTCCAGACGCCTCTGGCACGCAACAGATAATGCGTGCAGCTCAAGCACAGCATGAAAGGCGTCTCAGGTCCTGCTCAGGTCTCTGTGACCGGCTCCTTTTCTCCTCCACTCACGCCTAAATAAAGACGTCCTTCAAAGCAGCGGTCTGCTTTCAGGGGGTTTCGTGTCGCATGTTGAACACCACTTTCTGAACATCGGAGTTGACGTAGTTATGAACACTTCAAGCATCATTTAGAGTTTGAGACATCATGGGCCTTTGCTCTTTGGAGTGTGTGTCACAGACTGCAGCTGCAGCACACGAGCTCTGAGTTTTGGACATTTTCAGATGACAGATTTACCTCACAGGTGTTTCAGGTTAGAGTACTGCATTAGGGCTGATATCTATCAGTTTATGGATTATTTTTTGTACAATTTGATTAATCATTTAGTCTAGATAAAATGTCAAAAAAATAAAAATGTTTTCTAACATGACATCTTTGAATATCTTGTTTTGTTTGACCAACAGTCCAAAACACAAAGATACATTTTGATGATAAACGGACAAAAGCAGAAAACCCTCGATTAAACGAAGCGATTCATCGATTATCAAAATTGTTGATGGTTCGCTTTGCGTGTTGACTAATCGATTATACAACTCATGTCTGAAAGGAAAATGTTTGTTTTTATTCTTGATCTTTACACTGTTGAAAACATAAATCTTTAAAAAACTATTTACAAATATAAAGTTCCATTTAAAAGATGTCCTGAAACAGCTGGGCACCGTAGTTTTTAATCACGTGACTCAAACAGAAGTAAATAGTGCAGTTTGAAAATGTATCATATGTCTAGAAGAGAACACAGACAACTTTGTAATCGTTTTCTTTTTTGTGTTACATTTCTTTCGGAGCAAACGACTAAACTACCACCAGCAGTTTGTTCTTGTCATTTAAAAAAAGTAAATAGACATTGGCTGACATTTCAAACATTGCAGCAGAAAGCAGAATGTACTTTGCATCATAAAGCCAATAATCAAGGTGAAGTAGATTCTTCTTTTAATTCTATATTGCATAAGACCAAACATTTGATGCTTGTTTGACTTCACACAATAGTGTCGCACTGCAACTATTCGTTTGACCGCAGAATGTTGGTAAGTAAACGTGTATTTCAGAGGCAATCCTGCACTCTTGCGTGTGTTTGTTGCAGCCTCAGATGTCATCAGTCACTCCAAATCTCAACTCGACTGCAGAACTATTTCAAAACCCTCTCAGCCATCACCCCTCCCTGCTGCCTGTCGCTGGCTATTTGTACGACTCTCGTACGAAACACTTCTGACGTTAAACACCTGTTAACTTTTATGTCTTGAGAGAGGAGTGGCTGAATGGGGGAGCATTATGTGCAGTGCTGGCCAAATCCCCAGTCGAGGAAAGACCACTCCCAGTGCAGAGAGGCAGCAGTGAGTGAGCCCCCTGATCCTGATCCCTGCAGCCGGCGAGGATCCCCTCTGCAGTTACCTCGATTCCCTTTGACAGCTGTGTGAAACCGCCATCTCTCCACAGCTCTCCGCTGGATGAACTGCACCGCGACCCACCGGCAGAGAGTGGGGAGATGTGAGGAGGTTTGAGGTGGCTTATGTTGTTGGTGTCTTGTATCACAGTTTTTCGTCTCCTTCACATGTAGATGCTGCAGTGAGGCCGGTGCAGTGTGCCCTGCCAGAATCCACATGGCCTGTTACACCCATTATGAAGAGCCCCAAACTGTACTGTAACTCTGAGGTACTGTGTACAACCGCAGTTATAATCCAGTAATATAATACACACCACTCTGCATTATCATTTTACATTGCTACTTATGTATTCTGATACTAATACGTGTGTACTTTTACGACAGTAAAGATGTGAATGCAGGACTTCTACATGCATCTATACATTACATATTTCTACACAGTGGTGTTGAGTTCACCAGTCTGTTGATAAGTCACGTGACTTATAGATCATATAGTAAATACAATATACCCTCTATGGGACAAAATACAATATTGCCAAATACAATGTTTCATCATTAGTCGGCGAGTAAAAAGGTTGAAGCTCTACTTACCAATACAAATGCTAAAGTCTTTCAACCCTTTTTTAAGTTCTTATTTTTCAGAGAGTATTCTCTTCATGTTTATGGACAATGACGTAATTCTGCCTTCTTACTCGTCGATGGATTGACATAATATTGTACTTGCTCAAGAATGTTGTGAAAAGTTGGTTGTAATATGTAGAACTGCAACAAACAATTATTGTCATTATCAATGAATCTGTTGAGTGTTCTATCAATTTCCTAATGTGTCTATGAAATGCAAAAAAGGGAAAAATTCAAAGAGAAAATTCAGAAGCAACTAGAAACAGAAATAATTTGGCATGTCTGCCTAAAAATAACTAAAAGAAATAATTCTTAAAACAACGATACATTTTCTGTATATCTACTAATGACGATCAACATTTTATTTATTTATGTTGATTTTTATTTCTCCTGTTGATTTTCTTTATCCACTTTAAGTAAATATTTTACTTGTAAAAACATGATGGTAATATTTCTGTACAGTTGATCTGTCAGTAATATAACTGACCGATGGACTAAACTAAAAACCACTTCAGACAGCATCCTGATGAAGACCACGTTGAAAAACAAGTAAGAGTTTGACTTGGTTGAGAGCCGGCACTACTTTTCCTACATTATGTGTCAAAATACTTTCAGGTACAATAGAGTCAAAGCACCTAAAAGCAGGTCAGTAAATGTGTCCGTATTTTCGCAGCAGCAGTTAATTAGATACATTTAGATTATTCGCTTGTGTTGCTGCTTTCTCTACCTTTCTAAATTCCTGCTGTGCGAGGAGGTCCCCGCTGAGCTGAAAGCTTTTCTCCATCTCGTACATAAAACACGCTGCCTATAAATCACTCTCATGTGCCTCAAACTGCTGATCCTCAGCAGCACAACCCGGTTGGGCAAATCCCAAAAAAATCATTTCGGACTACAATGCAAACGACGTATAATAAAATGAAGTGTAAAGTGAGTGAAAGGAGCGCTGTTTGTCTGCCAGACCCGGTGGCTAAATGAAAGCTGATCCAAACCTTTTAAATGAGGTGATATTTTAAGGCTCCAGGAAATACCTGGGAGAGGTACACCTTTAAGGAATCAAATTCAGCCAGCCACAGGAATGGTCCGACAACCTCACCCAGAGAGCTCTCTCTCTCCGTAAGCCCTCGCAGAGCTTTTTGGATCCCGTAAGTTCAGGTGCAGCGATTAAAGCCTCCTAACGTGTTAATGATGGTGGAATATTTCATTCTGAGTTTGTCAGTTTTATCCCCCATTAGCAAGCAGGAATGTCCTCTCCTCTCCTCCGCTCGGAGGCAATTGGTTAATGTCTTTGGCTATTTACACATTCACAGACAGCACATCCATTTAGGAAACACTGAGGAGATAACGTTCAAGACATAATACGGGTGAATTCATACAAATCTGGATATTCTACCCTGTGCACTATTTTATCTTATCAACAAATATTTCAGATTTTTGGAGTTTTGTAAAAACATAAGCAACACAGTTTTGAACTGCTATGCATCATCTGAAGTTTTCTGTTTAGGTCCATGGATTTACCACCAGTCTAAAAATGAAACCGTGAGATGTCACTTTAGAAGCAAATGACAGAAAATTGGTCTCCCATTATTTCACTTCAAACAAAAATTCATAACTGACCACAAGTAAGAACCTGAAGTTGCTTGAAACGATGAAAAAAAGGAAGCAATATTCAGTATTTCTGCATTTATGAAAAACGTGTCTTTACATTGACAGGTAGACGATCTAACACAATTGTATTGATAAACATTTAACTCGAAAATACAAAGCACTCGATCACCTCCATTTAGAAACAGCTCTTTGTCTGCAGTGCGTGTTGTTACAAATATCTTATGAAGAAAATACAGTTTATAGAAAAACTTTGTTTTTCCTGTCTGTGACCTAAACTGCTGCTATTTTAAAAAAAGAAGAAAACTTTTTAAATTTTTTTTTGGGATATTAAGTATAAAAACAAACTTAAAAAAGTGGGAGGAAAACTCCTTTCATTCACAGAATGAATACTGAAAAATAAAATTCACGATGACCGCTAAGATGTTTCACAGTGATTTCTAGATACAAGTGTTTGGATTTGGAACGGAGACAAACTCTGGCCTCTAATTTGAATTCACCCTCTTTATTTTAAAGCGCGACTCGGCTGCACGTTGGGCCTTTGATTGGGCCGAAATACGATGGTTCACTGGGCATTACTGAATAAGCGGAGGAATGATGAAGCCTGATCCAAACCATATGGGCGTAGTGCAGTAGAAGGATTCCTACACAGATCCTCAGGTTTACGCTCAACCATCAGAGAGAGAGAACCTAATACTATCCAGAGCGTTTCAATATATACAGTAAATGAAGCAGAAACAGCTTTACGTGCTAACTGACTGTAGAGGCTCTTTCACCCCCGACAACAAAACTGACTTGAATACGGTAGGCAGAGAAAACGCTGCTGCGGCGAATCGGTCCGCCGCTGTCTGATGTTTTAGCGTTTGGCTCTCTTGGAAGGGGGCTCCTCTGATTTCTGTCCACCCCGTGTTCGCACCGCAGGGGGGCTGGCCTCCCGTTTACGGCCCCCCTTCGCCGCCGCTGCTGCAGCCTGGCCCCTCGTCCCGCTGCGGGAGGGAAACAAGGAACAAGTGTCAGCTCGTCTGACTTAAGTGTCATATTTAGGTGCCGTAAAACCACGTCTTTGTTAATTCAAGAGTAACTCCTGGAAAGTGTTGCAATAACAAGGACTGCTTTACACCATGCAAGTGAACTTGGTGTGTCCACATTCCCCTTAAATAGAAAAAAAGTGGGCATGTGACAACTTCTTAAAAGACACCGATCAAGTTAAGAAACAAAATATAAAAGCTTTTGGTAAAATGTCGTCTTTCACAGAGCGGCGACCCAGCGGCCAGTTCTGGTCGGATTCTCCTTTAAGCTTGTTCGTTCTGCTGAACCTCAATGAGACGAACTCACCGTGTGCCAGCTGCGGCCTCCTCTTTACCGTTCTGTCGACTTGCCCGGGTGGATGGTTTACTTGGCTTGTTTCTGAGGAGCAGTAAAAACAAATGTGGAACAACAGTTGCTGTGGTGCTAAACCCCCCCCCCCCCCCGCTTTAATTTAATAGGATGTGACAGCGATGATGCCTGCTGGGTGCTTCAGAGTGCAAACATCAAACATTCAGCGCTAAAACAAACAGCCTCATTCATCACTTCAGAGGATGACAGAGAACTGTGACTGTGTATAAAACTGTGACACGACATCAAATATGAATTGGTGTCTGATTTTATCTGCAGGTATTCTGGTGTTTTTGTCATCAACCTCATTTATTAAGAATGAATTGGTCTGATTACATTTTAAATACTCGCTTTAACTTTGTTTTTGACCAAATAATGGAGTTCCAGTAAAGTTTGAATTATGGGTCCGTAATAATACGCAGTCTTGATATTTGAGTGGTGACATGTCCACCGGCACATATTAGTATCATTGTTGTTGTTCTGGTTCATTTCTGTCCGTGAGGTTGAATTACCTTTCAGCCTCCAGGCGAGATGCTGCCCGTGTGGTCGCTCTGGTTGCGGTTCCTTTTTCTTCCTCCTCTTTCTCACCATCGTCATCGTCCTCCTCATCATTCTGCTCGCTTTCTTCTGCCTTTTTGTCTGTGGGCAAGATGATAAAAGGTTGCAGACATCATCATCGATATGTCACCCTAAGACACTTCACTGGAGCTTTACAAGTCTTTGATGTAAGGAAAAGTATTTCAATAACAATTTACCAAACTGTAGTGACTCCTATGTGCTATGTGAGAAACTGTTTTATCTTTCACTAACATATCACCGTATGCGTGTGTGCTTTCTCACCACCACTGTCAGGTTCCTCCACACTTTGTTCCTGTTGACTGTCGTCCTGCTTTACCTCCTCTTCAGCCTGTGGAATTATATTTTATATTTCAATCGACACATATTGAGAGAAATTAAAACAAATTTAAAATGGTGGAATTGCAGACCAGGATGTTTTAATCCACGATGATCTCACCTCCACAGATTCCTCCATTTCCTCTGATCTCTTCCTCTTCATCGCTGGTTTCCCTGGAATAGAAATATCATCAAATAGATTTTTTAAATTGACATACGACCGACTAGCCAAACCACCAGCCTTCCCTCGGGTCAACTCTCATTGCCAAATTACTCATTCATACTAATTTACAATCTGTTAACAGTGATGACACCAAAATAAAACCTGTTTCACACATCATGTTGTGAAATGCACCAATGAGCTGTTGAGGTTTGGCTCACTTAGTCTGTGAGTTTGTAATGCATGCCCTGGCAGACATGTAGCCACACCTCTTCCTAATGTTATTCACCATTGATAGTGTGCACAGTTCTTGAAACCATTTAGGAAACCCAAAACAAGAAGGAATTAAAAAGAGACCTACGTGTGTCAGCGGTCTCTTTAGAGTCGGAGCCTCCTGCAGCTTCAGTGTCTTCTGGAACAGGAGACGGCAGACTGACTTGACTTCCTCGCCGTGCAATTTTCTTCGGTCCACTTTCCTCCTCAGTTCTCTACCGATGGGAAACAAAAACACGAGATACAGTGGAATGCACTCGATGTCCTCTACAAAACACGATTCATTGTGTCTGCAGACAGAATTCAGTCATCATGTGTGGTGACTGTTGTTCAACAGCGAACTCACAATGTCACACGTACAGAAATATGGACTGTCCTTGTGGTTATGAACATGGTGAAGTGAAGTATCTTGTATCATGTTGGACGTTTCTTAACATACCTCCTCTCTTTCGGTGCTCTCCTTGTCTGTATCCTCATCCTTCTGATTATCTGAGGTTGAAAAAAAAAGAACAACAACAAAAGAGTCAAGATTTAAATTATTTTACTCTGCAGCACTTATTAGCTCAGAAAAGGAAAAGTTGTTCATTATAAAGTACAATTCTTCAAACTAAATTCTTTATAGACTTTGTTATAATAACATTTTTGCATCAACATTCTCAGAGAAATAACTTCATAATAATCATCAGAGCTAAATTAAGAGCAGGGAACAATTCTTTTTCATCATCGTCGGCCATCCGAAAGAGAAAACCAGCAAATCCTGATCAGTAAAATATTTGGTAAAAGGAAGTGTAGTATTAAACATTTCAGTGTTCCTCGAACCATTTCTGTTCTAAACATTCCCAACTCCATTTTATGGATCTGAACTGGGATAAAAAGTAAACTTAAAAATTCCTGAATAATAAAACACTAAATATTCATCAATCCCTAAAATATATATATATATATATATATATATATATATACCAAATGGTAAAACTTTTTTCAGACTTAAACAATGGATCATTTTACCAGCGGTGGCCTCTTTGGCAGCAGCTTCTGAATGTCTTCCCGAGCAGCTTGAAGTTTCCTCCGATTCCTCCGGCTCTTCAGGTCGGCCCTCCTCGGCCTCCTCTGTGGTTTTGGATGATCGACCCCTGCGTGGAGTTCTGACCTCCACAAACTTCTCCTGATCCGTTTCCTGAAGGTGCGAAAAGTCCAAAAGCAAATCAATAGATGTCAAATAAAAACATGCAAACAAACGATTTCTGCAGGAATTCTCATTTATGTATTTCATGAGGTTTCAAAACCCCAAACAACAAAACACAGCAGAAATGTTACAATTACAGGATCGTTTGATGTAAAAGGCTGCATTTACCTCAGATGGTTGATCTTTACTTTCCTTTTCATCACCTGATCAGTTACAGAAACATCAAACATTATTCCATGAAATAAAAATAACAAATTTATAAATAATTATTTCATCCACAAATGGTGAATATGTTCTTTACTAACTAGATTAAAAAACTTTCATAAACTTTGACAAATCCAGTTCATCTCACCAGATTCTTTCACTGCTGCAACGTTCTGAGTGGACAACTTTCGTCTACGTCTTCCTCGTCCCTCCGTCTTCTCTTCCTACATCACACAAAACGTGTCAGCACAGAGGGTAGGGTACTGTCTCAACATCTGGAACCATCAAATATGTAAGAGCTGAATTTCAAACAGACTGTTTGGCGTCACCTTTTCAGAGAGGTCTGATCCCTTCCCATCTTCCTGGCTGTCTGCACTGGAGACATCACCTGAGCAACACAAACAAATATCAACGACTGAAATCAACTGCAAGACGTCTACAGTGGAGGAATACGATAGAACATAACATGGAAAATATTCAGTCCCAGTTTCAGCTTCTTGAGAGGACAGCGTTACTTTTTTTAAACCGTAAACATCTCAATTTTACGCCGATGTCGGCAGCAGGTGGATATCATAAAAAGTCACAACTCACTGATTTGTTTGACCAGTTTGGACGGACTCTCAGATCCACTGTCTCTGATCTCCTCAGTCTTCAGTGGGACATTGTGTTCCATCTGAGCATAAATGACAAGATACATAGATTAAATAAAAAGAACATAATACAGATACAGTGGGCAGACAGCAGATATAGATCAGAGCGCCATTGCTACACTTTGTTTAGATGTGAACCACCTGTACGTGAGCATGACTAAGGTTGAACACTCACAGTCTGTGGATCACTCTTCTCCGGTGCAACATTTTCTTCCTCCACTGTCTCAGCTTCACCTGGTGGTGAGAAGAGGAAGTAGGGTTAAACAATATGCACTTACAGTATTAAGAAGGTTTTAATCTAAGTTAGATAAACAGACTTACTATCATCTACGTCCATATTGGCCTGGTTGTCCTCAGCTACCACCTCCTCTACCTATTTATAAAGAGAGATGGCTTTAAAGTTTAGTATGGCATGAAAATATAAAAAATTTGAATTTGTAAATCATGAATGGTTCTTCACCTTTGGGCTGGTCTTTGTTTCTGTAACATCTGGCTCAGTTTGCTCTAAAGAAGCGACGGGATGCTCAGTTAACAGTCAAAGGATATTCATATTATTCTTTTCAAAAATAATGTTTTCAAGCACTCACCTTGTTTAGTGGTAATGTCTGAGCCTTGTTCAGTGGTTTCAGGAGCAACAGCAGCTGTGCTCTCATCAGTGGCTCCTCTGACCTCTTCTGCTTCAGACACGACAGCAGCAGCAGCTGCAATGTTATAGAAAGTAAAAAGGTTGATGCACAGACGACGCCTGGTCAGTAAAAATGTCTTTCATCAAACCACAAACTTCACTTTGGAAATGACAAGAAATTATAATTGTGTCGTTCAAAACACTTAAAGAGGAGAAAATTAAATGTTACCTTCTTTACCAGCTGCTGCTGCTGCTGGTGGTTCCATGTTTCCATCTGGCTGCGTTTCAGGAGCAATTTCTGCACATTTGGCT
The DNA here is from genome assembly GCF_949748355.1 of Melanostigma gelatinosum. Classification (NCBI taxonomy): domain Eukaryota; kingdom Metazoa; phylum Chordata; class Actinopteri; order Perciformes; family Zoarcidae; genus Melanostigma; species Melanostigma gelatinosum. The sequence continues at coordinate 22,515,915 of NC_136638.1, forward strand.
TCTTCCTCATTTAAAAGAGCCCGACGGTCATTTGAGGCGGTGTCATCCTCCTCCTATGTAGAAGACGGAAGAACGTTTTTCCACAGCACAATAACACTTTAGAAAATGCTACTTTTCAAAGAATTATATATATATATATATATATATGGAATTATATATTTGCGATTCAAAAGAAGCTCACAGGGACTTGTGAAATAGTCCAAAAAGGCTAAATAAAAGCCAAAGGAAGGATGTCTTCATCCGTAACATCTAATGAATGTGACATTTTATTTACCTGTGGAGCAAGAGACTCAGACATGTCAGCCGTTGCCACGTCCATTTCTTTCTCTGAATCTTCAGACACATCTGTGAGGGAGATGCATTGTATTTAGGGAAACATTCTGACATGTTCAGGTAACGGACAACACATATTTTACCGTCACTGTTTTGTATTTACCTGCAGCGTTTGGCTTTTCATCGACAGTTTGCTGAGGTGCAACTGGTGACGGCTCAGAGGCTGTAAACTCAGCTTCAGCAGCTGTTTGCACATCCATAGGAGGCTCTTCTGGTTCAGCTGCAGGGGTTTCCATCGGTTGTGGGGCGGTCGGATTCACCTCCTTGTCTTCCCTGGTGTCGTGGCATATTAAGGCGGCGGACACTGTACTGTCAGGATCCATGGAGAGCAGAGTCAGAGCTGCCTCTTTCATCTTCATATCAACATCCTGCAGAGTCATCTCGGGCATCGCATCCTCCCGACTGCTCTCGGGTGGAAGTCTCGCCTCTGCTGAGGTACAAACGTCCATGAGAGCCAGCAGAGCGTCGGCCTCGGCCGGCACAGCCGGCATTTCGCTCAGCTGCGACTCTGTTTCGCCTTCCGGCGGCTCAGGGGTGATGTCGCTGAGTGCGTCGCACGTATCGTCCGAGAACGAGGTGGTGACCGTGGTGGTGACGGGATCGGAGTCTGTGCTCGTGTCCCGGAGAAGAGAGTGCTTTGAAGATTTATCTGACTTTTCCAGTTTGTCTTCTCGGGGTGTTTTCTTCTCTTCTTGGCCATCATCTTTCTTCTCTGGGACTTTATCCTTCTTCTCCGTTTTTTTCTTTCCACTCTTAGTTTCTGATTTCTCATGGAGAGGTTCCTCTGGGACTTTCCGCTGTTCTTTTGCATTTCCCTCTTTTTTCTTGTCCTTTGTCGTCTCAGGTTTGCTGATGGGTGCACCTCCTGTGCTTTTGACTTCTGAACTCTGAACTTTATTATCTGTCTTCGATAACAATTGAGTCTTTGTTTCCTCTTTGGATTTGGATTTAGATTTGTCCACGATTCTTCCTTTATCTGTTGGCTTGGCCCTTTTTGGGTCTTTGTCCGTTTCAGAGGTGGACTTGTTTGATTTCTGACTGTCTTGATCTGCTTTAGTCTTTTCCTTCTCGCTGTCTTTATTATCGGTTTTAGATTTGGGTTTGTCTCCTGGCCTGTCCTCGGTGTGGCTCTTTGACCTTTTCAGGACTTCCTTGGAGTGTTTATCTTTCTTCTTGCTGCTGTCGGACCCGGGCTCCATGTCAGACCGATCCTCAGAAGAGCAGGCAGAATCAAGACGGAGCAGCTGCTTGTAATCACTTTTCGCTAAAGTTCTCTCTCCTTTGGCCTTTTCCTTTTCTTTGCTCTTATCTTTCTCCTTTTCCCTATTTTTGTCCTTCTCTGCTTTGACAGTCTCCACAGATGGAGCTTTTGACTTCTTGACAGAAGCATCTTTAGGACCCTCGTCTGCCACACCTTCTGATAAAGACGACTTTCCTTCTCTTGCGGTTGCAGCCATTTTCTTCTCACTTTTAATCTTAAGTTTCTTCTCACCCTTCTCTTCAGAGGTCACTTTAACAGCAGCGCCTTCCTTCTGCTGAGATTCATCTGCCTGATGTTCGGATTTCTTCTCCTGCTTTTGTTTGAGTTTGCCGCGTTCATCTGACAAGCTACGTTCTTTCTCTTTGCGTTCTTTAAAGTGAAGTTCTTTGCGCGACAACCTATCAAATTTCCCAACTGAGCGCTGCTTGAGAGCCTCTTGGGAACCCTGCTCCAACTCCAGGATGAACGAGTGTGTGCGGCTTTTGTCAGACAGCTTTTTGGTTTCACTGGAGTCTTCTGAGACGCTGCCGCTCATCCTCCTGTGCCTTTCATCAGACGATGCAGATTCGGACAGATTTCTTATCAATTTCGGTTGTGGGGGCTTTGAGGCTGTATATTTCACTTCCTAATTATTAAACGACAAAACACAAAAATGCTTGTTTACAACTCACCAATCGAAGGACAAACCTGTTACCTATGAAATCGTTTTCATTCATAACGGCTTTCACGTACCGCTTTCTTGGATCCTTCTGTATCTCCTCTCTTTCCGCTTGAAACATCTTCTTTCCTGAAGGGTGAAATTGATGAATATATTTATATTTGGTTATTTTGTTAAGCAGCAGCATGGCAGCCGTTGATTACCTACCTTGAGTCTAACTTCCTCTTCCTATTGAGAGCCATTTTTTTCTCCAGAACTTTTCTTTCTTTGCGAGCCTCTTTGGCTCGGGGGCCGTCCAGCCCGGCAGAGTCTTCGCCCTTTTGTTTTTTCTGATCTGTGTAGGAAACAGAACCGGGTAAATGACGTGACAGTTAAGAGTAAACGAGGCTATTTTGTCCCCACCCGAAATGGAAGAGACAAGAAAACAGTGGGTGACAAGAAACCCCGAAGCCCACAACTATGAAAGCAGTTGACAGCAGGCAGCTCACACACGACACACAGCACATACCTTGTTCTTCAGCCTGCGCTGCTTTCAGTTTACGCTTCTCTTCCATTCGCTCTCTGTTCTGCTGTCTCTTGAGAAGCCTTTCCTCTTTGTCCTTCGCCTATGACACCACAGTTGTGGACCGAGACAGCAATGACCAAAGCCCGTAATTTAAAAAAGGACCTTAAAACGCTGTGTTTTTCTGTGATCAACTCATTTGCCAAGTAAAGCCTTTGATTTGTATCTATAAATAGAATTAAAGCTCTGCTAGCGCTGTACCTTTAATGTTAACATTACAACAACTCACCGCACTTCTCCGACGTTCTTCCACAGTGATTTCATCATCCGAGTCGCTATAGTAGCGTGAGTAGAGGAAGGGCTTATGGACGTAAGCCTTGCGGCGAGGTTTACGCTCTTCTTCTTCTGCGTCTCCACTGGCTTGTTTCTTGTCTTCTCCCTCGTCTGGATCTGGTGGAAAAAAACACACACACAGGAAAATGTTATAATCCAACGGAGCAGAGTTGAAAATGTAATTACCTGTGGTAATAGATAGAGACCGTATTTCACATTTAATGGGACAGTAAATTAGTCTCAGTCAGGAATAAAAAGTTGAGACCATCTGATTGAAGTTCCCCCTCTTCAGAGGAATCCGACTGCAGCTCGTCATCTTCACTTTGCTCCTCGAACGACGACAGGTCGCTAGTGTGGACAGAGCTCACTGTGATGTCACTCAGGCCGTCCAGGTCAGAGTCCTCCAAAAAGTATTCTGCAGAGGAAAGACACATCAGCTTTTTAAATCTTTTTTTCACGCCATCGGGAAAAAAACGCTAACATATCAAAGTGAGCATTGTGGTTTTTGTATATTCGTATGTCTTGAACATGTATTCTGTGTTTGTTGCAATAACCCAGATTATTATTATTCAGGAAAAGATCAAAAACAGTGGATCAAATAAGTATATGAATAAATATCATATTGCAATATCATCTATTGTAATGTTACTCAAGTGCAGTAGATTATGTATCGTGAGGATTACCGATGATTGCGGCATATAAAGAAACTACCTGGATGAGTTCAGAATCAATGGCATCAATCATTTTTAGTTCTGTAAAATGTTTTCATTATCAATTCATCTGTCAGTTATTTTTAAAATGTAATCGTTGAATTGTTTCTCTAACAAATCTGAATATCCTAAAAATCATTTCCCAAGATGACGTCTTTAAAATTGCTTCAAACTCTCCAACAATTGATGAAAGACCCAAAAGATATTAAATTTACAAAGACATAAAGAGACGCAGCAAATTCAACTATTAGTTTTCTGTAGGAATCATTTCTGCGTTATCTTTATATCCATGTCTACCGTGTCATCATGTGTAGTTTTATTAAGAATATTCTTAAAGCACATAGAGGGTGAGGGTACAACAGCTCACCTTCCTTTATCCTGTCTCTGGCTTTCTGCTTGGCCTGACTCGTAGATTTCAGCAGATCGTCATCATTCTTCTCTTCTGTGGGTTTTCCTGTGGTTTTGCTGGCAGCTCTGTCTCTCTCCTCCTCTGTCTGTTCCTGAGCTCCTGACTCATCTTCTTCCATCTTCACCTCCTCCATTAATCCCTCTTTTCCCAGATCCATGTGTTCCTGAACGTCCTCTGTCTTCACTTCTAACGCCTGGACCTCTGCTGCCAGCTCCTCTGCCTCTTCGAGTGTCCTCCCATCATGGTGGCCGTCTCCTTCCTCATCGACACTCATGTCCTGCTCGCCGTCCTCCACCAGCTGCATGGGCTCATCTTGACCCCTACGTCCTTTATCTGAGCTGGCCCTGACGCTGGCCTCCTGGTTGAGAGAGGTTATGGTGTCCAGGATGGACATGGCGTTGCTGGCAGACGTGGTAGCTGGAGCAGACGACGAGGCTGTGAAAACATAATGTGAACAAGGTAAGCTTAAGCCAGACACTCATCATTCTGTTTGTCATGGCTGATGAAGGGATCAAAAGCGTTGCACCTTGCTCAGGAATGCTGACGTCTGGTTTGGTCTCCGTTGAAGGCAGTGGCGGCGGTGGCTCCTCAGAGCAGCTGCCAGGTGACAGAAATTCACGGACTACCCTCTCCACCTGCGGCCTGAAGAGATGGTTGATTTTGGGATCCACCACTTGGGCCACGATCCTGTCCACTCCCTGCTCCAGCATCCCAGATCTAAGAGGAACAGTCTGATTTAACTTTGGGTTCCTTCTACGTAAAATGACTTCTAAAACATCACAACAAAAAAGCAGCTATTCTTGAAAAAGTATAAAAGGTGGAAAGGAGATATTGCTCCATTCTCACTTACTGCAGCACGAGTTGCCTGATGTTGTTTCTCAGCTGGTTCTTGTTCAGATGAGGGCTCCATGTGTGGTTAGAGAGGTGATTAGAGACAAAGTTGTCCACTCTTTGTTTCAGGTTCAAGTAAGCTGGCTGCAAGAAAAAGAACAAAACAAAAGAAGAATTATTAAATATAACGTCAGTATAAACTCATCTTCTAAAGTAGTTACTGGTTTAAGTAAGTTAATTTGATTGTTGGATGAAAGTAGTTAGTTTAGCATCTGTTTTGTTATAACAGCAAACCTGAGTCAGCTGTCAAATTACAAACTTTTAAATACAAAAAGCAACCAAACTCAGATTGTCCTTTTCAATCCTTTGCCTTTTGTTCGTGTCAAAATTAGATCAGTCTGACATAAACTCCTCAACAACAGAAATCCAGTAATCCTGCATCACTATGTAGGATTAATGCTCTTTGTGAATGACCTTTTATCAAACTAAAGGAATTTGTTCATGCATCGTCCTTATAAAGCATGCATATTTCCTTATGTGGTGTAATAACATGTAATGCTATTAAGTACAGTACAGTACAGGCCCAGTTTCCTACAAGTTGTGTTTTAATAAAAAAGTGAAAGAAAGACATTTTTTGACTTTGCAATTATTATCCTGTCCCAAACCAATAACTCTGTCATGCCAAACCCCACACAAAGGTCCCTAAAAGTGATTAACTGTTAAATATGATGTATTAACATCTTACAAAGTCATAAATTAATGAAAATCATTGGCTGGCTCAAAAGATAATGCTGAATCTCAGAGAATGTATCCCGGACGACAGTTAGTACTCAAAGATGAAACGTTATAACCGTTTTCAATCGTTACCTTTGTGTCAACGTCTGCAAGGCAGTCCCTCCTGAACTGGTCGAAGAGACCCTGTGTTTTTAAATGATTGACGATCATTGAGACGAGCTGAGGGTCTCCGGGTGGTAAACCAGCCATGTCTGAATGTAGCTGAGGGTTTAGCTTGGACTCGGTTAATTTAAAATATATCAATACTGACAACACATTGGGTAATATCCGACTTCAACGCACCGGGCTTCTGTTGTGGTTTTGGGAAGTTCGAAGCAAGTTTGACCCGGAAGAGAAAACAAACGGTTACACTAAACCGGAAGCTCTTTGAACGCGAGGGCTTTAGCTACCAAAATAAAAGTTTAGAAACACTATATTATACAGCTGCTTAACAACCGTTTATGTACGGTTAGGATATGTGCTGGGCACGATATTAGTTATAGCGTTGTACAGTTTACGCTGTCATAGAAATATGACGAATGCAAGAAAAAAATATATTTTTGTACAAATAACCGGCCCAAACAATTATAAAGTGAAGACGTTGAAAGCCAAAGGAATTATTTCGGTTAGTTAAAGCTACAACTAGGAACGATAGCTACACAGGAATACAAATTAACGTTAGCTGCCACTTTATCAGTTGACCGTTGATTCAACATAGTAGTGCTTCGGTTAACGTTATATTTGGCGAACTCTAGCTGCTTGAACACCGCAAGAAATATCCACACTTCATTGACACAACCATACATTATACCGCTATTAGGGTATTTATACTCAGTTACAATCGTATGCTCTCAGCTACTGTATGTCATGTGTGCTTTTTGTTCGCATAACGCGTAACCTGGTCAGAAATGCATCGACAACACTCCTTCAATGGGAACGAAACGGCCGATATTTGACAAAGGAGAGAGTAAAAGTGGTGGCAGAGGTGGGATTTGAACCCACGCCTCAGAGGAGACTGGAGCCTTAATACAGCGCCTTTTAGACCGATAGGCCACGCTACCTTTTGTGTCATTTACCGCAAGATAGGTTTAAGAACATTCAAAAATCTTGTTTCATCGGCGTAAATACAGTATATTACAAACTATGCCTCCAATATGTTTTGAATCAGCGACTCTTCATACGTTTTAATAACTAAATTTAGATTTTATAAAGGGCAGGGCTTATTGCAGCGCAGACTTGTATGATACTGCAGTAGTTTTAGCTAGATTTATATCAGCTAGATGCCATATCCACACTAGGCAGTGTCTCGTACTGGCCTCCTACTTAGACTGTAATTGACTGCATTTCATAACTTTCCAGTTATTGCAGGAGTGTCCTAATCTTATATTATAATGTACTGTTGGGGTTTGCAAGGTGGCCACAACCTTTACACAATAATTCATAAAATGTCCACAAATGATTTTATATTTACTAGAAATTTCAAGTATCGCTTAAGGGAAAATATATAAAATAATGGCAGTGAAACCGAAACATGCTGGCCCAGTCTCTCGTGAAAGACAGATAAAACACCCCTCAGTGGGAGGTACCCCTCAATGTGATGAAGAAGCTTAATTTGGTGTTATGGAATTTTTTATTTGCTAAAATAGCCATCCTGCCTGGTTATTTCACCCATAAAGAGTAAAAGTGTACTATATCACAAAATATAGTAAGATTAAAAGTAAGCTTTTATTTAAGTTTGACAGTATATGGTCCATTTCAAAAAGTGTCAGAGAACAAATGGCAATAAAAACAGTGAACACCTCTCATTAACATACCAGCAGATAATGACATCACACTGTACAATATATAAAAAAAAGTGGGCACGTATTTATGACCATGGCAGTGAAACCCAAACATGCTGACCCAGAGTCTCTCGTGAAGGACAGATAAAACGCCGCTCAGTGGGAGGTACGCAGGCAGGAGCTCAGGATTTCTTGGCGGGGCAGATGGGCGGTAGGACTCGGCGGGAGTTGGTGCGCACCCATGGGTGATCAATGACACCCTGTAGTGCGAGACGAGCAATGGGGCTGTAGCGTAGCAGCTTGGCGATCAAGTCCCGTGCACCATCTGAGATGTTTTTAGAGAACTTCAAATCCACCTGCAAGCAGTTAGATATACGGTAATTAATTAATGAAATGTGAACAATGACTGGTGCAGGAGAAACTATGACAATTCAGATTCAAGACTTTCAGAAAAATATGAGATTTAAGGCACAATGTGGTTGTGCTTCTACTCATTAGGGATACACAACCGTAAAGTTATCTTAAAACGTTTTAATCCTCTGGATTGACTCATTGATCGTGGTATTTTTTTAAACAGTTATTGCCTGTCTGGTACATAACAATCAGCACACGGTCTGCTGTGCTATTCACATATTGAAACGTTTGTCGCAACCTGGGTGTTATTTTTGTAGTTTTGGCCTTCACTAACATTATGATGGCATTGCTACAACAACATCTGTGCATTCAGACAATCTGACAGATGTGTCCCCAAAATTCTCTTTTGGAAAAGCTAACATAACTTAATGACATTTGTCCAATTGGGTAGATTGTATTTCCACTGCACGGCAATACTCTAGTACCAGTAACTCCAGTACCGGATACTGGAAGGTGGAGTTAAAACACTGCAGACCACAGACTAGTCAGAGAGAAAAGGTATTTGCACAATTAAGGACTTCCTGCACAAACATGCCACTTATTAAAAAGCCAAGCTCCCATCAATAATGCCCACAACTTTCTTTATTCACTCAGCCAAGGTTTTAGCCGAACAATTGAGTGGAAATGAGGCATTACACGTCCAACACTAACCTTCGTAATTTTCTTGTATGTTTCTGTATGGCTGGCAGTTTCAAAAGGTGGGTTGCCGACCAAGCACTCGTAGCAGAGGACCCCGATGCACCACAGGTCCACCTTCTCACTGTGGGTGTGGCCCTCAATCATCTCTGGAGGGAGATAGTCCAGCGTCCCGCACATTGTACGACGTCTGGATGGGTTTAGAACAAAGATGAGCACGGCAAGCAGTGAGGCAGGAACAAGTATATTCATGACATGATACAGCGGCTTCAGCCAGAACACATTGGTGCGTTGACATTATAGAGCCTTAATGTCACTTCAGTTCTTGACCTTAGAGATGGTGCATGGACGGACCAACCAAAATCTGCAATTTTCAGCTCTCCACGATAGCCGAGAAGCAGATTCTCTGGCTTGATGTCCCGATGAATCACTTTCTTCTCATGGCAATACATCAGTGCATCAGATATCTCCTCCATGTACTGGAAATACAAAGAAATGTAGTCATTGGATCACAACAAGACTTTACATCTTACAAAGTGTTCAATATAATTAAAACATTGTGTGTGGAGCGAGCGAGCGAGAGAGAGATATAATCAATTCCAGCTGTCAACTGCTGCTGAGGAATTGCTGATTCCCATTATAACCAACAAACTAGGTTAACTTACTAAAACAATAATGGCACAAATAAAAAAGGTATCTTTTGAAAGCAGGTCTTACTGTCGCAGTACGCTGGTCATCGAATCTGCCACATCTCTGCAGCTCCTTGTACAATTCACCACGTGGGGCGTACTCAAGCACCAAGTAGACCCTCTTTCGGTCATGGAAATAATGGTAGAAGCGCAGAATGTTGGGGTGTCTGAGGAGAAATTTAAAGTCAGCATGTTCTTAAACTGAATACAAAAATGCAGAGAATGTTTGTGGAAACTGCAGCACCTAGTTAGCCTGTGGGGAAATGTACTACTGTTTTCATGCAGCTCAAACTACCGGTACATCTAACCTACAAATAATTCTTGAAAGACGATAAATGTTCCGGTTAGTAGATGTTGGCAAATAACCTAAAACAAAAACACACTGACAAGTTGTACTCTGGGACATTTGCACAGAATCAAAGCCTATTATGTACTCCTTACTCCACGGTTAGTTTGAGGAAGGTCTATATAATGTTAAAAATCTGAAAATGTTTTCAGGATACTCACTTGAGATGTGCCTGAATCTCAATCTCCCTCCTGAGTTGGTGCTCTACGCCCTCCTTCTCCATCTGAGACTTGAACACCACCTTCAGTGCCACAATGGCCTGCAGCTCCTTCACCCTAGCAAGGTAGACATTCCCAAATTTGCCCTTCCCTAGTGGCCGACCGATGTCAAAGTCATCGATGGAGAATTTCCTGATGAGTACAAAGATCGATATTCTCATGTTAATCATTTAAATGTATGAAAGTAAAGCTGCACCAAACTGTTCGACGCTTTGACACTTCGTAACATTGACACTCAAATTCTAAAATCAACATTTGAATGCTGCAAAACTTTTTTCCCCATGTCTAATAATGGTGTCTAAACACAGTATTTTTGCACAGTTCCAGATACAGATTAGGCTAAACTAATAACAGCATACTTTACAGATTCCAGTGGTGGCTGCGTAGGATTGTTTTAAACTCCTTTTCCCATATATTTTAAATAACTCCAGAGCAATTTTAAGTCCATAAGTCAAAATAGATTAAAAAAAATATATAGATCCAAAATTCACAACATGTGATTATCTGACAAAATATTCACATGTTAACCAGCGGCCTAGTAGCTCCATGAATTACATTTATATAACCGCAATATCTAAATCTATTTCCCCTTTTTAAGACATCATTAAATATGAAGACAGACATTTGACGCTGCATTCGATTACCAATAGAAGCTTTAAATGTAGTAAAATGATATTCGGTGATCCCTGTATGGAAGCATAACAAAAAACAGAACTGGCACTCAATACACAGCTCTAGGAGAATAAGAGGGAATATACTTACTTCACGGCTGCACTGGAGGATGAGCGAACACACTCCCTCCCAGGCCCTGAAAATGATAACACTGAAAACAGGCACATTTCTTGAGGCGTCTGACTGACTGTATGCGAGGAGTGTAATATTACCTGTGACGGCATTTTTGTCCATCTCCATCCGTGGGTTCACCTGAACACGCTGTGGGCCTGCCACCATGCTTGGGGTTGCCAACTGGGATTCAGAAGCAAACAGATTTAGAAATGCATAATTTATTTTAATCAGCTAACAATAGTGACCAATTTAGTTTGATTGTCACTATTGCTGGCATTCTAATTTGTCAGTGGTAGAACAATTGCTGGTAATCAAATGTTGCTTTAACACAGCTGGCAAATCCACATCTTTTTACAATTATTACATCTTACCGGTCGCTGGAAACCCCTGGGCTCAATATTTTCCTTATTCTGTAAAGAAAAACATACAATTAACATTAACTTACAATACATTTTAGCTTTTGTATCTTTTCTTGAAGATCAGACTTATTTTTAGCTTAGAGTATTTTTTTTTTTAACAAGCAGAATTAATCCTGAAAAGACTCCACAAGGGGCAGAAGTTTAGTTTTTTGAGTCAGTGGTGTTAAGGCTCAACTGGTTTCCTTGTGACTTTCACCTCAATGTGTATGTAATTAGTTGCTTAGAATAACAGCCTGGTGTTTACAAGAGAAGCCATTTTGAGTTTCTTTGTGGTGTCACTCATTTTTCCCCTGATATTTTGCCCACCTTGGACAAAATAGTAAGCATCGTTCACCATCCACAACAATACCACAAAAGTAACTTAACGTTAAAGCTTCCAAAGACTGACTATAATGTGTTTCTACGTACGTTATATACAGTTAATTTAACGTGGCATCATGCTAGGTAGGTTTGTTTAGAAAGATAACAAACCTAACACTAGCTCGTTTAGTTAGCTCAAATCTGTGTTCTATTTAAGCAACATCATTTGCGGTTATACGAATCGTCCGTTAACTTAATCTGTTGCTCAGTGTTATATCTCTAGCAAACATTTAAAAAAAAAACCGTTACCCGCATTGTAGAGAAGAATTGTCGTACACCGTTTGAGTAGAAAAAGCCCAGTGTTACTATTTTGAACTTCCTCGTCCGCCAACGTTTTCAAAAAGCTAACCTTCTTAAACCTGATTGGTGGGTGTTCCGTCAAACAAAAGGCTCCCATTGGCCAGAGTTGTTGAAAGAGAACGCTGTGATTGGTTTACACCCCTTTAGTCAGACGTAGTCCCGCCCTCATTTCCTACACTTCCTCAGTCATGGCTACTGTCATCTTGCCTTTGCTTTCTTTATCAGCCTGGACAACTTAACCATATCGCCATTTACAAATGGAAAATATGTTTATGTATCTGATTCCATCAACTATCTTAAAAGCCTTAGAGCCAGACCAGTCTCGCCCGATTATGAGCTCTGGTTGCTGTGCAGTTTCTTAAAAAAAGGTGATGTTAAAATTCGTGACAACATGTAGAGCAGTCATGATCTTTATGAAATATCACTCTTAAATAATTTCTCAGAGGTCAAGGTGACATCATCAAATTGTTTGTTTTGTCCAATAAACAGTCCAAAATCCAAAGATATATTTACAATGATATAGAATAAAGAGGTGAAGAAAAGCAGAAAACACACCTTACAGAAGCTGGAACAAACAATGTATGGCGCAATGGCTGACCCGATTAATTCACTATCCAAATTGTCTGCCTATCAACTATTTCATAAATTAACGAATAGTTTTAGCGCTGACTACATCTTTTTGTGGAAGTATGGACAAGATAAACAAAAATAAGCTTAACATTGTTAAACATATTTCCTCATTCAGTAGCAGCAGTTATTTTGTATTTCATGAGTTAAGTTGATATCTACAGGCTTGTTGATTAATCCGTGAATTTCATGAGAAGTGGGTCTAGTTTTGTGTAGAATGATGCAATTGACTGATACAATAAAAACAAAGAAGACAAATTATACTTCAAGATGCATTTGTTAAAAATAGGTTTATTTAAAACTCATTTTCATTCATAATTTTTAAGAAGGTTCAAATTATAATGGTTGTTTTGCTGAAACACAATTCACATCAATGACACAGATACTCCATGTAATTAATACAATAAACATACATTTACAACTACAATGAAAGAAAAGACAGAATAATAATTTCAATATGTTGTGCTGTTTTTCTGTCACACCAAAGTAAAACACCTGCGTGTGACATATATACACATACATACATACATATTCTGAATGTATACATAGCTGAAAAGGAGTGAAGGAACAGGAAACAGGTGGATCATTGCCAGCAGCATGCTTCAGTTCTCTGCCTTTGGAACCAACACCTGCTTGTGGCTTTACAGTCTAGCTATGACAGCTTCATATTTTGTGTATTTTCATAGTGACTGAGTCAGTATGTTAAAAACTTGTCTGTTTTTGTTTGCGTATGAGCAACAAATTTGGAAGAGAGACTGACTTCAGAGATTTTTCCAAACCGTTTGTAACGTGGTCGCTCTAACTTTAACAAGTATCTCTGAGGAAATGTTGCAGATCCAAGACCAAGATTGCTTTGTAGCAAGATGATTCATCCTCAATGTGATGAAGAAGCTTAATTTGGTGTTATGGAATTTTTTATTTGCTAAAATAGCCAATATACATCCTGCCTGGTTATTTCATCCATAAAGAGTAAAAATGTATTACCAGTAATCTACCATTAAAAGTCAGCTTTTATTCAAGTTTGACAGTATATGGTTTGAAAATATCCTGTCAAAAGCCAAATTAAGGAAATATATGCATGTTTAAAAAGTATGGCCCTGAATCATATGTAACATTTTGATTGTTTAAAAGCCAAACATCTTGAAGAGCACAGTTTAAAACTGATTTTCCTGCTCTGGCTGTTGAGGTTGGCAGATTAAAGAATATTTAGAGAAAGAAATTCATTAGAGTTTACTCTGATTTCTCCAGCATTATACAGTTCATGTGATTTTTTGAAGGTCTGAATATCTGATTCACATCCGGAGCTGGCTCCAATGATTTTGTGATATCTTGGGCTGGGCATAGTTAACTTGCATAGTCATTAATTTTCTCCATACCACGAAATAAAATGACATATGGCTGAGTAAAAGGGAATTGTATCTTTATTGGCCAGTAGTAGAGACCTCATTCAGTCTGCATTGATCTGAACAGAGCAGTTGGTGAAAACTAGTGTGCAGGATGGCAGCAGGTCAGCCAGTGAGCGACGCAAACTTGGAATGGGATCGTTCAAGTCTACTGTGTTGTTTTCATCATTGCTGTTATCTACACCTGCAGCTTCCTCATTGTCCTGCTCTTCTCCACTTCCACCACCCTCACCCTCCACGACTGGTGGACTCTGCTTAGGCTGGAAGGCCACGTCCAAAAACTCCAGCCGGCTGAGTCCGCGGAGCAACCTGCAGCTCCGCACTATCTGCATCTCGCTGAGCGTGCAGGCCCACAGGCACAGACACTTCAGGTTCTTCAAGCGGCTGGCACAGAGCAAGCCTGGGCCCACCTCTTTGCCCCCCAGACTCAGTTCCTCCAGTCCGAGCCATCCTGCACCCAGCCCGAGGGAGGCCATCTGTAACTGGTAACCTTGCCGCCCAGTGATGCCTATTTCCAGAAACTTGAGCCTGGAAAGGCCTTCCACCCCATAGACGCCGTCCTTGGCAGCACATTTCCTGATCCCGTTGGCAGTCACACGGAAGGTGTCACGCAGCTCCAATCGGCTGAGCCTCTCCCATGATGTCAGACTCTTCAGATGCTGGTCCGTGAAAGAGGGCACATTGTTAAGGACTAACCTCTCTATACCAATCCCTGATGGAGAGCCATGCCCTTTCCCTTTCCGATGCCTTCCTTGCTGTTGAGCACCAACACTGGATGTGGCTTCTGCTCTTTCTTGGGAAGGGTCAGGTGAAGGGGAAGTCTGGTTGAAAAATTCACGGGCCAGCTCACAGCCACGCAGCTCAAGCACCTGCAAAGACGTAGGTAGGAGCTGGCAACTGTGAAGGCTTCGCAGGTCTGCGTGCAGAAGATAGAGCTTACTCAGGCGAGGGCACTTTGTGGACAGAGATCTGAGCCAAGACTCAGAAAGAAAGGTGCCCCCTCTGGCAGAAAGCAGCAAACCACGCAACCATAGGCACCTTAGTCCACAACCCAGGTAATGACGCAGCAGGAGCCAAAGTATGCGGGATGTCACCTAACAAACAATGGACAGTCACGCATGTGTTGAGGGTGGGGAATGGGAGGCCAAAGAGAGACAGTTTCTGTCAATAATTGTACAGACATACAGAACCCACATGTATTAGCATTTACTTCATAATGGCAAGACAGGTGTATTTGTGGAGCACATTCCCTACCCAAAGGCTATTTAAGTGCTTCACATAATGCATTAAAAACACTGAAAAGGAATTACTGGCATTATGATGCAAATTAAGTCATTGCTATTGGTTCAAGTGTTAATGGCAGGCAACATATGATTGACATTTTTCTGAAATTGCATGTGTTGTAGCGGATTACATGAGGTGGCTATGTTCCCCAAATAAAATAAACACTAGACTGTATGGAACGATACGTTAAAAGAAAAAGAGTGACGCTAAATCGCCAGTAACATTCTTACCCCTTTCCATGCAGTTAGATCGACAAACCTCCACAGCCTTTGGTCTTTGACGAGCCGGTTCCATCTCTTACACACTCTAAATGACACCGCAAAACACAACAAATAACTTCCTCATGTGACGTGAGTCACGGAAAAAGAAAGACAAAACAGGCACTGGGTATTATTTCACAAAACGAATAACTGGTAAAATACTGTTGGTTAAGTTAAATTCCCCCTTACCTTCCGGCTCTAACGAGCTCTCGTACGCTCAAATACGACAACACGTCAATTAAAATGTTTTCAGGAAAGTAGTCCAGGTTACAGGCTTTAAATTCATCCATTTTGTAAACAAAACTATTTTAACCATGGACACGGACCGATATCTGGACGCACACGGGTTGCGCCTTCATCGGCAGTCCCCCCGGAAACCGCTGCCTACTGTCGGACCTTCTTCTTCTTTAAATTTGATTGGCGGGTCGCAACCAACTTGTATAGGTGCATACCGCCATCTACTGTACCGGAGTGTGCAGTTTCAGGGTAACCTTTGCACAGCTCTGCTTCTCCTTACATTGCCCTGCGGTATGTCCCATTCTTTGACACTTGAAGCATCTTAAAGGAGCTGGAATAAACTATTTTACATCATAGCTCATATATCCTATTCTTAGACAAGATATTTTCAAACTCCAGCAGCACTGATAGGCTATCAGTTTTCATTCCATTTCGATTTATTTGCAGTCTGGGAGCTTTCACTACCTTTCCTCCTTTCACTTCCTTAATTATCTCATCTATGGACACTGACAATGGCACATCCTGTATAACACCTCTCAGCTTTGAAACGCTCCCAGGAATATGACAGCTGATCCTTTCTCCATTCAAAGTTTCAGCTCCGAGGATCTTCTCTCGTTGCCTTTGATCTGTAGCAAAGATCAAAAGACGCCTGTTGCTTAAAAACTTGGCAAACTTAATCTTTCCTATTTCCTTCTCTATTGCCTTTGTCAGTTTTAACGGGTGATATAATGGACCCCTTCATTCTTAAACGCAATCACAACTTTCCATTCAGTTGTGTCATCCTCCTTCCCCACACTTGATCTAGTAGCCTTCACTTTTTCACTCTCCTCGCCAAAATCACTTCCGGAGCGGCCTGGACTGCCGCTCCCCTTTCTCCTCTTTCTGTTAGCTTCTTGCCATGGCATATTATCATTCTCACCATCTAAACTATCACCCATGATATCTGCATTCACGGTACAGTTGTTGTTCAACCACACAATTCTGTTCTCTTCTCGTACTCCACCACTTTTCCAACAAACTTTCTTTCTCTGGTCTCGTCGCACACTGATGATGTCCTTCCTCAAAATGACGTTCCTTCAGCCCAACTCGCAGACTGTCGGACCTAGCGGCTGTTTGCGGTTTAAAAAAAAAACACAGATGAAGCTATATTGCCACCTAACGTTCATTAGGCGAACAGTTCACTGCGCCTGCGCGGTTATCGGACAAGATGGCGACCAGCAATGGTGGAGGAATGGAAGTGGATGGGGCAGGCTAGTATTTCTCACTTATCTCACAATTTCTGCCTGATATTAACACGAACCTGTATGCAGACTGTCGCATGTGTCGTACATGTGTGTCATGGATGGGTGTGAGTAATACATCAGTGGTGGTAAAGGTGACGAGGTAGCGAGCTTGCTGACTAGCGGGTTCATGTAACGTGCACGGCTCTGCTTATAAAGCTGTCAACAAATTCATCACTTTGGATTTTTGAGTCGGTATCTTTATACGTATATTATTGCTTTCCTACTGGTGTTGGCATCAATAATCGTGACTTAAGTCTGTCCGCTCAGGCAGGTTTAAGGAAAACATTGATTCGTTTTGACAACAATCCGATCTTGAATCAGGGCTGGTCTTGGACGTCAGCTGGCCATGTGATCTCTTTCGTTCAACAATTGTATTTTCACATATTAAGATTCATTAAGCCAAAGAAGTGTGTACATACGGTATATTGTTGTGTCAATGCTCCTTTCAATTTCTATGAAAGAATCACTTTCATTTACATCCACAGATCAAAATGGAACAGTATGAGCAAATTGTGAAAATACATAAACGATAAAAATGGATGTTTATACTAAATTAAAGAGACATGCAATAATATAACTAACAATAGAGACATGACTCAGATAAGGCATTGATTTCCATCTTCATCTCCGTCCCTAGTCTTCCTTATCTTCCTCAACCTCTACTGTTGCCTACCCTACTCTCACTCATTAACTTATTGAATTAAATGAAACGGTGTGTTAAAAGCTAGTCAGAAACTTATGTACAAGGTGTGATATGAGGGATGGCCAAGATAGTGTCATATTGTGTA
Source organism: Melanostigma gelatinosum (assembly GCF_949748355.1). Taxonomy (NCBI): domain Eukaryota; kingdom Metazoa; phylum Chordata; class Actinopteri; order Perciformes; family Zoarcidae; genus Melanostigma; species Melanostigma gelatinosum. The sequence continues at coordinate 22,533,557 of NC_136638.1, forward strand.
CCAAAAAATATTAAGCACAACTATTATACCTCACGAGGTTGAGCAGTTGTCTACTAAGCGAAAGGTTGATGGTTTGATCCCTCGCGGGGCACTGGTCCCCTCTGCCAGCACATTGTTGCCATTGACACGCATTAAAGGCAGTTAAAGAAACAATATACAACACATCTGCCCACGCTGTGTTGACACAGAGTTGGTTGTAAATCGTCAAAGTATCCCTTTAGTAGTCGTGATAAATTACTTACGGTTCCGTAACCTTAGCCAACAATACGTCTTAAAATCCTTCTGGGCTCTAAGCTGCCTCCATCTTTTACATGCATCTCTAATATTTACGTTTTACCACGTCTCTGGTCAAGTAGGTTTTTAGGAAGATGCTGAGGCTTTATAGCTCGGGTAGAATCCAACGGTGTCTCAGTTGATCCAGGTCGTTTTGCTGGTTGCCATGGCTGCAAGACACTGCGTTTTTGTGCCAATTTGTTTCATATCTGGCAACATGGGGAGTCAAAATAGGCTTGTATTTTATGTCATAAAATATTTCACAGAAAATTACATTTATAAGTCAGAGTATAGTATGTCATGAAAATATCATATTATAGTATTTACCGTTTGACTTTTATAATACTAAAAGTGTCTGTTTCTTTAATGTTTTTCCAAAATGTAAATATTTGTATTTCATTTTGTTGCACAACATAAACCCTTTTAAAATAATTTCCATTAAGACGAATCAGTAATAAGCTAGTATTGGCTTCTGGTTCAATGGTCTTGCTCCATTATCATTATATTTGATTGTCTTCAAACACACATCACTGAATCCCTACTTGTCATATTGGGAAGTTTTGCAACAATTATCTTCATTTATTTTAGTTATATTTATTATTGATAAATAATGATGAATTGATTGTTTCCTACTTAACTCATCAATCTTCTATATCCTGTCAGGATAGTGTAAAATGTACTTTTTAAGTCTCCAGGATCCAGGTTGACGTCCTCAAATTCCTTGTTTTGTTCCATCAATAACTCAATAGTTGCTGTAGTGTTGAAGCCCGTCTATTTTGTGTCTCTGTGTGACTGTAGCCAGCCCCAGTGTTATGGCTGCAGGGGTCACCGGAAGTGTTTCTGTGGCCTTACACCCTCTGGTTATCCTCAACATATCCGACCACTGGATACGCATCCGCTCACAAGAGGGACGACCGATGCAGGGTACGTATTGAGGAAAAAATGGCACGTAAGCAGTGATGTAATGTACAGTTGGTGCAATGTTCAGTTGTTCTGTAACTGAGTGTAATGAAACAGGTTATCACATATTATTGTGTTTCTTTGTCTCCTGCTCAGTGATTGGCGCCCTGATCGGGAAGCAGGAGGGAAGAAACATCGAGGTGATGAACTCCTTTGAGTTGCTGTCTCAGACCGTAGATGAACGAGTGCATATTGACAAAGAGTACTACTACACCAAGGAGGAACAATGTAAGTGGTTTGCATTTGTTACGGGCAAGAATACAGCTCTATTCTATCTATCTCAGATCCTTGACCTTGATGAGAGAGTGCAGTCGCTTTGCTGCTTGCCTCTGCTTGCCTCTGTTTGCATTTTCTTGCTTCAATTTGCCAGATATATCACATATATCTTGCCAGATATATCACATATATCACTCTTCAACGTTTGAGTGAAGACAAATCCAGAAAGTCGTCGAGCTATTTGGATTGTTAGCTAATGCTAACTAGCAGCTAAGCTAAAGCTAACTAGCAGCAAGATGCCTCCCTTCTCCACGGACGACTCCTACAAACTCCTACAGAAGATTTCAGTCTTGTTCTGAATGTTTTTAAATCTCCTTTTCTTTTGCCTTATGTTTTGATGCTTTTAATGGTTTTATGTGAAGCACTTTGAATTACCTTGTTGAAATGTGCTGTACAAATAAACTTGCCTTGCCTAATAGGTTTCTCCTTTTATGACTCCTTTATGAAACGCAGTGCAGCCATTCCTTAATGCATAACGTTACATGTTTTGTTTCTCCTTTGACAAGTTCAGTGACAGATTGCATCACAGAGGAAACATGAGATTCAGTTATTGATAACGTCAGTTATTGATAACGGTGGTTAATACTCAAAGCAAAGTGCTTGCTGTAGTTTTTTCCTTAATATTCCCTTTTGCCTCTCAGTTAAACAGGTCTTTAAAGAGATGGAGTTCCTGGGCTGGTACACCACAGGCGGCCCCCCTGACGCATCAGACATCCACATTCACAAACAGGTAGGCACAAGTTCAAGGCGCAATACGTACAGTAAATCTGAATCAACCAACATCTTTACCTTCTCACAGATCCGCACTCACCGAGTCAGTGGCAACCGCACACCGCTAGTTTACATCAAGGTTGTCCTGCATTCACCTCGATTGGTCAGATACCCGAGCTACAAGTTTTTCTTTGAAAGCAAATATCAAACATAGATGTTGAAGAGATTCTGACATTGTGTGTTATTGATTCATGTTAAACCAATACAGACGTGTTTACACAATGTCAAGTTACAAACGCAACATGTAATGCCATGATTATTTAACAAGCAGGTGGTTTTGACTTAGTTGTTGTTGTTATTAAAAGTAAAATCATCTTAAAGCCTGATAGTTGTTTCCTACTTACTTTCCTTCTTCTCCGTCAGGTGTGTGAAATTATTGAGAGTCCTCTCTTCCTCAAGCTCAATCCATTGACCAAGCACACAGATGTGAGTTCTTGCATTTTCACTTCAAAAGTGAGAAAACGCCACACTTGTGTATTTAGACACGGCTGCTTTGACTCACGTGTCTTTTTTTCCTTCAGCTTCCCGTTAGTGTTTATGAATCTGTGATTGACATCATCAATGGCGAGGTAATCTTTACATTTCATGTCATCATTTACAAATCCTTTCCTGCAGCAGTGAGACAGATTCCCATGAAGAATTGTCGATGTTTTATTTTGAACGTGTTTTGGGGTTTTTCCTAGGCCACCATGTTGTTTGCTGAGCTGACGTACACTCTGGCCACAGAAGAAGCGGAGAGAATCGGTGTTGACCACGTAGCTCGGATGACGGCCACTGGCACAGGAGAAAACTCAACAGGTAAGAGTTAATGTTCTGTGAGTCACATCAGCTATAAATCATTTGCACTAATGTTTTGTTTTTACGGTTGATTTTATAAACATTGTTTATTTAACTCATAAAATGTGTTCTCTCAGCTCTTATCTCAGATTATGATGAATCCAAATGAAATGGCTATTACAGCTAGGACTATCTTAAAGTGGAGTGTTTTACAGTTGGGATTACTTCAATTTCAGCAGCAATGTTATGACTATTATATTTGTGAACAGAATATGAAGAGACTGTTCAAAACTATCGATTAAAAAGACAGATGTTGTTTTTCAAGATGTGCTTTCTCACATAATCTAGACAAAATGTCCTTTATTTATTCTGAAAGAAGATGGTTAAGGTGCAAACTAACTATAAGACACAGTCAGACAACATGTATTCTGTCTGAATATGTCTTAACTCTTCACTTCACTTCTTCTTTGTCTTCTCTGTTAGTTGCCGAACACCTCATAGCCCAGCACAGTGCGATAAAGATGCTCCACAGCCGGGTGAGGATCATTCTAGAGTACGTCAAAGCCGTGGAATCAGGTGAGAGGACGACTGGGTCTTTTAATTGAGGCTTTGAGAGCAGAATATGTGAAAAATAAGTCAGGAAAACAGCTGTTCTTCGATGAGATGTTTCCTTTCCTCACTTTTACACGATTAAAGGAGGCCCCTTGAGCACCCCTCCATAATTACAAACCCCTGTCTTGACAGCGTCGTCTTACCTCACTGTTTAATAAACTCTGCTTTTACTTGTTTTTTTCTGTCCCGCAGGAGAGGTGCCATTTAACCACGAGATCCTTCGAGAAGCCAACGCCCTGTGCCACAGATTGCCGGTCCTCAGTACCATAAAATTCAAAACTGACTTCTATGACGTAAGCAAGCTTTCTGTACCTTAACGCACAAAAGGTTTTTACACCCCAATGCATGTTTTCATCCAAATATCAAAGGATAAGGTCGGCATTCTCATCAACATATCAAGAGAAAAGGCTAAAACAAACTTATTAGCAGGCGTCCTAGCATTTTCTCTAAGGCTGTCTTTCTTCTCCCCTGCAGCAATGTAACGACGTGGGCCTCATGGCGTACTTGGGCACCATCACCAAGACCTGCAACAGCATGAACCAGTTCATCAACAAGTTCAACGTCCTGTACGACAGACAGGGAATCGGCCGAAGGATGAGAGGACTCTTCTTTTGAGCTGGCAGAGAGACAAACGAGCACTGCAGTTTCTTTTTGGATATGTTTGTATTTTTGGTTTGCTAAAACAAATTCTGCAGTAACTTTTCAAACAAGTTTACTATTCTCAACCACAAGTGTATCGAAAAGCACTTAATGATACAAATCTAAAAGAGATATATACAAAATCGCTGAACTTTTTCTTGGCTACGCACAGAAACTAATCTCCAATACATCATTATAATATTTTACCCCGTTTGTTTTATGTCGTATGTAATAAATGATCTGCTGATTTTTTTCATTGGACTTTGACGCCTCTTCTTTCTAAGATTGTACAGTGTCATAAAAGAATTATAAAATTGGAATATAAAGTATGTCGTGGTGTAGTTTGCCATTCATTTGATAGAAAATTCAATTTGTGCCCTTAAAGAATACATTTTGATGTATAGTATGCATCAAAATGCAAAAAGAAGTCACAGGATAGGATGTAAAAATGTCATAAAAAAAGCACAGTGCAACAAAGATGCTCCACAGCCGGGTGAAGATTATTCTGAAGTACGTGAAAGACGTGGAATCAGGTGAGAGGACGATGGGTATTTTAAATGAGGCTGTAATAAGTCTGGCAAACAGCTGTTTCCACACTTGTGTACTAATAAGAGAGGCCCCTCGAACTCAACTCCATAATTACAAGCCGCTGCTTGATACGGACTTGACAGCATTGACTGCTCTTGATGTTTTCATACATTGAGCCATAACTTGTTTTTTCTGTTTCCATGTACCGCCAGATTCTTTAAAAAGTGTGTTCAACTGCTGAACGAGAGCTGCTTATACATGACTTTAGCTCTTCTGTATTGCATTGACTACTGTAACTGTTCTCACTTTTTCACTGTAATGGCAATTAGACCTGCTGATCAGTTAGTTTTAGCAGTCTCACCCTGTGTTGTATTCCCTAACGAGTGCTTTCTTTTCTCCTGCAGCAATGTGACGATGTGGGCCTCATGGCCTACTTAGGCACCATCACCAAGACCTGCAACAGTATGAACCAGTTCAACAAATTTAAAATCCTGTTCAATGAACAGGGAATCAGCTGGAGGCTGAGGACTGAGAGGAAGTGTATCAAAAAGCACTTGATTACAAAAGTCGCTCAACTCTTTCTTGGTTATGCACAGAAATTAATCCACTGTGTGATTATACTATTACCCAGTTTATTTTACTGTTCATGTATCTATGTAATAAGGGATCAGCTGATTGTTTTAATGGGACTGCTTCTTTTTAAGCTTGAAGGATTGTAGTAGACATTATAGTAACTGTACACAACACTCTGAAATGATTCTATGTCAGTCAGCTCTGTGCAGCTGCAGCTTTATTGTCAGGAGTGTTTGCAGTTAGCTCGTCTTTTGAAGTCGTGTTCCCGCTGTTCGATTGCCTTTGGAGGTTTGAACAGACGAGCATACTCAACAGGAAAAGGGGGGCAGGGAGAGTTACAGCTCCAAAGTCGGGGGTCTAACAGGAGTCAGCATTTTAATGGGTATTAAATGTACAGCGGAACCAGACAAAGACCCCCAGCATGCAAGTTGGCACTTTTACTTTACTAGTCTGCTTCTACCTGCCATGTGGCTCGAGGTGGAGCAAACATGTTCTTTCCTTTCTGTCTTCCTGCACCTTCTAAAAAAAGTATGCACAAACAAAATACTACTCAATCACTGATGAAAAACTTTATTATCTCATTAATCAAAAATAATTTGCATTACTTGTGTTGACTGAAAACAGTTTTTTTAAATTGACTTTCTGACAGTGATGATGGTAAACACATCAAGTCTTAAAATATGCAACTTTTCAAAGCTTCAGTACAAGTTGTAGTACATTTGCAGATGTTAAAATCCCTCAAACTATGAAAATGTTCAACCTTGATGTTTTTAATTAAAGTCTTAAACCCTTTTCCTCCTCCACTTGCTGGATGTCTTACTGACTGTGGCCTGACTCTGCAGGCTCATCTGCAGCAGCAGAGGGCTGTGGGTATTGGAAGCGGGATGGGTCGTACAGATCATCCATGGGGTTGTAGGGCATGGGGTAGTAGTAAGGGTAGAGGCCTTTCTTCTTGATGGGAGTAAGGGGAGCTGGCACCGCCACTGGCTCCTCGATCGTTTCCTCCTCCACAGGTGGTGGTGGCGGCGGGGGGACCATGATCTTCCCCTTCATGGGCCTGGGTGGGTGTTCAACCAGGCAATCAGGGTCCCAGTAAGGGTCACAGTCGTACTCCATGCCCTTGAAGGGGCGGATGGGCGCCGGGAGAGACTTCTTGATTGGAGCGGACTTCTTTGGTGGAGGAGGTTGGGGCACCATGACTGGAGCTTGAGCTTTCTGGGGGGTGCAGTGGGGGTGGTGGCGGGGGTCGCAGAGCACAGGCACGGCGCCGGTAGGCAGGTAGACGATGTGGGGCTTACAGAGGGGGTCTTTCCTGTTGCACAGGTAGAGAACATCAGCCTGGGAAATGACTGGCGCAGGAGGAGGGGTTGCTGGGGGCTCTGTGGGCTTTGGGCCCCCTTTCATTGGAGCTAGAGGAAAGATTTTACACTTCTTGTCTGTGGCTGGGTCACACATGGTCGGCATTCCCAGCTTGTTCTGGAAATAGGAAGCGTCGGGGCCGTAGGTGTGCTCCAGGTACCTCATCTGCTGGTAGAGCATCCGCAACTTGTCAATCTCATAGAGCTGAGAGGAAGGGGAAAAAGAAAATCTTAAGGACTTTAATAGGGATAAATCAATGCATATATTACATTATTTTCATTTATGAATTTGGACTGACAACTAGTATTCAGGAAAAGTAGGGTCTGCACTGCAAAATGAGGTTCGGACAGTGTAGGGGTTTAGGGTTAAATTATCCAGATGATGCTGATGTAATGTGAACGTCCCTGGTTTGAATCCAGCAACGTTTCATGCCCCCACTCTCTCCCCTCATTTCCTGTAAACTCTCCACTGTTCACTGTCTAATGAAGGGGGAAACATCAGTCTGTGTGTAGATATCGACTGTCCTGAATCACTCGATGAACACAGTGTGGATTCTGTTTTAGATTCTGCTTATGTTCATACTCCCAGAGACATTTCATTCTCACCGGAGTCTCCCAGGATAAGAACGTGTACACAAAGTACCCAATGTACGTACCCCCTCAGTGTGTCCGATGCTGCTGTAGTAGCGGTAGTAAGCCTGGAAGTCTGGGTTTCCTCTGTACCACCTGGGGTCCGCGTTACGCTTCGATCTGGAGTGACTCAGAAAGCCGTTTGCTTTTTCCGAGTCAATACCAACAACACTGACGGGTACCATCTCTGTTAACAGAGGAGATGAAGCTCAGTCCGATAGAGAACTTCTCAACGGTTATTTAAATGTGTTCCGATTCATTTCGGCTCTGCACCTACCTTCCTGCTTGATGGTGTTTGAAAAAGATTTGGCCTCCAGCAGGCCTGGAGGAGGAGACAAAGCACGAGATGGACGTTGATCATCTTGCTTCTGACTGATTTTTGATAGTTGTACAATAAAGAATCAGAACTTACCCGAGAGCGCCATCAGACAGCAGAGTGCCCCAAACAACCATAATGACGAAATCATGGCGAACTCCTGTGTTTCATGGCAATAATAGATTTCCATTTACGGGGAAATAGTACAGTTCCAACAAAACCATTGCTATTCGATTACATAAGAAATATTGATTATAATCCTTCAAAAACAAATTCCACAATATATAAACACCTCTACTCACAAAGACACATTTTAAATGGTATGCAACTTCTTGACCTATTTCAGTTCATTTAAAAGTGCAGGCCTTTCCCCTGGAATTTGAACGTATAATATATAGGAAAAAGTTATTCACTAATGTTTCACAGTATTACAAGACGAACTATACATATTGATCAGTAGGAAGTATAAAACAAAGCAGCTACAGGAGAAGTTACACCATTTAGCTCAATTAAACGCAGTTTTTAGTTAAATTAGTCAGCACTTTCAGAAGCTAGAAATTAGCATCCTGCAATAGTTGACTCACCCGTCTCAGGAATCGGTCTTCACTGCACTAACGGAGCAGAGTGGGTTAAATACAGATTTCTGTGTCCGACCCCCCGAAACATTATCCCCTGTCCAATCGTTCTGCACCAATGTTGACACCAGAATCCTGTCTCCACCTCTTTCTTTAATATGTGGCCTTTGGCGCCAATTAAGAAAGGAAAAAAAAGCTGCACTTTTAGCCGCAAAGCCATAAAAAACAGACTTCAAATGGAAACTCCCCATTAAGTCTGGAAGGAAAGCATCACCTGCTGGGACAACTGCAACTGTGGGGGAAAATGCTGCCTACTAACACAATAACTCAGCCAAAAAGACAGTAAAAATCATACACGACGGTCTGCGCTGCCTTACATGTACATTTATGAGTTGTTAGAGATTTGTAAATCGCTGTCGGCACCAGAAGGCTGTTATTTTGACCCAGAGAACACCTGCTTTCTTTTAACAGTTCTGTGACTGACTGCTGGTTATCAACTCACTGAGCAACAAAGAGGCTCGTTTTGTCTTTACATGTTCACGATCGTTTTTGAAGCACTCGGAATTAGGCTGACGCTGAAGCCTTATATGCATTAACTTAATTCAGGTCACATATACATATATACACACATTATTTATTCACACACACACACACACCAGTTGATGGTACAGTGGATGACCGTCATGGATTTGTCATTTTTAGGCAGTACCTGATTCCAGCCTCTTAGTTCAGATCAAGCTTTTCTTTGTCTTATGTGACAATAAACTGAACGTCTTTGGGTTTTAGACCAACTGACAAAACTAGATATTTGAAGCCAAAATCTTGTGTACTTAAAGTATTTTTAGAAACTAATTTCTAACAGTTTTTAACCTAAATGATTAATTGGGGAAATGTAATCTCCAAATGAATAGATAAGTTTGCATAGTTAGCACAGCTCTAAACTACAACTATTAATGTTTGAAGACATGGCCTTGGGCTTTTAGGAACTTGGACATTTCACACGTTTATAGACAAAACAATGACAACGGTTAGTTTCAGCACGTTTTACGAGCATTATGTCAGGATGGCAGTAGTTAATCGGGGCTGGCTGCAACTTCCTTCATTTAATGTGCACACCGGGGTCCACATGAACCACATGACCGCAAACTATTGAACCATCAATTTATTATAACAATGCTCAACCTTTTATCTTGCATCACAGTGTAAAATGTACAGAATTGCTCTTTGTCAAAGAACTTAGAAGCTTTAAGTACTAAATTACAGATATTACACCATTTCAAATTCTGACATACATATTTACAAAAGATTTACTGGTGAACAGGAATCTTAACATAAAAAGCTATGGATGTTTAACAGCAGGGATTCTTGCACAATAGTCGAGCTTAAAAAACGTCAAGGTTCTGCTCGACTTGTGTTGCAAAATGCAACGCCCCAAGTCAAGTCTGCAGAACGCCTACAATAACGCGTTTCCCCCTCAGGTGACTGAAACACAGCGTGCACGTTGCAGGTTTCCTCAGACAAAGGTGATGCGGCTGCGGGCCTGGTTGACCTGCCATACGTTCAGCTCCTCGTACTCCTCCAACGCTTCCTGGAACTGGGCGGGGGTGAAGCCACGAGTGACGCAACGCTGTTCCGCTTCAACCATGCGAACCACTCCGCCGGCTCCGCCGCGGCCGGCCACGCCCTCCGTGGAGAGCTCACGCACCAGAGAGAAGATGACGTCGGCCGGACGCTGAGCCCTGTGCGGAATGAATTGAGACGATTTGAGAGACCGGTTTGCCTTTTGCTGTCGAGTTTGAATAGTTTGGCATCTATCATTGTATTTTACAAAGTGTCACTCATGTATTTCTGTCTGGCACATAACCACAAGTTGTCATTTTGAGGCTTTGTTTTTTTGTTCGGATTACACAAAACAAATATGAATTCGTTGGTTTTAAGTGGTTGGGAGGCGATTTTGATCTGTGAACAGTTAGCTTACTGAAATCAGGAAATCTGCTCGCCTCCAGCTTCATTCTCAACATCAGCGCAATATAAATCTTCTTTCAGCGTAAAAACAAATACGCATTATTTCATTTTCTTCAGATGCTAAAAGTACTTATTTGTCAAACCGATGACCTTTTAAAAAGAAACATGGCTGTTCTCCCTATTATTGTGTACTTTGTTTTTAGTGTATTGTTTTTATATATGATGATTTTAATGTAAAGTGTCTTTGAGTGTCATGAAAAGCGCTATATAAATAAAATGTATTATTATTATTGTTGTAAAAAGAGAAGAGTATATGGTAAGGCGTGCAACGACGTCACTGGTCTTGACGCCTCCCTCACAGAACTGGCTCCTGTGTGAAGAGAGCGCCATAAAAACAGACGTTTTACAGCTTCCTCCAGGATATGCAGAGACTGTTACGGGCACATAAGGAACCCATAAAGGACATTCTGGGCTGGACGACGTCCGGTCCCTCATGTTACACGGAGCTAAACGAACAAGAGCCTTCAGACAGTGTTAACACTAACCTTGTGGCGCCGGACTTGTCGGCTTGTAGCGAGTCCTTTGACATCTCCATCAGTCTCATTGCCTCGTTGATGTCTTCCTTCTCCACAGACTCCATCAGGCGAAGGCGAGCCTGCAGAGAGCCAACAAAACAAATGGGAATTGTGATTGAGACGGAAATGAGATCAAGAAAACGTGTATCATCGTAGAAATTTAGTTCGACGGCAGATCTGTCGGATTACGAAGGCTGCGCTGTGCCGGCACTGTCAGACCGAGACAAGTGCAATGCCCTCTGGGATGGCCGGCAATTGCCCAAGTCTCCGCCTCTCAACACCAGCTAGTCTCTCTACAGGTTGAAATTAAAAACCAAACAAAATGCTTAAAATGAACCGCAAAAAACTCGATCTTCATAGTGATGACAGTTCTGGCCATGGTCAGTTTTGCATGGGTTTGCACAGCTGCTCTTAACGCACACAGGCTGACTGCCCACCCTGCAAAGCTGGTCAGGATCAGACAGACCTCGGCTCACTCGCACGGTTATCCAGATGCAACATCTGAACAAACGCAGAGATGCAAATAAATACATTCTCGATTCTCTTCAGCGCTACCGCTCAGTTGCAGTTTGCCCTCTTGTGGACGTCTGTGTGCAGCACATTGCCAACCCGTCTGCCTGAAGTGCTGGTTTTGCAGTAGGCGGATGACTGCTACCTGCACAAACAGCACTTTTGACAGCCAGAGGCCGACACCAGATCACAAAAACACTCAATTTAGGAAACACATTTCTATAGATGCCTTTTCAGAAATCCAAGAACAAAACAGGATAATTTGCCATTATGCAACACAGAGATGCAAAACAAAACCCAGTCGTAGCCTATTTGTAACACATGACAAACAAAACAAAAAACAGCAGTACATTCCTGTAGTGCTTTTCTAAAATTTGTATCATAAGGAATGTAAACAGCAAATACAATAAACGTGTACATGTATGATGACTGTAGGCGGGAGATCTTTTGTCCAGCGTGGGAAAGAAGTGCTCACACTACAGTAGGCCAGGTTATCGTCACTACCTGCACTGTAAGCACTTTATCGCACAATGGACTCTTAATCAAGACAAGCAAGTATGATGATCACGCTTTATATTACTCCATTAACAATGTCGACAACATTTTATTTGTATGACAAATCATACATCTCCTGCAGTTTAAGTTATTAAAGTTCCCGTGCACCCACGGTGCACTACGGTGTATTTCTCACCAGGGCAGTGGACAGACGGAGGATGGACAGGAGGGTACGTGCAGAGGTGAAGGTGGTGTCTTTGCTGACTCGGGCCTCTTTCCTCATCTCTACGTAAGCAGCAGTGATGTAATCAGCCAGCGACTCGGGCACCACAGGCTGCCGCTTCTGACACACAGCGATGTAACGTCTGAAGGGATTTACATTTCACAAAAATTGCACTTAGTTGGTAGTTCTGACATTCTGCTAAAAGAAATCGCAGAGCGAGGCTTAAACACTTTGAAATATAATGCGGATCATCGTCACCTCATCAGCTTCATGTCGATGGGGGTGAAGTGGGTGGGGGGCTGGCGGAGGTGCTGGTGGACGTAGGTGATGTGCTGCGCTAGACGCAGGTCAGCGTCGGCGTCCGGCTTGTCCTGGATCAGCCAAAGCAGGTCGAAGCGGGAGAGCAAAGCAGCCGGCAGCTGAATGTTCTGCTCGATGCTCTTCCGGGGATTGTAGCGGCCATAGGCGGGGTTGGCTGCTGCTAGAATAGAGCAACGGGCATTGAGGGAGGTCATGATGCCCGCCTGGAAAAGAGAGAAAAATATTAGTTTGAGATGTGACGTTCGATATTAATGTTTCTCCAAAAGAATCCACCGGTGCCGTTGTCTTTACCTTAGCGATGGAGATGGTCTGCTGTTCCATCACCTCGTGGATGGCTGTGCGGTCGGCGTCGGCCATCTTGTCAAACTCATCAATGCAACAGACGCCCTGGTCAGCGAGCACCAAGGCTCCGCCTTCCAGAGTCATTTCTCCAGTGACGGGGTCACGCATCACCGCTGCAGTCAGACCGACACCAGAAGAGCCGCGGCCTGTTGTGTACTGGCCTGAAGACCAGAGGGAGGAGGAGGAAAATTAAATGATTAAAACCCTAGAATGTAGGCAAAACTAAAGTGTTCAAAACCTGGCATAAAGAAAACAGCCGTTACTCTTCTCCAGTCAGAAAAATCACATAAAAAGTTAATATTTTACCATCTAAGCCTTCATGGAAAGACAATGCCTTACTGGATAAAATATTAACCAGATACAGGACATTTACTCCAGACAGGACTGTACTCACTTCGAGGAGCCAGGCGGTCAATGTAGGACAGCAGCTGGGACTTGGCGACTCCTGGGTCTCCCATCAGGCAGACGTTTATGGTACCTTGAGGGAGAAGAGTGTTGCGGTTCGTGCAAAATTACATGAAATGGCAAACGCTTTGTTTTTGAGAAAACAGTACACGTAGCTCAGTGATCGGAACAAATTACCTCGTTTTGTATCGATGAGTTATGATTTGCAACTGGGACAATTTATATTTATCTTTGTGGTTGGCCTGTTTAATAAGATGTTAAAAAGGTGCCCGAGTCAGTGCTCACCTCTGATTTTCATGCCTTTAGGTGCCTGTTGCACCCCTCCAACCAGCAGCAGGAGCAGAGCCTTCTTTACATCTTCATGTCCATAGATCTCTGGTGCTATTGAGCCAGCTAGCTTCTCATAAAATCCTTCCTCTGCAACAGAAAAATACAACCACTTCAGAGGGAGAAAATGATCAGCATCATCCGGTTTTGGCCTTCATACCGGTTACAGCAGTGATTTTATTGAAGTCCAGCTATCTAACGCACAAGCGCCAACCTGTAATGCCACGCAGCTCCTCGTCGGTCAGATCGTCATTGCCAAGCTCATCATCATCCGACTTGTTCACGAGTGTGATGTTATGAGCCTCCAGGTAAGTTTCTGACAGAAGACCCTGAAATGACCAAAATCAGGATTAACTTTAGATGCTTGCATACAAACACTTTAAAACAGCTCTTGCCACAGATTAGAAATCCGTCAGAGAGGCTTGAACGTGAAATGGGGTAAAAACAGACAAATCCCGAATATAAGTTTGAAGCCACATACACACCTGAGTGGCCTGTTTGAAGCCTGTGCGTAGAAGAGGGAGGAAGACCCCGGTGATGGCCACGTGGTCTCCTGGCTGGGCCAGACGCGTGTTTTCTCCACGGGCATAAATCGACATGCTCCGTGGAATATTTCCAACGGGCACCTGGTCACTCTGTTGGACAGAAATAACTCATGAGAGAATTGAAACTTCCTGAAACCCCAAACCAAAAATACAATTCATGGCAACAGTGAGCATTGTATTGTATAAAGCTACTTACATGCTCCTGGATACGCAGCTCCTGGAACTTGACAAATTTGGAGCCTCTGGTCTGCAGGTAGAGCCGACCTCCAGATTTGTTGGTGACACACTCTTGGCTGGGACACATGACGAGGGGCATGAAGGTGGGAGACTGGATCTGAAGCACAAAAATACTGAGTGAGGGACATCTGATAAATGTATCGTCTTAAATATAAAGATCACAGAACTCAACCCCATCTTACTGGTTGATAGGTCTCAGCACCACACTGGTCACACGTGTACGTAGCGACGGCCATCATGGGCTTGACCTCGGTGGCGCGGGTCACTATGCCGCGAACATTCACCAGATTCCCGATGCTGTCCGCTCGTACGTCTCGCACCACTTTGGGTTTAGCAGTGGTGGGAGGTTTAAAGTACAGCTCACTGTGGAAGAAAGTAAAGTACAATAAGCACACGTACTGCTTTAATAATTAAAATATGTTGATAGAAATCCAACCCCGAACTCAACTTACAATCTCCTCATGAGTTCAGGTGGGTACTGGTTACGAGTGTCCCGGGTGTCTGCTGGGTCTCGACCCCTTTGTTCCATCATCAGCCGGTGCTCAATGTACACATCCAAAGAATCCTTGGCCACAATCTAGACACAACATAAGCATTTATGTTTTAATAAGTAGGTATTTCACGAAGACATTGGTGCTATGAACCATTCAAAAACAGCTGAAAAGATTGTCAGATACTGAGACTTCCTTGTTGTGCTGTCCCATTTACGACAGCTGGTTGAATAAAAAGGCTTTGACTTTATTTAAGCACACGTACATCTCTTTCTTTGTACTCTGGCAGCAGCTCGTGGATGGCGTCAGCGAACAGGCCGGTGTAGCGCTTTGCATTCTCACAGACGCTCTCAACCAGCTCTGGGTCTTCCTCGGCCACGTCGTCCAGTTCCACAAAGATGGGCACCTGCTCTCTGTGGGCCAGCGACACCTGTACGCACAGAATACTTCGTAAGAAGGCGAGCCACTTGATTACACGACCATGTCCGAACTATATTGCTTAGTAGATGCTAGATTTAACTAATCTGAAAGGCATATAACCAGTTGTGTGAATCAGCAATATTCAAGTTGTTGATCTTCATATTATTTTAATGCACGTTGTGCCTTTATTAAATAGCTATATTGAAAAGATGACTAGACACAATTGAGTGAAGTGCAACAAAAAGGTCCCCGGTCAGACCTTTGTTGAGCTGGGGACATGGTGACCCTGGTCGTCTTAAGGTAGCTTCTTCAGCTAAAAATAAATTATTCTAAAAACATGTATGGAACCACTTGGTTCTGAGATGACTGTTCAAGAGGACAAAGAGTGGCTGAAATTATTATAAAAAGGAGGACAAAAGGATAACTGGTTGATCCATTTCTAATTGACCAGTCTGATAAATCACTCATCACTAACTTCACCAAATACACTCAGGTTAGTGCGATAATGTCAACATCATCCTTCAGTCAAGTACATTGCTATTTAAGGCCACAGCAGCCCCCTTTAAAAGCTACACATCCACCGTTTACTATACTTACAAGCTGAGCTCCATATTTGAAAACCTTCTTCCCATTGTCATCCTCTGAGTAAAACTCTTGCAGGAACCTTTTGCATTTGTCTGCAAAATAAAAACAACACCTTC
This sequence comes from Melanostigma gelatinosum, assembly GCF_949748355.1. Taxonomy (NCBI): domain Eukaryota; kingdom Metazoa; phylum Chordata; class Actinopteri; order Perciformes; family Zoarcidae; genus Melanostigma; species Melanostigma gelatinosum. The sequence continues at coordinate 22,549,402 of NC_136638.1, forward strand.
AGCATTATTCCACAGCAGAAATGGGCAGGCCACATCCAGCAGACACTAGGTGGTGTTCGCTGTATATTCACAAGAATAAACAATAGCGTGCTGTTATCTTTTGGGTTGTTTAGACATTGAAGATGCTTTCTGGGTTTAAAAGACGGATTAACAACAACACCACCACCAATGGGCCTAGAAACTGGGAGCTAGTTTGTTGTCCTGCGACGACCCCCTTTGTTGAGTAACATGGCATCCTGTAATCTCGATGAGTCACTACTGCCAACAGTAGAGCTCACACTGCCACCGGCAGACTACGTCAATCAAATTCCACCGGAGAGAACCGACTAGCATAGTTTTATAGAGTTAAATAACTGATGTTATGCAGCTGATATCCGAGGGTAAGAATGTAAATACAACAGACGCTCTCAGTTCAGTGTCCATTTTTTTTTCTTTGAGAAAATATCCCCTCACTTCTCGAAAGAGCCACAACTACTAACACTATTTAATTCCCCGTAACAAGAAACGAAACTATCCGCCGCTCGACGGATAAAATACTCCACTTACTTTGACGCTGTGGCAGAAAATCTGTATCTCCGGTTTAATATTTCTGTGTTTCGAGGATGTTATTGTAAACAAAGCAGCACATGGCTTTTGTGCCTCGTCACTCGAGTATCCCTCCGCGACCCCCCCCCCCCCACCACCACATCCGCTCTTCCAAATAGTCCCGGCTGTTGTTTTCAAACCATTGCCAGCCATCTTCCAACGTTAGCCGGAGTTGTGTTGAACATGCATGGACCGCTCCCTTAAATAGCCATTGTCATGACATATTCATTGTTAAGTTTCGGGTTTTAAGTTTAAGGCTAAAACATTAATCTAAATACAATATTACATCGACAAATTTCCAACGGGCATTTGGAACGAGTTTCAAATATGAACCGCCATTTCCGTTGCTTTTAAGAGTTTTAATTATTAACGTTAACGCTAGATGTCGGGACGCAGATAAGTTATTGTGAGCGTTAAAACGAAACTGTCTGTTTGTGTGTGTGTAACATCGACATAAGGTATGTAGTCCAATAGCCAATACCCACACGAACCAGCCTTTCGAAGTGCTCTTAAGCGAGGCACAGCGGCCGGCTTACCAGCTAGCATTTCATCTAAACTGCACGTTAACTTGTGTTACTGACAGACCGTTAAAGAGAGCTAGCTCATTGGCTAGCATGCTAATGTGCCGTTGGTTGTGGAGGCTATATGCGACGTTAGTGGAAGACAATCCTGGTTTACAGAAGAACAACGATCGTTAGTCCACGGTTTACCCATCATACCGGTCTAACTAATCGTAATCTAGTTACTTTTAAAACGCCAATGTCGATGATCAACATTACGACTATTCTCCAATTGCTTTGTCGTTATTGTGAAGTTGTTTGTTTATCTGAAATTGTAAAGTTTGCACAATGAAGAACAAAAAAAAGAGCATGTGATGTCAACTGTCTAAAATAAAAAAAATTGTGTTCCTAACTAATTCCACCGGCCTTCATTAACTTAACTCTGTTTAAGTTATTGTCGAACATGTGCTTGCATGGTCGCGCGCCTGCTCCTTTGTTTAAACGTCTCCATCCGGGTCACTACGTAACGTTATAGTTACACAAGCTCACAGAGAACGTATAACTAGTTAACGTATAACTAGTTAACGTTACCAACAAGTTAGTAAACGTTCAGAAAGGTTAGTGCTACATCGATCAGTCACCCATTGAACGATACATGCACACTAACATGCATAACTTACAGGCTGTGAGTCTAAATAAACGTAAATGAGTTCAGACTACTTTGTAACGTCACTGCAGAGAATTACGGTTGTTTAGATGAGCTGACTTTATACCCACTATACCACGTGATATAAATCAGTAACGTGTTTCCATAAAGCATGTTAGAGAACGCACTTAAGTTAAAATGCAGTAATTTAGGCCAGCCTGTTGCTGCCATGCCGTTATGTGTAAAGTTAGGTTAACCCATTATTACCTTTCTCTGCCGCATAATCCTTACGAGCCATGGCTGCAGACCCTCAGGTGAGATAACTTGACCACTAGAAAGCTAAAAAAAAGCCTTCAACGGACCCAAAATTCAGTTTAAATTCACGATTTAAACGATTCACTGTGACCGGAGGACCAGTTGTTCATTCACGAGCAGCTCGCTGTTCTTCCCTCAAGAAGTGGCGCGAGTCTGACGTCTGCAGCGTCCAATCGTATCGCTTCTTTCCACAGCGAGGGGCGGGCTCTAGTGGTGGCGCGAAAGTTGCGGGCGATTGTGTGTCACGTGACTCAACAAACTTCCGCCCCGTTCGTCAGGTTTGGCGCGAAAGGCGATGATTGGATTTCATACAACAGTGACCCCAGAGTGAACCCAAACACTGTAGACTCAAAGATAAGATGCAGTATATATATTAATACTAAGGCATCGCTAAAATAAATCTTTATTTTTTTAGTTTAGACACATTAATATGCTCCTTATTGTGACACTTGAAAATGTGTTTTCATACTAGTAGACATAATGGTCAAAGACCCTAAACTCATTCTCCACATATATCACTTTGCTTTTTGTGTTTCTTATCTAGCAAGATGGGAACACAAACTGCATTTCATTGCTCATCCTTGTTTTGCACAATGACAATAAATTAAATTTTAACCCATCTGGGTTAATAAATTCCAACAGAAAAAAGAAAAACAAGCACATATCAATCTTAAAATTATCTTAGATCAGTTTAATTTCTGTAAACTGAACACAATTGTTTCTCTACAGTGAATGAATGAATGTGAGTAATAGATTGTGAATGAGTGTATTGCTTTTAATATCATTAGTTATCTTCAAGTGTTTTGTTTTATTATGTATTTACTTTTTTTCCTTCGCATTTACAAACCCCGGGCATATCGTTTTGCCCACTTGTAAACACTTTTTCCTTGTGATCCTATTAAAGAGACTTTCAGTCTTATTTTGCTGAATGAACCATATTTTAAGTAACATTAAATTGGGTCACACAAAAAAGATGCCGTCAACAACAGAAACAGATATGACACAAACTTCAAAACGTGGGAAACAGGAGGGGAGGCTTTCAGCTGGCTGCCAGCCTTCAGGGATCTAACTGAACTTCAGCACAACATTTCTTTCGTTCAAAACATAAACATTCGTAAAAGTGAATGGCAACAACTTTTGTCCCCAAACCTCAATCAATTACGTCTTTCTCTTTTCCTCCAACAAAATGAAGACTGAATTAGATAAGGGAAATCCATAAGGGGTCATGAAAAAGAACAGATGGCCTGAACACTTAGTACACTCAAATGTACTGAAACCACTGAACACACTGGTGTTGAAGAGATGCATTAATGAAAAAGAACTGTGGTTCCCCGGGCGGTCCAGGCCTCTGTGCCCTCAGTCAAAGAGCTCATCAAGGATGCTGGTGGACGTGTGTCGCGTGGAAGGCTGCAGAGCAAAAACAAGGGAGGAAAAGGTTTGAGCTTACCAGGAAGATAATCTTCAGTCAAGCAAAGAAAACCCATTCAAAACTGAATTCATGTACTACTGGAGGCAATGTCCCAACTTACATGTGTAATTTGTTGTAAAGATTTTTTTTTTTTACCAGTGTATATGCGGATTCACGGTCAGAGTCACTCTCGTAATCCTCAATCTCAGGCTCTTCTTCTTCTGCACTGTCGTCCTCAATCAGAGATAGTCTGGAGAGAAACCAGTTTATTCTCATGTAATTATTCTTACCTGATGAATCACAAAATTAAGACAAATATTAAAACAATTCTGCAGTGTAACAGTTTGTGTTCTCCTTTAAAATGCAGTCTTACAAGGTGAGGGGGGAGTTCAGGTCCTGCTGATCCAAAGGGGGGCCGGTCTGGCTGGAGGAGAGCTGGGCTCGTCTGACGGGCTTCACTTTTCTCATATTGGACCTGGTGAACAGCAGCAATTACATTCTAGCCATACTAGACGTGTAAAACACCAATATTTGTTGCGGGAATGAGGATTTGCTTTGTTTTTCTATCCGTTCATTATCCTGTCAGACAGATAAAACTTACCCTAAGGCGAACTCATCCTCAGACTCCGGATCGGTTAAGCCGCTGCCGATATCAGACACTGTGGCGCTGGCGGCCAGCTGCTTGGCTGGATGTCTCTGTACAGTGGAGGTGAGTGCTGGAGTGGGAAGGCTGCTGTGGATACTTATGCTGTCCAACCAGGATCCTCGGACTGTGCTGGCCACTGAACCCAGAGGAGTCAGAATAGTCAACCAGAGGTTATTCATTACCTGACCGTTAAATTTAAGTGTTTTACAACAGAGAAGGTGAATATGGATTCACAAAAATAGCACTCATTTCCGAAAGAGCAAATGAGATGATCAACCAAAAGAAAACTGAATGATTTTACAAAATTACATAAAACCTCTCCTTTTCACTCACACAACAGATACACTCAGTGCATGAGTGCGTCTCAGCTCTGTCTCATGGCTGAAGCATATATTTAGGCTTCAAGTTAATTTTGTTTTGCGTGAGGTAGATGGCCCAAAAAAATGGCACAAAATAACTCTCTGACTGCAGAGCCATGGCGGCGATGCAGTCAGCTGTGTGTCAATATATAAAAGTAATAATCAACTTATTTCTCAAAATTGTCATGAGCTGCAGCTCTAGTTGAGTTGCCATTGAGGGTCAGAGAAACCTTCCTTTCACCAAATTACTTTGAACTCCAACAACTGTTGAAGGTAAATCACCTTTTACAGTTATTACAGTTAACATGAAGAGCTGTGAATCCATACACAGTTTGTTGTGTCTGTGTGTAACATGTGTGTCCGTCTCACCCTGAGGAGTTATCCTCTTGCGTTTAGCTACAGGGGTATCGTGAGAGGAGACGGCATCACTTCTCTCCTCCCGTTGTCTGGCTTTAGCAGAGGATCGGCCATCCAAGGACCGCTGATACAGTCTGACTGACGGCCAGGAGAGGGCAGCACCGGGACACTCCGACTTCAGAAACGCTGCCCTGAGAGGGGATGAGATAGAGAGGCAGAGAGATGAGGACAAAGACAGAGAAACCTTTGTTAATGTTTAGCTGTCAAATGTAAAAAACAAGCACTGGGTTCAAGTAAAAGGGCCACTGTTTGATATGACTCTGATTTTGTTATGGCATATAATGCTTATATTTATAAGTTAGTACTCGTATCATATTTGACCAAACATGTTTGTAAGGATGAGTTGAGGTAGGTTCTTACAACACACTGCGGTCCTGTCGCAGCAGCTTGAAACTGAACTCGCTGAGGATCTCCAAGAAGGCCACATTGGATTGCTGCTCTTCTCCCTCTGGTGGGTCCCGAAATGCAAAACGTACACCTTCCCTAAGAGCAGACACAACAGACTAAAGAGCTCAGAATGAACAGCTACAGTGTGAAAAACACCCTACAAGTGTGACGATTCATCAAAAAATGAATCATGGAAGAGGAAAAATATTTCTGGCAAAACCGCCCTCATGGCTGTAAGAAAGTAAATATGTCAAATGCAAAGACCCGACAGGTCCGCATGTGTTTGGCAGGGACACGCGAGTTACTTACGTGTGGAGGGCCACCAGTGGTTTGCGGGCACGATTGAGATCGATGCCAAAGCTCATGGCAAGCCTCTTGGCCAAGTCTTTGATCTCACCGAGATCCTGCCTGCTGTGGTCCTCCGTAAGCATCTCTGAGAACAGCTAGCGATACACAAACATGACTTTAAATAGACGTTACGCAAAAGGCATACCATACAAACAGATGTGGACGAACCGTTCCACTTGATCACTCGTTAAAAAAAGACTTCTAAGCAGTTCAGTCGCTGTTTTTAATTTGCTTGGTGAAGAGAAGTTTACCACATGAAACTTAAAAATGAAAAATATTTATATGTTTTATAGAAGTTTCTGTGATTGGCCATCTGTTAGGCATAACCCAAATGTTAGTCATATCGGAAATAGATAGTAAATCCACAATTTGAAGATGCAAATGTGCCTCACAAAATAAACCTTTTCAGCATGTAGAAATAAAGCAATACAATTGCCTCATTATGTATGTATGGAACAATCCACAATAATTGAAGCAGATACAATTATGAAAACAAATTAAAAACACCACTAACATCAAATATTTTACGATCAAAAGATGTGATTACTGTCCATTTTTAAACTACGACGTATTTCATGCATTCATTAAAAGTTCACACTGCATGATATTCATTCTCATGAATACTTAAAGGCTGCTTGTTGGTGCACACCTGCTGCAGACTCAGACAGACAGTCTTGGCGCTCTGTACGGGATTGATGACCTTGCTCTTGCTCATAGTCTCTTTAATGATGTCGCCAAAGTCTTTGAAGAACTGGAGAGAAAGTACTCATCGTTAGTCTGTTTAATTAACAGCATTGTCTAAAAAGGTAGGAATAATCCACTGCATTCTCGTCATCTGTGCTTCTCTTAACCGCTCTGACTCATTCTCAGCACCTCGCTGAGATCTTCTCACCATCCTCCACTTTCTTACACATCATCTCCATTATTAATGTTTTATTAACTCCTTTCCTGCATTCCTAATCCAATTGATTCACTTTTAATTCCACAATTTCTAAACTCACCAATTTAACTATCAAGACATTGTGCTTACATGTTCAACCAACAGTCACATATATAATATGCAAGGTTAATCAAATGGACCACCTTGTTGTAGTGCTTGAAGACGTTGGTGGCCGCGGTGAGGTCCAGCACCCCGTAGATGACCAGTTTACAGTAGCCGGCCAGCTGGTTGCGCTTCCTCTGGAGAAGAGTTATCTTCAGCGCCTCCTCATCCTCAACTAGAGAAAAAAAAGCCAGAGGAAAGGGAAGGGAGAGCATGAGTAACAGTAACAAACCGGTTATTAACTTGAAAGATGTAGACGGGAGAGGCAGAAGGAGAAAACCTTGAAGTCTTGATAAGACACAAGCAAACCAGAGCGCGCGATGAAAGACTGGTATTTGGCTTGTGGTGCATTAAATAAAGAGAAAGACCTCTGGGAGAACTTTGGCAGTGTGTGTGTGTGTGTTTGCAAAACACTACACACCCACGAGGAAATCAAAGTCATTTTCGGAACATTCAGTCGTTCAACTAGAATTATCACATTGCGATTGCATGCCTCCACATGTCATCACGACATCATTTAATCCTCCAACGATAAAGCAAGAATCTCTGTCTGTGCGCGGATGTCTTTCGCATATCTCGACAACCGGTCATCTGTTGTCCTTCACACTTGGCGGGTGTATCTCCGGGGAGTGCCGTGTCGAATTTGGCACAATTTAGACTCGCGAAGACTTCAATATTAATAAAGTTTGAATAAACTAGCCAACAGTGCTCTGTTCAGCAGCAGGGGCGGGGCTTCGGGGCTCTGCAGACTCATAAGTAAGCCCCGACTTTGGTATGCTTTGCCCTCGTGAGCAAGACTATTTATTTCGTGTAAGACTTGATACAAACCTAGAACACTGGCAGTGGAAAAGATGAAGGGAAAACTATTAATACCTTACAGTAAAAGTCCTGCATTCAAATGTTTTCTGCAATCGTAGAATAAAAGAAGCATTGTCAGCAAAATGCACTCACTTAACGTCTGTTCAAGGTGGAGCTTTCAATTCTAATATGATGCGGTTTAGTTTAATGCCTAATAATGACTCGTATTACAGTTGTTATATTGTGTCAAAACTGAAATTGCAAGGTAACCAGTAACATTTATCTGTTAATGTAAATCTTCAATGTTTTCCTCTGAAGTGGACAAAAATACCATCGAGCTCAGCATCTTCAGTGTCTGAGAAGACGTAGTCCAGGAGAAACGACGCCATCTCAGAGCGCAGGGAATCAGACGGCAGGTGGACCAGCGTTTGGAGGTCGGGTTCAAAGCGGGCTGCACTCGTACTGTACAAGAGCAGCAAGTCACACAACAGCTCAAATGCCTGAGGATGTAAGGAAACAAGCTTTATCAGTTCAGCTCAGCTTGCCAACAGTTCTGAGAAGTCATTCTGTGTCAATGGGCAAAAGAGGAGCAAGCCAAAAACATTGGGCCTGTCTCTGACGCAAAGACATAAAAATAACGTTTTAACTTATAATAAGCCTCTCACATACAGTCTTAAGAGTTCAAAATGACTGTTACTTCACACATGACTTACCTGATCTCTGATCTCAGTTTGGCTCAGAGACAGACACGTTTCACAAAGTTTGCAGAACGAACGCATCTCCTTCTTCAGGTGCTTCACTTCCCCCTGGAGCAGGTGGTGAAGGGACACAGGTAAGAGGTAGGCAGAATGCGTTATAATTGATGACGTGCTCAATGTGAATCAATGAGTGAGAGAAACTGAAGCAAAAGTGAAAATGCGCTCAAGAGAATGAAGATCAGCTGAGATAAACTCTACAAAAAGTGTGAACTTGTGACAAATAAAGGTCAGAGAGTCACTCCGGGCTTGGATGCGCACTAACAGATTGTTGTATTAATTGCCTGTCGTCTGCGCAGCTGGTGAACTGTTGAACACAGACGAGAAGAGCTCCACAAATACACAGGAAGGCCACCAACATGGCCTCCGTGGGTTGGCTGTGATCACGTAGGCTGGCACTTCCAGGAGCAAACATGGTGAGTGAAAGACTGAGTCAAGGGCAAACTATTACTAAGCATCGTAAGATGGATGAATGCAGTGTTATATAATCAGTCAGATGATCACCTCAGCTGGAGTGGAGTTAACTGCATTCACTTTAGCCCACATCAGGTAAAAGGCAGCACATTTCAGAGCCGACACCATCAGCTGAAATTACACAAAAGGAAAATGAGAACCAGTATCTGCAGCGATCGAGGCGCAAAAGGCAAAAAAACATTTTCCACTATGGCCTTTATTATCACAACACAAGACGCCCCCTGAAATATTGAAATGTGTGACCTCACAGACCTCGTTGTCAAACTCTCTGGACTCCATCCTGCTCTTCAGCAGCTCCAGACAGGAGTCGAACAGCTTCCAGCTTGTCGGGTCTTTGGCACTGGACAACAAACACGAGCAACAACACAGACGCACACTTCTGTGTCACAAATAGTCACCACCACCACACGTACCATATGAACACACTTACCTGCTCAGGGCTGCAATCCTTTTCAAAGCAGTGGCTGCACTGTAGACATGATCTTCATCTGCAGTACCCTAAGTACACAAAACACACACAGACACTCTCTAGAGGGAACAGATGCTCACCGATACGTTTTTTTCTTTCCCTACAAAATTGACATTCAGACTAAAAAACACAAATTAATTAGAAAGACGTGCTCACATTTATCACACCTGTCAGTTTTGTTTTTTGTGCCATATTTCGCTGTTCTGGTACACAATCGTGTGTTTTCATAGTTTAGTTATAAACAGTTGATATGCATGTATTCATGTACTACAACGTTTAACTGATGAGATTATGGACAACTTAAATACAACATACTATATTAACTGAACATCATCCCAGAATGAGAAATTGTTGTTAATGTAATGAAGATACATGAAGGACTTCTATTCATGGCTTTGAATAAACGTAATTATAATTATGGAGGCTGCAGTTTGTGGTGCACGTTGACCTGTGTTGCATTATACAGAGAGGTGTCTCCGTTATAACCCTCACTGATATAAACAGGGTGGACAAAATAGTACGAGCATGCTTTTTTATTACGAGCAACATTTGACTGTGTTCAAGCTCCACTGACACGCTCCCCCACCTGCACCAGGTCACTTAAGTCGGCGTTGAGGCACTCCGTCAGGCCGTCCATCAGCTGGCTGAATGCCAGGTTTGTGCGGGAGGAGAAGGTGTAGCAGTCGGCGCAAAGGGTGGTGACCAGTTTGGCACAAGCCTCCAGCACGGTGACATCTGTGTGCTTCTCTATAATACCACAAACCTGAGACAGCAGCAGGTCCAGATGCTGAGGAGAGGGGAGTGTGATGGGGGACAGATCGAGGGAGAACAAGTTAAGTAGAAGGAAAGTATGGGAGAGAGGAAATGATTACGAAGGAACACGATGTAATTTCCTAAAGAGATAATTTCCTAAAGAGATTATAACAATCTTTTAAAGGTAATTGATTGTCCTCCCCTCCTACCTTCCCCAGCCGCGGAGTGCTGCTGTACATCTCCAGAGAAAAGTAAAGGGGAGCTTTGAGAAGGAGGCTCACCTTCCCTGCATCGGCTGAGTACTGAGGGGGAACAACACGGGCTCAGCATTAAAAACCATGAAACGGAAATAAATAATAAGTACACTTGGCATAGTAATTTAGCCTTCACTCTAAATATAATATGAGGCAGCAGTATATACATATAATTAAAGTAAGTACGGTGGCAATGCTTCGCCAACACTTATTAAATGAAATCCTCTGTGTACAATATAATATAATAAAATGTCATATTAAGTATGTTCAGTGAACCTTGTTGTGTACCTTGGCCAGCAGCTGTGGAAGTAAAGGGATGAAGTGTGTGGTGATACGTCTCCTGTCTTGTTCCTGGAGCTTCTTATCCTTCATGCCCACGAGCTGATCCCACATGCACACGTTCAGTGAACAGAACCGGGCAGCAGTTCAACCGTGTGAAGACAAAAAGCATTGTGAACATTTCCCAATGTTTGTGAATGTAAAATATGAAACTTTGAGTCTTATAAACAAAGTGGGCAGGCTCATGGCCCTGCACTCATTGTGATAAACTGTCTATGTTGAAAAGGATGAAACCTGAAACTGAGTTGACCAAAAACGAGGGAGAAGGAACAGAGGCAAACATTTGTACACATGATTCAGTGGAATATCTAATTTATTCCAGTTTAATGTCACAAAGTTGCATCTTGTAGTTTTAAAACTATGACTTTTTGTATGATGGGTACATTTGAAGTAAAATCAAAGACTGACATCTCTCTCGCCCCCGAGCTCCACTGCTCCATAAACTACAAAAAAAGATTGTGCATTTGTGTGTGTGCCACCACCTTCTTGCCCCGAGTCCTCCCGACAGGTGGGGTTGCCTCCACTGCCTGTCTGATGGCACACATCATCAGCTCTACGAGAGTCCCCTCCTCCTCATACATCAGACCTGACAACACAGACGCACAGACAGCTGCAGAACTGAGTGGGTGATGGTTGAGACGACGCGATGCGGGGACAACATGACTTGCATAAATTATTTCGGTGTATTGGTATTAAGCGGAGCTCAATGCACTGATGCAGCTAAGATGTAAGTCGTATCTTGTTCCTCACCAGCCTCATGTAGCAGCAATGTCGTCATAGTCTCCCAGTCTCTCAGCTCAGATCCTGCCACACCCCACAGACTATCCACCAGGTAAGCCCCGTGCTCATGGAACTGTCAAGAGAATTGACGGTTAATTAATCGCTTTAAATTCGCTTGACAGCGCGTTTCTGAACTGCAGTGGCCATCATTTATTTTAGCCATGACACAAGGGATGGTTTGCAGTTTAATACGATCTAAATCATGTTCTCCGTCGTTCAGAGGGTTCCAGTATATATAACTTAAGATGTGCTGTGAGACTCCGCTACTAGAGAAAATTGGCCCTTTGGGCGTAATATAGTGTTATTGTTTGTGTTGTAAGAATAACATGTCCTGCTAAGCGTTGTGGGTAAAATAAAACATGATTTGAACAATAAACACTGTGTTGTGGTTAGTCTACCTTCATTCGTGAAAACATAATGTCAATGATTGGAATAGTGCGGAGGCGGGGACTGAAGGAGACACTACCTCACTCTGGATGGCGAAGGAGATGAGGATTCGAAATAAGGCTGCATTTTCACTTTTATCACTTTCCTGGGTGTCACTGGCAAGCACAGCTTTCAGCCTAAGATACAGACATAACAAACATCAAAAAATTACATTAAAGGCACAATGAGTAGGATTTTCCTAAAAAACAATGTTTATTCTGATACAAAAATAATTCCTTTGAAAAATCCCTTCTGGCCCACTAGAGACCCTCTGCCTGTGTTTATTCTGCTGTGTTTGGGATGTTTCTCCGCCCCTCGCTGTGCCTCCAGCTGTCACTCCTCTGCCTCTCCTCCCCTGGGACTCCCTTATACCCCGGGTGACACTGTAATTGTTGTCATCCGATTCAGAAGCTTAGGAAGCTCCACTAAATTATCCTGTCTGGGAAAACAAAATGCTACGCCCATTAGCTAGCTAGACTGGAAATCGCTAAACTCGCTGGCTAGTGTCGTTGAGCCAGGAAGCCAGGGTTAACAGAATAATCCTACTCATTCTGCCTTTAACCAAGATGGAAAATTAGCTCACGGATTGAAGTCTGAAGTCCCATTAGTGCAGCAATAACATGCTCCATTATACAGGAAAGTATTTGTGTGATCTACGCTGCATGCTTAAACAAAAATAGGATTTCATCCAAGCTTTAGTGCGACTAAAATTCATGAAAAAAGGTTTTGATGTTTTGTTTTTGGTGGAATGTCTTTGATAAGGAAATCAAAGAGAAATGTAAACATATTTGTTGAATATGGAATGATCCACAGGTATGGGGGTGCAGCTTAATGACACGACTACAACATTTAGGCTACGTTCAGAATCCAGGCAAATTTGAAAAATGGAGGTTCATCCACAAATGTGGTTTGGATCCGATTTACAAAAATCAAATTTTTTGTGTTTTTGTGCTTTTTGCTGGCCAGACTTTCAAAATAAATCTGGATGCGCCAAAACTGGATTTGAGCTGGCGGTCTGAACAAAAGCTTAGTCGGACAACGTGCAGAAAGGAGGGATGAAGATGTACTTGTTGAAGAGGAAGACGCCAGCTACAGAAGCCAGCGCTCTGTTGGAAGCGTAAACCAGAGGATAGATGTGACCGCACTCCTCCTCCCGGAGACCTTCTTCTGTCCTGCACAGCAGAACACAGCAGAACACACAAAGCCAGATACAGACCATCAAGTTAGCAACATTAACGCCACAAGAGAAAAAACATTTTATTTAATTGACTGAACTATTCTTGCAGCCTTGTGTATAATTTTGAAATATGTTTTTTCTTCATATAATCAAACAGAGCTTTGATAGACATCAGTTGGATTTTTTTTAAATTTCATGACCACATTTTCATCAATTTTGTTAACTAATCCTAAAAACATCAAATTTACAAGTCAGCAGTGGTGCGAGATATCGGCCAACCACACTGATTCATCAGCAAAGAGTGTTATAACAGTTATGAGCCATCTTTACACTTCTATTGTTGAGAAACTGGATTCGAGGACAACCAGAATATATTTGTAGTATTAAGTTATTTTCACATTTCAGACACAATTAGATTTTTGATTGTCACTAATGCTTTTAACTGCATTTCAGTAGAACCTTTATGTAAATAAAGCTCAAAACAATCAATGCAAAACAGAGAAAATGCATTTCAAATTTGCTATAATTGGGTTTTGATCCACTAAAATGAAATTCCTAGACTGTATGTTGTAGATAGCGGCTCAGAGAAGCCAACAGAGACAAAAAAAAAAGCCCTCACTGTTGGAGCAGCAGCAACAGATTGACCACTTCCACTGCCACCTCTGAGTCCTTGTCCAGCACCATGGTGAGCATCCTCTCCTAAAACACACACAGTTATGCAGTGGCAAACAAATTATGGAAAATCCTGCCAGCAGACTTCAATGCATAAAAATGACTCACAAATGCACCCAAACCCACAGATATGCATGCACCCACACTGATTAGGCGCTAAGCCATGCCTCAGCACATGTGGCTTTGGTTTTTTGTAATGTGTTTGAGAAAAACTTATGAACCATTAGTAATTGGCAGCAATTAACGCTCCAGACACACGCCCAGACAAAGGATGAGACCATCACAACAAACAGGAATGGTGAAAAAAGAAAGATTTGAAAGGCAAAGAAATAAGGGGAGGGGCCACAAAATACTGTGAAGTGAGACATAGGCAGGCTACAAAAAAGAAACAACACAATAGGCTGAAACAATAGATTAAACAGAGATTCTGTGCAGACAGACAAAAAGACAGACAGGAGGAGAAAAGAGGCATTAAATGAGGTTGCCAATCCAGAGGGAAGCCTCACTTTAAATCTGCTGGTGAAAAGCTCCAGGCGGCCAATGAATTCCTTCTCCTGGTACAGACCCTGCAGGGCACGCACACACCGCAGACGCACTGGACTTTGCTGACGGAAAGAAGAAGAGAGTACAGTACCACACATCCTATAACCTACATACAGACTGAATCAGCCTGTTCCTAGTGAATAATTTCTCTTTTTGCAAGTGTGTGTATGTGGTCTTTCCTGTGTCTGTGTGCAGACATTTCTATCTCCACTGCTGGCCTGCGGAGGGCTGCAGACAGACAGATGCTCTGTGACAGAGGTGAAATGCATTGGGGAAATGCAGATCTAGTGCTGTATGTGTGTGTTTACCTTGTCATGCAGGGTCCACCCCAGGTATTTAAGACATCCATCATTCAGGAAGGCTTCAGGGTCCGTTTTCAGCCACATGCCCAACTCCTCAATACACGTAGCCCGGATCTCAGGCAACAGGTCACGGTAACGGTGCACAAACACACCGCGGAACGTGCTGTTCATCATGGAGGACAGCTCCTCTCTGTTCTCCTGCATCTAAAAACACACACATATAAAACAAGGAGTGTAAGAAAACATCGGTACACTTGACTGAGACCGTGTTAAAAGCAAACACAGATTCCACTGTTCTGATTACATTAAAAAAGTGAAATTACTCATGGATGGACGGACTGCTTTAATGTCCCGACCTGCCTGTTTAGTATGTGAAAGTGGCCATGTGTCTGCACTCATGCCAGTCTTTGTGTATGCGTCACCTCGCTGACGGTGGCCTCCAGCTCCTCCAGTCGGCCAGGGGCTCTGTCATGCGCCCCCCTGCCGTTCTCCAAGTCGTATTGCCGCTGGGTGGTCTGCAGCTGAACAGACACTATCACCGCTACTTCCACCAGCACAGTCATCAACTTCATGGCTAACAGAGAAAAGCATCCAGGTTAGCACGGCTAGACGGAAACGACAGGACTACGCACGGCCTGAGCTGTGTCTCACAGGCGTAATGGAAACCTTTATTTACGCACGGAAAGGCAAGGTTAAAAATAAAGATCATATGCATTAGTATTGATGGAAACATATCAGGAATATTCGCACATATCACAGGAAAGCAGTGAACTCCACAGACAATGCTGCAGACAGTTTGGCATCTCCTTTGATCCTTGATACTTTGAAATTCGCAGACAAGACCGAACCGGTATAGACAGTCGCTTCAGTGTCGGGGTTATTCATCTTTTAATCAGATTTTACAATTTTAATGGAGAGGCACATCAGGTGCAGTCACAGTCAACATCTACACAACTGCATGGGTCCAATCGTAAGATTAATAACATCGAAAGACTTGTCCCTTTTAATTACCTCCAGTATAAAAAGTAAATCCTTGGTAATAACGTACATTACTTACCAACCTAACCACATAATGGTTAAGCTGTTAAATCCTATTTTGTGGGTACAAAAGAAAACAATGAGGAACAATAAAAGCCAGCCACAAAGAAGGAATACTTTCTGAAAAACAAAGAACTTCTCCAGCAACTAAAACAGATGTCAGCTGAATGCAGCAGTTATTTCTGGCACCCAGAGAAGCTGGAGAAACACAAGTTTCTAAGCCTCAAAAACTGAAGCAAGTGACTTAAATTACTAGCATACTGAGATGCTTACCAACGAACAACAAGTGTAGCCTCTAATCCATAATCAAAACTCCCCTGTGAAGTCAGAGTGTGTGTGCATATTTTTCGAGCATTTCATGCACCAGTATTGTGCCGACGTGCTTACCAATCAGGGTGCTGGTGTGTCGGAAGGCTCTGACCTGGGAGTCAGAGAGGCCGGTGAGCATAGCCAGCAGGGAGGGGAAGAGGTACTCATCATAAATGAGGCTATTCCGACACGATCTCACCAGAACCCGAAAAAACTCGCACAGGCCGGCTTTGAAATGCTTCAGCTGGGGGCCTGGAGTGCACAGAGGGTAGTTCACTGAATCCTGGAAGACATAAAGAAACAAAAGAAACGGAGGAACGACATCACACACTGTGTGCTTTGTATAGTTCTTTGATGCAGAAGTGGTTGCTGTTCTAATGACAATTACATCAGTGGCAAACCAAAGTGATTAACTCATTAATATGTCCATTTATCAGCATCGATTCTGATTAGTCTGTTCCATCACGCTGTACTCCATCCTTCAGATTATAATCTCAGAGGATATGTTGTTTGACTTTCTCAGCATATTCAAGAAGGATTATTAGAAGTAAGAAGGGATGACAAAGACTACGAACAAGATTCAAACATGCAAATATGTACCCATCATCTTTAAGAACCATATTTATTTTTAGGATATATTTAAACAAATCTAAACTATGTCTCACCTCATTGAACTCTGTGGTTAGTGTGTAGATGATCTCAGCATTCTGCATGCTGTCCAACATCTCTCTGCTAACCACACCTGGACAAAATAATTTAACACCTGAACATAAGTAAGTGTGATAATACATAAAATCTGCTTCTTGTATTTGACCCAAAAATGAAATGGCATCATGATTTCTGTTTCTTTTTCGCTCACAAAATATTGATATACTGTGATGTCAATAGACAGAGGATTAACACAACTCCTACACGTTGCATCGTTACCATACTGGGAGATCAATAGTTGACTGCTGATCATCGCCTGAGCTGAAATTGGAAGGATAATCTTTTGAACTTTGACTCCCTCCCCCTATCTCTTGGGCTCCCTCTTGACCTCTGACCTTTGCATCCACAGGACTGAACAATGAAGTTGATGAGCACCAGCAGCCCCGCCTCTCGGCTTTGCTTGTAGCTGTCCAGCCACTCGTCCACCACCGTCTTCAGATTGACAGGGAGATAGCAGCCAATGAGAATGCTGGGCTCAGATCAAAGGGTGAATGAATATAATAACTATACATGTCATTAAAATAACATTATGGATTTCAGCTTTCACCTTTCCTCCTACGATTGGCCTTTTAGGTTTCTCTCAGTAACATATGTGGGTCTGTATGCCCCAATGATCTCACACACTTCTATTTTATGCTCATTTTAAAGTCCAGTATTATTCACCATCTACTTTGCATAATCCTTTCTGGCAATCATGGCACTATTGAACATAAATGGACACTACTTTAAAACATCTGTTGTGTGATAGTGTAGCGTACATTAAGAACACAGCAAAATATAGCAGAGCACTAGAACTGAGAAACATTTGCGGAAC
This sequence comes from Melanostigma gelatinosum, assembly GCF_949748355.1. NCBI lineage: Eukaryota > Metazoa > Chordata > Actinopteri > Perciformes > Zoarcidae > Melanostigma > Melanostigma gelatinosum. The sequence continues at coordinate 22,566,666 of NC_136638.1, forward strand.
AGATTAAAGATTAGTCAACTGCAGTTTTGCTGAATGTGCTGTATATGAAAGTGAGCCTTTACCCAGAATCACCATTTGCATTGTGCTGCTGCTCTTCACTGTAGTGGCAGACTTTTTTTATTACTGCTCACCAGACTTTTTTTTGGTCTTTCTATTGTTATGTGATGCATTTTTTGGAGTCTTTAACCAGAAGAGACTGGGCACAGCACCACAAAGGTTTGTATGGCCACATGCTGTCAATCATTGACTACACAACCCAGTGAAAACACTTCTTCCTCTTCGCGTATCAAAGCCGATTCTGTCGAGTCAAATCAGTCAGCCACTGACTGAGCCAGCAGAGGATAATCTCTCTCATTGTTGCTCATAGAGCCTTGTTTCTCTTCTCATTACACATTCCTCCTTCAGCACCTCCCTCCCTTCATGTGTTTATCTCTACATCCCCTTCCCCCTTTGCTCTTCAGCTAACGGTTTGCTCACCACCATGGCACTCTTTCCAGAGCAGACAGCATCATAGATATTCTCTGCACTGATGCCCCGGCTGTCCTCGTTCACTCTTGTCACAGGTCTAGGAGAGGCGTGCCAGGATGTCCTCTGAGAGGACTGCTGGGAGGGGTCTGGAGAAGTGGGGATGGGGCTGCTACTGGGGCTGGACACCCTCAATGCAGCTTTATGCCTAGATCTCTTGGGTGGCTTGAGATGAAAGAGATGGGAGGGCAGCTCAGCAGTGGAGAAAGGGAATTGATGTTGTCAACTGAATTAGTGGTAGCCATGGCAAGATACGGTGGAGGCTTTCCACAGTGTTGCAGTTAATATGACTCTGATGAAGCTTTTTTAATCTTTTATATGAACTAAGAGATGAACGACGATGCTACTGGATTCCACACTGAACTATACTCCATTGTGAATAATCACAATGAAAAATATCTGAATGAGTGAACCATCTTGAGAGAGAATAAGATAATTTACCTGAGGTCCAGTTACTGCCTGTTTTCTCCGCTTTGAGACTTTCAGCGTGGCCGCATAGTCACTGCCAGAATCTGAGAAGTCAAACTCCTCAACACTAACAGACAAGTAAAAAAAATAATGAATCAATACAAATCTCAGCATTAACAAATATGTTTTGGTCAAGCTAACAAGACTACAGAGCCAGACAGATATCATGATACAAACGTTGATAATTTGTACCCCTCAAGTTATTGTAACATTCTGTTGTTGTGGCCAACAGTCAGGTCAGTTAGGTAGAAGCTCTCAATGTCCCTCAAACTATTATCAATATTGTGTTTATTCTATTTGTCATCATCTCTTCAACTATCTTTTTTTACACCGTTTTGACTGTATATTGGATGCTGTTTCAGCACACTTTACCAGCTAGTTATAGCTGCTACAGATGCACACATGCCTTTAAATCAGGACTGAGATATGTGGATATATACTGTTTGAGTTTGAGAAATGGAACATTGTGTTATCTTTGACAGCTCTTTATTCCTCGTTTGAGCTCGGTTTATTTACATGCAGCTTAAATTAGCTGAACATGTGTTCCTGATAAATTCTCCATAATACAATATGTTCAACAACAAGTTATACTTTGTGACAAGTCTTAAGAGTTATGTTTACCTTAGCCAAAACAAATGTACCTGCACAAGTAACAACAAATGCTAGGCTAACCTTACCTGTCCGAAAGGTCTCCACTTGCCATTTTCACTGAAAGAGGACACGGATTATGAAGGTGGTTTTGGTCTGCAGGTTAGCTGGTCTTTGCTAGGACGCTACTATGTGGGAGAGGAGACACAATTAGCCACAATACATAATTTAGCCCTTGAGATAAACTCCTAGCATTAGCTAACGTTAGCTAGCTAACGTTACTTGGTAACGCAGCCTCCTTTACAATGTTTCAAATGTCCTTTAACGGACTTAAAATAGTAGCCAGCTATCTACTCCAGCGAAAATTACCCGATAATCATCACTAGCAAAGCATTTACATACTTTTACTACCTGATAATATAATAACCGATCACTTTGTCCCTTTCTTAAGAAGCTTATCGTAATTTATTCCTCCGTCTTCACGGCCTGATGAGATTCAAGGGCGCGCAAACGAACGCAATATGATACTCGATGCCCATTGGCCAGAACCTTCTCAGATCAGACGATGATTGGTCCTTCGAGAAGGTCACGTGATGATCATTGGTCATTCACACAACAAGTAGTTCTGTTTCACTAGACAGAAGAAACAGAGGAAATAAAACACGTCCATTAAACCGACAGTGTATGTTAAACAATACAATTTATTAAAATTACAAATTTAACTATTGCTGAATATAAGGGTATAAATACTTGTTAAATATGTGCAGGTAACTTTCTTTACCCTCTTTATTGGTATGTTTTCTATACGTTTCTACATTTACTGTCATATGGTATTGTATCTATGTTCAATCTGTCTGTCTGGCCAGTATTTAGAACCCTGAGGTGGTTGGCTCAGCTGCTCGCCATGCAACCGCAGGCTCCTCACCCAACTCTCCCATGTTGGTGCTCCTCAGCACGGCCCATTGTTCTGGGTTTGAGGGGTTATGGTCAAACTAGCTGAGGTGAAACACACAACTTCTGATCGAAACCTTAAAAATAAAATACCTATTGGACTTGCTTCGCCGTGTTTTTTGTAGGATCATATTTGGCCTGGAAAAAGTGCTTCGACTGTATATTGTGCTCAACAGTGACAGTAAACAGCATCAGTGTCCAAGTCGGTTTGTAGCAGAACACGTTTAAATGCAGCCATTTAAACAGCCAACATTCTAATTATATTACTCCAATTAGTCTGTCAGCTTGTAATTACAAAAGTACCTGTTTCATGTGAGAGACATTTAAAAAGTGACACATCTTCTGAAACGTAAATGAAAAAAGGTTTAAATGTTTTAGGGCACTTGTGACGTAAGACGTCCCACTGAGGCAATAAGCAAAGCAAAACATATATGCTTGCAATTATTGGGAATAGGTCAACACAGGTTATCCAACATAACTGGTGCTGCAATTTTTGGGCCCTTGAAAAACAGCTCACCCTTTAGGCCCATGTCCAACTCCCTGTATCACACCTGATCAAATTTGTTGCAATATCTTTTCATGGTTTAATCATCCAATATACAAATATAATGAAATTAACAATAAATAAAACATTCCAAGAGGCTTTAAACGCTGTAGTTTTGGGCTGCTCGTTAGAGCATAACAATGTTTATTATCTTGTATATTTCATTTTCATTCAATTTAACCAAATGTATGGCTGCCATTTTATTTTACTCTGTTTTTACATTGGTTTTTGTTATGTCTATTTTACACACACAAAAACCTTGCCTTTGCTTTTATTTTGAAAACAGTCACGTTTCCGGTAGTATGCTGCCAACTCCTGTGAGCTTGACTCAGTGTGTTGGACGATGCTGAGGGACGGGAGTGCCCCACTCACATTCATATTACATTTACGCACAACAGCGGATCTCCCAGGAAGGACACATTAACTGGACACGATGGATGGATACATATTTGTGATATAAAAACCAGCTCGGATTTATCTGTTCACTTATTGGGGAAAACTATGAGTCTTTTAAACGAGGGATATTATTTTTTACTTTTGGGTGCATCTAAACCGGCCATTCATTAATTGATAAAGGAGCTGCACGCACCCTTCTGGTTTTATATAAACCCGCCCTCTCTCCGGCTTTTTCTCTGAGTCCCGAGGTGAGGATGGCTACCCGGCTATCTTTCTGCAGGTACCCGCTGCTGGTGCTGCTCTGTGCGGTCTGTGCACTGTCGGGGACCCGGAGCCCCGTGGCTGCTGCGGGGAGGAGCTGCGCCGACACCCGGCAGGTGTACGCAGAGAAGGGGTACAGCACTGGCACCGCTCCGCTGACTCAAATCTCCGGTAAGACGCTGCAAATATAGCCTCCGGGTGGATATAAATTAATAACACAACTAAGACATTTTTTGGGGGACTCACGTAGAAGAGTCCCATCTTCATCTGGTAGGAAGCATGTGCCCAATTCAAGTTTATACTATAATTTAAGATAGATGTCTCAGCAGAAATGTATGTGGGTCAGCATGCTCTAGTTTGTCTCAACAGTAATAACATACCATTATGCACATTAAGGTCACTATAAACTCGCTGCTTACCACCACACATTATTTATTATGGCAACATAATCGCCTGTTATAAACACCTTTACATGACAAACACACTACAAGTGACGATAGAAAAGTCATACCTAAAAGTACAAGATAGCACAAAACTCACTAATATCCACCAGAGACACAATGCAGGAATATCATGTTGAGTTTTCCTCAAGAGAAATTATACAGGGTGGTTTAAAACAAATTACACCCGCCCCCTCCTCCCCTCTGTGCAGTTTAAATAGGATGATTAAGGGGATGAGCAAATTGCCAACACCGGAGCAACAAAGAACCTCGCCCCTAATTAGTCTTTGCCTACTGGCCCACTGTTAAATCCCCGCATATACCCATAGGCTCTGTTCACTGTTGATAATCTTATCTGTTTAATGAAAACATCACATGGATTACAAACTGTTGGATTTTGGATAATTTGAAGTTTTGGTGTGAGAGAAGAGAGAGAAGGGGAGAGGGGTCAGTAGGTGGACATTTGTTTAAATGTGGATGTCTGACCAAGTCTGGGAGCAAATGTTGGAGCACTTGAGTGTCTGAAGAGTGTACTTCTTGGAGGTTCAGCTTTGCATTTAAATCAGCAAGAGAATAACTGTGTGTAAGTGTGTTACCCACAATTTAGGAGTGAAATTTATGTTTGTGAAATTGCAGATCTCAAGTGTGAGGATTTATTTTGTGGCAATTTAGCTCTGTGTGTGAGTCACTGAGACAACTGCAATATTGATTGATTGATCGTGTGTGTGTGCGTGTGTGTGTGCGTGTGTGTGTGCGTTGGGCTATCACTGCCTGAGTCTTGGCTCACTGTCCCGTGGGCCAGGGGAGCAGATGGCCGGGAGAGTGAAGGATGAAGAGAGGCAGTTTAGAAATGGAAATAGAGGGATGAGAGAGGGCTAATAGTGAGACACAGAGAGAACAAAAGAGGCAGAGGGGAACATCAGCGAGGGTGGAGTTGGGAGAGTTTCGACTGTATTAACAGCAGCAATATTCATGCTCGAAGTAAAATCATAGAAACAAAGAATTCAAACCTTTTCCCCATTCACAGTGCCGTGTTTTTTCTTCCTCCCCTGGTTGTCGTTTGCATATCATTACCTCTGACATATCAAAGACCCAACCTGAGCTGACAAAGAAAGACAGATTGAAGTTGAATAATTCATGTCGGGAAATTACAATTTCCTATCACACCCTTATCTTTGATAAGATTTCCCCACAGTAACTGAACAGACTGATAAGTGGAGTAATGGACTTTCTCACTAAAAACATCTGCTTTTACCTGATAAAAGACCTACTGATGTTATTGAGAACAAGCCTTGGTTTTGGTTTAGGTATTAATAACAACTGTATAGCACCTTTTAGCCACAAAAACAGAATTATACATGATGTTATGATGAAACCAAAATAATGATTTCTCCAAAGAAGTTACTAAAACCCGCATGATCGATCCTATCCTCTTTCTCCTCTGGCCTGGTTTGACTTTGTCCTCCAGGTGAGCACCTGCGGCTCTGTCCTCAGGACTACACCTGCTGCTCCAGTCAGATGGAGGAGACGCTGGCCCTCCAGAGCGAGAGAGACTTCCTCAAAGCCGTCGAGGAGAACAGCCAGTTCCTTTTGACTACCTTCACGCAGAGACACCGCAGGTTTGATGGTGAGAGACGGGTGCATTATTATGATTATGTTTAATGGGTTGAAATTGATTGAAAAAAAAATCCTTCTTCTTGAAGCCACAATGGGTCCATTTAAAGGGGGGAAAAAAGGGACACGGCCTCTCCTTGTCTCACCCTCCTTATCTACCGAGTTCGTGGCGATGAGTGACAGCTGTTTAAAAACGTATTTATGATCTCCGACTGCACAGTTCCTCTCAGATGGTGGGATATCTGAGTCTCAAAATTGACTTTGGAAGCTAAAAACACTGCAATGCATGCATATTGCAGAGATCCTAACATGCTTCTTATTTATGTTTAATCAACCCACAAAAACGGCTGAATTTCAAGAAGTACTCCAACAAGTTTTGTATTGCACCTTCATAAAATTGGGGGACTCACAAGAGACAGATAATAGAAATAATGGTCACAATTGTGGCCGCAGAGGTCGAGATATCCTGACATTTAGTCCCTAGTTTTGGTTAAACTCCAGAAACACTGGAGTTCCTTTTGCCATGAAACAACTCGATAGCGTCACAAATGTAACTCTTTTTAAAACTGCACACCTCCAGTTTGCAACTCAGACTTTATGCTATAAACCTGCAGTCACCAAGCATAGCTGAGGTGACCTAATGGCATCACTATGACATCCTCAGAGTGATTTTGTCAGACCTTTGAGGGACACACGACATTTTACAATCACGGACTTACCACGGCCAGTAAACTGAACTTCATGTATAAAATCGGTGGAATGTCCCTTTCAACAAATGGTCACTGTGGGGAAACTTACCCAGACAGCTTCAGTGACTGCATTCCAGAGAATTCAGCCCACGTTGTCTCAAATTCTGTATGTATGGCTGCAGATTTGCAGCATCAATAGCAGAGAGCTGAATTAACACTTTCTCCTCCCAGCTGGTGTGGACTGCTATCACCTTCCCCCCCCCCCCCCCCCCTCCTCACCTTTTACATAATGTGCATGATGAATCATTTAAAGATCCTGAAGGAGTGGGAGGCTGCATATGATTCCTAAATAGAGTCCACGTTGTTACACTGATTTACCAGCATGCAGGTTCTGATGTAACTGTCCCTATGAGCTGTTAATGTTGGAGCGGAGGGGGTGTCTGAGCGCCTACGTACAGAAACCTATCTAAGATACTACAAGAGAATAAAATGGGTGACAAATTCATATCTAATCTCTGCATTTCCTGTCTGTGTGTCTGCAGAGTTCTTCAGAGAGCTTATAGACTTGTCAGAGAAGTCTATGAACCAGATGTTTACCAAGACCTACGGCCGTCTCTTCACCCAGAATGCACACGTCTTCCAGGAGCTGTTTGTCGAGCTGCGCAGATATTATTCTGGTTAGTTTCATCACTTCATTCATCCCACTTTAATGTTATGTATTCAGATAGTCTAATGGTCCTTGTAAAGCGCTACCAGTACCTTACTGACACCTGATTACCTTATTTGCATGCCCCCTTTCTTCTCTCATCCCATGTTTCCTGTCCATCTTTACTCTCAACTTTCAAAAAAGTAATCTAAACCTAAATTACTGGACGATTTTGTTCGCCAAAAGATCAGCATCTGATTTGGCAACAACCAAATTTCAGGCGACAATATGGGCCTCCATCACCTCCACGAGGAATGAATCATTGCACATGCGTGTTTAAGAACACGATGTTTGGTTGGTCTGGTTAAAGTTGGTAAGTATGGTAAAGGAGCTGCGATGATTCTTGTTGCAGTGGGAGTCTAGTGTCGTCTTATCAGTCCACATCCCTGTTGTAGTAAATCCACAGCCGCTCTGGGCAGCAGAAAAGAGGCAGTATTGTCTTTTGAGGAGAATTAAAATGCAGAGAATTGGAATCCCACGGATGACTGTTTCTATTTCTGTTCCGGATCGCTCTATTTTGGCATTGCAGGCTGTTGCTGCTTAGTGAACCTGTCTTTGTCTGCCAAACAACATGTATGGCTAATTTGAGGCTGTATTGTAGACTACAGATTGGAGAGTTGCATTCTCATAATCTGTCTGCCAATTGATTAATGCACAAAGAGACTGACATGGATTTAAAGGAAGACGTGAAAAGAATAGTGAACATAACATATTGTGCTACGGTTGTGTTTAATAGACCATTTGATTACAGTATCCTGTGTACCAATTGATTAATTGGGATCTCAGGCTCCCTCCAACAATACTCATTTAAATATGTATGAACAGCGGTCAAGCAGGAGGCGCTGCATGCTGAAGTACTAGGGACTAACTCACAGTGTTTGCTGGGTTTACGAGCATCAGGTGACATATGGCACTTGGGGTGAACTACCTTTAACATAATAATATTAGTAACATGGACCAATGAGCATCATAGGAGCACGCTGTATAAGGATATGGTTCTAGTACCATGCTCTCTTTCTTTCATAAATCCCAACAGGAACACCGTTTTTGACAGATTACAGATACTGTATGCTGACAGTTGCTCTTGTGTCCACAGGGGGCAGTGTCAGTCTGTCAGAGGTTCTCTCAGACTTCTGGTCCAGATTGGTGGAGCGAGTCTTCTCCCTGGTTAACCCCCAGTATCAGTTTAGTGAGGACTACCTGGAGTGTGTCAGCAAACACGCCGAACAACTGCAGCCCTTTGGGGAAGTGCCCCGCAGACTGCGTGTACAAGTATGTGTCTTGTGATGAAAGACGCTAAGATGCCTTTGATGCAACATCATTTACAGTTATGATTGATTATGATCAATTGACTAACATTGTTGTGCTCTCTTCCCGTTTAAATTCAGGTGTCGAGGGCTTTCATTGCAGCCAGAGCTCTATCTCAGGGCTTGGCTACTGGTCGGGATATTGTTAACAAAGCAACAAAGGTGAGTTGTCCCTTAACTGTTGTCTATTCCTCTTTTAAAACTGCATCGGCAAGATTTGAATGTATAGAATAGAATGCTTTATAGCCTAAATCTAAAGGTGAGGGCCTTTATAATGATATGTATCATTATTTCTATGTCACAACTCAAAACAAAGTTGGAGTGAGCTTCACAATCATGCAACATAAAAGACTGTAGATTCACCTTATTGGGTAAAAGTTATAAAGGTGGTTAATAGAAGACTGTACATTTAAAAAAAAAATGCCCACGGTGATATGTTCAGACTGCTTGTTGTATCTGACCAACAATCCAACTATCATATATGACAAAGAAAAGCATCAAATCCTCACATTTGAGAAGTTGGAGTCATGAAATATTTGGCATTTTTGGTTAAAAAATATGTATTGTTTGATTTTCAAAATGGTTGTTGATAAATATTTTGTTTATTAATAAATCAACAAATCATTTTAGCTCTACATCTTTCAGTCTTGTCCCTATTAGTATCAACCAATCACAGGATCGGTTTAATAAACTAAGAAAGTGCTTGTTTTTCGCGCTTTAAAAGGTCAGAGCACTACAACACTGTAGTCGTTTAAAGTTACAGGTTCTCAATATGATATTCAGAGCAGAGGGATTGCCTCCAGACACGTGCATCTGCCCCGGCTACGTAAATAAAGCAGAGAAGCTTAAAACACACACACACACACAGAGGGAGAGCGACTTCATTCTCTTCTCAGGACGCCATTACTCCACTGTAGACCATTTCAACGGAATTGCATTGCTCTGCAACAGCTTGGGTCCATGTTTACTTCCTGCAAGTTCATGTCATTCACATACAGTGCAACAGGAAATCATTTGGGATGTTTATGTGTTCAACTGTGAAATGGTCTATATCTTTACATTGCATTTGCAACTATAGTTGTTTGCTGAAATATGAATGCTCTGAGTATGACGAACCCTTTAATAGTGCTATTCTTCTTGACCTACCTCTTCGACCCACTGCTTTGTGTTTCAGTTGACTGCAGATTCAGAGTGTGTGCGTGGCCTGATGCGTCAGTGGTACTGCCCACTGTGTCGTGGCATGCCCTCCCTGCGGCCCTGCCACTCCCTGTGCCTTAACGTGATGAAAGGCTGCTTAGCCAATCAGGGCGACCTGGACACAGAATGGAACAATTTCATTGGTGGGTGAGAGTATAGGTGAACCATACGTCCAAGTATGCTGTTGTTGGTTAAGTGGGTTTAGGGTCAGGTGCACGACACATTGACACACTCGTATTACAAAGAGCCAAAGACGCCTTTGGTTTATAGATCCTAAGAAAAAAATCTCATGGTCCAAATGACATTCAACAGCCTTTTTGAATATTATCATTATTAAATTGAGCATACCTAAAAGTACAGTAATTGTATTGCCCTCATTTTCCTTTCACTTCCTTTTCCCCCTAAATAATTCCTCCTTCATTAATCATTCATGCTTCTCTGCTCCTTCACAATTGATCTGTCTTCCTATGTTTCCTTTCCCCTTTCATCAAACCCATATGTTCCTTCTTTTTTTTCCTTTTCATGTGCAGTGCTTCCTCTTACCTTTCATCGCTCAATCCATGTGTACTACATCCAAACCCATTTTACCCTCATGTCTTTTCTTCATGTGATGTTCGCTTGCTTTCTAATCTTCCAGTTCTGTAAGCTCATACACAGATGTCAATCAAATCTTTTTAGCTGCTTAGCCAGTGAGAGATTCCAGTCACAGGAAACCATTGTCACCAACAGTTCTTTCTCTGCATGCACCACCAGACAATGAGAACTTGGAAGAGTGTAGTCATCGCAAACGTTATCACCCTTCTGTATTTCCCTCTGTCCTGTTTCAGATGCTCTGTACCAGGTTTCAGAGAAGTTGGAGGGGCCGTTCAACATGGAGCTTGCAGCCGACTCCATCTCTGTGAAAGTGTCAGAGGCCATCATGCACATGCAGGAAAACAGCGTCAGCATCTCCACTAAGGCAAGGAAGATGGCACAATCAGATGCTGGGGAAATAAAATGGACATTGATGCATCTTTATTTTTTTCCATAGGATTTTGCAGACTAGCTATTCTTTTAGGACTTATTGTACCTTTTGTGAGTGTACAAAGATCATCTACCGTCTTTAAAAAAATCCTCTTACAAGTCAAAACTATAATCCTGATTGTTGTTTAATTATAATCGTAATGAGACAGCATGCAAAGCAAGAAAATGACAAGAATTATACACAGAGAGCATGACAGCCTCACAGTATGATTAAAACATGGCAGACGCCCCAGCAGCTAGACACCCACATCTCGTTAGAAACAGGAAAGCTCCTGGTATGTGGTGGCAGCCCTTTAAGGAACAGGGAGCTCTTTCCTTTTCAGCTCAGCTTTGTGTGTTTGCTGCCTTTCACTAACTGTGTGATTGTGGAGGTTATGGAGCACAATGTTATATTGCAAGTTTCCAGTTCAGGTACAACACTTGTGCATACTTAGAAGCTGCTTTTTTTTGCACGGTTAGGATTTGCCAGCACTAACATTCAGGTCAGTTAAAAACAGCCCAGAACATTGCATTTTTGGGCTGTTTTTGCTGTTTGGTGGTGTCAAGAGAGAGCACACTTAAAATGCTTTCACCCACAAAAAGAGCGACTTCTTTGAAGACCCGTTATTGGGGTGTTGCTAAAGGCCATTAAGAGAAATGGTAATATGTATTCTGTTTTTAACTTTCTTAGAGATTTTGACTGTAAAGCCATGACAGGAAATGAAGAAAGAAAGGGGGTCGGGGAATGAATTGGAAGTTTAAAGTACAGTGAGTGTAATAATGAAGTTAAGTTCAACATTTTATCACAAACTGTGTCCTGGAGATGAAAGAATATCTGTGCAAGAATATTCAGGGGTGGACATGTCCTGCAAGTATCACATAGTAGTGGAAAAGCGGTCATGAAAGTTATGGTATATTGAAATTATAGAAACTATCGTTGCACAGCTATTTACACTAGTTTGGCTTTGTTGTTGTTTACCTCAGGTGTTCCAGGGTTGTGGAAGCCCCAGGCCAGCACCAGGACGGTCCAAACGTTCACCCAAAGAGTCAGGGGGCAACAGGAGGCCTTTCCGCACCTACAGCCCAGAGGAGAAACCCACCACTGCTGCAGGCACCAACCTGGACCGACTGGTAAAGAAGAAACATAGCCTGTGTAAACGGGGTGACGTAGCTACACATCCATTCATATTTTGGAATTGTTCAAGAAGTTAAATACAAGAGTTGTGCGAGTGAACCAAAACATTTAAGTTGGGAAATAGAAAAAACAAAACGATGAGCTGGAATATGGTAAAACTCTCCATAAAGCTGTAGTAAAGGGTTCATCTCTTGGAGCAACTCTTTCTACATTACACACAATTTGCCCCATTGTTTGTATGAAAACAACTGATGTTAAGCTTTGAGTACTCAAAAATGTTGTTTTTATTCTTGGGTTGAGTGTGATTTTGATGTATATATTTTGAAACCAATAAAGAATGTCAAATGTTTGCACTGTGCATGAGTCAGGATTCAGACATAGACATCTCTATACAAAAAGCAAATAGAGGATGAGCAACAGTAATAAGTCTAGGCTTGGACAGGAAACTAATAATACAAAGTGCAGCAGTCAGAACCCAGACAGGACTCCTGTGACCACAGAGTGGTATTGAAAGATAGAAGACCAAGAAAATAAATGAATTGACACCAAGAGCAGAGGAGGGAGAAGGTGGATGGTAGGCATTCATATCTATTTTTATTTTTACCTGTACATAAAAGACACGTGGTTTAAGAACTGACCCAGAAGAAGGGTCATGTCAGTTTTTGACCGTGGCCAACGTCAGCGCTGAAGCTTCAATATGCTTCCTCCAGCCAGCCATACCAAACAAGGATACTTTAAAAGCAGGTCTGAGTCATAACCGATTTCTTTCCGCCTCCGCGCAGGTTACCGAGCTAAAGGAGCGACTGCGGCCCATGCGAGGCTTCTGGGTGTCCCTCCCACACACCATCTGCAACGATGAGAAGATGGCCTCCGACGTCACTAATGAGGACCGCTGCTGGAACGGGCAGACCCGGGGGAGGTGAGAGGGATCAGAGGGGATGGTGGTGTTGGGTAGAGGTGGAGGGCAACTGAGTGACGGTGCAGAGGTGGAAGGATGGAACAGATGGAACTGAGTTTATTTAGTTTTGCCACTACCAGTCACCCATATGCTCTCTGCGTGGGTCTGCCTTCTTTTATGCACACAAGAGAAAGCCCAACACCATATATCTGGACTGATATAGAGACATTTTTTTTGTCTATGATGTTTCAGCTGCATTATGCAGCAGTTTTATGTAAAAGTGAACCCACCTTAGCAGCTTTAATCACAAAGTGTGACTGCATCCTATAATATGTGTTGGTATATAGTGTTGGACTACTGTACTTATCTTGGCCAAAATGATACATGTCATGCACATTGCAATTATTCAATGCTAAAGTGGGATAGTTGAATTAATGAAGTGTCTTATTAATTCATTATTAGCAGTTGTTTTTATGATATAACATTGGTAAATGTATTTGGGGCATTCCAATATGTAGTTGTATGGTGCCTGTTCTGTTGATATAGTAAAAATGTAGATATATTAGTATATAATAGATATATTACAATTTCTGGGCCACAGTGTTTCTAATTAAAAAACAAACGTTTAGTGGCTAACTCACAGCCGCTGCTTTGCACTGTTTTCATACAGCGGTCAAAGCTGATAATGCCGCCCAGACCGACTGCGTTGTCACGGATGCGTAGCATCCACCCTCTGGTTCCCCCACAGGTCACAAGTCTACAAGGTTCATTTATTGTCATTGTACAATAGGGTTGCACATCGAAATGCAGTTTGTTGTCCCATTTTGCTACATAAGAAAAACAAACAAAACAAAAAAATGCTCATTAAAATGAAATGTTATTATATGTGGAGGATGAGTTTTAGGAGTCTCACAGCCAGAAGAAAAAGCTGCTCTGAAGTCTGGTGATACGGCGGTTGATACTTCTGTATCTATTGCCAGATGGCAGCAGGGTGAACAGGCTGTGGCGAGTTTTATCTTTTAAAATACTTCGAGCTTTTCGCAGGCTACCAATGAAGTTCTGGGCGGTTTAATTGTGCACGCCCCATGCCAGTTAGTAATGTTTGCAGTCAGGATGCTTTCCACTGCTCCTCTGTAAAAGTTAAGAACCATGCACAGGAATTTTGCCTGACGTTTCCTTAAGAAATACAGCCGTTTATGAGCTTTCTTCATTAGTTTGGAGATGTGCGATGACCATATCAGGTTGTTTGTGATTCCGATTCCCAGAAAGTTAAAACTGGTAACTTGTTACACCTCAGCTCTATTGATGTAGAATAGTAGAATAGTGTGTGTCTTTACCCTTTCTAAAATTAACAATCAGCTCCTTGGTTTTACTGACGTTGAGCAGTAAGTTGTTCTCTGATCACCTCTCTGCAAGGTTGTTTATTTCCTCTTGGTATGAAGTCTGATCGTTGAATGTAATCTGGCCGATGAAGGTAGTGTCATCTGCAAACTTCACAACAGAGTTCTCTTCACGTTTGGGGTAGCAGCCGTGAACAGGAGGGGGCTGAGCACACAGCCCTGGGGGGCTCCGGTGTTCAACACCATAGTGGAGGAGGTGTGGTTGCATGTCTGGACTGCCTGGGGTCGGTTTGTGTGTCTAATAACCATTAGACAGAGTGATCAGTTTGAAGGGGGAGCTTGTGTTGAAGGCTGAGCTGAAATCAAACAACATTCTGATGTAGGTGTTGTTATTTTCAAGATGTGCGAGTGCTGAGGGGAGACGGCATCCTCTGTGATCTGTTGGCTTTGAATGAAAACTGGTGAGAGTCCAGGCTGTCATGGATGATTTTGACATGCTGTAGAACCAGGTAGTTTGTACTGCTAATAGCTAACACCATTAGCTATGAGCCGCCGGATCAGGCGTCGCCATGTTGAGACGCAATAGAAATGCTTCCAATCTCGTTTTATGCACATTTTTAAAAACAAGACGTTGCAACTCTACTTCTTTGTTCTCTGGACTGAGGGCAGAGTTGCCACTAAAGTGACGCGCTATCGCCTCTCGAGGAAGAAGTGGTATTACAAGAAAGTATGGGCCCTACTGCGACAACAACCTATGCAGCCAATGCACAAGTGCCTTACACTTGCATTCTTTCTAACAGTCAGCAAGGGGCGACTCCTCTGGTTGCAAAAATAAGTCATATTGTATAGAAGTTAATGGAAAAATGACCCTACTTAAAAGAGAGACAGAGTTGCTGGTGAATATAGCAAATGATTGTAAAACTACACAATGTTGATGCTCATACATTTTGTTTGAGTTAAACCTCCCTGCTGCTGTTAGAAGCCACACTGTGGGAAGTTGCCTAGCACTGATTTGAAAAGATCTATGCTTGCATCCATGATGTTTTTGTACATGAATGCCTCTGTGTGTACAGGTACCTCCCGGATGTTATGGGCGACGGGCTGGTCAGCCAGATCAACAACCCCGAGGTAGATGTCGACATTTCCAGGCCGGATGTGAGGACCAGACAGCTGATCATGGAGCTGAGGGTGGTGACCAACAAACTGAGACACGCTCAGAGTGGACAGGACATGGACTTCATGGACAGTCAGTATATACACTTTTGTAGATCCCAAGAGGAGTATTACATTTAGCATTTAAATGAGTTATTCACTCTATTTTTATGAAATGTTTTATTTCCGTTCAACGCATCAGTCATAATTCTCTTTTTTTCTTGTTCCAGGTGAGGAGGGCAGTGGCTCAGGAGGTGGAGATCAGGGTGAAAGGTACAATGATGATTGGCCCGGTTATGGGCCTTATTCCCCGCCCAACAGCAAACCCCCTCGCAACCCCGCTTCCGACCCTGCAAAGCCGCCTCGAGTCCGAGAAAGAAACGGGTCCAAGTGGACCAGAAACAACGGTCACGGCCGGGACAGATCTGCAACCAGCCAGCTCTCTTTCTCCCTGTTTCCTTTGTTGTCATTGCCTTTCATAGTCACTGTTGCCCCCATGTGGAGATAGCTGGTTATTACAGCCTGGAGGTGGATGAGGTTTTCTGAGTCTCAAGCGCACTATGAAGAGAAATAAAAAGTCATTCCATTTGGTTACACCAGCAGACAAAAGACAAAACCAGGCCAAATTAGCAATAATTAAAAATCAGTTTACAGCACAAAATAAAAAGGCTATAACGTGAATATTTTTCCTCCTGCCCAAGCCACAAAAGAGGTATTACCAGGCTACAATAATACTTGATACCGCCATTTTTTCAGTGCCATTTGTTTGACATATTGGAGTCTTGATGCTGAATGGTGTACAGTGCTGGGGCATCGTCTTTGGCGGGGGGTGAAGGAGAAACAAAAAGTAGAACAGCAAATGAATTGGCAGGATGTTTGGCTGATGAAGCTCATGGTCTTTGGTTTGGTGCTCTGTGAGGTGGCGGTTATTCGTGCCAGATAATAACCGTTTAGTTTCAGTGAGCAGCTGAGTTGATCCGAGTGAGTTTGTTTGCTGCCAGTCTCGTGAAATTAAGTTAATTAATTAAACTGATCTTGATTTCAGTCGGGCGGAGTTTCATTTTTCATCTTGTGGAAGTGATCAGATTTAATTTACTCGCTTAATTAAACCTTCGTATTTTTGCTTGGAGATTAAAAAACGTAATTAGTGTGATTCTTGAAACCAAACAAGGGGCTTTTTTGAATGTACCTACATTGCTGTTACTTGTGTAGACAAGGGGTTAATTAATGTAATATATTGATTGTTTTTTATTTATTTGTAAAATACTTAATTGTTCTTATTTTTAAGGCAAGGGTTCAGTTATTATATGTTTTAAAATAACTATTTGTCTTTAACTTTCTCTGGTTAAAAAAAGGAAACATCAAGTTGTGTTTATTCATACTTTTTGGAAACCAATCATTTAAAAATATTGTTATTGAACCAATCACAACAAAACTCTTAATTATCGGACAATATTGGGGCAAAAGACTTGTGTTTTCAGT
Source organism: Melanostigma gelatinosum (assembly GCF_949748355.1). Lineage (NCBI taxonomy): Eukaryota > Metazoa > Chordata > Actinopteri > Perciformes > Zoarcidae > Melanostigma > Melanostigma gelatinosum. Next base: position 22,583,361 of record NC_136638.1, read on the forward strand.
CTTAACCAGAGATAGTTAGAGCAGTCTGTGTGAATGTGTGTTTGTATGATGGTTTTAAATTGTTTGTTGTATGTTTTGGTTTCAAGGTTCTGATGTCATGTTGAGAAGATGTTGGGATGTTTTTTAGTTCGGGGCTTTTCTACTTATTTTCCTAAAAGCAACAAAAGATGAAGAAAACAGTGAGAGAGCTCATGAATCAAAATTAGATTGAATGTTGACGAAAGACAAATTTTGTCAAGAACTGAGAGACGATGGCTCTTAATTTTCATACTGGATGTGTTTCAATGAAGATAAAAAGCAAAAAATATTCAAGAAGGAAAAAACAAAACTTGTGATGAGTGGTCATCCGTAGACTGAGAGGAGGAGAGTGAACTAAAATAATTCGTTCTATCATTTTGGGAAATGTGCTTATTTGCCATTCATGTCTAAAGTAAAGCTGTAGCCAGCAAACGGTTAGCTTAGCATAAAGACTGGAAACGGGGAAACAGCTAGCCTGTTTCTTTCTTTTTGCTTACCAGCACCAAGATCACAAATGAACACTTTGTGTCACGTTTGTATAATCTTTAAAATAAAAGTGTAAAAAGGGTTATGGGACTATTTCTTGGCTGAGAGAAGTTGCCAAGTAGCCAGCCGATACTCCAGGAAGTTACTGGTCTTAGTTACTGCTATGTAAAATGGACAATTTACTTTTTTGTAAATAATATTTTGCTCAAATTAAACCAGATAAGTGTTAATTCCTAAACTTTAGAGGCGCTTGGTTACCTTTAAACCGAGCGAAACAAGCCGTCTCCCCCTTTTTACAGTTTTTAAGCTAAGCTAAGCTAACCAGCTGCTAGCTCCAGCTCCAAGAAAGTAAGTAGGTGTATTTAAGTTAAAGATGGTAAAAGTAAATTGATAGGATCTCAAAAAAAGACAGCAGAGATGTGGATGGAGAACATAAAAATAATGTATAGATGCTGCGAAAAGGACACTTTTCTGTCGAATTGCGAAATTCACTTGGTTGTAACATAAGCACACTTCTAGTCAAACGGGCTATTGCACCTGTACAAAAAAAAGCAAGAGAAGAGTTTCATTCTTGAATTTTGTGGAAACACATTTGCTTTCTACTTTCAATCACTACAAATCTAATTGAGTTTTTCAGTTAAAGTTCAATGTAAGTAGGGACCTTATACAAGACTTCACCACAAACAGTATTATGTTGCACAATTACAAGTGAAAACACAGTATTTCAAAAGCAACAGTATTGTAATCATATGTGCTTTTGACGGCAGTCAGATTAGCTGCCAATGCTTCCATTGAATTTCAGGTAAATTGGTAAATTGTTCTTCAGCACAACCTCTCATCCATCCCCACAACTCGCACAGTCCTTTATGGTGAAAGTACAGCACAACCTTTTTCATGTTGTAACAGTTTTTTGGTATCAAACGAGTGATATTTTTTGCTTCATTAAAAAAATAACTCAAGAAAAGTATATTGGTGTTTTAGTGTTATTTTATTTGAACAAAAGGTTCTGCGTCAAAGATGTCCAAACAAATCATGTAATTCTGCACCAGCAGTAAATAGTATTTGAGCATTAATCAAACTGTTAACAGCTTGTGTTCATGGCATGTGTCTCATACCGTTGAGGCTCCTGTGTTTTCCTTTCAGCCTTTGAGGTGAGCGGTCTCTTTGTTCGGATCTCCATCGTGTGAGTGCTTCTTGTTCTGAGCGAGGCAGTTGATGCATCCACGCTGACAAGGACAGGAAATACAAGATGGTCAACACAACAGTCACTGTTTTTAGTCAATGCCTTGTGATATTGTGCTTGCAGACTAAATCGTTAAGAAATCAGAAAATCTTAATAAAACAATCAGGTAATTTGAAAAGACAACAACCTTTATTACATTCAGTGTTATTTTAGCAATTCATTTTCCACAGATAGTTTACCATAGTTCTCAAAAAACAAAAACTATATTATAGATACATTTTATATTTCTTACCTTCCACAACAAGAAGCCAAGAACTGCCAAAAGCAGGAGCAATGCAATCACAGTCAGGAAGATTATCCACCAGGCCACTTTGGTGAAATATTCAACTTTTCTCTCGAGGAACACTGTCAGTTTTATCTGAGGATATATACATTTTAGTGTTTCATCCGTTTGTGATGGTAGTTACTGCATACGTATGCTGGGAATTTAAACATTTAAGCCCAAATGGCAGCGATTTCCTCCAACAACACCAAACTATTTAAAACACTTTTGGTTACCTTTGTCCCAAGCTTCTCCGGTTTAAGTCCAATATTCTCTGGAGAGTTTGTCAAACTGAGATTAGCATCCACAACAATGTCCAGGTAGTTCAAAGAGCTGTAATCCTGTGTGGGAGAGGCACAATGAACAATTAATGTTGTTGGACAGGCTGGCAATAAAGAGCCACAAAGTCAGTTTGAATAATTCTTGGAAACAAGGTCTTAAAGCAACAAAACTGAGGCATTGTCATCACTGTTATATGTCAGAGATGATGCATTTCAGACATGAGAGGAAGGCATTTTTACCTCTGTGAAAGTGGTGTTCCAGAGGCGGGAATGCAGAACCATCACTGCAGCACTGTCCAAACCCAGCAGAGGGCAACGTATCTGCACACACTTCAGTCCATCTGAGCAGGACTGAAAGGGAGGACAACACGTCTGAGGCTAACATGGGACAATGGAAAAAAACTAATGTTTCCTACAGCCTATTCTTTCTTCAATAACACTTATGATAATAATGATTTCTTACCAAAGTTTTGTATTTCCTTCTTTTGGGAAGAAATGGGAATCCATCAGTAGAGAGCGCTTCATGTTCAGCTTCACGTCTTTTCCTTGAGGAGTCATGCCAACCCTTGATAACAAACATCTGGTTAAGTGTTTATTATTACAGATGTTGCGTGTATTCTTTTGAACAGTCAAACAGAAAAAGGTGGAGGTGTTCATTACCTTTACATGTTGAAGTGGATTCACCTCATCCACAGGTGAGCAGGGGACAGACTGTACACCTTTACTGCTGATCTGAGTCAAGTACAGAAGCCATTTTCCTGCAGAGTTCTCCTTTGGCCAGTGGATGTTTAGTGATGCATTGGCAAAAGATTTCAGTGGTCTGCCCAAATTTGTTATCTGGTAGACAACTAAGATATTAGAACAGTTTCCTTTGACAAGTTTGTGCAGTATGTGGACAAAAAGCAACTAAATGCATTTTAAAGTCAGTAAGCAAAAAATGGTGGCTCACCCTGAATTCATATTGAACTGGAGTTCCAATTTCATCCACCGATGTTATGGCGCTCTCACCCCTCAAACTTTCACCAAGTGACACTTGAGAGGGCCTGGCTAGTCTGTCAAACAAAAAAAATGTCATTATGTTATTATTCTTGGATTATTCAAAGCATTTTAATTACTTTTCAAGTCTGAATTTATTGTGAAATGCTCTTTAATAAAAAATGGCATTCTCCACGTACAAATAGCATAAATACAAAATCTCTGGGTCATTTATATTTGAATGACAACTAATAAAAAACATCAAAGCATCAATCTAGTACCTACCCGTATACTTGGAGCTCCAGCTCAAAAACCACTTTGGCTAATGCCTCAACTGGTTGTATAGTCTGCATACTCGCCCTGGATCACAGGAATAACACAACATGTTGATTCATAGTCATCTAAAGCCCCCTGATCAATAACTGATTAACCTACTTACGTTTCAAGTTCCAGTGTGACGTTGACGTCTTTTGTACTCAGTGAGATGCCGGACGTTGCAAGTAGGACATAGAAGGTAACCTGAAAGGAACAGGGTTACCGTGATACAGTACATGCAAATGTCCACTCAAGGAGGATACTGAGCAGTTCTACTCACTTCTGCGTCTCTTTGGAGCGGGTTTCCCAGTTCACAGTCGATTAGTGTTCCTTTGTCATTGGCTGTACAACTCACTTGTGTTTCCTTTGAACAAATGCATGCAGAAAACAAGAACATTTGTCTTTGTTGGAATAAAGAGTATTCTTCTCCTTTATACTTTATTTGATTACTTTAAACCAGGCATGTCCAAAGTCCGGCCCGCGGGCCAATCACGGCCCGAGGTCAGATTTTATACGGCCCGCGCCTTCTGTCTTAAAATGCATTATTCATGGCCCGCCAGCACAGTCAAAACGGAATGAATAAATCATACAAATTCAACATGCAATTCCTATTTTTATCCTATTTATTTGTATCCAGTCTGGCAATCCAGATCCTTTCAGCCCTTTTCCTCTGGGCGATGTTCCACCTGGGGTTACACTCAATGACAGTCGTTAAAACAGATTTCCATTCATGTAATAAAAAGTGTTTCACCAAAGGTGTCTCCATATTTTTCCTCTTCAGTATATTGTGTTTGTGTTGCATGAAACGAATAGATATGGTGTTGCCTGTTTCACCCACATACTGTAAACCACACTTTTTACAAGAAATGAGATATATACAATTTTTTGACTTCAGACTGCCCCGGGTCATTGTCTGAAAGACCTCTTTTGTGTACCGATTAGTGAACCAGTTTTGGTGTTTAAAATACTGGCCCTGTACTCTGGATTTAGGATCCGAGAGGGGTTTAATCTTCGCTTTTACCAGGAGATCCTGTAAATTCTTATTTTTCCTGAATGCAGCAATAACACTGTAGTTTTGTAATGTTGAGGTTAATGTAATATGTTTGTGAAAGTTCCTCCTACTTTCTCTAATCAGTTCAACCATTGACGGGTTAGGGTTAGGGTTAGGGGTAGGGGTAGGGTTGGGGTTAGGGTTAGGGCTAGGGTTAGGGTTGGGGTTAGGGCTAGGGTTAGGGTTAGGGGTAGGGGTGGGGTTGGGGTTGGGGTTGGGGTTGGGGTTAGGGTTAGGGTTAGGGGGTTAGGGGTAGGGTTAGGGGTTAGGGGTTAGGTTTAGTTAAAAGCAGGGCTCTCCTAAGAGGGCCACGAGGGGCACTGGCACAAGGGGGCACCCTGAGACACCCTGATTGAAAACATGAAGGTTACAGTAAAAATGTACAATTTCACATATTAAATGTGAGTTTTTACAGAAAAGCAGTACAGCCTACATTTCAGTAGGCCTACAGGGAATTAAAGGTGTATTGTTTGACCAGGTGGCACCAGAGTATTTGTTAATAGAAGATAAGGCAGTCCAATTTGTCAGGCCTGATCGAAAAATGATTATAGTGAATCAGCTCTTGAACAGCCATTAATTTCTGCATAAAAAAAACCGTATCCATACGTATCCAAATATGTGAATGAAGCAACTGTCTTAACAAAATGCAATATATCCTACATACCTTTGTCATCAGTCACAAACATCCCACACAACATGAAAACAAGTCAGTCAATCAACCAATTTTTGATTGACTGACTTAGCTCCTCGTCCTCATAAATTGTGTACACACACACACACACACACACACACACACACACACACACACACACGCACACATTTTGTGTATTGTTTCACCAGGTGGCACCAGAGTATTTGTTAACAGATGATAAGGGTTCCAATTTGTCAGGCCTTCAGATCTGATTGCTGCCAATTACATCAATCATCATTATTAAAATGTATTTATTATGTTGTAGTCGCATTTGTAATACTTAGCAGCTGTTGTTGAAGTAGTTTTGGTACTTCAAACAACAATAATTACTGTAGGTTCACCTCACTAAAACAGCAGCCAACACAACACATGGCATTTATAATGAAACTAAATGATAAATGTGTTTAGTTTGGAAAGAAACAAGTTCAGGGGAATCAGTGGGCTAAAATTCATGACGCAAATGAATGAAGACATTGCTGGTGTGAGTTTGGCTCATACTTTCTGATGCATCACATCCATTCTCTGTTCGACTTCCTGTCTCTCTGTGATGGATGTTTAAAAGAAAGAATGGACACAACGATATAACAGAAACTCATACCCGGTGTTTACTGTCTATAAAATAATGCAGCAATTTATATGAGATTCTTTGGTTGATGCTTTCACCCACATAGTGACAAACAAACTATGACACATGGAAAATTCAGCAGCAGTGCGGTTGTGTGGTCAAAATTAGGTGTGAATCTACAGGGTCTATTCTGTTTCTTGTCAAGCTTTTCGTTTTAGTTTCAGAGCAGAGGCCAACACTTTTAAACTTTTTGACAATAGCAGCTTGCAGGAACGGACAAACACAGGCACAGACACATACCAAGGCAGTGATACCACAGAGTGTTTCCACTGCAGTAGTTGGGGGATGTGGTTTTCTTCTTCTTAAGTTGTTGAGAAGAGGAGTGCTGCTCAGTCGCTGGTCCCACCTACATCTTTGTGGCAGCTGCTGCTCAGAAGCCTTTTCCTTTGACCCGTAGGTTGATCTTTACTCAACCCTCCGCTTTTTGTCTGTAAAAATGCCACCTGCTAGCCTTACTGTTTTTGCAGGTTGTATTTTAATCTCACCAAATAAAACAGTAGTACTAAAGCAAGTATTACTAGTGTTGAACTTGCAGTAATAACATGAAAAACTGTGAGTATAAAGAGGAAGACTATAGAGGAAGATCTTAAGTATCAAGGACAACCTTTTATTATTAAAGAGTACTATAATGTTAATAATATGTGATAGTCATCTTCAGGCATGCTAGTGTGGACGGAAAACGATGCTGAAACGCCAGTGTGGACGGAGATTGTGTAATTTTAAGCAAAACCCGTTTCAAAACAAAAACGTATTAGTGTGGATGTAGTCTTAATTTAACCTCAAATTCAGGACATTTTTCCCATTTTTAATTTATTTTTTAATACCAACTATGGTTGTAAAAAAAATACAATCTACTATTTAAAAACAATTCTGGTTGCATGCGGTTGAGTGGCTACTCTCTAGACATTGATTTGACTAAACGAGTGCACATCCAGGACAGCAGAATCCAAAACTATCACGTTAACGGTTTTTGCTATATTTATCCCACGGAGGCTTCTTGTACCCTAGATACATATCCTGTTGATGCTCAAGTACATTCTGAGTAAACTTGCTTTGCGGTCTGTCAAAGCAGAGCAATGGCCAGCCACAGCCTACAGTTCAGCCGCTGTGTGTGGCTTTGCTTGTTTCACAGACATTGACATGCAAATAGGACCACCGCAGTGCTTTGAAATAAACAAGGTAAAAGACCAGTGTTGAATAAAACTAACTATTTTTGAGAAGCTACACATGACACACCATTTCAGAAACTATTTCAAATGCTCTTTTTGTTCCCATCTCGATATTTAAGCTCTCTGCAGTAACCGAATGCTACGATTGTAAACCACTAATCTCTTTTATGAAAAAAAAATCGGTGTGAAATCTGGTAAAAATCTGTGGTATTTGTATATTTAGAAGAAAGACAGATTTAAGTAGGTTACTTCAGCTCTATTTCTGTAACATGTAGACAGAGTCTCGCATGCCTCTTAGTTCCTGAGATGAGAAGATGACATACAGTATCTGCTCTGAAGTGGTAAAGCCCACCAACGGACACATATACAGCAAACCTTTATCATCAAAGCACAAAGATGGCTACCTGATGTGCATTTAGGTGTGAGGAGAAACTGTTATCACAAGTCTCTGTGTTCATTGCCTGCTCTCTCATTCAGAAGCCTCAACACAAACATGATTCTAACATTATATAATGTCCTCTGGGGAAATGTGATTAAATCCTACAGGCATACAATTGTATTTAGACTACATGTGATGCAATGTTTGAGTTGTACTCAACTTAAATATTAATACAGGAAGAGTATCTGTGACATATCCCCCACAGTAGTAGTGATTTTAGCAACTATTTTATAAGATTAACACATTTAACCAAACTCACATCAAGATCATGGCTTACACGATGATAAAGAACCAAATAACAGGCTGTGTTAAAGATAGGCTCTCTTAGGCTACTCTGATGATGATGGGTAAAAAGCACTTGCCCACCAAAACAGTGTCTTGTATTCTGTTTTCTGTTGGTTTTCTGCTGGATGTGCATTGCATTATTGTTTGTGGGCAGGAAGCCAGTGAGGTATCATGTTCTTGTCACTGCAACCTTCAGGTTACATTAAGTTGGAAATAGTACTTTTAGGTTGTTGCTAATCAAGCTGGATTTAACTTATTTTACTTACTTTGGCTTGTAATTTAATTTATATTACTGCAATATAATGTATTACGTGATCAAATGTTTGTAAAATCTTAATCTGGAAAGTAAGTAACGGCAGCCATCAGATAAATGTAGAGCTATAAAGTAACATGACATTAAGTATCTCAAAATTATACTTGGGAAATGGATGGTAAATGGACTTGTACTTGTATAGCACCACTCAAAGCCATGTCATTCACTCATTCACACCCATTCATACAGTGATCGCAGAGGCTACCATGCAAGGTGCCACCTGCCCAACCGTCACAGCCGTACTTAAGTATACTACTTAAGTGAATGTAATTGCTTTCCACCACTAGCTTTCAGCAACCCTGCATTGTCCTGATGTAAAAGAGTCCACTGCAGCAGCTAAAGGTTCAGAGCATTTCTGTGGATGGGCAGAGCGTTCCCCATCGACAGTGTCATCATGGAGGCGCAGCACCGTTAGCACCGTTAGCACCGTTAGCTGTGAGCCGCTGGCTCATCCGTCGCCATGTTGAGGGCCGTTGAGAAACAATAGAAATGCTCTGAATTTTGAATTCAGCTATTTTAAACACACATTTCTTCCAGGCGGCTTTGTGCTTTTCCCCTTGAATTCTACAAGCCAATCAGACTGACCCAGAAAACCTCAACATCTGAAGAATGTGTCGACTTATTTTTTTATATAATACTCAAATTAAATTATTATGAGTACTACTATCAATATCCTGTCTTTAATTTTTACAGTTTTCCCTTTGCTTTGATACTACTCTATGACTTTGTAGGATTCGTAATGATTGTTATGCATTAATAATACAAGATTAATACAAGCAGTCGTCTCTGGTGTCTACAACTCCAGGATATTTGGCTTTTGCCCAATTTATATCTCAGTTCTGTTCTTGGTCAAGTTGAGTTCTGTCTAAATCGTAATGAAGTCATCCATGTGTAGTTATAGCATCACAAAACAGAAAAAATTAGAAAACAGTTTTAAATAGTTGTATCTGTATTTATGTATGATTGTATCATACATAATGAAGGAAATAGAATAGAATAGTGTGCCTTACATTCACTGAAAATGGGCCAGGGGCTAGCAAAATTGAACAGGAAGTGCATTTTCTATGTTTCAGCCAATCAGTAGGATTTCCACTTTGTTAACCTTGATCACCTTGTGACTAAATCTTCCATTGTGAGACGGCATCAGTTGTGTAGGAGAAGGGCTCTCTATCACCATGATCAGAAGACTGGCTGCTTTGATTCTTCTCAGTACATTGTGTGAGTGTAACTTTACTTTTCTATTTTAAAATGACTTCTAAAATACAGTTTGTTTTATGTAAAAATACAACACAAACATTGGGTATTTTTGTCTTGATGTATTTTATTTTTGTGTATGCAATTGTATTGTATAGTAGGTACTATTTGTACTTCATTGTCTTCTGTTCATAGTTCCCTATTCTGTCCTCTGTTTTTGTAACTGTTTTGTCCTTTTTTTTCAGCCTTGGTTCAAACTGCAGATGTTCCTCTCCAGGTCTCTTGGACTGTGCTTGAACTTGGTGATAATTTTACTCTGTCATGTACATTCCTTGACAAGGAAGTCAGGTTGTTTTTCTGGTATAAGCTGAAGTTTGGCTATATGGTCCAAACTGTTGCAGCAGGAACTTATAGCAAAATAACACTTCAAGAACAATTTGACAATTCAAGATTCTCAGCCACAAAAGTGAACGCTCAGTATGTTCTTGACATCAGAAATGTAAGCAAAGAAGATGAAGCAACATACTTCTGTCAAGCAGGATCGGCATACACAATGACAATCGGAAATGGAAGACTTCTGGCTGTGAATGGTAAAGTATGTTCATTTCAGTGTTTTTTCTTGCTGCTTTGTCAAACAATCCACATGTTAACTGCCTTTTTGTGAATCACACAGACTTTAAAAATCAGAGATCTATCTACGTGAAGCAAAGTCCGGAGACTGAGTCGGTCCGGCCGGGCGACTCAGTGACTCTCCAGTGTTCACTTCTCTCCATGAACAAAGAAAACAGAGTCCAGTGTCCAGGTGAACACAGTGTGTACTGGTTCAGATCCGGATCAGGAGAATCTCCTCGCATCATTTACACTCACAGTGATAAACAAGAAGAAAGAAGTTGTGTCTACAGTCTGTCCAAAACTATACAGAACTCCTCTGATGCTGGGACTTACTACTGTGCTGTGGCCACATGTGGAGAGATCCTGTTTGGTGAAGGAACCAAAGTGGAGACAAGTACGTTTTAAAGTCTTATTTAAATTAAAATGCATCAATACTGATTATTATGCTGTTGCAATCTAAGTACAGTGCTGATAAGAGACACAAAAACATTATTTTGCTCCTTAAAGTTATACTTGCTTTTAAGACTTTGCCTTTCTTTCTTGTGAAATACTGAACAGTTGTCCTTTAACCACAATGTTGGCGTATCTATCCCTGGCTCCTGTTGTCCGCATATGAGTGTGCTTGAGCGAGACACTGAACTTTGAGTAGCTCCCGCTGTAGCACTTTACAGCGGCCCACTGCTTTTAATGCTTAAAATGGGTACATTTATTTTTTCCTGTATGTTTATGACAAAGTTAAGCAGTCCAAATATAGCTTTTGTTGTATCCACCCACTCTGTAGGTTTTTCTTTCTGGCTGAAATTACAATGGCCGTGTGGGTGAAGAGAGACATAACAGTGTTCCTGTGAGATTATTGATTAAGTTGATTTATTTATGTTTTGTATTTTTTAATTAATTTTCTTAAATTGATTGGTTAATTGTGTTAGTTTAGTCTTAAATCCTGAACTCTGTGAAGGTCAAGCCAGACAAAAACAGGAACTAAACAAGACTGCGTCCGTGCTAGCAACTTTGTAAGGCTGTACTTACCACATGAGCAACAAAGGCGAAAAGTAGCATTTATCAATTGGACAAAAGGTTCCTGGTGCTGTGGAACAATGACTTGGTTTTGCTTTTCGTTTTTCCTGTTGTAGACAAAAATGTCTGGTAAGGCAAACAAGAGCCTATACCTAAAAGACAAATTAGGTACAATTGATGAGCGCTATCTGTATGAAACTACCTTCGGAGTTCACAGTCAGTAATGTAGCTGAAGACAACTGTTATCAATTGATAACGGTGTTAAAGTATTAACATTTTAGTTATTATTTTTGCGTTTTTTTAATTGTCTCGTTGGGATTTCTTTCCTCCTTCCAGGACCAGAAGTGGACACACTCCTCATTGTGGTTGGGACGCTGCTGGGCTGCTGTGTAATTGTGATTGCAGCTCTAATTATCTCCAGAAATCAAAAGCCAGTTTGTAAACATTGCAAAGGTAGGTTCATCGTTCGTGTGTGGATTATTTGATACATTATCTAATTTAGGTGCCAGCACTGATATTTCTTCAACCAGTTTCTCCAGTAATTTCAATGGTTTTGCAATGTAACCACAATCTCATGTCATCAGTTAGTTGGTAGTCCTGAGATTAAAGACATTAAAGTCAAATGACAAAAATAACTTTGTTGTTTTTAATGTCTTGCTTTCATTAACAGGAGAAGCTTCCAATCATGCTCAACATGACAGATCAGCTGAGGATCAACCAAGCAATGTAGTAAATATCATTCAAATATAATTTGATTAATAAACACCTACTGAATCACATGTTATTCTGCACTGGAATGCTGATTTACAGGATAAAAACACACAGAACACGTCAAAAACTTTCTTCAAAGTTCAATTGACCTCTGAGCTTGCACGGGTGTAAAATGTGTAATATGCTGGTGCTTGTCAGCTTGTTATTTTTACACCGAAACACGACACTAACTGCTTTAAAACATTGTTTTCAATAATTTGGTAAATATATAAATCAGCGATCTTTTAATGTTTAATATTAAATCCAGTATAAATTGATTCTGGTCTTACAGCTCAAACATCTAACAATCATAATTATCATCTGCAGGATGGTGAAGCAGCAGTGAACTATGTAGCGCTGGATTTCCCCTCAAGAGGTGCTAGAAGATGGAAGAACAACAGGGAGTTACCACAGGAGTGTCTGTACTCTGGCACAAGAGACCCTGAGTGAAGTGAAGTCACCAAGAAGAATGAACATCTTCATAGAATGCTGCAGGAAGGAGTCCTAAAACCCGGGAATGAGATCATCTTAGAATAGAGACGGCATTTATGTTTTGTGATTTTGCCTGGTTGAACCAAGAATATGTATTTATCATTATTCATAATATAATTTTGCTTTCGTATTATTTGTGTGATTACTCAAAATTTGAATGAAAAAAGAATGTGAAAAAACACGAGAAAATCCAAATGTTCTTTACATTGTGATATTAGACATTTTTGGCACTCATAATTTATTTTGTTTGATAAAAGCACCTGCTGTACAAATACATTTGTGTTTCAGTTTGACACTATGTGTGGTTTAAAGTTGCTATACCGCAAAAAGCTTTTGACACATACATATTTGATGAGAGTCTTGAATCAAAGACTGTTGGCTGGATGGCACCGCTCTTACTGTAGAAAAGTATCAGAAAGTAGAAGTTGGTGGATGCTATGTCCATGAAGTGGAAATGGGAGACATGTCGCTATGGATTAGGGTCAATAGATCACATCCAACAAAGGCGTGTTGAGAACACAATGAGTTAAATTTTGGTGAATAGAGAACTCTAAAGCACAAAGTGTAGTATAGTATCCATCAGCAGAACCTCCCTGGAGACAATTTATTTTCTTCTGACTATTCCTCACATTGTTTTCACAGTTTTGAAATATACAGTGTATAAGTACATTTTTGGCTCTATGGTATTTTTCTTCCACCATACTCATTCTCGTTACGCCACGAACATATTGTTGTTTGTCGGTATCTAGCACAGTAGTCCAAAGTGTGTCGGCTCTCCCTGGGCCGGTTGGGACAGTGTTCTTTATAGTTCCTACTATATCTAAGACATTTATGAAAATAGAATCATTTTACAAATGTTTCCTTTTCAGAAAGAAATGTATGAGCAAGTGACATTGTTATTATAAGGTGTTTAAATTTAGACTGCATTTTAAAAAAACATTTTTTTTAGCCCACAACAAGGTGTCCTAAAACGACCCACACAGGATTTGGGGGAAATGCACTCCTTGTTCATTTCACAAAATGATGCCTTTCACGTTTGGGTTGGGCTCTAAGAAACCTGCTAAATTGTTAGTAGACACTTATACATATCGTTTCAGGGATCAAATCATCTTCATTACCGTGTAACGGAAGGTTATTTTGGGTCGATACAAAAGGGTCCCAACCGACCCCTCTCTCCCGTCTCCTCACTATGGAAATCTAGCACTTCAGATTTTTGTTGTTTTGAGTATTTGTAAGTCACATCATGACCAGTCCCTGGGTATAAACTAAAACTGTGGTGGCAATATCCATGTTAAAATGAATTAAGAATGCCAAAAGAAAAAAAATCGCCATCTTAACTCGCAGGCCAGTTACTTCAGTTTCACTTCTATTAAATCTATTAGTCATACCCAGAGGGGGATTTCTTTAAAATGTGCAGTATGCCCATGAATCTGGATTGTATGTGTTAATAGTTCAGCATGTTTCATTAGTACGACTAGAATTAGTAAAAAATTATAAAAGTAATTTTCAATAAAAAGTCAAATATTGTTATTTGAGGTCTACTGGGTTATTTCTTTTAACAGCTGTTTCTACCATGTTGTTCTCATTTTTTTAAGACATTCAACCAGTGAGTCACACGGAAAAATACTGCATTAAAGGTTAAATGTCAAAGCGTTAATTTCACTGTCAGTTTGCTAGGAAGCAGCATATCAACACAACCACTAGTTACTGTTAGTTTAATATTTACATCTAGCGTCGCACAGAAAGTAGGCTATGTGCTGTAGACGTGGGGGATAAATGAATAGATTTAAAAGTACATGATATACAAAGGGACAGATAGAAACATTTTCTCAGAGTTTACAACTTTAACAACTCACAATGAAACAAACACTTATAGATTAGAGCACATGTATATTGCCCAAAGCTTAGCTGTTATACTATTTTTACAAAACAGACACATAATATCAAATTAAATACAATACATGCTTCTTTAAGTCACCCAAAATAAATAATTCTTTCACAATTTAAGAGGTGAAATGACCTCCCCACAGGGTGCAGACATACAATCCAGTGTTCGGACTGTTAATCCAACCCCTGCAACCTGACATCAGTGTAGATACTCTCTTCTTCCACTGTTTTTGAATTCTTTGACCCTCCTGTTCTAGCTTTCCTACCGGAGAAGGTTGGTGAAGAATAAACCAATAAATCCTCATCTGTCTGAAAAAATATATGGAGAAATGTTATGAGATGACAACATCAATACAATTAGGGAAAGGTACATGCCGACATCTTCACAGCTTCATCTTTTAATTTTTTACCTGCTGACTCTGCTGATGACCACTGGCCGTCTCAACATTTGTTTTCAAGACAACAGCGGCTGTAATATGAAATAAAAATACCAGCATTAATGGGAATCCAGTTTTGCCAAATACGGTTTGATAGCTAGATGTACAACTGACTTTGCTTATACCTTTACAAACACCACAAGATTGTTTCTTGAGTTTCTTGATTGAATAAATAAGAATGGCAATAACAATCAGACTTGCAGCCAAAGCAGCACATAGCAGAAAGAGAATTGTGTCCTCCTGCGAATTCCTCGTGTCTCCTGATACAATATGAAAAGGAGCAGATAAAGTGTCATTTATGATGAAACACACAAATATGTTCATTTCCTCATGCATTTTATGTGGTTACCTTCAGCGTCAAGTTTCGATCTATTTCCAGAAAACCCCTCCTCACATGTGGCCACAGCACAGTAGTACGATCCAGCATCAGAGGAGGTGACGTTCATAAAGAAGCTGTAGATCAATTTCTTTGTTGAGACTCCCTCTGGGCTCTTTTCATGTTCTTCAACACTGTTTCCTTGATTAAAATCAAAACCTGGATGATATTGATGTGATCCAGCGCTAACACAGCACACACTGTGTTCTCCCTGACATGTTTTGATCTCAGAGTCAGAGAGGACCGAACACTTCTCCTGAATCACTGAGTCTCCTGGACGGACTGGATCAGATGGAGGGACTGCAGTGATATCAGGTTCTGGTCCTGGGGATTGAAATAAGTCAAGAACTTAATTCATTTTAAAACTAAAGACAATTTTTTTTTTTAACAAATCTGCCATTAAATTAAGGTTGTATTTACCTTCAACTCTCAGGTCTGTTGCTTTCAAAAATGTTAAGTTCTTTTTGGATGTTTGCATACAGTAGTAAACTGCAGTATCACTGGTCCTTGCTTTTTTAATATGCAGAACAAATGTTCTATGCTCTTCTGTAGCTGTAATGTGAGGATCACTCTCAAAGCCAAATGTTTTTCCTAAGAATTGAGGAAAGTTCCCAGAAACAACCCTGATCCAAAACAAGCTTCCCGAAGACTCACGGGCACAATTCAGCTTCACATCACGTCCAACACCAACAGTCCTCATCTCATTGATCTCATCTGTGCATTCTGAAAAGAGATTATTTTACATTAACAACACAGAAAGAATCATGCATGCATCTTTTTAAAATCACTATAAGAACACGACGATACTTTAAAATATGTCTGGAGTAGATTTGACATTGCTACATGTACTTACGCCCCACTCTGAGCATCAGCATGAAAAAAAACACGATCATCATTTCCTTGATAGTCCACTTGAGACTGCTGTAATTTAGACTGCATTAAGACGTGATTCACCTCAATGTAATCATATCAAGTGGGAGGTAACTGTTTCAGAGCAATCTGATTGGTCTCTCGTTATGTTGGCGTTTAACACCACAGAGGAAATAAAATCACCCATCTTTCCAACCCAAACACATGAAACAACACCAACAGCACAGTTTTGTTTCATGGTGGGTTTCTATGACTGAAGCTGAAAGTAAACACAACAGATGATTTGATCTGAATGGGAACTATGTGACATCTTTTTTAATAATTTACTTTGACAGGATGGTTAAGATGTGATTATGATTATGGAACTAAAACTACTTGGTTTAGGTTAGGAAGTGATTGTAGTCATAAAATATTTAGAAATGAAGGATTAACATTTCATCAAGGCACACTACTTCCTTGGATTTAAACATTGTATTGCCTGTTCAATGCTTTAGGAACGCTAATTCAAGGCTCTAACACTGAAGGGTTGTTATTTGATTGTATTTGATCAAAACATTCAGTTTATGGACTGCTCAGTATTATAGAAAAATTTAATTTAAGTTTAAATTTAAGTTTAAATTTTACAACCTTGCAAGTGAAATGTGAACAAACTACGTACATAGTCAGTGACTATCTTCAACCGAACAAGATGAAATGATCATAATCAATTTCGAAAAGTGATTTGAGATTTTCACCTCAAGCTAAAAATATGCTGCATTGGCAGAAAACTGTGATTAGAGCAGTGAGAGTGAACCATAACCGTAAAATCCAAACAATGAGTGGAAAGCTGCTGAAACCGTCAATAGAGCTGATGGGTCAGGTGTTGGCCTCTCTTACATATGCATGAGATCCTTTGTTGATATATAATATTGATCACAGCTCAATTTAAATAGGGATTCAACTGATTTGTTCGATTGGAGTCCGTTTAAAAATGTATCCAGGTATTTCTTAGAGTAATACAGAAAGACAGAGGAGCCATCTCATGGTGAATATAATAGAAGCCAACCAGTCCAGATGTTCCACATCATCAATAAGGACTGGGGTTGGGAGTTGATAAGATTCTATTGATAACAATCACATTATCGATTCTGCTTGTTAGTCAGATTCTTTTATGATTCCCCTATTGATCAGTGGGAAAAAGTAGGCCGACACAGTTTTACAGCTTTAATGCAGCTGTTATATTATATCTGACTGTGAACAAAGCATGCAACTTGGAAAACAATATAACACTGATTGATAAAATATATATTTCTTCTTTAGAAAAATAGGCATGTATGCCTCGTAATGTAGCCAGGAGGTGAAGGGCAAGGAGCAGCGCACCGTCACAGAAAGTCATTCACCTTTAGGAAATGTATAGTTTTTGATTCAACTGATTGTTTGATCTGAAGACAATCCATGTAAACCAGAGGGAAAACCACAAGTGGACACCCTCAGAATAACAGTGTCACGAACACCTGACAACATAATCCAGTACAGCGCCACAAACTCTGGTCTCAAAAGAATGACCAAAACAGAGTGGGGGTTTTGAGCAAACCTTGATTTAACTCACAAAGTGTAGAGACTGAAATAGAAAAGACAACGGAAAAACTGCAGTGACATTTGTCAGACCGCTGCATTGCGGTTTGTGGCCTTCATCCGGATCAACATATTGTCGACCACAAGCCAAAACACGTCGTAGGTATAAGTGAAACCAAGCTAAGTTGTTCTTTATACAAGTGTTACTGGACAAATAAAAAATCATGATACAGATAATTCAGTTATTCCCTGACACAATGCTGTGTGTTCAGCCCCTGCACACATAATACACAGTTAAATATACTGAAGGGTGGAAGCAGGCAAATGTCTGTAAAGAAAAAGAGTGTAAAATGTAACAACTCAAAACAGAAGCCATGCAGTGAAGACTTTCATGTACTTTAAGTCCTGTTTAGTGCCATCTGCTTGTCCTTTGTGTTCACAGCACAGCTTGCAGCGGACAGACAGACAGACGCAAATAGACACACATTCACCGTCATCACTGACAAACAAATGATGCATGGAAACTTGTGGCTTAAAACCATGGTGTCAATACAAAGGGGCTTTTTTTTAACTTCCTCTTTCTCCGTTATAGCCTCAGGAAGCTGGGCTTGCACCGCTGGTTTTAAAAAGGCAAGTGGTGAATATTATTTTTATGATTTGAAATGATATAACAACAGGAGTGGGTTATGGGTAAAGTCATGCTATGTCATGAACTTTTTTCTCACACTTTTCTGAGGTGGGAGGTGCTATACATTCACTGGTCATCCTCTGTCTGTCAAGAGCTGAACTTACATTTGCCAGATGATCAACAAAAAGCTTTTACAGCCTCGCTGAAATATCTTCCAACGTGCATCACTTGGCACAGTGATGGACTGCAGGCCTTTCCACATTAATGATAAATGAATCGATATATTTACGTTAAATAAAATTTAAAAAATGGACTAAAGTGAATCTTTAAAAACATATGGACATTATTTGTACTTTGACTGAGCACATTAAGAAATCATTTAACGTAAATCAGTCATTTCCCCCTTCAACTTTACCCTCACTGCACATCCTGTTGAAGCCCATAGTCGGGTCTGTTCTGAGTAAACGGCTATGAGGGTTGGCCAACGGGTGGAGAATCAGCCCACCGCAGCCTGTGTCTGTCAGTGGAGCTGCTGCATGTGGTTTTGCTTGTAATTCCTCTCACAAGACATTAAGAAGGCCTCTACAAGGTGCTGTGAGACCAGACAGATGGAGGCTTTTATTAATTTGAGTGGTTGTCCTCCAACATTTGTTCATACTGTCAACATGATTTTGTAGGAAGCTGTGGGGGACAGACACACAGCAGTTCATGCACATGCACTGGGGACATCACAGTTCATGTTCGGCATCTTAACAGCTGGGCCACAGGGCGTTTCTTTCATGAATTAGTTTGTACCAAAATTCACTGCAATCCAGCCAGTAGATATGTCACACAATACCAGAAATGTCAACCTGCTAGTGGCGTTCAATTAGAAGTTGGGGGATCGAAAAATCGATTAGGACACATCTTCTGGAAACCTTGACTGTCTCTACAAGCTTTCATTTCAATCAACATTTGTTGAGATATTTCAGTAAGGACCAGTATTGTAGCTGAAATAGGCATTTGACATATAAATTGCTATTTGAATAAAACATATTTTTATTAGGGTCTAATTTGATAATGCCTTCTCAATCTGTGTTCTCATGTCCAGGTTTATTGTCACATTTGCTCCAGTAGAAACTGATTGTAGCTGATTCTTTTTAGGAGAAACATCAAGAACGTAACTTCAGAATGACTCAACGATGCACAAAAGGAACACCGGTCTCAGGGTTGAAAGTCTTATTTAGTTTGACCCATTTAACTACGTCACTCGCTCTGACGGTTGCATCGATAGTCGCTTGGATACGTTTCGTTTCTGGTAAAAATTACTCATGTTAAGCAATAAGTTTGCTTAGTTTGCCCCACTTGTTTCATCAAAGTCAGAATTAACGGGAGACACATTTAAAAAGTTGACAAAACGTGAGTGACTGACTGACCCATGCAGGACAATATAGTTACTGTGCAAAAAAAAAAGTCAGGAGCTCCTGTCAGTGTTGTTCTCGAAAAGGCTGTGGCTACTGGGCGTTCTTGTCTTACCAATGATCCATCTGTTGGCCTCCATCTATCTCTAGCTGGGACAATCACACACAAACCAAATGAGCACGAACACATCTCACAAACTACACTTATGCCACGAAGCCAACTTTAACCACCATTAAATATCTAACATATATACTATAGCTCAATGTTACTTTTTCACAGCAACCCTCAAGGTTGTGATATACCACCTGACCTTCAATACTAGGAATCACATCAACACACTACTTATTCAATGACTGTCTTTATTTGCAAATAGATTTATACACACAGTACAGTTTTGTTGAGAGGCTTGATAGGGTGGAATGTAATTGTTTTTCTTTTGCCCTGATTATAACAGTTTTAATATTTAGATCTCAAGTTAATTTAGGGTTAAGACATACTGTATGCCACATTGCTTTTCACTTGCGGGAATTATGAAAAATATATTTAATCATTTAAAAAAGATTTTCATGACACTAGAATATCAACTAAAGCCATTAAAACATGTCAAAATGAAACGTAAAACATTTTTCAAGGTTATCAAAGTAAGAGACTGTAACCGATATCAGATGTGAAGCAGCAGATTAACAACAGTTTATACTAGCTTTAAACAGTTTATACTCGCTTTAAACTGTTTACACAAGCTTTAAACAGTTTATACTAGCTTTAAACAGTTTATACTCGCTTTAAACTGTTTACACAAGCTTTAAACAGTTTACACTCGCTTTAAACTGTTTATACTCGCTTTAAACTGTTTATACTCGCTTTAAACAGCTTATACTAGCTTTAAACAGCTTATACTAGCTTTAAACTGTTTACACGAGCTTTAAACAGTTTATACTCGCTTTAAACTGTTTATACTCGCTTTAAACAGCTTATACTAGCTTTAAACAGCTTATACTAGCTTTAAACAGTTTACACAAGCTTTAAACAGTTTATACTCGCTTTAAACAGTTTATACTAGCTTTAAACAGTTTATACTCGCTTTAAACAGCTTATACTAGCTTTAAACTGTTTATACTAGCTTTAAACAGTTTATACTCGCTTTAAACAGTTTATACTAGCTTTAAACAGTTTATACTAGCTTTAAACAGCTTATACTAGCTTTAATGAGCAAATCCAGTAGATTGTTAATCTTTCACTAAAGTCCTGACACCAGTGTAGACGGTCTCTCCCTCTGCTGGTTTTACATTCTTTCTCTCGGCTCTGCCAGTTTTCCTCTTGGTGAAGGTTGGTGCAGAATAAACCAACATGTCCTCATTTCTCTGAATAAATATGAAAAAAGCATATTTTAATTTCTATATATGTGGAAAAAAAAAGCCAATAACTTTTCCATAGTGATCTTTTCTTTATAAACCTTACCTGCTGACCTTGGTGGTCACCGCTGGCTGTTGCAGCATTTGTTTGCCGAGCTGTGTGATAAAATAAAAACAGAGATTTAGGATGAAAGACCCTGTAGGTTCATTTACACAGATATCAGTTAATCAGTGTTAATTCTGGAAAGTTAGCTCTGGCAAGATACTGTTAGAAACTTATATTACCGTTGCAACAATCACACGTTTTCCTCTTGATGGTATAAATCAGGAAGGCAATAACAATCAGACTCATAGCCAGAGCTGCAAATAGCAGAATCAGAACTGTGTTGGTCTTCTGCAAATCCCACATGTTGAGTGCTGAAAGTATATGAAAATGAGCAAATAATTGAAGTTAACAACTATTTTGACAAGATGATATGAGGCATATGGTACAATTGCTTTGTGATACATGATCTAAATTAATCTTGATTTATATGGAAATGTTCTGCCGTTACCTTCAATGTCCAGTTTTGTTCCGTTTCCAAATAATATCTCTCCACATGTGGCCACAGCGCAGTAATACGTCCCGGCATCAGAGGAGCTGACGTTCTTAGAGAAGCTGTAGACACATTTCTGTGGAGAGTGAGCCTCAGGACTCTTCTCACATCCATCACTGGTTCCATGTGCATAAATGACACTCGGATAAGATTCATCTGATCCGGCTCTGAACCAGAACACACTCTGTTCTTCTGGACACGTACACGTTTTCTCCTCAGAGTCAGAGAGGACTGAACACTGCAGAGTCACGGAGCCTCCTGGACGGACTGGATCAGATGTTCGCTCTTGAATGACGGCAGTGATATCAGGTTCTGGTCCTGAGAAATACAAACATGATAATAATGCTTTAGTGAGCATTGAAGTACTGAAACAATGTTTTTATATATAATGGCACACACTTTCCTATTAATAATGGAAACATGTACTATCTTTATACATACATGTAGGATAATTCAATTATGTAAACTGCTTTTATAAATGTTTACCTCCAATTCTCAGAAATGTTCCTTTCAAAAGTATCACATCAAGTTGGTTCACTCTTAAACAGTAGTAAACTCCAGTGTCGCTTAGCTGTGCTCGATGAATATGCAGGAGAAATGTTCCAGGTCCTTGTTTTAATGTAATGCGAGGAGTCGTATTAACCCCAACATCATCAAAATTATGTGTTCCTTTAAAGAATTCAGGTACGTTTCCAGAAACAAGCCTGATCCAAAACAAGGTTGATATGTCCAGAGCTGTATTACGAACACAAGTCAAAGTCACATCTTGTCCAACACTCTTTGTCTCAATGATCAGATCATCTGCGCATCCTGAAAATATGAAGAGAAACAGAAACATGGTTCAGTGATTATTGACAGAGAAAGAATCAGGTATGTTCTGTTAAATTACTGTAAGAACATGACAATGACATAAATATGCATCTGAAGTAAATCTGACATTGCTACATGTACTTACGCCCCACTCTGAGAATCAGCAGTAAATAAAATACGATCATCATTTTCTTGTTGGTCCACTTGAGACTGCAGTTAAATTAGATCAAATTAGAAGACGATGTGTCTTAATGTAATCATATCAAGTGGGAGGGAACAGTTTCAGAGCAATCTGATTGGCCTGTCATTATTTTCCAACCTAAACATATGAAACAACACCAACAGCGCTGATGGATGTAAATGACAAATTGCAAACAAACCAGACTGAATTACTGACACTCATTATGTTTGTGTGTCAGCTTACACATTCAAGGATTGTAGCATTTATGCATCAAAACTGAGATCCAGTTCTAACTCATGGCTCTAACATGTCCATTGTGTAATCTTCACACAGTTGAGTGCTTGTATTTGTGCACATATTCAGCATATCCTCTCTTTTCTGCAGTAAATGGCTCCTCTGTGTTACTGTTCCAACTCCTCCCCTCTGGTAGGCGCTACAGAGCACTGTACGCCAAAACCACCAACACAGGAACAGCTTCTTTCCACTGGCCGTCACTCTATGAACAATTAATCAGACAAACTGCACTAATATCTGCACTAATATCCCAAATCCATTGTCATTGTTGTTCTTCTGTATGTTCATATATATTCTTGGATATATATTTATATTTGTATTGTACATAGTGGTTAAATGTTAAAGCTTAGTTATCTGTTCTACTTTTTTGTCCTGGCTTTATTGGCATACATGGCCAATAAAGCTGATTCTGATTCTAATTCTGACTGGATTTGATAACATGTGCCATTTGCTCTCCATTTACATCACCGTCATCTTTTCGTGAAAGTCAAGTGTTTCAACAAACGGTAGATTTACAATGAACTTTTTTAAACTGGCCTGCCCCTTTGAATATAAATGCATGACATGTCATTTATCTGTAAACATGTAGGTCTATGTTTCTGGGCCAAACAGAAAATTCTACAACATTGTCTGCAGCACTCAGTTAATCAGGAATGTATTGATCAGTTTGATTTGTGTGCAGAAAAGAAGCATTCATCCATTTGCCATCACGACACACAGAGATAGAGACATGTTAAATGTTATGCACGCTAGCCAATTCAGATGCTCCACATCATCAATGATGACCCGCCCACTCCTGCCTGTCAGTCATATCAGCAGGAAGAGCACAGCGTGCAGAGGAGGGCAGTTAAACCATCCATCCTCTATTCTCACGTCACTTCTTTTCAGGGGGCTGGTGAGAGGCCGCAGCAGAGCGCCACTCTCTATTTGTCTATGCAGAATTTTTAACCTTGATCTTAAGTTAAGTTTCTCTGATTATCAAACAGGTGAGCCAGCCTTGCTTAAGTCTGTGGTGCAGTGATAGACTCGGGTGGTGAATAAATCTGCAGATTAAAAAACAAAACACGCAAATATGCATCTGTGATATTTTAAGACTGCACATGCATATGGTCGTATGGTTGCATCTTAAAAACATGAATAGACAGTATCTATACTTTAAATGAACACAGTAACAAGTAAACATAAATCAATACGTTTGCCTGCTGAAGCTTATTGTAGCTCTTCCCTCACTGGACATCCTGTTGAATAGTCTGTTGACAGTAAACAGCCTTGAAGGTTGGTCAAAGGGTGCAAAAGTGGCCCACCACAGCTTCAGTCTGTCAGTGTAGCTGTTGCATGTGGCATTGCTTGCTCCTCTCGCTACATGCAGAAGGGATTTACAAAGTGCTGTGAGACCAGACAGATTGACGGGTTGTATATGTTTTAAAACGGAAATGAATTGTGTCTCCAACATATAATGCTCAGTGTGTGTTTTTGTTGGCCATACTTTGCTCTACAGTTGAGGGAAGTTGTGGTGGACAGCTACACAGCAGTTCACTGGTGAAAAACACTGACAGTCTATTTGATCCCTCTCACTTTGTGTCTTCATGTGCATTTCAAAGCAGACATTCAGACTTGTGAAACACACAAGTGTAACTAGTAACATTAATTAAATGGGCTTGTACTTCATGTTATTGGTTTTAGTGCTTTTTGTGCAGAAACAAATCAAACTATTATTAAAAAAGAGGAAATGATAAACAAACAAAACTATTTAAGTAAACAAGGTAGTGAAATGAAAATTCTAATAAATCCATTGTCCATTATGAGTTGATACAACTGCAATGCTTTATCATAATGACAAATTGTACATTCACATGAGCCCTCTTTCTCCCACTTTAACCAGTCACATGTTCTTTGTGGCTTTGGCCACATTTCGTCTCACCTTTCCCCACAACTGCCATTAAAACCTGCAGGCTATGCAAATGCTAATGCTATTGCAAAAGTCCTCCCTTTCACTTCTTAGTGTTGATTGGACGTCCAAATTTAGACATTACACAACATTACAGTCATTTAGCAGAAGCTTTTTATCCAAAGTGACTTACAATTCAGTATCTATCCATACACTGCAGGCACAGCTACGGGAGCAATTTGGGGTTAAGCGTCTTGCTCAAGGACACATTGACATGTGGCTAGTGGAGCCAGATCCTCTGATTGAAGGACGGCCCTGCTCTCCACTTAGCCACGGTCAACCCTGTGGCTTAGTAGACAATTATCAAAACATTGGAATCCAGCTCCAGGATGAGTTTAGCCTAGCTTAGCACAAACACAGGAAGCAAAACAGCTAGCCTATACTGAAAGAGGAAAATACTGTCTCATTTACATGTCGGATGTCATTAGCAAACAAGCTAGCCAACAATACATCCAAAAAATCATATAGGATTAGTTTATTTACGAAAGTGCGTGAGGCCAGCAGGATCACTGTAAAACTGGACTTCAGTCGTTGGGCCGAGCAGTTGTTGGTCAGTAAATGTCTCCAGTGTGTAAAAACTGCTCATTAAGCAACTGATTTTTTCAAGAATCCACCTTGTCAGGCTTCAATTTATGCGTTGGTGTCCAAACCATTCTGGTTCGGACCAATCAGCATCCTGAGAGGATCTAGTGGCAGCAACAGGTATGTTTTCAGTGTGTGTAACGCAGTGGTGGGCCGTCAGGGCAAGCAAAGCCTTCTCTGCTGGCCCAGCCAGAATCACAAAGTTACAGCTATTTTATAATTTAATTATTTTTCATAAATATACAACATGTATTCTAAATATTTTTTCCCATTAGCTTATTATCTCATTGCACAGCTA
Source organism: Melanostigma gelatinosum (assembly GCF_949748355.1). Taxonomy (NCBI): domain Eukaryota; kingdom Metazoa; phylum Chordata; class Actinopteri; order Perciformes; family Zoarcidae; genus Melanostigma; species Melanostigma gelatinosum. The sequence goes on from NC_136638.1 coordinate 22,608,790, forward strand.
CTGCCTTCCTCAGTTGCGCTACGTCCAGCAGAGCTTGTTTTAAGGAGAGCTTTTATCCAATCAGATTTGGCCCCTATGCTGTCTCTAGGCAAAAAAAGCTGCCCGGAGGCCTTCAGAATTACAAGTGAATCCTTTTGCAGTTTAAGTAAATGGGGTCGATATTGTTGATTGTCATAGTCTTCAACCAATCAGATTTTTAGTTTGACATGTTGGGCGTATTCTTTGACATGTCAGATCCTTCTAGCTGGCCTACAAGTACGTGATTGGTCAGTGGGCTAGCGTGACATGTTGGGCGGTGACAATCCCGATATCCACTGCCTCTGATGAGCGGACATTTTCAACCCTCAAACGCAAAAAAACATATTCAAGAAATACAACTGGGGAGGCTCGACTGTCATCACTGGTGTCCATGGCAATCGAGAAGGACCTCTTGCTGGAACTGAAACGATGTTCTGTACAACTGTGTCATTAAACTCTTTGTTAGCAAAGAAAGGAGGACGGACTTTGTCTTTAAATAGTGAACAGCAGCTTTGGTAAGTGAACTGAATTTGTTTTTTTACATCTGTAGTAGCGTTACTATGTTAATTTGTCTGTCGTGTCGTTTTTATGATATGGTTAATATTCTTCCCTCTGATGTGAATAATATTTGAATGGCTCGTGCTCTTGAGTGTGTGGCGGAATGCGTTTTAGCGCCGCAGTTTTGCTGGATTGATTTGTCATGCTTTGTTGTCATATAAATATATGTGACTGGTTCTTGTGAGTTAGTTCTTGTCATTGTGTTAATGAAGTTGACTATATGTATTGTCCGTTAATGACGAAGCATCCTGTCATGCGTGTATTCATGTGTCTGCACTCTGCAGTTAGTGTAATTGTAGGTGTTGCGCTTAAGCTCTACATGAAACAAATAACCTGTAGGGGTTAGGGTTCGGACATTTGATTCTCGGTTTGGGCTTTTGTTTTCTTTTACAAAGCAGGAATTATGGTCTGGAGAAATGGGGATTCTGCGGCGATTACTTTAGCCACATTTGAGTCGGTAGGGAACAGCTACCTAAACGCTGCGGGGAGTTTGTAGCGTGTGTGCTGCTGTTAGTTTTCCTGCTAAGCTAGTTTAGCATAGCGGGCCTCCCAGAACACGCGTGCCTCACCCGAGTACAATGTTGTTCTTCTGTGGTGGGCGTGTCAGACAGCACGTTGCCTGTTACATCGGGTGGGAACATTATATTTCCCACAATATAAGCTTCTGCATTTTCCAAATGCAATATTCAACCGTATTGTTCGGTTCGTAATGCGTACCGAACCGTGAACTACCGAATAGTTCAATACGATTACGTGTATTTCTACACCCTAGAAACAAATTCTAACCTGTAGCTGTGGCGTCATAATGAGGTTATTAGGAGATGGCTCAACTGTGGTAGGACAGCACTGAAGGCTCAGGTATAAAATACACGGCCCGCCACACAGCTCAATGTAACTTTTTCACAACAACCCTCAAGGTTATGATATACCATCTGAACTTCAATACTAAAATCATTTTTATAGGAATCACATCAACACATTACTTATTTAATTACTGTCTTTATTAGCAAATATATTTAGACACACAGTACAGTTTTGTTGAGAGGCTTGATAGGGTGGAATGTAATTGTTTTTTATTTTGCCCTGATTATTTAAAACACTTAATATTTAGATCTCAAGTTAATTTGGGGTTAAGACATACTGTATGTCACATTGCTTTTCACTTGCGGTAATTGTGAAAAATGTATGCAATCCTTTTTTCATTATACTAGATGAACCCTGTGGATTTTATTCATGCAAATTCTATTTTCAAAGTCGTCTGTACATTTTGTTTGTGCAGGAGCAAATGTGAGCACATTGCTCGGAAAAATCTTCAAAACAATGAAAATTGTTAAAATCAATGGATTTTAAGACGAGGAGATCAGCATGAGCAAAAACAAGAAGCAATCAAAAAGGATTATGCTGTTTGAGCCTCCTGGTTTATTTCTGTAAAAGTATTGTACTCGTTTCTACTGCGCTGCAAACATTTAATAAGACAATCAATCAATCTCCCCGTCTCATACAAGATCAACTCACTAAAGTTCTTTGCAAAATAAACAAATTATGACGAAACATTATCAATGAAATTATGCCATTATAAAAGAAAAGAGAAAACTTTTGAACAGACTGAAAACGGTTCACAGCCTTAAAACTGCACATCAGACGAAAGACACCGATGGAAAACTTCCTCAACCCTCTGACTCTTTTAAGGTCGGTAGTAGAATATGGTAAAATATTTGAACTAACTTTGTCAAAGATTTAACAAACAATGCATACAATTAAACAAGAATTAAGAGATATGAGATGCTGTAGAATATCAACTAAAGCCATTAAAACATGTCAAAATGAAACGTTAAACATTGTTCAAGGTTATCAAAGTAAAAGACCGTAACCGATATCAGATGTGAAGCAGCATATTAACAACAGTTTATACTCGCTTTAAACAGTTTATACTCGCTTTAAACAGTTTAAACTAACTTTAATGAGCAAATCCAGTCGATTGTTAATCTTTCACTAAAGTCCTGACACCAGTGTAGACAGTCTCTCCCTCTGCTGGTTTTACATTCTTTCTCTCGGCTCTGCCAGTTTTCCTCTTGGTGAAGGTTGGTGCAGAATAAACCAACATGTTCTCATTTCTCTGAATAAATATGAAAAAAGCATATTTTAATTTATTATTTTAATTTCTATATACTGATATAGTGGAAAGAAAATGCCAATAACTTTTCCATAGTGATCTTTTCTTGATAAACCTTACCTGCTGACCTTGGTGGTCACCGCTGGCTGTTGCAGCATTTGTTTGCCGAGCTGTGTGATAAAATGAAAACAGAGATTTAGGATGAAGGTTAATTTACACAGATATCAGTTAATCAGTGTTAATTCTGGAAAGTTAGCTTTTGCAGGATACTGTTAGAAACTTATATTACCGTTGCAACGATCACACGTTTTCCTCTTGATGGTATAAATCAGGAAGGCAATAACAATCAGACTCATAGCCAGAGCTGCAAATAGCAGAATCAGAACTGTGTTGGCCTTCTGCAAATCCCACAAGTTGAGTGCTGAAAGTATATGAAAATGAGCAAATAATTGAAGTTAACAACTATTTTGACAAGATGATATAAGGCATATGGTACAATTGCTTTGTGATACATGATCTAAATTAATCTTGATTTATATGGAAATGTTCTGCCGTTACCTTCAATTTCCACTTTTGTTCCGCTTCCAAATAATATCTCTCCACACGTGGCCACAGCGCAGTAATACGTCCCGGCATCAGAGGAGCTGACGTTCTTAGAGAAGCTGTAGACACATTTCTGTGGAGAGTGAGCCTCAGGACTCTTCTCACATCCATCACTGGTTCCATTTGCATAAATGACACTCGGATAAGATTCATCTGATCCGGCTCTGAACCAGAACACACTCTGTTCTTCTGGACACGTTTTCTCCTCAGAGTCAGAGAGGACTGAACACTGCAGAGTCACGGAGCCTCCTGGACGGACTGGATCAGATGTTCGCTCTTGAATGACGGCAGTGATATTAGGTTCTGGTCCTGAGAAATACAAACATGATAATAATGCTTTAGTGAGCATTAAAGTACTGAAAAACATGTTTTTATATATAATGGCACACACTTTCCTATTAATAATGGAAACATGTACTATCGTTACACACATGTAGGATAATTAAATGATGTAAACTACTTTCATAAATGTTTACCTCCAATTCTCAGAAATGTTCCTTTCAAAAGTATCACATCAAGTTGGTTCACTCTTAAACAGTAGTAAACTCCAGTATCGCTTAGCTGTGCTCGATGAATATGCAGGAGAAATGTTCCAGGTCCTTGTTTTGTTGTAATGCGAGAAGTCGTATTATCCCCAACATAATTAAAAGTGAATGTTCCTCTAAAGAATTCAGGTACGTTTCCAGAAACAAGCCTGATCCACAACAAGGTTGATCTTTTCAGAGAATCATTACGAACACAAGTCAAAGTCACATCTTGTCCAACGCTCTTTGTCTCAATGATCAGATCATCTGCGCATCCTGAAAATATGAAGAGAAACAGAGAAACATGGTTCAGTGATTATTGACAGAGAAAGAATCAGGTATGTTCTGTTAAATTACTGTAAGAACATGATAATGATATAAATATACATCTGAAGTAAATCTGACATTGCGACATGTACTTACGCCCCACTCTGAGAATCAGCAGTAAATAAAATACGATCATCATTTTCTTGTTGGTCCACTTGAGACTGCAGTTAAATGAGATCAAATTAGAAGACGATGTGTCTTAATGTAATCATATCAAGTGGGAGGGAACAGTTTCAGAGCAATCTGATTGGCCTGTCATTATTTTCCAACCTAAACATATGAAACAACACCAACAGCTCACTTTTGTTTCATGGTGGGTTTCTACAACTGACACTGACTAAATATGACATGATTTAATACTGATGTGAACCACAGTTATACAAAAACAATCTGGTTAAAAAAAATGCATTCACTCTTGTACTACCATATTTATGAGGGATGTAGCCTGGTTTCCAGAAACCCTAAACTAGATTGCTGGTGCATTCTTTTGTGATTCATGGAGTGAGATGTTATCCCTGTCCAGAATGAATTTAGCCATTTCCTCCTCTCATGATTAAGGTGGAGTTAAAGTTAGGCAACAATAAAGCCTTTGTAAGGTTATGATCATTGGAATGGCAAATTAACAAGACTAGAGGGGGAACGACACTCCCAAAAAATTGGAGAAGTTACAAGAGACGGATGCAATTCTGAACAAAGAGTGGTCAACATTGAAGCAGCAGAGGCAAAGACATCCTGATTCTTTGTTCATACTTTGAGTCAAGCTCCAAAAACACTGGATCCTACGTTTCCTTTAGTGCAACTCAAGAGCGTCTTTCATTAGAGATTCACTGACTCGTATACGTCTCTTAAACTTAAACGCTCCAGTTTGCAGTGCAGAATTTTAGTTGTACATTTCTCTCCAAACCCACTGATGGAAGTAAATGACAAATTGCAAACAAGTCCAATGTGAATGTATCTCCAAAAGAGAACCAGACTGAATTACTGCCACTCATTATGTTTGTGTGTTAGCTTACACATTTAAGGATTGTAGCATTTATGCATCAAAACTGAGATCCAGTTGCTTTGTGGCTAACTCATGGCTCTAACATGTCCAGCTTTAGGATTTGATTTGATTAGATTCCAAGTGTGTAAAACATGCAAAACAATTCAATTCAAAATGCTAACAGTTTGTAGGGATGCTGTCTAAAGAAGAGTGCCAAACTCTAAATACTGTACAATCCAGCGTCTCTGCCAATTTAAGCCTTGTTTGTGTTTTCGTCACACAGTTGAGTGCTTGTATTTGTGGACATATTCAGCATGTCCTCTCTTTTCTGCAGTAAATGGCTCCTCTGTGTTACTGTTCCAAATCCTCCCCTCTGGTAGGCGCTACAGAGCACTGTACGCCAAAACCACCAACACAGGAACAGCTTCTTTCCACTGGCCGTCACTCTATGAACAATTAATCAGACAAACTGCACTATTATCTGCACTAATATCCCAAATCCATTGTCATTGTTGTTGTTCTTTATGTTCATATATATTCTCGGATATATATTTATATTGTACATAGTAGTTAAATGGTAAATGTTAAAGTTTAGTTTTACTTTGTCTTTAATGTCCTTGTTTCTATATTTTTCTTGTTTTTTTGGATATTCTATGTATGTATGTTGAGAGCAATGTGAAAACCGAAGTCAAATTCCATATATGCGTACGCACATGGCCAATAAAGCTGATTCAGATTCTAATTCTGAGTAAGAAGAACAAAGAACAGCACTGAAGGCTTTATTTTGCTGTTGACCAGTAAAGGACCATGGAAACCGGAAGAAACTGTCAGAGAAGGTGTATTGTGTCACCTGTGTGCATGTGATTTAAATCAAAATATTGCTGCACATCGCGACCTTAAAATACAGTCAATAAGACCGATCTCTTTCCTTCAGATCGGATTCAAACTTCAAAATGTATGGTACAAGCAGTATCTTGGATATATGGTCCAACCAGTCGTTGCAATAGTTTTTGGGAGAATGACAGTAAGTGAGCAATTTAACAACTCATGGTTCACAGCAACAAAAGGGAACACTCAGTGTTTGTGCCATGTTTTTATTTCATGGAAATTTTTTACATTATAACTCCTTTTCATTTATTTTTAACGGCATCACACAGATCGTAATCAGTAGAAATCTTTCTCTGTGATACAAAGTCTCTGCTCATGTTTTATCACGGTAAAGACGACAGAGTAAAGGACTAGAAGTATCTCATTTGACAAAGACAAAGTGTGTGTGACAGTAAAGTATCAGTGGGACGGTCTAAAACAAAACATTTAATCCAGATAGACATGAAATGCTAAATATTACATAATAGCCAAAGAGAACAGTCTTTAACTTGAAAAAGAATAACATCAGCACACACATACGGTCCCAACTGATCTCAAACATTCCACTGAACATGCTAATCCAACCCAAAAGCCTTCACAGCAGCATAGATCTTCTCTCTCTCTGCTGCTTTTGCGTTCCTCGTTCCACCACTGCCTGATTCCATCACGGTAAAGACGACAGTAGAATAAATCCATGTGTCTTCATTCCTCTGAGGAAATACATTGCACATTATGTAAGATGACAAATACCAATAAAATACCAACAGTGTTTTTGGATAAGTTGATCTTACCTTTAAATTCCTTTTTGCAACATTTTCAAGCAGGGAAACAGCAGCTACAATATGAAATAAACAAAAATAATATAAAGAGATAAAAATGGATACGGATGCACGACTTTGTTACAACACAAATGATAAACTATAAATACACATATGCATGTGTGTGAGAGATAGAGAAGTAACTTTTATTACCTTCATTATTGCAATAATCACACTTGTTTTTCTTGGTGGCGTAAATGAGGACGGCTGCAACATTCACACTTATAGTAAAGACAGCACACAGCAGGACCAGAAATATACCGTCACCAAAGGACCACGAGCCGGTTTCTGAAACATGAAAACAAACAATGACTTTTAGTAAAACTAAATGGAAATGTAATTCCTCCAAAGAGGATTAAACTTGTTTCAAGTATTTCCCTACAATCAATCTGTATGGATTATTCTTTGACTTCTGACAAAGACGAATCAACACTTAAATGTGGAAATTTCCATCATAAACTAATTTACCACACAGACTTGCCAGTGGGTTGTAATTATTAAGTTATGATCTACAGCAAAATATTATTAAAACCTACAGAGCCTTATTTTCTTTCATCCAGTCATTAACATGTGAAGATGCCAAAAATGACAGGATGAATTGCGAGAAACATGTTTCAAATGATGCCCAAGACATTAAGAATATCTCCATTTGATGTAATGGTGCAGCCATAAAAACACACTATTGGGTTAAAACAAGCTATTACAGAATATACAGTATATGGTTCTGTCAAACAGTGTGGACAAAGATGATTTTCCAACATTCAAAGCATGTAAGGTGGCAATAAAAGGGGAAAACAAGTTTAACAGAAGTGAATTACCTTCAATTTCCAGTTCTGTTCCGCTTCCAAATAATATCTCTCCACATGTGGCCACAGCGCAGTAATACGTCCCGGCATCAGAGGAGCTGACGTTCTTAGAGAAGCTGTAGACACATTTCTGTGGAGAGTGAGCCTCAGGACTCTTCTCACATCCATCACTGGTTCCATGTGCATAAATGACACTCGGATAAGATTCATCTGATCCGGCTCTAAACCAGAACACACTCTGTTCTTCTGGACACATTTTCTCCTCAGAGTCAGAGAGGACTGAACACTGCAGAGTCACGGAGCCTCCTGGACGGACTGGATCAGATGTTCGCTCTTGAATGACGGCAGTGATATCAGGTTCTGGTCCTGAGAAATACAAACATGATAATAATGCTTTAGTGAGCATTGAAGTACTGAAACAATGTTTTTATATATAATGGCACACACTTTCCTATAAATGATGTAAACATGTACTATCTTTATACATACATGTAGGATAATTCAATTATGTAAACTGCTTTTATAAATGTTTACCTCCAATTCTCAGAAATGTTCCTTTCAAAAGTATCACATCAAGTTGGTTCACTCTTAAACAGTAGTAAACTCCAGTATCGCTTAGCTGTGCTCGATGAATATGCAGGAGAAACGTTCCAGGTCCTTGTTTTAATGTAATGCGAGGAGTCGTATTAACCACAACATCATCAAAATTATGTGTTCCTTTAAAGAATTCAGGTATGTTTCCAGAAACAAGCCTGATCCAAAACAATCTTGATACGTCCAGAGCTGTATTGCGAACACAAGTCAAAGTCACATCTTGTCCAACACTCTTTGTCTCAATGATCAGATCATCTGTGCATCCTGAAAATATGAAGAGAAACAGAGAAACATGGTTCAGTGATTATTGACAGAGAAAGAATCAGGTATGTTCTGCTAAATTACTGTAAGAACATGACAATGACATAAATATGCATCTGAAGTAAATCTGACATTGCTACATGTACTTACGCCCCACTCTGAGAATCAGCAGTAAATAAAATATGATCATCATTTTCTTGTTGGTCCACTTGAGACTGCAGTTAAATGAGATCAAATTAGAAGACGATGTGTCTTAATGTAATCATATCAAGTGGGAGGGAACAGTTTCAGAGCAATCTGATTGGCCTGTCATTATTCTACAACCTAAACATATGAAACAACACCAACAGCGCTGATGGATGTAAATGACAAATTGCAAACAAACCAGACTGAATTACTGACACTCATTATGTTTGTGTGTCAGCTCACACATTCAAGGATTGTAGCATTTATGCATCAAAACTGAGATCCAGTTCTAACTCATGGCTCTAACATGTCCATTGTGCAATCTTCACACAGTTGAGTGCTTGTATTTGTGCACATATTCAGCATATCCTCTCTTTTCTGCAGTAAATGGCTCCTCTGTGTTACTGTTCCAACTCCTCCCCTCTGGTAGGCGCTACAGAGCACTGTACGCCAAAACCACCAACACAGGAACAGCTTCTTTCCACTGGCCGTCACTCTATGAACAATTAATCAGACAAACTGCACTATTATCTGCACTAATATCCCAAATCCATTGTCATTGTTGTTCTTCTTTATGTTCATATATATTCTTGGATATATATTTATATTTATATTGTACATAGTGGTTAAATGTTAAAGCTTAGTTATCTGTTCTACTTTGTTGTCCTGGCTTTATTGGCATACATGGCCAATAAAGCTGATTCTGATTCTAATTCTGACTGGATTTGATAACATGTGCCATTTGCTCTCCATTTACATCACCGTCATCTTTTCGTGAAAGTCAAGTGTTTCAACAAACGGTAGATTTACAATGAACCTTTTTAAACTGGCCTGTCCCTTTGAATATAAATGCATGACATGTCATTTATCTGTAAACATGTAGGTCTATGTTTCTGGGCCAAACAGAAAATTCTACAACATTGTCTGCAGCACTCAGTTAATCAGGAATGTATTGATCAGTTTGATTTGTGTGCAGAAAAGAAGCATTCATCCATTTGCCATCACGACACACAGAGATAGAGACATGTTAAATGTTATGTGTAATAGCCAATTCAGATGCTCCACATCATCAATGATGACCCGCCCACTCCTGCCTGTCAGTCATATCAGCAGGAAGAGCACAGCGTGCAGAGGAGGGCGGTTAAACCATCCATCCTCTATTCTCACGTCACTTCTTTTCAGGGGGCTGGTGAGAGGCCGCAGCAGAGCGCCACTCTCTATTTGTCTATGCAGAATTTTTAACCTTGATCTTAAGTTAAGTTTCTCTGATTATCAAACAGGTGAGCCAGCCTTGCTTAAGTCTGTGGTGCAGTGATAGACTCGGGTGGTGAATAAATCTGCAGATTAAAAAACAAAACACGCAAATATGCATCTGTGATATTTTAAGACTGCACATGCATATGGTCGTATGGTTGCATCTTAAAAACATGGATAGACAGCATCTATACTTTAAATGAACACAGTAACAAGTAAACATAAATCAATACGTTTGCCTGCTGAAGCTTATTGTAGCTCTTCCCTCACTGCACATCCTGTTGAATAGTCTGTTGACAGTAAACAGCCTTGAAGGTTGGTCAAAGGGTGCAAAAGTGGCCCACCACAGCTTCAGTCTGTCAGTGTAGCTGTTGCATGTGGCATTGCTTGCTCCTCTCGCTACATGCAGAAGGGATTTACAAAGTGCTGTGAGACCAGACAGATTGACGGGTTGTATATGTTTTAAAACGGAAATGAATTGTGTCTCCAACATATAATGCTCAGTGTGTGTTTTTGTTGGCCATACTTTGCTCTACAGTTGAGGGAAGTTGTGGTGGACAGCTACACAGCAGTTCACTGGTGAAAAACACTGACAGTCTATTTGATCCCTCTCACTTTGTGTCTTCATGTGCATTTCAAAGCAGACATTCAGACTTGTGAAACACACAAGTGTAACTAGTAACATTAATTAAATGGGCTTGTACTTCATGTTATTGGTTTTAGTGCTTTTTGTGCAGAAACAAATCAAACTATTATTAAAAAAGAGGAAATGATAAACAAACAAAACTATTTAAGTAAACAAGGTAATGAAATGAAAATTCTAATAAATCCATTGTCCATTATGAGTTGATACAACTGCAATGCTTTATCATAATGACAAATTGTACATTCACATGAGCCCTCTTTCTCCCACTTTAACCAGTCACATGTTCTTTGTGGCTTTGGCCACATTTCGTCTCACCTTTCCCCACAACTGCCATTAAAACCTGCAGGCTATGCTAATGCTAATGCTATTGCAAAAGTCCTCCCATTCACTTCTTAGTGTTGATTGGACGTCCAAATTTAGACATTACACAACATTACAGTCATTTAGCAGAAGCTTTTTATCCAAAGTGACTTACAATTCAGTATCTATCCATACACTGCAGGCACAGCTACGGGAGCAATTTGGGGTTAAGCGTCTTGCTCAAGGACACATTGACATGTGGCTAGTGGAGCCAGATCCTCTGATTGAAGGACGGCCCTGCTCTCCACTTAGCCACGGTCAACCCTGTGGCTTAGTAGACAATTATCAAAACATTGGAATCCAGCTCCAGGATGAGTTTAGCCTAGCTTAGCACAATCACAGGAAGCAAAACAGCTAGCCTATACTGAAAGAGGAAAATACTGTCTCATTTACATGTCGGATGTCATTAGCAAACAAGCTAGCCAACAATACATCCAAAAAATCATATAGGATTAGTTCATTGACGAAAGTGCGTGAGGCCAGCAGGATCACTGTAAAACTGGACTTCAGTCGTTGGGCCGAGCAGTTGTTGGTCAGTAAATGTCTCCAGTGTGTAAAAACTGCTCATTAAGCAACTGATTTTTTCAAGAATCCACCTTGTCAGGCTTCAATTTATGCGTTGGTGTCCAAACCATTCTGGTTCGGACCAATCAGCATCCTGAGAGGATCTAGTGGCAGCAACAGGTATGTTTTCAGTGTGTGTAACGCAGTGGTGCGCCGTCAGGGCAAGCAAAGCCTTCTCTGCTGGCCCAGCCAGAATCACAAAGTTACAGCTATTTTATAATTTAATTATTTTTCATAAATATACAACATGTATTCTAAATATTTTTTCCTATTAGCTTATTATTTCATTGCACAGCTACTGCCTTCCTCAGTTGCGCTACGTCCAGCACAGCTTGTTTTAAGCAGAGCTTTTATCCAATCAGATTTGGCCCCTATGCTGTCTCTAGGCAAAAAAAGCTGCCCGGAGGCCTTCAGAATTACAAGTGAATCCTTTTGCAGTTTAAGTAAATGGGGTCGATATTGTTGATTGTCATAGTCTTCAACCAATCAGATTTTTAGTTTGACATGTTGGGCGTATTCTTTGACATGTCAGATCCTTCTAGCTGGCCTACAAGTACGTGATTGGTCAGTGGGCTAGCGTGACATGTTGGGCGGTGACAATCCCGATATCTACTGCCTCTGATGAGCGGACATTTTCAACCCTCAAACGCAAAAAAACATATTCAAGAAATACAACTGGGGAGGCGCGACTGTCATCACTGGTGTCCATGGCAATCGAGAAGGACCTTGCTGGAACTGAAACGATGTTCTGTACAACTGTGTCATTAAACTCTTTGTTAGCAAAGAAAGGAGGATGGACTTTGTCTTTAAATAGTGAACAGCAGCTTTGGTAAGTGAACTGAATTTGTTTTTTTACATCTGTAGTAGCGTTACTATGTCTATTTGTCTGTCGTGTCGTTTTTATGATATGGTTAATATTCTTCCCTCTGATGTGAATAATATTTGAATGGCTCGTGCTCTTGAGTGTGTGGCGGAATGCGTTTTTAGCGCCGCAGTTTTGCTGGATTGATTTGTCATGCTTTGTTGTCATATAAATATATGTGACTGGTTCTTGTGAGTTAGTTCTTGTCATTGTGTTAATGAAGTTGATTTTGACTATATGTATTGTCCGTTGATGACGAAGCATCCTGTCATGCGTGTATTCATGTATCTGCACTCTGCAGTTCATGTAATTGTAGGTGTTGCGCTTAAGCTCTACATGAAACAAATAACCTGTAGGGGTTAGGGTTCGGACATTTGATTCTCGGTTTGGGCTTTTGTTTTCTTTTACAAAGCAGGAATTATGGTCTGGAGAAATGGGGATTCTGTGGCGATTACTTTAGCCACATTTGAGTTGGTAGGGAAAATCTACCTCAAGGCTGCGGGGAGTTTGTAGCGTGTGTGCTGCTGTTAGTTTTCCTGCTAAGCTAGTTTAGCATAGCGGGCCTCCCAGAACACGTGCCTCACCAGAGTACAATGTTGTTCTTCTGTGGTGGGCGTGTCAGACAGCACGTTGCCTGTTACATCGGGTGGGAACATTATATTTCCCACAATATAAGCTTCTGCATTTTCCAAATGCAATATTCAACCGTATTGTTCGGTTCGTAATGCGTACCGAACCGTGAACTACCGAATAGTTCAATACGATTACGTGTATTTTTACACCCTAGAAACAAATTCTAACCTGTAGCTGTGGCGTCATAATGAGGTTATTAGGAGATGGCTCAACTGTGGTAGGACAGCACTGAAGGCTCAGGTATAAAATACACGGCCCGCCACACAGCTCAATGTAACTTCTTTCACAACAACCCTCAAGGTTATGATATACCATCTGAACTTCAATACTAAAATCATTTTTATAGGAATCACATCAACACATTACTTATTTAATTACTGTCTTTATTTGCAAATATATTTAGACACACAGTACAGTTTTGTTGAGAGGCTTGATAGGGTGGAATGTAATTGTTTTTTTATTTTGCCCTGATTATTTAAAACACTTAATATTTAGATCTCAAGTTAATTTAGGGTTAAGACATACTGTATGTCACATTGCTTTTCACTTGCGGTAATTGTGAAAAATGTATGCAATCCTTTTTTCATTATACTAGATGAACCCTGTGGATTTTATTCATGCAAATTCTATTTTCAAAGTAGTCTGTACATTTTGTTTGTCCAGGAGCAAATGTGAGCACATTGCTCGGAAAAATCTTCAAAACAATGAAAATTGTTAAAATCAATGGATTTTAAGACGAGGAGATCAGCATGAGCAAAAACAAGAAGCAATCAAAAAGGATTATGCTGTTTGAGCCTCCTGGTTTATTTCTGTAAAAGTATTGCACTAGTTTCTACTGCGCTGCAAACATTTAATAAGACAATCAATCAATCTCCCCGTCTTATACAAGATCAACGAACTAAAGTTCTTTGCAAAATAAACAAATTATGACGAAACATTATCAATGAAATTATGCCATTATAAAAGAAAAGAGAAAACGTTTGAACAGACTGAAAACGGTACATCTCAGCATTGATACATGTAGGAGAAGTTCACAGCCTTAAAACTGCACATCAGACGAAAGACACCGATGGAAACCTTCCTCAACCCTCTGACTCTTTTAAGGTCGGTAGTAGAATATGGTAAAATATTTGAACTAACTTTGTCAAAGATTTAACAAACAATGCATACAATTAAACAAGAATTAAGAGATATGAGATGCTGTAGAATATCAACTAAAGCCATTAAAACATGTCAAAATGAAACGTTAAACATTGTTCAAGGTTATCAAAGTAAAAGACCGTAACCGATATCAGATGTGAAGCAGCATATTAACAACAGTTTATACTCGCTTTAAACAGTTTATACTCGCTTTAAACAGTTTAAACTAACTTTAATGAGCAAATCCAGTCGATTGTTAATCTTTCACTAAAGTCCTGACACCAGTGTAGACAGTCTCTCCCTCTGCTGGTTTTACATTCTTTCTCTCGGCTCTGCCAGTTTTCCTCTTGGTGAAGGTTGGTGCAGAATAAACCAACATGTTCTCATTTCTCTGAATAAATATGAAAAAAGCATATTTTAATTTATTATTTTAATTTCTATATACTGATATAGTGGAAAGAAAATGCCAATAACTTTTCCATAGTGATCTTTTCTTGATAAACCTTACCTGCTGACCTTGGTGGTCACCGCTGGCTGTTGCAGCATTTGTTTGCCGAGCTGTGTGATAAAATGAAAACAGAGATTTAGGATGAAGGTTAATTTACACAGATATCAGTTAATCAGTGTTAATTCTGGAAAGTTAGCTTTTGCAGGATACTGTTAGAAACTTATATTACCGTTGCAACGATCACACGTTTTCCTCTTGATGGTATAAATCAGGAAGGCAATAACAATCAGACTCATAGCCAGAGCTGCAAATAGCAGAATCAGAACTGTGTTGGCCTTCTGCAAATCCCACAAGTTGAGTGCTGAAAGTATATGAAAATGAGCAAATAATTGAAGTTAACAACTATTTTGACAAGATGATATAAGGCATATGGTACAATTGCTTTGTGATACATGATCTAAATTAATCTTGATTTATATGGAAATGTTCTGCCGTTACCTTCAATTTCCACTTTTGTTCCGCTTCCAAATAATATCTCTCCACACGTGGCCACAGCGCAGTAATACGTCCCGGCATCAGAGGAGCTGACGTTCTTAGAGAAGCTGTAGACACATTTCTGTGGAGAGTGAGCCTCAGGACTCTTCTCACATCCATCACTGGTTCCATTTGCATAAATGACACTCGGATAAGATTCATCTGATCCGGCTCTGAACCAGAACACACTCTGTTCTTCTGGACACGTTTTCTCCTCAGAGTCAGAGAGGACTGAACACTGCAGAGTCACGGAGCCTCCTGGACGGACTGGATCAGATGTTCGCTCTTGAATGACGGCAGTGATATTAGGTTCTGGTCCTGAGAAATACAAACATGATAATAATGCTTTAGTGAGCATTAAAGTACTGAAAAACATGTTTTTATATATAATGGCACACACTTTCCTATTAATAATGGAAACATGTACTATCTTTACACACATGTAGGATAATTAAATGATGTAAACTACTTTCATAAATGTTTACCTCCAATTCTCAGAAATGTTCCTTTCAAAAGTATCACATCAAGTTGGTTCACTCTTAAACAGTAGTAAACTCCAGTATCGCTTAGCTGTGCTCGATGAATATGCAGGAGAAATGTTCCAGGTCCTTGTTTTGTTGTAATGCGAGAAGTCGTATTATCCTCAACATAATTAAAAGTGAATGTTCCTCTAAAGAATTCAGGTACGTTTCCAGAAACAAGCCTGATCCACAACAAGGTTGATCTTTTCAGAGAATCATTACGAACACAAGTCAAAGTCACATCTTGTCCAACGCTCTTTGTCTCAATGATCAGATCATCTGCGCATCCTGAAAATATGAAGAGAAACAGAGAAACATGGTTCAGTGATTATTGACAGAGAAAGAATCAGGTATGTTCTGTTAAATTACTGTAAGAACATGATAATGATATAAATATACATCTGAAGTAAATCTGACATTGCGACATGTACTTACGCCCCACTCTGAGAATCAGCAGTAAATAAAATACGATCATCATTTTCTTGTTGGTCCACTTGAGACTGCAGTTAAATGAGATCAAATTAGAAGATGATGTGTCTTAATGTAATCATATCAAGTGGGAGGGAACAGTTTCAGAGCAATCTGATTGGCCTGTCATTATTTTCCAACCTAAACATATGAAACAACACCAACAGCTCACTTTTGTTTCATGGTGGGTTTCTACAACTGACACTGACTAAATATGACATGATTTAATACTGATGTGAACCACAGTTATACAAAAACAATCTGGTTAAAAAAAATGCATTCACTCTTGTACTACCATATTTATGAGGGATGTAGCCTGGTTTCCAGAAACCCTAAACTAGATTGCTGGTGCATTCTTTTGTGATTCATGGAGTGAGATGTTATCCCTGTCCAGAATGAATTTAGCCATTTCCTCCTCTCATGATTAAGGTGGAGTTAAAGTTAGGCAACAATAAAGCCTTTGTAAGGTTATGATCATTGGAATGGCAAATTAACAAGACTAGAGGGGGAACGACACTCCCAAAAAATTGGAGAAGTTACAAGAGACGGATGCAATTCTGAACAAAGAGTGGTCAACATTGAAGCAGCAGAGGCAAAGACATCCTGATTCTTTGTTCATACTTTGAGTCAAGCTCCAAAAACACTGGATCCTACGTTTCCTTTAGTGCAACTCAAGAGCGTCTTTCATTAGAGATTCACTGACTCGTATACGTCTCTTAAACTTAAACGCTCCAGTTTGCAGTGCAGAATTTTAGTTGTACATTTCTGTCCAAAACCACTGATGGAAGTAAATGACAAATTGCAAACAAGTCCAATGTGAATGTATCTCCAAAAGAGAACCAGACTGAATTACTGCCACTCATTATGTTTGTGTGTTAGCTTACACATTTAAGGATTGTAGCATTTATGCATCAAAACTGAGATCCAGTTGCTTTGTGGCTAACTCATGGCTCTAACATGTCCAGCTTTAGGATTTGATTTGATTAGATTCCAAGTGTGTAAAACATGCAAAACAATTCAATTCAAAATGCTAACAGTTTGTAGGGATGCTGTCTAAAGAAGAGTGCCAAACTCTAAATACTGTACAATCCAGCGTCTCTGCCAATTTAAGCCTTGTTTGTGTTTTCGTCACACAGTTGAGTGCTTGTATTTGTGGACATATTCAGCATGTCCTCTCTTTTCTGCAGTAAATGGCTCCTCTGTGTTACTGTTCCAACTCCTCCCCTCTGGTAGGCGCTACAGAGCACTGTACGCCAAAACCACCAACACAGGAACAGCTTCTTTCCACTGGCCGTCACTCTATGAACAATTAATCAGACAAACTGCACTATTATCTGCACTAATATCCCAAATCCATTGTCATTGTTGTTGTTCTTTATGTTCATATATATTCTCGGATATATATTTATATTGTACATAGTAGTTAAATGGTAAATGTTAAAGTTTAGTTTTACTTTGTCTTTAATGTCCTTGTTTCTATATTTTTCTTGTTTTTTTGGATATTCTATGTATGTATGTTGAGAGCAATGTGAAAACCGAAGTCAAATTCCATATATGCGTACGCATACATGGCCAATAAAGCTGATTCTGATTCTAATTCTGAGTAAGAAGAACAAAGAACAGCACTGAAGGCTTTATTTTGCTGTTGACCAGTAAAGGACCATGGAAACCGGAAGAAACTGTCAGAGAAGGTGTATTGTGTCACCTGTGTGCATGTGATTTAAATCAAAATATTGCTGCACATCGCGACCTTAAAATACAGTCAATAAGACCGATCTCTTTCCTTCAGATCGGATTCAAACTTCAAAATGTATGGTACAAGCAGTATCTTGGATATATGGTCCAACCAGTCGTTGCAATAGTTTTTGGGAGAATGACAGTAAGTGAGCAATTTAACAACTCATGGTTCACAGCAACAAAAGGGAACACTCAGTGTTTGTGCCATGTTTTTATTTCATGGAAATTTTTTACATTATAACTCCTTTTCATTTATTTTTAACGGCATCACACAGATCGTAATCAGTAGAAATCTTTCTCTGTGATACAAAGTCTCTGCTCATGTTTTATCACGGTAAAGACGACAGAGTAAAGGACTAGAAGTATCTCATTTGACAAAGACAAAGTGTGTGTGACAGTAAAGTATCAGTGGGACGGTCTAAAACAAAACATTTAATCCAGATAGACATGAAATGCTAAATATTACATAATAGCCACAGAGAACAGTCTTTAACTTGAAAAAGAATAACATCAGCACACACATACGGTCCCAACTGATCTCAAACATTCCACTGAACATGCTAATCCAACCCAAAAGCCTTCACAGCAGCATAGATCTTCTCTCTCTCTGCTGCTTTTGCGTTCCTCGTTCCACCACTGCCAGATTCCATCACGGTAAAGACGACAGTAGAATAAATCCATGTGTCTTTATTCCTCTGAGGAAATACATTGCACATTATGTAAGATGACAAATACCAATAAAATACCAACAGTGTTTTTGGATAAGTTGATCTTACCTTTAAATTCCTTTTTGCAACATTTTCAAGCAGGGAAACAGCAGCTACAATATGAAATAAACAAAAAGAATACGAAGAGATAAAAATGGATACGGATGCACTACTTTGTTACAACACGAATGATAAACTATAAATACACATATGCATGTGTGTGAGAGATAGAGAAGTAACTTTTATTACCTTCATTATTGCAATAATCACACTTGTTTTTCTTGGTGGCGTAAATGAGGACGGCTGCAACATTCACGCTTATAGTAAAGACAGCACACAGCAGGACCAGAAATATACCGTCACCAAAGGACCACGAGCCGGTTTCTGAAACATGAAAACAAACAATGACTTTTAGTAAAACTAAATGGAAATGTAATTCCTCCAAAGAGGATTAAACTTGTTTCAAGTATTTCCCTACAATCAATCTGTATGGATTATTCTTTGACTTCTGACCAAGACGAATCAACACTTAAATGTGGAAATTTCCATAATAAACTAATTTACCACACGGACTTGCCAGTGGGTTGTAATTATTAACTTATGATCTACAGCAAAATATTATTAAAACCTACAGAGCCTTATTTTCTTTCATCCAGTCATTAACATGTGAAGATGCCAAAAATGACAGGATGAATTGCGAGAAACATGTTTCAAATGATGCCCAAGACATTAAGAATATCTCCATTTGATGTAATGGTGCAGCCATAAAAACACACTATTGGGTTAAAACAAGCTATTACAGAATATACAGTATCTGGTTCTGTCAAACAGTGTGGACAAAGATGATTTTCCAACATTCAAAGCATGTAAGGTGGCAATAAAAGGGGAAAATAAGTTTAACAGAAGTGAATTACCTTCAATTTTCAGTTCTGTTCCGTTTCCAAATAATATCTCTCCACATGTGGCCACAGCGCAGTAATACGTCCCGGCATCAGAGGAGCTGACGTTCTTAGAGAAGCTGTAGACACATTTCTGTGGAGAGTGAGCCTCAGGACTCTTCTCACATCCATCACTGGTTCCATGTGCATAAATGACACTCGGATAAGATTCATCTGATCCGGCTCTGAACCAGAACACACTCTGTTCTTCTGGACACGTACACGTTTTCTCCTCAGAGTCAGAGAGGACTGAACACTGCAGAGTCACGGAGCCTCCTGGACGGACTGGATCAGATGTTCGCTCTTGAATGACGGCAGTGATATCAGGTTCTGGTCCTGAGAAATACAAACATGATAATAATGCTTTAGTGAGCATTGAAGTACTGAAACAATGTTTTTATATATAATGGCACACACTTTCCTATAAATGATGTAAACATGTACTATCTTTATACATACATGTAGGATAATTCAATTATGTAAACTGCTTTTATAAATGTTTACCTCCAATTCTCAGAAATGTTCCTTTCAAAAGTATCACATCAAGTTGGTTCACTCTTAAACAGTAGTAAACTCCAGTATCGCTTAGCTGTGCTCGATGAATATGCAGGAGAAATGTTCCAGGTCCTTGTTTTAATGTAATGCGAGGAGTCGTATTAACCCCAACATCATCAAAATTATGTGTTCCTTTAAAGAATTCAGGTACGTTTCCAGAAACAAGCCTGATCCAAAACAAGGTTGATATGTCCAGAGCTGTATTACGAACACAACTCAAAGTCACATCTTGTCCAACACTCTTTGTCTCAATGATCAGATCATCTGCGCATCCTGAAAATATGAAGAGAAACATGCTTCAGTGATTATTGACAGAGAAAGAATCAGGTATGTTCTGTTAAATTACTGTAAGAACATGACAATGACATAAATATGCATCTCAAGTAAATCTGACATTGCTACATGTACTTACGCCCCACTCTGAGAATCAGCAGTAAATAAAATACGATCATCATTTTCTTGTTGGTCCACTTGAGACTGCAGTTAAATGAGATCAAATTAGAAGACGATGTGTCTTAATGTAATCATATCAAGTGGGAGGGAACAGTTTCAGAGCAATCTGATTGGCCTGTCATTATTCTCCAACCTAAACAAATGAAACAACACCAACAGCTCACTTTTCTTCCATGGTGGGTTTCTACAACTGACACTGACTAAATATGACATGATTTAATACTGATGTGAACCACAGTTATACAAAAACAATCTGGTTAAAAGGTTATGATCATTGGAATGGCAAATTAACAAGATTAGAGGGGGAACGACACTCCCAACAAAATTGGAGAACTTACAAGAGACGGATACAATTCTGAACAAAGAGTGGTCAACATTGAAGCAGCAGAGGCAAAGACATCCTGATTCTTTGTTCATACTTTGAGTCAAGCTCCAAAAACACTGGATCCTACGTTTCCTTTAGTGCAACTCAAGAGCGTCTTTCATTAGAGATTCACTGACTCGTATACGTCTCTTAAACTTAAACGCTCCAGTTTGCAGTGCAGAATTTTAGTTGTACATTTCTGTCCAAAACCACTGATGGAAGTAAATGACAAATTGCAAACAAGTCCAATGTGAATGTATCTCCAAAAGAGAACCAGACTGAATTACTGCCACTCATTATGTTTGTGTGTTAGCTTACACATTTAAGGATTGTAGCATTTATGCATCAAAACTGAGATCCAGTTGCTTTGTGCTAACTCATGGCTCTAACATGTCCAGCTTTAGGATTCGATTTGATTCGATTCCAAGTGTGTAAAACATGCAAAACAATTCAATTCAAAATGCTAACAGTTTGTCGGGATGCTGTCTAAAGAAGAGTGCCAAACTCTAAATGCTTCACAATCCAGCGTCTCTGCCAATTTAAGCCTTGTTTGTGTTTTCTTCACACAGTTGAGTGCTTGTATTTGTGCACATATTCAGCATATCACATGTCCTCTCTTTTCTGCAGTAAATGGCTCCTCTGTGTTACTGTTCCAACTCCTCCCCTCTGGTAGGCGCTACAGAGCACTGTACGCCAAAACCACCAACACAGGAACAGCTTCTTTCCACTGGCCGTCACTCTATGAACAATTAATCAGACAAACTGCACTATTATCTGCACTAATATCCCAAATCCATTGTCATTGTTGTTCTTCTTTATGTTCATATATATTCTTGGATATATATTTATATTGTACATAGTAGTTAAATGGTAAATGTTTATGCTTAGTTTCTCTATTCTACTTTGTCTTAAATGTCCTTGTTTTTATATTTTTCTTGTTTTTGTATGTTCTATGTATGTACGTTGAGAGCAATGTGGAAACCGGAGTCAAATTCCATGCGAATACAAACGTTAGATTTACAATGAACTTTTTTAAACTGGCCTGTCCCTTTGAATATAAATGCATGACATGTCATTTATCTGTAAACATGTAGGTCTATGTTTCTGGGCCAAACAGAAAATTCTACAACATTGTCTGCAGCACTCAGTTAATCAGGAATGTATTGATCAGTTTGATTTGTGTGCAGAAAAGACGCATTCATCCATTTGCCATCACGACACACAGAGATAGAGACATGTTAAATGTTATGCGTAATAGCCAATTCAGATGCTCCACATCATCAATGATGACCCGCCCACTCCTGCCTGTCAGTCATATCAGCAGGAAGAGCACAGCGTGCAGAGGAGGGCGGTTAAACCATCCATCCTCTATTCTCACGTCACTTCTTTTCAGGGGGCTGGTGAGAGGCCACAGCAGAGCGCCACTCTCACAGTATCACATTCACCTGGAGGAGATTTAAAGTTTCTGACCCGTATTTATCTGTCCAGTGTGAACCTGGGACAAAACCACAAATATAACAATATAATCAATAACAAGGTGATTATCCTGGGTCACTTTATTTCCAGTGGTTGACATCCTCACACTAACATTGAAATGCAGCCCAGTACAACACCACAAACTCCAGCGTTAAAATAATTATCAGCGTTAAGGTTTCCTGACAACTTGAAGGTTGTACGGAGAAAGAATTTAGAAAGACAAACTATCTATCTACAGTTTAGGACCGAAACCTCCGTCACACTTGTTAGACCAGCTCGTTGTGGTTTGTGGCCTTCATCAGGTTCAACGTATTGTTGACAACGAGCCAAAACACGCTTTGTACTTTCACACACAAACGGACAGAAATAGACACATTCACAGTCACCACTGACAAACAAATGATGCATGGAAACTTAAGCATTGCTGTGGCCGGGCCTCAAACTAATGTGTCAATACAAACCCACCTTTCTCTGCTTTAGCCTCAGAAAGCTCTGCTTGAACGATGTTTTACCTTTTAATAACACACTTGTTTTTATGATTGTTATTGATATCACATCAACTTACAGGAGTAGGTTCAGGGTTCAGGAGGGTCGGACAAACGCACCGTCACGCTATGTCCTGACCATTTCTCATCACACTCCTCTGCAGTGTTGTGCTGTTCATTTGTAGTTGCTGTCAGAGGGGGAGCTGCTAATCCTTCACTGGACCCACTCTGGTCTATTTGTCTTTGCAGAATTTTGAACCTTGATTAAGTTAAGTTTGCCTGATTATCTACAAACAGGTGAGCCATCCTTGCTTAAGTCTGTGGTGCAGTGATAGACTCAGGTGGTGAATTTATTCACCACCTGAGTGAAAGATTAAAACAAGATTAAAACAAAACACATTATATGTAGCTGTGATATTTTGAGACTGCACATGCATATGGTCGTATGGTTGCATCTTAAAAACATGGATAGACAGCATCTATACTTTAAATGAACACAGTAACAAGTAAACATAAATCAATACGTTTGCCTGCTGAAGCTTATTGTAGCTCTTCCCTCACTGCACATCCTGTTGAATAGTCTGTTGACAGTAAACAGCCTTGAAGGTTGGTCAAAGGGTGCAAAAGTGGCCCACCACAGCTTCAGTCTGTCAGTGTAGCTGTTGCATGTGGCATTGCTTGCTCCTCTCGCTACATGCAGAAGGGATTTACAAAGTGCTGTGAGACCAGACAGATTGACGGGTTGTATATGTTTTAAAACGGAAATGAATTGTGTCTCCAACATATAATGCTCAGTGTGTGTTTTTGTTGGCCATACTTTGCTCTACAGTTGAGGGAAGTTGTGGTGGACAGCTACACAGCAGTTCACTGGTGAAAAACACTGACAGTCTATTTGATCCCTCTCACTTTGTGTCTTCATGTGCATTTCAAAGCAGACATTCAGACTTGTGAAACACACAAGTGTAACTAGTAACATCATTAATTAAATGGGCCTGTACTTAATGTTATTGGTTTTAGTCGTGCTTTTTGTGCTAAAACAAATCAAAGTACCGGTATCGATTGTTAAAAAAGAGGAAATGATAAACAAACAAAATTCTTTCAGAGTGCTTGCAAGACCATCAAGATTTAGATCAAAACTGCAATGCTTTATCATAATGACAACTTGTACATTCACATGAGCCCTCTTTCTCCCACTTTAACCAGTCACATGTTCTTTGTGGCTTTGGCCACATTTCGTCTCACCTTTCTCCACAACTGTCATTAAAACCTGCAGGCTAGGCTAATGCTAATGCTATTGCAAAAGTCCTCCTTTTCACCTCTTCGTGTTGATTGGACGTCCAAATTTAGACAATTATCAAAACATTGGAATCCAGCTCCAGGATGACTTTAGCCTAGCTTAGCACAAACACAGGAAGCAAAACATCTAGCCTACATTGAAAGAGGAAAATGCTGTCTCATTTACGTGTCGGATGTCATTAGCCAACAAGCTAGCCAACAATACATCCAAAAATTCATTGAGGCTTAGTTCAGTTACAAAAGTGCGTGAGGCCAGCAGGATCACTGTAAAACTGGACTTCAGCCAGTTAGGCCGAGCAGTGTGTCAGTGAATGGCTCCAGTGTGAATTGTTCATGAAGCCATTGATTTTTTTGCAAGAATCCATCTGGTCAGGCTTCAAGTAATTCGTTTTTCTTCAGTGAAAGAACAAAGTACAGTGATGAAGACTTTTCTCGAAGGAGAGGGTGTTTGTTCCTGACTGACGGTGATACACAGATGGTTCATCCAATCACCTGCTGACTACTTTTTTTTGTTCTGTGTAACAAACCATCTGCCACACCAAGTTAATTTGACATTATGGAATTGTCTTGCAAAAAACCTGTGTGCATGTGCATGCGATTAAAATCTGAAATATTTCTCCACATCGTGACCAATAAGACCGATTTTGCTGTTGTTGAAAGACTTTCAGTACTTGCTCTTAAATAGGCCAAAACATAAAAAATGGTTATCACAGAAACAATACATTTAGTCATGCAGTCTGAATAAAGGCACTGCTTTGAAAGTACAACAAATACTCAGAACATGTAGATTTCCTATCGAATGAAAATAGATCACAGGTTGAAAAAATGAAGGGGGACGTTCATTTTCTATGTTTCAGCCAATCATTCTACTTTGTAAACCTTGATCACCTTGTGACTACATCTTCCACTTGGCTGTGCGACATCAGTAGTGCAAGACACGAGTGCTGTACCACAATGACCGGAGGACTGGCTGCTTTGATTCTACTTTGTACAGTGTGTAAGTGCAACTCTTAACTACTTTGAGAAAGAGACGACCATGTATTAATCTTTGGAAGGGTTCATACTTCACCTGTTTACTTATCTTGCGCTTTAACTTTGTTACATTCTGTCTCTTTTCTTCAGATCCGATTCAAACTGCAGAGGATCCTCAGCAGCTCTCTTTGACTTTGACTGAACTTGGTGGAAATGTTACTTTGCAGTGTCCAGTTTCTGAATCGGAAAGCACATCATTGTACTGGCACAAGCAGCCTCTTGGATATATGGTCCAACAGGTCGCTGTCGTTACTGCTGGCAGTGTGACACTTAGTGAGCAATTTAACAACCCACGTTTCGAACTCACAGAGCGGAACGCTCAGCATTTTCTAACCATTAGAAATATCAGCAAAGAGGACGAAGCGACATACTTCTGTGTCCATGGAGCAAGATATTCACAGAGTTTTGTTAATGGCACCTTCTTGGTTGTGAAAGGTAAAATACATTTTTCTTTTTCCACATTTAATAATTGTAATTATTCATTCTTATTAATGCATTTCTACCTGAATCATGCAGATCTTAATCATCAGAAATCTTTCTACGTGAAACAAAGTCCAGAGTCGGTCCAGCCGGGCGACTCAGTGACTCTCCAGTGTTCACTTCTCTCCAAGAACAAAGAAAACAGAGTCCAGTGTCCAGGTGAACACAGTGTGTACTGGTTCAGATCCGGATCAGGAGAATCTCATCCAAGCATCATTTACACTCACAGTGATAAACAAGAAGAAAGAAGTTGTGTCTACAGTCTGTCCAAAACTATACAGAACTCCTCTGATGCTGGGACTTACTACTGTGCTGTGGCCACATGTGGAGAGATCCTGTTTGGTGAAGGAACCAAAGTGGAGACAAGTACGTATTTACAGTTTTATTTAAATCATATTTAAAATCAATGAAATTATTATTCGTGGTAGTTTATTTTTAAGTTGAAGAGGATAACTCCGAGTTTATACAAAATTTGAACCCTTAGTTTTCAACTAAATTTAATAATTATTTCATAGAGACAAATGATAAATTAATGAGCCTATGAGGACCTATGAGCCTTAGTTTTTCAAGTTGCATTTATAAATCAGTGTTCATTACTTTCTGTGACGTCTTTCAGCTCAAATAAAAGAGTATTTTTGACGTAACGCTTTATGAAACATAGGCTTATCAATTGTGCCCGCTAATAGTTTTCTAAATGTCACCGTGTTTCCAATAACATAAGATTACTCCCAAGAGTCCACAATTACATCATGCTTACTCTCTTTTAGATTCAGGATCAGGACTGGACCCAGTTGTCTTTGTGCTTGGAGTGCTGTTGGCCTGCTGTGTGATTGTGATAGTCGTCCTTGTTTTCTTCAGAAATCAAAGGAAAGTTTGCAAAAATTGCAAAGGTAGGTTCACCGTATTTTACTTTAGTTTCTGTTAGCTTTTTGAGATTGTACCATAAAGCTCTGAATGAAGGAAAATGCTTTGCAGTTCAAACAGAACATGTGGGTTTCAGTTTATACTATCTCTAAAAAATAATGGAATGATGGACAATCCATCAAATAAGTCTTCTTTAGGTCAACATACTGTCCATTTGTGTGTCTATTCAACAGAATATGAGGATTGTTCAAACCAGCGAGTCATTTTCATTGTCCCTCTGAGATATATTGGACATCCAATTTCAGAAGTCAGTCATTACAAACTATCATCCGTCCCTCGAATAAATCACGTCGCCCTGACTGCAGAAAGCTTAGTGGAGCTCTTCAGTGCTTATCATTGGGCTTATTACAGAAGTAAATATGTTGAAGTGTGAAGCCAAAACTGAAAATATGATCCACATCTTTTGTTTGATTTCTTTGTCCACAAAAGAGATAATGACAAAATTCACATCGATATGTGTGCACACGCATTATGAAGTCTTTGTTTTTATATTAACAGGAGCAGAGAGCGCTTCCCATCATCTTGGACATGACAGGTCAACTGTGGATCAGTCAAATCATCTGGTAAATATGTGGCAGTGTGCTGTCTGATTTACACCGGCTAGTGATGTGGATGTGTGATAAATATACTGCCACTAATCCTCTGGACAAAACACACATAATACTATACTCATAACATACAAGACAAATCAAATTTACTGTCGAGTAGCTACGTACAACATAATATGTGTTACTATATGACGAATGAGGTAAAAGTCAAGAGGATTAAATATAGTACTGATGACTGAGTAATAAAAAAAGCATGTTAAGATCAATGTAAAGTCGCTGTAAAATTATCTTTACTCTAGATTTTGTGGTGAGCAGCCCAAATCTCTGAAATATTCGTCATTAACACAAATATTTCTTGCAGGATGCTGAAGCAAAGGGAATAAACTATGCATCACTGGATTTCTCCAAACGGAAAGTGAAAAGAGGGACGAGGAAGAAGAGAGAGTCGCCACAACAGTGCGAGTACTCTGTTGTGAGAGCAGATTACCACAACCAGCAACACCCTTCTCCATAGAAAGAGCGGGGCCCGTGCAGAGGCCCCAAAGTCTCCACAGAGAGCTTCAGCATTGGTCTGCTCGTCCAGAACTTTTTATTCTCAACTGATATTCGATAGTGATTGAAGGAAGTTGTGTATCAGAATGCGTACGTCTTCTAAAAAAAATGTTGCATGCTGATTTTGTGGGAGAGCACCAGATTTTCAGCTGCTTTGTGAATTGGTAGCCACAGAAAGTGTAGTTGTACAACATCAAGGTCATCATGTCTGTGGCCTTGTTTACTTTTGTTGTTTTGTTGACATAAAGATAGATATTTATATTGTCTCCTCATATGAAATAACCACATATTCACTCATCACAAATAGCACAAAAAGGATCCTTTCAGTTTACTGGGGTCAATTTCGCCAAAGGCTTCTCCGTATGTCAGTTTTCTCTTCAAGTCTGCTTCCACTTCTGTCCCCCTCAGATTTAAGAGGTCATTTTTTGGGATGAAACGGCTGAAATATGTTACATCCTTTTACCACTGTATCAGGAACCACCACAGAAGCAATTTTAGTCACCGTGACCCGTGCAAGATGCAGTCACGAAACTTGCAGATCTGGAGTTGAGCTCAAAATGAAGGTTGGGTTTCGAGATGGGTGTGGTTCGAGCAAGGCCGCGAGAATTAGGTGGTTAGGAAGTCGGGAAAGGGGCCATTGGCCCTTCCTTTTTGAACCCCTGGCCCAATTGGGAGTTGCGGCTGTTGTGACCTCGTGGCAGGATGGTCTCAAGTTTTCTTATTTTTCTTTTTTATCTGCACATTGGTTGGAGCGTCTTTCACGAAGTGGAAAATAAATACTTATAGATTAAATAAATCACCCTGAACATCCATCTTAGAATGCTTCCTTATTTTTGATTTCAACTTCACACGTCACAGTGAAGTTTCACTGAATCGGGCCAGGAGTGTTGAGTGTTTGTGTGTGTGAGCTTCGCTGTCGGGGCTGGTAATGAATAAAGATTAAAACAAACTTTCTCTACCTCCAGCTAACTTTAACACACTCACATACCAAGCAAATAAACACCAACATCTCTCAGAAACTAACAGTTCATATACAGAGACAGGAAGCAACTCACTGTCACTCTCCATCATGTGATTATCAATCTCTAAAACCGAAAATTGAACTACCATGAACCTCAAAGTGGTGTCAGCTGAACTTACAGGTTGCACAGCATTCATACATATTCATTCACATTGCACATATTTGTCTTTGCTCCTGTTTGTTTGGGAATTCTGAAATTTGAATATAATGTGTTGACAGACTTTGTACATTAAGATGCATCCTGCGGTGAGTACAAATAAAAGTATTTTCAAAATGAACACACTGTACACATGTTGAACTTGAAGTAAACAGGTGTTCATATTTATTTCAATTTCATTGTAGTTGTGGTATCTTTTGTCATAAGTTTGTTTACTAAGAAAGGAAACAACACATGCACATAAATATGATATATCATATATATTTCAGTGCCATCATGCTTAACAGATACAAAAAGCAAACTTGGGTAGATGCATCATTTGAGTAGAAACATTTAATAATAAAACGCACAAAAATGTGACAAAATTACAAGGATGTAATGCACAATGCTACACGTACATGCTATTACCAAAAACGTTACTGTTAAATGTTCAGACTTTGGATCGTTTATCCATCACAAAAGTCCTGACATCTGTGTAGATCGTCTCTTCTCTTTGATTCCTTCTCTCTGCTTTGCCAGCTTTCCTCCTGGTAAAGTTTGGTGTACAATAAACCAAAGAGTCCTCATGTCTCTGAGTGAAAAAATGTAACATGAGAAAGCAGATTGTAATACGTGCACATACAGATACATAACCATTGCAGGTATCTTTTATTTAGTAGCTACATCTTTATACACCTTACCTGCTGATTTTGCTGATTGTTACCGGCTGTTGCAGCATTTGTTTGCAGAGTGGCAGCAGCTGTTTCATAAAAATAAATATTGAAAACAAACTTTATAGACGATGCATGATACTGTATGTTCTCACACACAGCACAAATGTAAATCAAATGTACGCTTTTGGGGAAACACTATTAGGTCGAGTAACGTCTCTTACCTTTGCAACAATCGCAGGATTTGTTCCTGACGGCATAAACAAGGACGGCTATAACAATCAGACTTATAGCCAGAGCAAAACACGCCACAAACAGAATTGTGTTGTCGTTCTTTGAATCACAGGTGCTGTCAACTGAAACATGAAATCAACGTATAATTAACATTAAGAGTAATAAACATTTTAGATTCTTAGATAACATGATCACATACATAACTCCAATGTTCATATTGACCATATGATATAATGCATGTGGTACAAGTGCTTTGTGAAACATGATCTAAATGGATTCAAAGTGAATCTGTATTCATGATTTGTATTGAAATGTTCCGTCGTTACCTTCAATGTCCAGTTTGGTTCCGTTTCCAAATAATATCTCTCCACATGTGGCCACAGCGCAGTAATACGTCCCGGCATCGGAGGAGCTGACGTTCTTAGAGAAGCTGTAGACACATTTCTGTGGAGAGTGAGCCTCAGGACTCTTCTCACATCCAGCACTGTTGTTTCTTTGTGCATAAACGACACTGGGACGAGATTCATCTGATCCGGCTTTAAACCAGTACACAGTGTGTTCTCCTGGACACGTTTTCTTCTCAGATGCTGAGAGGACTGAACACTGCAGAGTCACCGAGTCTCCTGGACGGACTGGATCAGATGGAGAGTCTTGAGTGACGGCAGTGATATCAGGTTCTGGTCCTGAGAAATCAAAACAACAATAGTTAACATGTCATACTTAATTCAATGCTGATACATTATTGAATTACATTTCAGAGGGCTTTACAATCTCCACAATATACACCGTCCTCTGTCCTTGGACCCACGCATCGGTGAAGTAAATCGATTATAGACGGGTTGCTTAGGTTACAATGATCTGTTCTTGAACAAAAGTCTGGTGACTTCTACATTAATCCAGCAAACCAACTGAATGTGCAGTGTTACAAAACGTTCAAATACGTAACATTGCTGTTGTACAACATGAATCATTTCTGTTGCTG
Source organism: Melanostigma gelatinosum (assembly GCF_949748355.1). Classification (NCBI taxonomy): domain Eukaryota; kingdom Metazoa; phylum Chordata; class Actinopteri; order Perciformes; family Zoarcidae; genus Melanostigma; species Melanostigma gelatinosum. The sequence goes on from NC_136638.1 coordinate 22,639,468, forward strand.
TTTTTTTTTAAGAAGAAGAAAGAAGAAGAAAGATTTTACCTTTAATCCTCAGAAATATTCCTTTTGAAAATGTCAAGTTGCTGTGTCTCACGTTCATACAGTAGTAGACTGCAGTATCGCTGAACTGTGTTTTGTTAATATGCAGGACAAACTTTCCAGGTTCTTGTTTTGCTGTAATGTGACGAGTCTCCTGAACAACGTCGTAATTATTGGCCAATGTTCCTCCTAATATTTCAGGGAAGGTTTCAGAAACAAGCCTGATCCAAAATAAGTACGTTGATGTCCAAGAATGCTGGCGGGCACATGTTAGAGTGACATTTTGTCCAACACCAACAGTCTTTGCCTCAAAGATCCGATCTCCAGTGCATCCTGAAAATAAAATTAAAAAAAGAGTAATTAACAACAGAGATCATTCATTTATCTCCTCTATATTATTGCATGAAAATGTCATTTTAAAATACTTATCTGGAGTAAATGTGACTTGAATACTTACGTCCCATTTTCAGCACGAGCAGTATTAAATATATGTTCATCATTTTCTCTTCTTTTCACATGAAGGACTGTAGTTAATTTAGATTGTATCCGAAGATGATTCACCTTAATGTATTCATATAAAGTGGGAGGGAATAATGTCAGAGCAATCTGATTGGCCTCTCGTGATGTTGGCTCTTCACTGTACTACCACAGTGGAAATATATCAACCAAAACTTTCCAACAAGTATTGCGAGTGTTGTTTCATGTGTTGGCCATCTCACGTTACACATATTTTGTGTACATTTCTGCTGTGAAGAAAATCAACAACAACAAAAGCAAATTTCTCATGACCCTGATGTAATTTGATCTCAAAGGGAACTCATTTCCCACGCTCCACATTACCATTGTTCAATGTAATGTAAGGATTTCCACCTATACATTGGTTCATAGCACTAAACCAACAATCTCAGGACGGAATTATTTATCTCACCAATATCTTTGCTTGGCAACGACAGTATGATTAAGTAACTAAAACGCATTGTTGATGTTTGGGAATGTTGTGGTTAGGGTTACAAAAAATAAAGGCAAAGACAATTTTTACACCATGACGAGATGTAAGCTTCATTTAATTTCCCCAACGGCACAATAATATGAACTCAATTCCTAAGACAATTCATGGGGTTCCAAACTGTTGTTTTTGGCAATAACAGCATGTAAGTTACTGAAAGTTAAGATGTATAATGTCCCTAACTCAAACATGGCATAGCTTTGTAGCTAATCTGTAGCTGAGGTGTACCTCCTCCAAAATGTACAAGTCGTGGCGATGGCAGCAACACAGATGTACCACATCATGACACGTTTTCAGTGCTGGTCAAGATTGTTAATAGCAAAGACAACATTTAGGAAGTTACAAGTCCCAGTGAAACAGAAGTTGGAGCGTCTGTAGCTTCTTTACTGTGACATGTTCCTCAGTGAAACGCAATATTTGAGCCGTGTACAGTTACAAGGAGGATTTAAATCAAATCCTCCACGTTTGATTGGACCACTAAAAAGTGGGTGGGCTTAGAATGAAGCACGTCACAGAGCTACAGAGGACTGTGGCTCCACACACACACACACACACACACACACACACACACACACACACACACACACACACACACACACACACACACACACACACACACACACACACACACACACACACACACACACACACACACACACACACACACACACACACACACACACACACACACACACACACACTTCCCTCGTCGCTAAACAGATGCAGTGGCTAAGCGGTGCAGATTGAATGATGAATGGATGTAAAATTATTGGTTGGAATTGTTTGGTACTAGCATACATACGTAAGCAAACTTCACATTTTATTTTACAGGAAGAAAAGATTGGTAAAAAAATAGTGATTTAAAAAAAAAAAAGATATCATTAAATTGGTGCACAATGTAACTGGGATGCGATCTAAAAGGGTTTTTCATTTAATTTCAACTTTAAATGGTTTTGTACTCCTGTTCTACTCACACACATTGATTAAAGCCATGACACCACAAACCTTCTGCATGGGAGTAGTTTCCTACAAAGTAATGAGAGCAGGCAAAATACAAGTTACTCCCGTTCTCTAGGTGTGTGTGCAGCTCACCGTTAACGTACACAGTTTCTGAGAGGAATATAGTTAAGACTCAACACGTGCGATACATCTATTGAGTGTTACTGTGGAGCTATGAATGGGTGAAATCCAGCTGAACTAGAAATAAAAACCCAACCTCAAATTCAGTGGTTGCATTAACTTACATTTAAAACCCTGAACCAGCCCTTGTCTGTTTTTTGTGGTCTTTCACATTTCGTGTTTGTCGATTGAGACTTTGCAGGAACGGCTGGTGCTACAAATTATCTTCACATCACTGCCATCTGTTGGTAAAAACCACACGAGTCATCAAACAGCAGATACAACTTACAAACTCTTTGTTCATTCGCGCACGTTATATCAATACGTTTGTTTATTTAATCAATTCTCAAAATGAATCAGATCAATCAAAAATCACTTTAAGTTTGTGGTATCCATAAAGCTATTGGATTCAAAATAGTCATAAAGGAGACCGGAAGACAGAAGAGACGTTTCAAATAATCCAGGACAAATTCAGATACTCCACTTGATCAGCAATGACCCGCCCACTCTTTCTGACATCTTTAGTGAAACGCATCAGCAGGAAGAGTTCAGCAGACAGAGCTGTTACACCAGCCTCTATGTTGACACATGTTGTATAGTTTAGAGTTTCAGAGTCACCTGACACACGTGTGTTGCTGGGGTGATACAATAGTAGGGATACTTCACAATTGAACACAATCCCGTACAAATACATCTCAAACTCATCGAAAACAATGGCAGGGGAGTCTGTACACACCGTCTTGTGTTTGTTCCTACATGCATTGCTGATGGCGCGCACGGAAGTGGGAATTTAGTGTTGTTCTTTCGGGTGGCTATTTTTGGTGCTTTATTGTGTCGGTTTTCTTTTCAGTGTGTAAGGTTTTGATTCACCACAAATAATCTTTTATCTCCGTAACCTGTAATGTGCATTGTACCTGCTAAATAAACAATGAAATAAAAAAATACCAGAATACATTTGTATGCTGCCCTGCACTTTCTTGTGTGTGTGTGTGTGCGTGTGTGAAGACAGGCATTAACGATCACCACTGACAAACAAATGACGCGTGGAAAGTTGAGCATCGTTGTGGTTTGGCTGCCGAAATGAGGTGTGATTTGAAACCCCATTTACTTCCTTTCATTCGCACCATTTTAGTCTTAGTGAGGGGGGTTAAGACGTTAACAAAGTGCAGTACACAAAGTACAGTTTCATAGTGCAGCAGGCGGACGGCCGGACGGACGGACAGACGGACGGACTCATGAGTGAAACATGCAGCTCAAAGAAGTCATGAGACGTGACTGGTCTTTGGTAAACATGTTCTCAGATGTACATGATGTGCCAGCAGGGCAGATGGAAACAGTATTAACACATTACCACTGTGTAGTGAAAACTCAAAGATTACCGCTTTTCCTCTCATTTGCAGTGTGATGCACAGTGCATGTCGCGGACCTATACTCCTTATTAAGAACAAAACAAATGTACAGCAGTCCAATTGTGGGCAAAATGTAAACGATCAGTTATAGTGGTTAAACTAAAATGAGCTTTCTGATGCCTCGAGTAGCGTTTCCCCCTCTTGCACCACAAACCTCACTACATATCCTGTTGATACTCGTAGGCTGTTCTCTTCTAAGTAAGCAGCTTCAGTGGCTGGTCAAAGGCAGAAACGGCTCGCCTGTCAGTGTAGCTGTTGCGTGTGGCTTTGCTTGTTGTTTTCAACGTAAATTGCCTTTGCTGTGAGACTGGAAAGACAGTGGTTGTCCCCACTAGATGTTTACTCATACATTATTTTGCAAACTTTCTTGAACAAAAATGCACATACAACATAATCACTGCCCAACACTGCACCAGACCGAAATCATGTCCTGCAGAATCGCAAATTCATAGAGATATTGTGCTGAAAGCCAAATAAATGGTCCTGACATGTCACTTTCGAATGAATACTCAACATACATTGATAAACTAACCCAAAAACAATTGGACTTTACAGAAAGAAATGTAGTGAGCCCATGTAGCAAAAGGTTTTTAAACAATAAATTCCTAATAATTGGGTACACTGTTGTGACCAGAGTTAGTTTTCTTTTGTGGTTTGCTGCCTGTACACATCAGTTACATGATGTTTGGTAGTCTTGTGTTAGTCAGGTCAGACAGCTTTGTAACAACCAGTCTCTTACAGAAAAGTCAGAATTGTTCAGGCTGTAATCAGCCCGTTAAAGGTGCAGATAGAAACTCAGAATACATGTTGAGCATCACTTATGCAGGAAAGGTAAAAGACATCAAATCAAGCTGTTTGTCCTTTGCTCCCTGAGGCAGAGTACGCTTATCTTACTTATGGTCCATTAAGAAGATGTTGCATTTTGTACTTTATTTTTTAACCTCAGCGTCATTATTATTGCGGATTTGTTGTTTTGTATGTTTATCTTTAAACGAGCATTCCTCACCTGAAATGTGTAGTGTAGTTGGTCTAACAATGAAGTAAAACAAAAATCCATCTGGATTTCATTAAAAGGGTAAATTATCATGAGTTTTGTCAATTTACGGTTATCAGAGATCTATCTACGTGAAACAAAGTCCGGAGACTGAGTCGGTCCAGTCGGGCCATTCTAATTTGACAACTGATATTTTGAAAGCTGCTTTGCTTTCAGGAGGAGTTTGGACAGAAAGGTGATACTAAGGTTATGGACTGTTGGTCACAGATTGATCTGACTTGTCTGGGGTTAGCAGCTTTTCTTTAGGGCTCGTTGGTGAGAGAAGGGAAGTGCACCCAGATATCTGGAGCAAGAGAATAACTTTTAGTTAACTTTCCCATATACGAGACTCTCTTGAAAAAGGGATTTTTAATCTCAATGGCACTATCCTGGATAATTAAAGGTTAAAAAATACGAGTGTAGATAATTGATACGATTCGTAGAATTTGTGTAAAAATCAATCACTTTGGGCTTAATTAAGGTAAATTCAGCTTTCATAATCTTAGCGTGGCATACAAAGACAACTCGATTGTGAAATGAGAAGCAACAAGACAAATCATTTTTCCCTCCGAATGATTATTGTAAATAGAGCCTTCAGATTTTGGTGACGTGTTGAATTTTCATTGATTTTGACGAAATTAAAAGATAACCTCACAGCGGGTTCGCAAAAAATCAACTTCGTATTTTACATGAAAATCCAATCATCATTTCTTCCTCTAAAACAAAAAATGACGTGTGCTTACATTAGTATATATATCAAGAGAGCACACAGGAGAGCACGAGCAGAGCGCACACAGGGGGAGAGGACGAGCAGGAAAGGCATATATTTTGCGCAGATATCATACTTTACACACATTACTGGGTACATTCCATCGTTCAAAAACACAAATATTGACAATTTATATAATTTATGATAATTATAATTTTTTTTTGTTTTGTTTTTTGTGTGGCTCATGGTGGGGCCATGCCCCATGGCCGTCTATTGACCAGCCGCCACTGGTGGAACTGTTACCTTGAAGTGTTCAGTTTATGAGAAGGAAAGGACATTCTTTTACTGGTACAAGCAGCCTCTTGGATGTATGGTCCAAACGGTTGCTACAGGAGTTTACAATCCACCAAAACTTGATCCGCAATTTAACAACTCACGTTTTAAAATCACAAAGAGGGAGAGTCAGTATTTACTTACCATCAGAAATATCAGCAAAGAGGACGAAGCGACATACTTCTGTGTCAGTGGAACATCGTATTTACACAGTTTAGGTCAAGGCATCTTCTTGGCTGTTAAAGGTAAAATATATTTTACTTGCAGTGTTTGTGCCACATTTGTATGTGATATAAATTATTTAGATCATTAATTCCTTTTGATGTCTGTTTACCTGAATCATGCAGATCGTGATCAGCAGAAATCTTTCTACGTGAAACAAAGTCCGGAGACAGAGTCGGTCCAGCCGGGCGACTCAGTGACTCTCCAGTGTTCACTTCTCTCCAAGAACAAAGAAAACAGAGTCCAGTGTCCAGGTGAACACAGTGTGCACTGGTTCAGATCCGGATCAGGAGAATCTCATCCAAGCATCATTTACACTCACAGTGATAAACAAGAAGAAAGAAGTTGTGTCTACAGTCTGTCCAAAACTATACAGAACTCCTCTGATGCTGGGACTTACTACTGTGCTGTGGCCACATGTGGAGAGATCCTGTTTGGTGAAGGAACCAAAGTGGAGACAAGTATGTATTTACAGTTGTACTAAAAGTATTTTATTTTCATATATTGTATTTAAATAATAATAAAAAAACATAAACATAGTTTAGTCCTTAAAACATCTTATTACTTTTTCTAGATTTCCTATCTAATGAAAATAGATCAAAGGTTGAAAAAATGAAGGGGGACGTTCATTTTCTATGTTTCAGCCAATCATTCTACTTTGTGATCTAACCTTGATCACCTTGTGACTACATCTTCCACTTGGCTGTGCGACATCAGTAGTGCAAGACACGAGTGCTGTACCACAATGACCGGAGGACTGGCTGCTTTGATTCTACTTTGTACAGTGTGTAAGTGCAACTCTTAACTACTTTGAGAAAGAGACGACCATGTATTAATCTTTGGAAGGGTTCATACTTCACCTGTTTACTTATCTTGCGCTTTAACTTTGTTACATTCTGTCTCTTTTCTTCAGATCCGATTCAAACTGCAGAGGATCCTCAGCAGCTCTCTTTGACTTTGACTGAACTTGGTGGAAATGTTACTTTGCAGTGTCCAGTTTCTGAATCGGAAAGCACATCATTGTACTGGCACAAGCAGCCTCTTGGATATATGGTCCAACAGGTCGCTGCTGTTACTGCTGTCAGTGTGACACTTAGTGAGCAATTTAACAACCCACGTTTCGAACTCACAGAGCGGAACGCTCAGTATTTTCTAACCATTAGAAATATCAGCAAAGAGGACGAAGCGACATACTTCTGTGTCCATGGATCAAGATATTCACAGAGTTTTGTTAATGGCACCTTCTTGGTTGTGAAAGGTAAAATACATTTTTCTTTTTCCACATTTAATAATTGTAATTATTCATTCTTATTAATGCATTTGTACCTGAATCATGCAGATCTTAATCAGCAGAAATCTTTCTACGTGAAACAAAGTCCAGAGTCGGTCCAGCCGGGCGACTCAGTGACTCTCCAGTGTTCACTTCTCTCCAAGAACAAAGAAAACAGAGTCCAGTGTCCAGGTGAACACAGTGTGTACTGGTTCAGATCCGGATCAGGAGAATCTCATCCAAGCATCATTTACACTCACAGTGATGAACAAGAAGAAAGAAGTTGTGTCTACAGTCTGTCCAAAACTATACAGAACTCCTCTGATGCTGGGACTTACTACTGTGCTGTGGCCACATGTGGAGAGATCCTGTTTGGTGAAGGAACCAAAGTGGAGACAAGTACGTATTTACAGTTTAACTATAAGTATTGTATTTTCATATATTGTATTTAAATATTTTTAAAAAACAGTTTAGTCATTAAAACGTCACAGCTAGCTAATGTGACGGCACACACCTGTTACTCAAAGAGGCCACGCGCTCAACTATGCAGAACTTTTAGTCAGAAATAATATAAACCGCTAAGTTCTACAATGATTTAACGCAGCTCCGCACAACCCTGCAGAGGTGCTGCGTTGCCGTATTTGTGGACGCTTCATCCTGTCGGCCCTGTGTGTTACTCACTGCTGCTCTCAGTCAGACACACAGATAACACAGATACACAGATGAATCCCCGACATGGGGCTCAAAGGCTCTTTAATGACGCCCAACAACGCCGCAAATACAGCAAGATAAGAAGCAAAGATGAAATCCAGGCAGAGGGCAGAGTCTCTGCAGAGACACCACCACACACTCCTAGTGGGTCATAGTGATGACTTAAAGGGATTCTTTTTCAACAGTCTACACATTGTTCTTGAGGAAAATGGTGCAAACTGTAACTTTAAATTCATGAATCATCTCACAACTTATTGTTCCCTTCACACGTTTACCTGAAAGGTGCCCAACATTTAGACTTGGAAACCAATAAAGGTCTTGACTCATATGACATCATCTCAACTATTTCATGAAATTCAAGAATTAAAATGATTATTATGAGTTATGATAAATTACAAATTTGATAAACTGAAAAATACTAATCTGCAGTATTTAAGCTATTTACTAATGAGTCACCTAAAAGTCATGGATGACTTCATGGAAACAAAGAGTAAAGAGTTAAATTACTTTTTAATTACTTTCAGGAACAATTCAGGATTGGGATCCAGTTAACATCATCCTTGGGGCACTGTTGGCTCTCTGTGTGATTGTGATTGCCATCCTTGTTTTCTCAAGGAACTGAAGGTGAGTTTAGTAAACTGCAAAGACGGAGAACATAACTGGAATCAACAGATATTCTTGTTTATAAAAAATCGAATCTATCTTTACAGGAAGCCTCTCTGATACCATTTACTCTTGGTCTTGTTGTCACAGATCTGACGATTAAAACTATTATTTTTAGGACGGTGACACAGAGGCACTGAACTACTCCATCACTGGATCTATCTACAATGAAAAGGAAGACGACGGAGAAAAACAAGTCGAAAGAATCAACGATCGGCACTGATTTCTGTTTGGGTGAAATCCTCTGATTGTAAAAACAAAAGACAGTTCAGCTTAGGGCTGGGCGATATGGCCTAAAAAAAAAATCTCCGATTTTTTTACAAAAAATCCGATTCACGATTTAAATCGATTTTTTTCCCCCAAAATTTTTTGCAGATGACAGAAGCTGTTGAAAACAATTTTTTCTTTTATTTTGTGATGATTTTCCCAAGTAGGTTGATAAAAATAAAGTGCAAACAAAACCTGAACATTGTAGAAAGGTGCCTGTAGTATACAAAAAGTATTTGGTCACTCTTTTGTTTGCCTGAATCATTTAAATATAAAATTAAATTAAACATAACATTAAATGGCATTAAATAGTAGCCTTCCATTGTAAACAACTGTGCAAATGTAACTTTTTACAGTAAGCTTTTCTAACTGAATACACTGATACAAACACAGCATGAAATAAAATGTATATGACCCTTTAACATTCACATTTTCAAAAGTGCAACATCTGATCTAACATCAACATAACATATTTTGCACAGTAAATAAGTGCATGTAAACAAAATCAAGTGCATTCACAACATAACCAACAGTATTAAACAGTAGTGCATGTTTTTTCTAAATATTTTTTGCCAGGAAGACAAGCCTGTCTACTACCTCTGGCTTCAGGCATGCACGGTGGCATGTAACAATGCCCCCCCCCCACACACTGAAAAGCCTCTCAGAGGGGGCACTTGTAGCTGGCACAGAGAGGTATTTCTTTGCTAAAGTACTTAGCCTTGGAAAGTTAAGTTGGTGACGCTTCCACCAGTCAAGTGGATCGGTGTCTGGGTCAACCTGCTGGACCACAGGTCAGTTGTTGCGGAGTAGAATGACATCCCCTCCAGCTCCGCAGAGATCCTTTGGCGTGTACTATTGTACAGCCGAGGCAAGGCAACGTCAGAAAAATGTTTACGGCTTGGTAGCACGTACCTGGGGTCCAAAGCTTTGAGACGGTGAATAAACCCCGGCTTTTCCACGGTGTATATGGGCACCATATCTTTTGCGATATACATCGCGACTGCATCCGTGATGGCTTTCCACCGGGCACTCTTCTTCTCATGCGGAGTACAGTTGGTGAATGTCTCCAAAATGCTGGGTTGTTTTTGTGAGGTGGCGGCGGCAGCAGTGAAGCTGCTGGCCGCCATTGTTTTAGTTTGTAAACAATGCGCGCGCACTCTACTACGGGAAAAAGGGGTGGGGGCGATTTTCTCGATTTTCAATAAAACACATCGCCTTAAAGCACACATTCGAATTAATCGATTAAATCGATTTATCGCCCAGCCCTAGTTCAGCTCTTTGATATATTTTGGAAAGCTCACAAGTATGATATGGATAAAGTGTGCGTGAATGTTTTCATCTTTACATGACAGTAGTTGTGCATTGTTTACTTACATTTCAGGCTGGAATTATGTTTCTTCAAAGACACACAGAAATATTATCCTCAAAATCCATGTGAGTACAAAAGACATGTGATGTGTGTTCAGAGGTGTCTGTGTGGCCTGAGTAGCGAGCTCCAGCCTTAACTTGTGTTTACTAATGTTGCTTTGTTGAAATAAGAATGAATATATCTGTTGAGGCTTGGAATATTGACTGCATCATGAAACATTCATCAAAGTTTTAATAAAAAAGGATTATGTCAGAAATCTTCCAGTCATTCTTGAGAAAATCCATGTTGCGAAAACAATATCCTGTGTGCACAATAAAGTAAGCTGTTTGCATCATACAATGTGAGCAAGTGGGAGGTATCCTGCTTTTAGCACTTAACCATGCATTAAATTAGTTTAATATCGATCTGCCGCCGTAAAATAAGATAATCCTTTATTAGTCCCGCAGTGGGGAGATTTACAGGACTACAACATATGGCCGTTCTAATTTGACAACTGATATTTTGAAAGCTGCTTTGCTACATTTTCAACAAGGCAAGTGGAATGCTAATTATACATTTCACAATAAAAGCGTACAGGAGTACTGCAGATCAAGGTGCAGGAGGAGTTTGGACACAGAAAGGTGATACTAAGGTTATGGACTGTTGGTCACAGATTGATCTGACTTGTCTGGGGTTAGCAGCTTTTCTTTAGGGGTCGTTGGTGAGAGACGGAGAGTGAACCCAGATATCTGGAGCAAGAGAAACACTTTTAGTTAACTTTCCCATAAACGAGACTCTCTTGAAAAAGGGATTTTTAATCTCAATGGCACTATCCTGGATAATTAAAGGTTAAAAAATACTAGTGTAGATAATTGATACGAATCGTAGAATTTGTGTAAAAATCAATCACTTTGGGCTTAATTAAGGTCAGGTTTCATCATCTTAGCGTGGCATACAAAGACAACTCGATTGTGAAATGAGAAGCAACAAGACAAATCATTTTTCCCTCCGAATATTTATTGTAAATAGATCCTTCAGATTTTGGTGACGTGTTGAATTGTCATTGATTTTGACGAAATTAAAAAAGAACTTGTTTTCACAGCGGGTTCGCAAAAAATCAACTTCGTATTTTATATCAAAATCCAATCATCATTTCTTCCTCTAAAACAAAATATGACGTGTGCTTACATTAGTATGACAACTCATTTTAACCAATACTATGACATCCAAACATCAATCAATCTCTAACTTGAAGCAACAAGAGAGGTGTGTGTGAAGCCACAGTCTGTAGCTCTTCTTTTTAAAAGGTCCAATCAAATGTGAACGATTTGATTTAAATCCTTCTTGAGATTGTACATCGCTCAACTACTTAATTTCACTGGGCGATAAGTCACAATACAGAAGCTACAGATGCTCTAATTTCTGTTTCATTGGCTTCATGAAGTCAGAAATCATGAAGATAGAGAAACCTTAGTTGATGCATTAATTAACATATTGTCCTTCAATTTACTTTTTTATGCATAAATTCATGATAATTCATGTACACTTACCATAACGTAAAAAAACAAGAATAAGCAATACATGTGTGTGACAAAGTGGGTGAGAACACACCATTTGTCCCCATATTACACTTATCTATAAACCTGACCATGCTTGTCAATTGCTTGTTCATCATACCCACCATGTGTTCCAGAGGCTAAAGGGGGAGGCACCCAACCATTTCCTCTATTTATACACTGGATGATGGGGGGGAAGTAGAGTATGTACAGGTAGATTTGTAGGTTGGTTATGATCTGTTTTACATTGTTATTCGTGGAGAGCAAAGTGTAAACCATATACAACACTTTGATGATCTTGTGACTAAACCTTCTTTTAGGTAGGAAGACATCAGTTGTGCAAGAGACGGGTGTTTTACCACAATGATCGGAAGACTGGCTGCTTTGGTTTTTCTAAGTACAGTGTGTAAGTGCAACTTTAAACATTATTATTGTTTCTATTAAACTGTGTTGTTAAAAGACAAGTCAAAATAATAATCTGATGGTAGATACGTTTTTCCCGGTTTTTGTCTTGTTGTGTTGTCAATTTGTTTTTATTTGTTGTCTTTTCTTCAGATCTGATTCAAACTGCAGAGGTTCCTGACCAGCTCTCTTTGACTTTGGCTGAACTTGGTGGAAATGTTACCTTGAAGTGTTCAGTTTCTGAGACAGAAAGCACATTATTTTACTGGTACAAGCAGCCTCTTGGATGTATGGTCCAAACGGTTGCTACAGGAGTTTACAATCAACTAAAACTTGATCCGCAATTTACCAACTCACGTTTTAAAATCACAAAGAGGGAGAGTCAGTATTTACTTACCATCAGAAATATCAGCAAAGAGGACGAAGCGACATACTTCTGTGTCAATGGAACATCGTATTTACACAGTTTAGGTCAAGGCATCTTCTTGGCTGTTAAAGGTAAAATATATTTTACTTGCAGTGTTTGTGCCACATTTGTACGTGATATAAATTATTTAGATAATTAATTCCTTTTGATGTCTGTTTACCTGAATCATGCAGATCGTGATCAGCAGAAATCTTTATACGTGAAACAAAGTCCGGAGACTGAGTCGGTCCGGCCGGGCGACTCAGTGACTCTCCAGTGTTCACTTCTCTCCAAGAACAAAGAAAACAGAGTCCAGTGTCCAGGTGAACACAGTGTGCACTGGTTCAGATCCGGATCAGGAGAATCTCATCCAAGCATCATTTACACTCACAGTGATAAACAAGAAGAAAGAAGTTGTGTCTACAGTCTGTCCAAAACTATACAGAACTCCTCTGATACTGGGACTTACTACTGTGCTGTGGCCACATGTGGAGAGATCCTGTTTGGTGACGGAACCAAAGTGGAGACAAGTACGTTTTAAAGTATTTAATGTTGAATAGTGAATTCTTAAATACATGAATGAGGTGTTCAGTGTCTTATTTTGACATTTCTCTAATTCCAGGCTCAAAACTGGAACTAGCTGTCATTATGCTTGGAGTCCTGTTGGCATGCTGTGTGATTGTGATTGTCCTCCTTATTTTCTACATAAATCGAAGGAAAGTTTGTGAACATTGCAAAGGTAGGTTCCCCAAATCTACACGTACTTAATTCAGTGTTAACTTATGAGTATGTTCCAGAATGAAAAGACTACGCTTAATTTGTCATTTCAGTTTCTCCGTTTTGTTTATGAGCTGTTGAATAATTGTATTCTCTATCTTCTTGTCTTTTTCACCACTGTGTAGCAAGTGTCGGTAGTAATTTGTCAGTTGTAGCCTAAAGGATATAAACTGTGAGCTTCTGAATAAATGGTTGCCGCGTTAAGTCCAGAGTTATTTAAAGTAACTAAAGTAAGTAAAATGTATTCATAATAGCACCAAGATCACAAAGTGCTTCACAAGAATATATTATTAAAAATAAAACCGTAAAAACAGTCAAATAAAACAACGATAGACCCTAAAAACAAATAAAAAAGGTCAAATGTCAAGGAAAAACATTCCATAATTTCAGAGCCACTTCAAAGAAAAGGTCACCTTTTATTTTCTATCCACGTCTTCTTTAGGACAACATAGATGTGTGTTGTAAATAATAAGAAAAACTCATCACCACAACTAAATATTTTCGAAAAATAAATGTTCTGGATGCAAATGTATCGTTTTGAAAGATACTTTGTCACACTCGAAGAATCTGACTTTTACACCCTTTAAATAAACAGACACTCTCATTCAGCATACGTTTTGTAAATGTAGATCCATACTCTGAAAACTAACAAATGAACTACAGTTTCATGCTAAATCTGTGATAAAAAGGACATGATATTTTCTGAGATGAATTCAAACCGCGTAGTCCAGCAAAAGAGAAAAACTTAGGGGATAGACTAACAAATTCCTAGTGTGTAGGGTTTAGGGAGATATACTAGCAGAAATAAATACTCATACTCAACTACGTATTTACAAGTGTATAATGAGCTTCGAATGAGTTTGTCATACAGTATCTACATAGGGAGCGGGTCCTCTTCATGGAGTCTGCCAAGTTGCACCACAATTTCTCTACAGTAGCCCAGTATGGACAATCCAAACACTGGTTCTTGCAAGAAAACTTTGCACTTAAAAGGTTACCTGAAGGCCACAGTAGTTCTTCAATACGCTTGTGAAACTGTGGTAACACGAGCAGCAGAATGCGAAACTGTGGTCCCGCGAGCCAGCCGTCTAACTTCTGTTGCTCCAAAACGAACGTTTCTATGGTGAGGATGGCCTCTGAGTAAGGTGAAAGGTTTTACCACGGTTTTGCTTTCGGCAACTCACATTAGTATAGAAAAGAAAGGAGTAAGTTGAGGTGTATTCAGTCAATTAAAAGTAACACTTAAACCCCATGTAACATTTTCCAACTAGAAGAGTCGCTTGAGATTCACAGGAGTGAATGTTTAACTGTAAAGCACAGAACTGAAAATGTGAGGCGTTGTGTGGTTGATTACGCATCGATCACATTAATATATGACCAGCAGTTCCCAGTGTGTGAGCACTTTCTGAAGGCTTTGCTTTTATCAGCAGAAGCGACAAGTGCCGCCCGTAATCCTGGCCATGACACGTCGACAGTGGATCAATCAGCTGACCTGGTAAATATGTTTACAACCTTGATACTAAGCCCCAAATTCAGAGTCAGAACTGTGACACTATTCTGACTCTGGTCTCCTGGTTTCTCTTTCTGCCATTGTTTCACACTAGTTGACAGATTTATAAAAAACATATTTATTTTCTTCAACCAATGTTTTAGGTTGTCAATAAAACCTACAGTGGAATGAAACTATGAAGTATATTGTATTAATAAGCATCAACTTTCCCCCTGTAGTGTTTAGCTGTTGGTACTCAATAGTATATAATCAGATGCTGCACCATGCAGCCTGATGAGACCCTATATATTCCAGGCTTGGTTGTGATTAACTGTTCTTTGTATTACAGTCCTAGTCTACAAAAGTGTATTATTAACAGACAGTTATTATTTGCAGGACAGTGACAGAGATGCAGTTAATTATGCAGCACTGAATTTCTCCTCAAGAAAAGCGAGAGGAGTGAAGAAAAGAGAGTCTCCCAAAGAGTGTGTGTACTCTGCTGTGCGAGTAGACTACAACACACAGCACCACCTGTAGGCGGAGCAAGGCCTGCATGTGAACTGAACCCCATGCGTCTTCATAGGGTTGGACTTTGCTCAGCTTTGCATGTTTGTAACAAATGACGAGAAGTTGATATTTTCATTTTGGATTAAGTGCTTCCGATTGGTCAAACAAGGATATGAAGTGGCAGCAAATGACTCAGACTGTGTCACCTTAATAAATGTCACCCGCAGCTTTTGGGGCAAAACAGAGAGAACGGGTTATTAGTCAGCCCTTCAGAGACTTGGTTTTATGCTTCCTCACAACATCAACAACACTTTCTGAAGGTATAATCATTGTGAGCACATATTATACGGAAAACAAAGTTCCCAGCGGGAGCTAAATTAATCCACACAGCAGTAAGAGGAAAGCTGATCCTTTTATGAAGTGCTACAGGCAGATCTTCTATCAGACTCACATTCCTCTTGACACCATTGACTCAGAAGCAGATAAGAAAACCTTTTGTTGTGACTACTATCAGCCTGTAGAATACATTCAAGTAATTACTCGGTTTGCCAATGCTTTGACACAAATTGCTGCTTTTATCGTCTTCTAAGATGATTCACTGAAAAAATAATTAAAAAGATGAAATTATATTTTTAAATAAAAGGGACCTAATTCAGGTGTAAGGTTGCATAGTTGAGTTCTCTGTTGTGTAATTCTACTTTTTCAGATCTAAGTTGCATTTTCACAACTGTATCATCTGCATATAAAATGTTATTGTATGGAAATTTGGTTGTATGGTGCACTTCATTATTTTAAGGGTATAAGGGGAATAAATACATTTGCAATTATCGTACTAGTTTCCTCAAGCTGCCTTTTCTAGAAAAGTCTTGTAGATACATGAAAAAATAAATCAATCTAAATCTACTTACCGGTTGTCTTTTTTTCACCACAATGAAAGCAATGCAGATCATTCTTTCTTCCCTTTAGTGCCCCCTTCAGGCTATCCTGTACTACTGTCTGACTTATTGATTGACCAGTAGAAATGGTTGGTAAACCCCATTGAATGAGTTAAATGTGACTCTTACACATTGTGATGTATGGTGATCATATAAGAAAAGACCAAGCATGTTTTAGTCACGACGTGGTTTGCTAAAATTCTGAAAAATGTTCACAACAATTTGTCAAAGTTTGAGTGGACAAACGACAATAGAAAAAAAATCGAAATGCATAAACTTTTAATAGCGTTATTATACCTAAACACAAACGAAATATGAATGCTTCTTTATTTGTGGTCTCTGTTTGGAGACAAAAATAGCTGCATGATGACGCCACAGATTTACCTTTTGATATTCTTGTTAATGTCATTATGACTGCAGTAGCATTTCATGAACCAGCACCACGACATCTTATCACTGTCAACTAGTTTTTCATGTAAGCACAAGAACAAAACATTAATTAAAGCAAGACACATATGCACAAACAGCCTTTAACATCAGCACACACATACGGTACCAACTGATCTCAAACATTCCACTGAACATGCTAATCCAACCCAAAAGCCTTCACAGCAGCATAGATCTTCTCTCTCTCCGCTGCTTTTGCGTTCCTCGTTCCACCACTGCCTGATTCCATCGCGGTAAAGACGACAGTAGAATAAATCCATGTGTCTTCATTCCTCTGAGGAAATACATTGCAAATTATGTAAGATGACAAATACCAATAAAATACCAACAGTGTTTTTGGATAAGTTGATCTTACCTTTAAATTCCTTTTTGCAACATTTTCAAGCAGGGAAACAGCAGCTACAATATGAAAGAAACAAAAATAATATAAAGAGATAAAAATGGATACGGATGCACTACTTTGTTACAACACGAATGATTAACTATAAATACATATATGCATGTGTGTGCGATATGGAGAAGTAACTTTTATTACCTTCATTATTGCAATAATCACACTTGTTTTTCTTGGTGGCGTAAATGAGGACGGCTGCAACATTCACACTTATAGTAAAGACAGCACACAGCAGGACCAGAAATATACCGTCACCAAAGGACCACGAGCCGGTTTCTGAAACATGAAAACAAACAATGACTTTCAGTAAAACTAAATGGAAATGTAATTCCTCCAAAGAGGATTAAACTTGTTACAAGTATTTCCCTACAATCAATCTGTATGGATTATTCTTTGACTTCTGACAAAGACGAATCAACACTTAAATATGCAAATTTCCATCATAAACGAATTTACCACACGGACTTGCCAGTGGGTTGTAATTATTAACTTATGAGCAGAAAACTTTTGTTAAACCCCACAGAACTGTATTTCCTTCATCCTGTCATTAAGATAAGACGATACCAAATATGACGGTGTGTAAAATGATGCCGAAGAAATCTAGAATATTGTCATCCGATGGAATGTTGCTTCCATAAAAAGTAACATACTATATACAGTATATCATGCTGTCAAAGAGTGCATGATATTTTTCAACTTTAAAAACACTTACGGTGGCACTAAAAGGGAGACAACTGGTGAAACTAAAAAATGACAGTTACCTTCTATGTCCAGTTTTGTTCCATTTCCAAATAATATCTCGCCGCATGCGGCCACAGCACAGTAGTAAGTTCCAGCATCAGAGGAGCTGACTTTCTTAGAGAAGCGATAAACACAACTCTTCCGAGTGTCGGTTCTCTTCTCACATTCATCACGTCCATTTCCTCCAGTGTACATGATGTTTGGATACGATTTATCTGATCTGACTCCAAACCAGTGCACGCTGTATTCACCCGGACAGGACTTATTGTGAGAGTCAGAGAGGACCGAACACTGGAGAGTCACGGAGTCTCCGAGATGAACTGGATCAGATACTGTCGGCCACTGAACAACAGCAGAGTCTCTCATCCTCTGAGTGTTTCCTACAAAATACCAAAGTGGAAAATGTGAAAAGTCGTCTGTATCACCTTAATTTCATAAGCAGAGTTGGACCATCAAAATAGATGTTGAAGTTGTGAATGAACAAAGCGTTACAACGCCAAACATCCGATATTTGTGATTCTACACATTACTGACAGTTCAGAGACATGTATTACCTTTTAAAGACAAATATGTGCCACTCCACTGATCCTTACTCCAGGTAGTGACTGCACAGTGATACAGTGCCTCGTCTTCTTCGGCTGTCTTCAAAATGGTCAGAAAGCTCATGGTTTCTGTATGGTTTGCATAAAGTTGTGAGGGGTGAAACCCTTGCTCAAACGTAGGCTGTGCAGTGCCTTTCATCAGTGTTGTGATTAATGTAAGAGTATCACCAGTTCTCTGTTTGTACCACTTGACTCGTGTGTAGCTATAAAGCGAATCAGAGAAAACACATGTGAAGGTTGCAGGTTCGCCAAGTTGAACTGTGGTCACTGAGATCTCTGCATCTGTATTAAAAGACAATGGAGAGTATATATTTGAAATAATAATCTTGATTTATATGAATAATGTCTGAGAACAAACTACGTATTACATGCATATTATATACACACATTGACTTCTGAAACTACAGCTAGAAATATAAAGTTGGTTTGAGTTTGTATTACAGATCAACTGTTAAGAGAAAGGTGGCCATACTTTGCTTACTACTAATAAGTAATAAATCCCCTTGCGGGATTAATAAAGTAACTATCTAAACTTTTCCCCGACAAAACACTCATAGTAAATAGTTGGAACAGAGTAGGATAGCACTTACATCCTTGATGGAGAAGAAGCAGAGTAATGCATACAACGATCATCCTGATGTCTCTTGCTTGGACCTTCGTTGGGTTTTCTAAAGGTGATGATATAGGACGGTGGCAACGGGTTAGACCCTCACAGGAGGGAGGGTTCAAAACTATGCTTCCTGTCACCATGTTCTTATGCAACTTTAAGACTTTCGTGGTTTGTGGTCTGTTCAAATTGAGGACAGGAATGCCAAAATGTAGCACAACCATTTTTTTTCAAAACACAAAAAAACGCAGATATTTTTCAGATATTTCCCTCCTTCGTTGGTTCCTATAACGTTTCTGTAAAAAGTAAAGACGGTCGACCTGCAGACTAGATGAAAAGTCAAGGGATCACCAACATTAGGACAATAAATATCTGAAACACATTTTATGTAGTATGTGTATAGTTGTCAAAACTGCCAAATAAGACAAAAATATCAACCTCATGGTGATGCAAGAAAAAGATAGCAAGAGAAATCAGGGCGTCACTAAAGTCATTGAGGTCTCTGTCACAAGCCAACCTTTAGTCTGTTATAATAGAACTCTGGTGCGGTTAGTTTGGGCTGTTGTGATGTAGTTATCGTGCTCTGGTGCAGACCACAACAACTGGTTTAAGTCCGCTTGCTAGAGTCTTGATCATTTCCAAATGAACCCTATTGCAGTTTAATTACTGTGAGAACATAATCTGGCCAAGTTACAGGAAGTTAACCGAAACACAGGCTGCCTGCGCGGACATTTGTTTAAATGGAAACAGGTAAACTCTGATAACATGAGTGGGAGCAGACTAACTTGGACTTCTGCAGACGACCAATGGATATCTGGGCCAAAGAGAACATACAGAATATAGAAACAAATTTTTATTTGGTCTGCTATAATTTGGGCACCTTGAAACTGAAAATGGATTAAAATGAAAAAAATATACAAAAAGTATCAATTTCACTCTGAGGCGAAGGTTTGTGAAAGCCTGAAGAGTAACCCTCGAGGTTAGTTGTTGAGATACTTCAGTCTGAACAAAGCTTTATGTATCTCAGTATGATGGTGAAATAGCAGCACTAAAATGCAAAGTGTGGTTGCTTCTTAACCCACTTTCAGTAAGGAAATGGCTGCATGACATGGGAAATAAGCCAAAGAAACAGTTTTAAGCCTTTTTCGTTTTCTGAGAATTGGGGGAAATATCCACTCGACCGGATGACTGATAATCGTATGGCCTACATCAGTGATTCTCAACTGGTGGGTCGCGACCCAAAAGTGTGTCGCGAGCTTTTGACTGACAAAAAAAAAAAAAAGTGATTTTATTTTGAAGGGCATTTTTCATGCAGTGGAATTATTCCAGCATTTACGGCACTTGTTCAGTGGTGCAGGAAAAACACCTACCAATGCGTTGTGAATCACATCACGTGATGCAGCCCAGCCAATCAAATATGGGTATTCTGACAAGTTTCCTGACTTGAGTGAGATGTACACACACCGTGAAACACGGGGAGAGACGAGGATATAGACAGCAGAGCAGGACTGTTGAGTTGTGAAAGTCAAATCATAGGACGATTTCCAAAAGAGAAAATTGGCCAGAGAGAGAGTCATATATAGGTGAATTCTTCCAACACTAAATTCTCTTTTTAGAAGATGAGAAAAATGTAATATTGTGGCCTTTTCACTTCATCCCTTTTCACTTCATTCATGACGAACCGAATACATTTGAAAAAGAAAATTAAAAATTAAAATCTTTTTTTTTTGTTTTTAAACCTTTATTGAACCAGGTAGTCCCATTGAGATTAAAAAGCTCTTTTGCAAGATGTAAGTAACAATACTACATAACATTAAGGAGCAGTTTTTGTTTTTTATGCTTATGTGTTGCTAAGAAGACACCCCAGAAGATGGGTCACTCAGGTATAATTCCATCATTGTTCAAAGTCAAAGAATAACTTCATGATGTTAGTTGTAATGAATAAATATATTTTAAAATCAAGTACATTTCTCTGGCATTTATAGTTTTCTACTGTACCGAAACGTACCGAACCGTGGCTCCACTGTATCGAACTGTGAATTTTGTGAACCGTTACACCCCTAATATATATGTATATATATATATATATATAATTTGGGTAGTGGGTCGCGGCTTGTCATTAAGGGGTGATGGTGGGTCCCGCAGCCAGACTAGTTGAGAACCACTGCATTAGGCATTATTTAAAAAAAAAAATATTCAATGCAGGTGCTTTTTTTCAGGCGAACATGAAACTTTTTCAGTTTGAGCTGTGCCATAAGTCTATCAGTTATTAACCAGTACATATACACAATAATTACACAATTGAACACATCTCACAAGTGTTACCTGTATTCTGGCATCACAATTATTAAAATAGACCTTGTAGTTCGAGCAGGGGACTCTCTTGAGTATGGGAATGCAATTTTCGAGCAGAGGCCTAAAAATAGGGCTAGGGCTATAAAGGTTGCCCTTCCTTGTTTTCTGAACCCTCTGCTGCTACAATGAGTTTGCTTCTTTTAAATGGAGTCGTAATAGTTTATTTCACTGGTATTAAAAATAACCAACCACAGGTAGCGGGAAAGTAATGCACATATGTACACAAAATTGCAAACTCTCAATAAATTGTGCTTTTAATTTTGACAAATATGCTGGCTTGACGGTATAACCTATGTACCTTTTTAAAAAGCTTTTATTTCTTCTGCAGTCTGAAACTTGGTTGAATTTCATATAAATTTCCATTGATTCCCATGAAAATATTCACTTTGAATATTCCTGGAACTTTGCGACCCCAGTCTGGACCAAAGTGGTGGACTGACCGACCAACGGACAAACATTTGTCATCAATAGAGCTGCTCCTAGCATGACGAATGAAATCTGAACTGCTCAACACACACTTGTTAAGTTTAACTTGGTGATTTCCTCTTTTATTTGTGATTTATAAAACCCACTGTGTCCCACCAAAAGATGGCAGCAGCATCAAGAGAGATGAGACTAGTGTGCAATCCTGTATGTGCAGACTGTAGCACAAGTCATTTGATTGATTCGTAAATGAGCTGAAATAATTTTCAAAACATATTTTTGATGGCCCAATGGGAATTACACTGCACACTCTTGTGTCATCTGCACTGTAGTATTACTTTACCGTATTTAGCCCAAAATAAAATGAAAAGGCATTTCACTGCCAGATACAAAGCATTTGATCGACGAGAAGATATTTTAATAGAAACATTCAAAATGCACTTGTATCATAAGCGTTGATATATGCAACTGCAGGGGAGGTGGAGGAGTAGTTTGTATAAAGCAGGTTGTGGTGTCGCAGCAAGGATGCAGCATTAGTGTTTGCAGACTGACTGAGTCTTGTGGTCCACATAGGTTGTGGTCATCTATGATTGTCGACAATGTGAGTGAAGGGAGTTCTCACGCCAAGGAACCAAGCTCTAAAAAAGATTTAACAGTTACCACACACTTCATTGTCACTGCGCAGCATCTGTGATACAGGTATGTACACTTTTCATATATCATATATCAGACAACTGTATTCGACAAATATGTTGAGTTACGGGTAAATGGTAAATTAACAAAGACTTTGCTTGTTTTTTGCAGAAGGAACAAACGAGTAAAGAAGAAAGAAGACGTCCCTTTTCTACTTGAAGGTTTCTATTTTTACTCATTATTATCCGTCAGTATCTATTCACACAGGGCTTTTATCTTGTGGTTGTGGGTTTTTGTATTTTGTCAATGCAGCTTTCAATGCATCGCTGCACCTCATTGTACACGTATTCTCATCCTATAATAGTTCTTTGAAGTTTGCCCTAAATGAAAAACTACAGCTGAGGCTGATGGGAATACAATTTTATGTGCAGATATTTGGTAATAAATCCAAATAATTGGGCACATTTTGAACTGAAGATGACGCTGGATGAAAGGTCGGGGGGGTCACAATAGTTACTCCAAACCATCCTGAGGGAACCATGATTATGACCAAATTCCATGGCAATCCATCCAGTAGTTGTGCAGATGGTTCAGTCTCTACCAACAGCAGTGGGCCAGCACAGCAACATTGCCATCCATAGAGCCGTGCCACCACCAGCATTGCCCTGAATGCTCTATTTTTCTTGCCTTTTCTTCTTCAGGGAATCATGAGGATCCGGTTTGCTGTTGGTGCTGCTATCTGCCAGTGTGCTCTCTCAGAAAGCAAAACTCAAACATCGATACATGAAGTTCATAAACCAGCATATCGATAAACAGATGAGTGTCGATAAGTGTGACGATGTGATGCGAGCCAAGATCAACAAAAACAATTGCAAGAAGACAAACACGTTCATCCAATCCAACAACCAAACAGTGAAATCCATCTGTGGGGAAAAAAGGAGAGCCGTATGGGGACATGACCAAAAGCCTCCAACGCTTTGACATTGTTGTCTGTGAACTGAAAGGACAAACCAGGCCGAACAAATGTCATTACAATGGTGAAAAGCTCAACAAGAAAATTATAATCAAATGCGTAGAAGGCTTTCCTGTGCACTATGATGGAGATATTGGTCACTGTGAGAACTGATTGAACGCCTGATATGTTCGTTTGATAAATAAACAGTTTTACAGAACACATTTGTGTCAAATGCAGTCACATGCAATAATCATGGACAGCATTAGAAGTGTATATATTATCAATAATGATGTACCATACATGTACCATAATATAGCAAATGATACAGTACTTTAATTCCATTTTGTGCATCCAAATATTGTCGGTTTCATTAATTGTTTAAAATTTAAAAAGGCATATAGTTTTTAATCTTTCTAGTCTCACCATTTTGCAGACCCTGACCAAACACCAAGACTGATCGCTGAGAACAAACCTGACCTGTTTTTCACAGGATGTTCGAGGTTAGAAGTGCATGAAAGGTTGGCGATACGTTCTCGTCTTGGGTTTGTGGGCCAGGTGGTTAGAAACACTGCTGCATGCTCATCAGGGCTGCTGTACTGAAGTAGAGCCTCAACTACCTGCCAGCAGCTGTAATTCTTGTAGATCCAGCATGATGCACATGATGCTCTTTATCCTCCACCATCACAGTAAAGACAGACACCTGTCCACATCAAATGTTTTCTGTTATTTCCTCCGTATCTTTGATTTGAAAATGAGTACATTAACAAACTATTTTTACTGGATTAGAATATCGTCAGCAGTTTCTCTTTAGATGCAAACATTACAAATGGATGCGCATAGAGTGCTTTTCATGCTGAAGATGTATTGTTTCAAAAATGTCAACAAATTGCAAATAAAAACGTTTGCGTCAGTCAACAAAGTTCTATCTTCTCGCCTTGCGAACAACCACTAAAGCCAAATGCAGCAGCTGTGCAGACGGGCAAAGGCTGGACATGTCGGGCTAATCAGGTGACGAATGCAAAAAAAAAAAGGAGCAACAAGACTCGTTTACCTGGTTACCTGATTATTTAAATTTTTGCTTTGCTTGTGTTTGTTTATGACATAAATCGTTGTCTAACAGTGTTTTCACTCGTTTGGTTCATTAGTTTGGGACCCAGGAAAAAAAAATGAAATACTGTTGCGTTTTAGTTCTGGTCGAGTTCCTGTTCATACTGACTTAACAGACGGTCCAAGAAGAGTAAACATGGAGTCATACAGACTAACTTGTAACTTGATGATCCGACCGTGTCTCCTCCCTCATCCCTCTGCGTGTGAGACGAGTGGTGTACCTCAGTCATGTTTGCGGGCCCTCTCCACCTTAAAAGTGTTTTTGGTTTTTTGTCTGTCTCCGGACGTTACGCACCGCCTCTACCACAGTGCCCGGTTGCAAGCCTGTGCGTGATGCAGCCTGCGGATGCTTCCTATCGAGACACCATTGGGTTACGTTCCCATGGGTGGGTCATCTCCATGACAGACTTAGCCAGTCATTTCTCTGTTTGCAGCCAGAGATGGTCAGTTTAGCACTGCAACACGTGTCTTTCGCCTTTTTACTTGAAGGCATTCATTTTTAAGGATTCTGTTATTCTACAGTATTGTTTGTCATTTGTATTTGTTATTGAGAAAGAAGTATTTTCCAAAAGGTCTAGTGTGTTTAATGCATGTGTGACGGCCTCTGGCTTTAAACAGGGCCTGCTGTGGGCGTTCCCTTGTGTCTTGTCTCTGCTGTCTTGCAGGTCCCTTGTAGGCGGAGACTCTCTGTACAATTTGGAGCACCTGGCCAGTCTCCCAGGGGTATATCGGACCTGCCTGCCGCAGTCGGCGGCCTCTCTCTGTTCCTTCAGCACCATGCCTTTGTTTAGTAATAAATACAAACTTTTCCGTCTAACCACCCGTGTGTCTCCCGTTTTGTCACGGCTCAAGAGCCGGGTCGTGACAAATTGGGGGCTCGTCCAGTCCGGTACGTAGTAGGTCATTGAGTTGGCTGATAAATGGGCTCGTAGACGGTTGTGAATGCGATGACGTCATAAAGTTACTACGGAGCTGCGTTATGGTGTGTGAAGTGGAAGCCGTGTAAGGTCTGTCTTGATAAGCTGTGCGCTACTGGGGAGATATACGGGGAATTGGAAGGTTAGAGACTTGGGAGGTAGCCCTAGGTTAGGATTGATGCGTTCAGGTAAGTGTCGGCTGGTGCCAAAGACTTGTGTGGGAGCACAATCCCCTGCTAGGTACAGTGGCGGTACCCCTTTGGGTTCGTCGGGGAGTTGTTGTTTTCTTTGTAGTGCTGTGGTAAACGTGGTTAGAGCAATTGCTTGGGAGCACGGCCATAGTCTGGGGAAAGTTGCCAATTGCTGGTCGCCTTTCGCAACTATTGGTATTCAGTGTGTAAATACCCGCCGCTGACACTGCATGAAGACGAGGGATGAGTGAGATTAGTTAGACTGGGGTAGGCAGATTAGTTAGAGGGGATTTGCTCTTTTCTCGGGTACAGATCGGACCCTGTAGGCACCTCGCAGACACTTGCTTTTGCCCACGGTACATGCGGTAGTTTATTTACCTGTAGAAAATGGCTGAAATACAACTCCTGAAATACAATTCCATCGGAGGAATTGTTGGATGAATGTACAAAAGAGCAGCTGTTAAAGATAGCAAATCATGAAATTGTGATTTCAGATAAACGACTGAAAGATACTGTAAAAAGTATATTAAAGGCAAATTTAAGTGAGATGGGTGTTTTAACAGGCAGCAAGGACCAACCTCCCTGTCCAGAGGATACTGCGGGTTTGTCTCCGGCTCTGCCATATATGGCAACCGGGAGTTTAACATTTGAGCAGCAAAAAGAGATGCTTATGTGACAGTTAAAGCATGATACAATTGTGCAAGAAGCAGAGATTGATAAGCAATTGGCGGTGGAAAGATTGCGCTACCAGACTGAACAAGCAAAGTTGACTCTGCAACATAGCCTACAAGCTGGATTTAATCAAAAGTGGGACATTTATAGCCGCCGGTTCTGTGGAGCTGGAGAGGTCCTCACCTTACCACGGGGGCCTTCAGAGGAATCTTTTGATATTTTGGGTAACCTGCGGTTGTTTGCCGAAATTGAATGAAAAGGACCCGGAGACATTCTTTTCTCTAGTCGAGCGCGTGGCGGCCACGAGAAAGTGGCCTGAGTCTGCTCGCACATTAATGCTGCACATTAATGCTGCAGTGCGCATTGACCGGTAGAGCACAAGAGGCCTATGGATCATTGTCGTCGGCAGATTGTACAGATTATTTGGTCGTCAAGTCAGCGGTGTTAAAAGCTTACGAGTTGGTCCCTGAGGCGTACCGTCAACGTTTTTGGTCGTGGAGAAAAGGGGATAAACAGACACACCTTGAATTTGCCCGGGACTTGACGGTTCATTTTGGGCGCTGGTGTTCTGCATTAGAGGTGGAGAATTTTGAGGAGCTGTGTGATTTGATAGTGCTGGAACAGCTTCAAAACTCCATACCTCTGTTGACTCTGGCAGTTCCTTTCTGGACTTTGATGTATTGATACGAAACCCAAATGGTTCTGTCATTTCATGGTGCTTGCCAAGATCAATATGTTTTTTGACCATAGTTCAGTTTCAAATGTGGGTAAGCCGTGAACCCAGTGGAGTGTAAACATTTTTCTAATCGCAGTATGATCAGGAAACAAATAATCCAGCACTTTAGCTGTGTGACAGTTCAGGGTCTGGTCTAAAGGGAAGATTTTTAATTAAAAACACAATACATGTCTACATCTTATTATTGCTAACGGAACATCTCTAATAAAGAGCACATTCATTTTTTTCACTTTAACAGTAGCCCCTATTTCACAAGGTCAATGACCAATGTAAACATATACATTATTCAAATCTACTCTGTCAATTATTGTACATGACTGCTTTAAAAAAAAAAAACAGACAACAGTATGCGGTCAAATGTATTTTATTGAACAAGAGACTGAAGAACAAAGTCACTGTTGAGTCAGTTTTCAAAGTGTACGATGTCTCCGTCATAGTGCACAGGAAGGCCGTTCTCACATTTGATTGCAATTCTCCTGGTGCGTCGCTGACCGCGGTACTGACAATGTGGACGCCTGGCCCCCTGGTTTTTCAGCTCACAGACAATAATGAAGAAGGAGGAGCTGCTTTTGGTCATCGGACCAAATGGCTCTCCTGCGTTCACACAGATGTCTACGACAAGGTTGGTGGTGGATAGGATGAAGGTATTGGTCTCCTTACACTCATTACTGTTGGTTTTGGTGATACGTCTACTATCTATCACCTGGTCACATCTGTCAGCACTCATCTGCTTGTTAATATGCTGGTTTATAAACTGCCTGTAACGGTCGTTTTGCACCTGAGCGAGCACAGTAGCAGAAAGCAGCAGCATACAAGCAAATGGGATCCTCATGATTCTCTGGTGGAGGAAATATGGGGAAAATGTCCCGTTAAGATTCAGCAGCATATGGAATACACTGCAATATCAAAACTATCATTATTTATATGCTCCATATGCAAATACATTTTGCGAGACAATTGGTGTAGTAGCATCACCACGGTTATCAAATTACATTAATAGCTGAAGACAATGAAAGCTATTAACCTCTTCAAAACTATTATTTATTTTAAATGTTGTGCAAAATAAGATAATTGGAGCATTTAAAAACATATGTAATAGACTTCACAAGCTCTGTAAAAATCCATGGAAATATCGTGAAATATAGAAATACTGGTAAAAATAAGACATTGCATATCAATCCTTGAAGCTAAAATGCAATACAGCCACTGAATAAAAGCTCTGCATGAAATCTTGTCAGCTGGATAATAAAGTGAGAGTAAGACAAAACACAAACCTTTAGGTCGGGTAACAAGTTGAATTTGTTCTTCCTTACTTCCGTTTAGTTCTTGTGGCAGAAAAACAAAATATTTATTATCAATCAAAATCGTCTTGCACATATTGAACTGTGTAATAAAAAGTATATTTACCTGTATCAGCAACACAGTGACAATGCAGTCTGTATAAACTGCAGAATCATTTATATAATTTGTTTTGAACTTTGATTTCTTGGCCCAACGACACAGTGGGAAGGGAAAGCACAGTGTAAGTTTGGTAAACAGGACAAACTTTATGTTTACTCTTCTTGGACCGTCTGTTAAGTCGGTATGAACAGGAACTGGACCAGAACTAAAACGCAACAGTATTTCATTTTCTTTCCTGGGTCCCAAACTAATGAACCAAACAAGAGTGAAAGCACTGTTAGACAACGATTTATGTCATAAACAAACAAATACAAGTGAAGCAAAAATTTAAATAATCAGGTAACCAAGTCTTGTTGCTCCTTTTTGTTTTTGCATTCGTCACCTGATTAGCCCGACATGTCCAGCCTTTGCCCGTCTGCACAGCTGCTGCATTTGGCTTTGGTGGTTGTTTGCAAGGCGAGAAGATAGAACTTTGTTGACTGACGCAAACGTTTTTATTTGTAATTTGTTGACATTTTTGAAACAATACATCTTCAGCATAAAAATCACTCTATGCACATCCATTTGTAATGTTTGCATCTAAAGAGAAACTGCTGACGATATTCTAATCCAGTAAAAATGGTTTGTTAATGTACTCATTTTCAAATCAAAGATACGGAGGAAATAACAGAAAACATTTGATGTGGACAGGTGTCTGTCTTTACTGTGACGGTGGAGGATAAAGAGCATCATGTGCATCATGCTGGATCTACAAGAATTACAGCTGCTGGCAGGTAGTTGAGGCTCTACTTCAGTACAGCAGCCCTGATGAGCATGCAGCAGTGTTTCTAACCACCTGGCCCACAAACCCAAGACGAGAACGTATCGCCAACCTTTCATGCACTTCTAACCTCGAACATCCTGTGAAAAACAGGTCAGGTTTGTTCTCAGCGATCAGTCTTGGTGTTTGGTCAGGGTCTGAGAAATGGTGAGACTAGAAAGATTAAAAACTATATGCCTTTTTAAATTTTAAACAATTAATGAAACCGACAATATTTGGATGCACAAAATGGAATTAAAGTACTGTATCATTTGCTATATTATGGTACATGTATGGTACATCATTATTGATAATATATACACTTCTAATGCTGTCCATGATTATTGCATGTGACTGCATTTGACACAAATGTGTTCTGTAAAACTGTTTATTTATCAAACGAACATATCAGGCGTTCAATCAGTTCTCACAGTGACCAATATCTCCATCATAGTGCACAGGAAAGCCTTCTACGCATTTGATTATAATTTTCTTGTTGAGCTTTTCACCATTGTAATGACATTTGTTAGGCCTGGTTTGTCCTTTCAGTTCACAGACAACAATGTCAAAGTGTTGGAGGCTTTTGGTCATGTCCCCATATGGCTCTCCTTTTTTCCCACAGATGGATTTCACCATTTGGTTGTTGGATTGGATGAACGTGTTTGTCTTCTTGCAATTGTTTTTGTTGATCTTGGCTCGCATCACATCGTCACACTTATCGACACTCATCTGTTTATCGATATGCTGGTTTATGAACTTCATGTATCGACGTTTGAGTTTTGCTTTCTGAGAGAGCACACTGGCAGAGAGCAGCACCAACAGCAAACCGGATCCTCATGATTCCCTGAAGAAGAAAAGGCAAGAAAAATAGAGCATTCAGGGCAATGCTGGTGGTGGCACGGCTCTATGGATGGCAATGTTGCTGTGCCGGCCCACTACTGATGGTAGAGACTGAACCATCTGCACAACTACTGGATGGATTGCCATGGAATTTGGTCATAATCATGGCTCCCTCAGGATGGTTTGGAGTAACTATTGTGACCCCCCCGACCTTTCATCTAGCGTCATCTTCAGTTCAAAATGTGCCCAATTATTTTGATTTATTACCAAATATCTGCACATAAAATTGTATTCCCATCAGCCTCAGCTGTAGTTTTTCCTTTAGGGCTAACTAGCAAATGTACGCATAACATGCTAAACTACACAAATTACTTTTTATGTTGAACGGTAAAGTTTCACGCACATAAATACAGCACGCTTCAAATAACTATTATAGGATGAGAACATGTTTAAGTACAATGAGGTGCAGTGATGCATTGAAAGCTGCATTGACAAAATACAAAAACCCACAACCTCCTTGTAGTTGCATCTTGAGTTTTCACTATTTTACCTGTAGTCCAAACTAAAGGGAATAATTCAGGGTTTGATCCATGAAACCTGGTTCTCTTGTTATGATCCTCTTTCCTTTAGGCCGTGGACAGTTGGCACTCTTACACTAACTCACTCCAAACCACAAAATTGAAACACAGTTTTGATCGCAGTCCAGACCATACAGACTTCTGCAATGGGAAAAAGGTATTTTATACTTGTTAGGGGTTTATACTTATTAAATGTTCATAATCAGATCTTATAGTTTTTGTGATACTGCTGGACAGTTTTGGTGTTAAGACCCTTTTGTCACCTACGCTATAAGTTTCCAAAAAGTGAAACGTGTGGTGACCTTCGTCCAAGTCATAGCCACTTCTATTTGAAGCACCTTCCTGTGTTGTGAAGGAGGTGTATCAGACACTTCTGCAGGTGTAAGATTAAGATTAAGCCTCCCCCCCTGGTTGTATGTGTGCTTAAATGTACAAGTCCTCTTGTAATAAGTTGTTCTTGCTCCTGCAGACTGCCTGCACTCTGTATGATCATTGAGCCTTCTCTGCGCAGAGAATATTCTTTGTTTCAGCACCTTTAACCTTTAAAAGACTCACGGTTTAGCGGGTATAATAACTTCCACCACACTTCATTGCCACTGGTCACTGTGTTGCTGATAAAGGTAAATATATTTTTTATTCCACAGTTCAATATGTGCAAGACAAACTTGTTGACAAATAAAAATATATTTCATATAATAAATATTAATTTTTTTGTTTTTCTGCCGCAAGGACTAAGGAAGAAGTAAGGAAGAACACAGAACTGTTGAACTTGTTACCTAAAGGTTTGTTTTTTGTCTTTGTCTTTTTGTTTTTAGCGGGTATAATAATTTCCACCACGCTTCATTGCCACTGGTCACTGGGTTGCTGATAAAAGGTAAATATACTTTTTTTTATTCCACAGTTCAATATGTGCAAGACAAACTTATTTCATATAATAAATATTTATTTTTTAGTTTTTTCTGCCGCAAGGACTAAGGAAGAAGTACGGAAGAACACAGAACTGTTGAACTTGTTACCTAAAGGTTTGTTTTTTGTCTTACTCTCACTTTATTATCCAGCTGATTAGAGTTCATGCAGGGCGTTTATTCAGTGGCTGTATTGCATCTTAGCTTCAAGGATTGATATGCAGGTCTGCAGTACATAAAAACTAATTCTTAATGACTTATTTTTTACCAGTATTTCTACATTTCATGATATTTTACAGAGCTTGTGAAGTCTAATAAAGACTTCTTTAAATGCTCTAATTTTCTTATTTTGCATAATATTTAAAATAAATAAATGATGGGTCTGAAGAGGTTAATAGCTTTCATTGTTTTCAGTTCTTAATATAATTTGATAACCGTGGTGATGCTACTACACCAATTGTCTCGCAAAATGTATTTGCATATGGAACATATAAATAATGATAGTTTTGATATTGCAGTGTATTCCCTATGCTGCTGAATCTTAACGGGACATTTTTTCCGTATTTCCTCCACCAGAGAATCATGAGGATCCCATTTGCTTGTATGCTGCTGCTTTCTGCTACTGTGCTCGCTGAGACAAACGAGCATTACAAGAAGTTTATAAACCAGCATATTATCAAGCAGATGAGTGAAAACAGATGTGACCAGGTGATAAGAGACCGTAAGATCATCAAAACCAACGATCGTAAGTGTAAGGAGACCAATACCTTCATCCTATCCACCAACAAACCTGTCAGAGCCATCTGTGGGAAGGCAGGAAAGCCATTTGGTCAGATGACCAAAAGCCTCCAACCCTTCCCCATTATTGTCTGTAAACTGAAAAACAAGGTCAGGCCTCCACGTTGTCAGTACAGCGGTAAGCGACGCACCAGATATATTGTAATCAGATGTGAGGACGGCTTTCCTGTGCACTATGACGGAGACGGAGACATCGTACACTTTGAAAACTGACTCAACAGTGACCGTGTTCTTCAGGCTCTTGTTCAATAAAATACATTTGACCGCATACTGTTGTCTGTTTTGTTTTTTAAAGCAGTCATGTACAATAATTCACAGTGTAGATGTGAATAATATTGGAAACAAGATCACTAACAATGTTTACATTGGTCATTGACCTTTTGAAATTGGGGCAACTGATGCATTTAGCACATAATACAATGTGCTACTATAGAGAAACAAAAATACTAAAGAAAACAGGAAGTTGCTTCACTCAAAAGTGAGTGTATATACACACTGAGGTGCAGTGATGCATTGAAAGCTGCATTGACAAAATACAAAAACCCACAACCTCCTTGTAGTTGCATCTTGAGTTTTCACTATTTTACCTGTAGTCCAAACTAAAGGGAATAATTCAGTTTGTGATGCATGAAACCTGGTTTTTGCTTGTTAGGAGCCTCTTTGCTTTAGGCCGTGGACAGTTGACAGTCATACACAAACTCACTCCAAACCACACAATTTAAATAGACAAAGTTTCGATCGCAGTCAGATTTTGTCTGCACACTTTTTCAGCCTCATCTTTTCACCCCATCGCTGCACTCTCAAGTTGGTACTTTGACCTTCAATACACAGCTAAGAAGAGGATAGTTTAGCTTCTCATGATTCCCTGAAGAAGAAAAGGCAAGAAAAATAGAGCATTCAGGGCAATGCTGGTGGTGGCACGGCTCTATGGATGGCAATGTTGCTGTGCCGGCCCACGACTGTTGGTGGAGACTGAACCATCTGCACAACTACTTGACAAAATACAAAAACCCACAACCACAAGATAAAAGCCCTGTGTGAATAGATACTGACAGATATGAGTACAAATAGAAACCGTATTCAAGTAGAAAAGGGATGGCTTGTTTTTTCTTCTTTACTCGTTAGTTCCTTCTGCAAAAAACAAGCAAAGTCTTTGTTAATTTACCATTTACCCGTAACTCAACATATTTGTCTAAGCCAGGGATTACCAAAGTGGGGTGCGCGCACCCCTGGGGGTGCGCGAGCTGCCTCTAGGGGGTGCGCGAGAGGAAAAGTGTAATGGCGGTCTGATGGTGTAATAATATTAAATATAAAAAAAAAATGTAATTTTAATTAAAAAACTGTCAGGTGGGACATCTGAAGCTATCAGTCGTAAAAGAGGAGAGGGACAGAGAGAGAGAGAGGAATCGGAGGCGAGGGGAACGGAGAGGTGCGTTGGGGGGAGACCGGGAGAAGAAATCGAGCCAGAGTCAGAGGAAGATGAGACGGCGCAGACTGGGAAAAAAAGAGGAAATATGATGAAAAGTATGTGTGTCTGGGCTTCACTTGGATTGGCAACGCAGATTCCCCAAAGCCACAGTGCGTGGTGTGCAGTGAGGTTCTGGCTAACAGTCTGAAGCTCTTATTTACGTCGCCACCTGAACACCAAGCATGCCAGTGCAAGTCAAAAGCCCCTTACATTGTTTATATCCAAATTGGAGGAGTTACAAAACAGCCAAAAACAACTGGAGTCTCATTCATGTGTTGGGTCTATAAATGACGCACTACGGGCTTCATATCTGGTTACAGAATAGCGAGAAAGGGGCTACCGCACACAATCGCCGAAGACGTGAGCTTGCCAGCTGCCAGAGAGATGGTGGAATGTATGATTGGAGAGAAAGAAGCAAAAAAGTTGGACATGATCCCGGTGTCCAACAACACTGTGTCGCGCCGCATCGATGCTTTGTCCGAAGACATCCTGGCTACATTAGTCGCTCATTAATTGTAAATTAAATGTGATAATCTGCCTCTGAGCCTGTGCGTGTGTGCTCGCATCCGTATTTCTCTTTAAAAGTGACGCCTTGTGTAACTGAAAGATATTGAAACTTTGTTGCAGTGTTTCAGGGCGTTTTCACACCTTCAGTTCGTTTGCTTTGTTGCAGTTGCTCCTTTGTTCACACTGCAACATTTAACAGCGGACTAAATCTTGTAAACAAATGCCACGCGCGAGCAAACTGTTCTCTCATTGGTTAGATTCTTATGCGGCTATGAAGGCTTAAAAGGCTCTGTTGCTTCTTTTTTTTTTTTTTTTTTATTAAGGGGGTGCGCGAACCCGGTCGGGATGTAGAAGGGGGTGCGCGGCCTAAAAAGTTTGGGAACCGCTGGTCTAAGCTATAATACAGATCATGAAAAGTGTACATACCTGTATCACAGACGCTGCGCAGTGACAATGAAGTGTGTGGTAACTGTTAAATCTTTTTTAGAGCTTGGTTCCTTGGCGTGAGAACTCCCTTCACTCACATTGTCGACAATCATAGAGGACCACAACCTATGTGGACCACAAGACTCAGTCTGTCTGCAAACACTAATGCTGCATCCTTGCTGCGACACCACAACCTGCTTTATACAAACTACTCCTCCACCTCCCCTGCAGTTGCATATATCAACGCTTATGATACAAGTGCATTTTGAATGTTTCTATTAAAATATCTTCTCGTCGATCAAATGCTTTGTATCTGGCAGTGAAATGCCTTTTCATTTTATTTTGGGCTAAATACGGTAAAGTAATACAACAGTGCAGATGACACAAGAGTGTGCAGTTTAATTCCCATTGGGCCATAAACAATATACGTTTTGAAAATTATTTCAGCTCATTTACGAATCAATCAAATGACTTGTGCTACAGTCTGCACATACAGGATTGCACACTAGTCTCATCTCTCTTGATGCTGCTGCCATCTTTTGGTGGGACACAGTGGGTTTTATAAATCACAAATAAAAGAGGAAATCACCAAGTTAAACTTACCAAATGTGTGTTGAGCAGTTCAGATTTCATTCGTCATGCTAGGAGCAGCTCTATTGATGACAAATGTTTGTCCGTCGGTCGGTCAGTCCACCACTTTGGTCCAGACTGGGGTCGCAAAGTTCCAGGAATATTCAAAGTGAAAATTTGCAATTTGGGAATCAAAATTCACAGGAATGAATGTAAAAAAGAAATATAGGTATTCTGCAGAAATAAACCCTTTACTGTATCATAAGCATGCCGTAGTCATGCAGCATGTTTTGTTAACCAAGTTCCAGCCTATAGAAGAAGTAAAATCTTTTTAAAAAGGTACATAAATTATACCGTCAAGCCAGCATATTTTGCACAGTAAAACGTGTTGTCAAAATTAAAAGCACAATTTATTGAGTTTGCAATTTTGTGTACATATGTGCATTACTTTCCCACTACCTGTGGTTGGTTATTTTTAGTACCAGTGAAATAAACTCTATTACGACTGCATTTCAAAGAAGCAAACTCATTGTAGCAGCAGAGGGTTCAGAAAACAAGAAAGGACATTTTAAGAGAGAAACCATAAAGTAGGATAATGTGTCACTTTACCAACAAAGTTAACAAAGTCAGCTTTCTGACAGATAAAATAACACACCAAGCATTCAATATAACTTGTTTTCGCGGCAGACATTTTGACTTGCCATAGAAGGAAAAGCACCTAATAACATTAATAACAATATACAATTAATGGAACTGAGTCACTGTTAATGTGATACAATTCATCTGCTCTTTTTAAAGTTTGACACGTCAATCTCATATGTCAAACTGTGTGCTGTGAAAAAGGTTCATTGGTAAACCTCTGGACTCCATACATATGTTCACATTAAAAAGAAAATGCACATATCATAGATATATGACTTACACACATCTCAAGCATTTTCATAGCACAAAAACATGTTGATCCAGGTCTAGATAAATAATAACAAGACAGACCACTAAAACCATTCACAGATCAAAAGGTTTGCAGTCACATCACCAATATCACTGCATGTATCAAATACATGACTTATGGCTCTGATCAATATGCATACACAAAAAGTCCCAACAGTACAGCTTAAAAACACACACAAACACACAACAGGTGACACACACCTTGTAGTTGCATCTTGAGTTTTCACTATTTTACCTGTAGTCCAAACTAAAGGGAATAATTCAGGGTTTGATCCATGAAACCTGGTTTTCTCTTGTTATGATCCTCTTTCCTTTAGGCCGTGGACAGTTGGCACTCTTGCACTAACTCACTCCAAACCACAAAATTGAAACACCGTTTTGATCGCAGTCCAGACCATACAGACTTCTGCAATGGGAAAAGTGTATTTTATACTTGTTAGGGGTTTATACTTATTAAATGTTCATAATCAGATCTTATAGTTTTTGTGATACTGCTGGACAGTTTTGGTGTTAAGACCCTTTTGTCACCTACGCTATAAGTTTCCAAAAAGCGGAACGTGTGGTGACCTTTGTCCAAGTCATAGCCACTTCTCTATTTGAAGCACCTTCCTGTCTTGCGAAAGAAGTGTATCAGACACTTCTGCAGGTGTAAGATTAGTGAAAAGGGGAAGTTCCCTCAGCCCCCCCCCCCCACGGTTGTTTCAGCACCTTTAAAAGACTCACGGTTTAGCGGGTATAATAATTTCCACCACGCTTCATTGCCACTGGTCACTGGGTTGCTGATAAAAGGTAAATATACTTTTTTTTATTCCACAGTTCAATATGTGCAAGACAAACTTATTTCACATAATAAATATTTATTTTTTAGTTTTTTCTGCCGCAAGGACTAAGGAAGAAGTAAGGAAGAACACAGAACTGTTGAACTTGTTACCTAAAGGTTTGTTTTTTGTCTTACTCTCACTTTATTATCCAGCTGATTAGAGTTCATGCAGGGCGTTTATTCAGTGGCTGCATTGCATCTTAGCGTCAAGGATTGATATGCAGGTCTGCAGTACATAAAAACTAAATTCGTAACGACTGATTTTTACCAGTATTTCAGTCTTTTTTTCACGATATTTCTATGGATTTTTACAGAGCTTGTGAAGTTTATTAAATACTTTTTTTATATGCTCTAATTTTCTTATTTTGCATAATATTTGAAATAAATGAATAAATAAATAAATAATCGTTTTGAAGAGGTTAATAGCTTTCATTGTTTTCAGCTCTTAATATAATTTGATAACAGTGGTGATGCTACTACACCAATTGTCTCGCAAAATGTATTTGCATATGGAACATATACATAATAATTAGGGGTGTAACGGTACGCGTATTCGTATTGAACCGTTCAGTACGAGGCTCACGGTTCGGTACGCATGACGAACGGAATACATTTGAATAATAAAAAAAACCCTTTTAAAACCTTTATTGAACCAGGTAGTCCCATTGAGATTAAAAATCTCTTTTGCAAGATGTAAGTAACAATACTACATAACATTAAGGAGCAGTTTTTGTTTTTTATGCTTATGTGTTGCTAAGAAGACACCCCAGATGGGTCACTCAGGTATAGTTCCATCATTGTTCAAAGTCAAAGAATAACTTCATGATGTTAGTTTTAATGAATAAATATATTTTAAAATCAAGTACATTTCTCTGGCATTTATAGTTTTCTATTGTACCGAAACGTACCGAACCGTGGCTCCACTGTATCGTACCGAACCCAACCGTGAACTTTGTGAACCGTTACACCCCTAATAATAATAATGATAGTTTTGATATTGCAGTGTATTCCATATGCTGCTGAATGTTAACGGGACATTTTTTCCATATTTCCTCCACCAGAGAATCATGAGGATCCGATTTGCTTGTATGCTGCTGCTTTCTGCTACTGTGCTCGCTGAGGATAACGAGCGTTACAAGAAGTTTAGAAACCAGCATATTAAAAACGAGATGAGTGCTGACAGATGTGACCAGGTGATAAGAGACCGTGACATCAAAACCATCGATAATGAGTGTAAGGAGACCAATACCTTCATCCTATCCACCAACAAACCTGTCAGAGCCATCTGTGAGAAGGCAGGAAAGCCATTTGGTCAGATGACCAAAAGCCTCCAACCCTTCCCCATTATTGTCTGTAAACTGAAAAACAATGTCAGCCCTCCACGTTGTCAGTACAGCGGTAAGCGATACACCAGATATATTGCAATCAGATGTGAGGACGGCTTTCCTGTGCACTATGACGGAGACATCGTACACTTTGAAAACTGACTCAACAGTGACGGTGTTCTTCAGGCTCTTGTTCAATAAAATACATTTGACCGCATACTGTTGTCTGTTTTGTTTTTTAAAGCAGTCATGTACAATAATTGACAGTGTAGATGTGAATAATATTGGAAACAAGATCACTAACAATGTTTACATTGTTAGTGATCTTTTGAAATAGGGGCAACTGTTAAAGCTAGTGGTACTTCGGACCAAATGTGTGTTGAGCAGTTCAGATTTCATTCGTCATGCTAGGAGCAGCTCTATTGATGACAAATATTTGTCCGTCGGTCGGTCAGTCCACCACTTTGGTCCAGACTGGGGTCGCAAAGTTCCAGGAATATTCAAAGTGAAAATTTGCAATTTGGGAATCAAAATTCACAGGAATGAATGTAAAAAAGAAATATAGGTATTCTGCAGAAATAAACCCTTTACTGGATCATAAGCATGCCGTAGTCATGCAGCATGTTTTGTTAACCAAGTTCCAGCCTACAGAAAAAATAAAATCTTTTTAAAAAGGTACATAAATTATACCGTCAAGCCAGCATATTTTGCACAGTAAAACGTGTTGTCAAAATTAAAAGCACAATTTATTGAGTTTGCAATTTTGTGTACATATGTGCATTACTTTCCCGCTACCTGTGGTTGGTTATTTTTAGTACCAGTGAAATAAACTCAATTACGACTGCATTTCAAAGAAGCAAACTCATTGTAGCAGCAGAGGGTTCAGAAAACAAGAAAGGACATTTTAAGAGAGAAACCATAAAGTAGGATAATGTGTCACTTTACCAACAAAGTTAACAAAGTCAGCTTTCTGACAGATAAAATAACACACCAAGCATTCAATATAACTTTTTTTCGCGGCAGACATTTTGACTTGCCATAGAAGGAAAAGCACCTAATAACATTAATAACAATATACAATTAATGGAACTGAGTCACTGTTAATGTGATCAAATTCATCTGTTCTTTTTAAAGTTTGACACGTCAATCTCATATGTCAAACTGTGTGCTGTGAAAAAGGTTCATTGGTAAACCTCTGGACTCCATACATATGTTCACATTAAAAAGAAAATGCACATATCATAGATATATGACTTACACACATCTCAAGCATTTTCATAGCACAAAAACATGTTGATCCAGGTCTAGATAAATAATAACAAGACAGACCACTAAAACCATTCACAGATCAAAAGGTTTGCAGTCACATCACCAATATCACTGCATGTATCAAATACATGACTTATGGCTCTGATCAACATGCATACACAAAAAGTCCCAACAGTACAGCTTAAAAACACACACAAACACACAACAGGTGACACACACCTTGTAGTTGCATCTTGAGTTTTCACTATTTTACCTGTAGTCCAAACTAAAGGGAATAATTCAGGGTTTGATCCATGAAACCTGGTTTTCTCTTGTTATGATCCTCTTTCCTTTAGGCCGTGGACAGTTGGCACTCTTGCACTAACTCACTCCAAACCACAAAATTGAAACACCGTTTTGATCGCAGTCCAGACCATACAGACTTCTGCAATGGGAAAAGTGTATTTTATACTTGTTAGGGGTTTATACTTATTAAATGTTCATAATCAGATCTTATAGTTTTTGTGATACTGCTGGACAGTTTTGGTGTTAAGACCCTTTTGTCACCTACGCTATAAGTTTCCAAAAAGCGGAACGTGTGGTAACCTTTGTCCAAGTCATAGCCACTTCTCTATTTGAAGCACCTTCCTGTCTTGCGAAAGAAGTGTATCAGACACTTCTGCAGGTGTAAGATTAGTGAAAAGGGGAAGTTCCCTCAGCCCCCCCCCCCCCACGGTTGTTTCAGCACCTTTAAAAGACTCACGGTTTAGCGGGTATAATAATTTCCACCACGCTTCATTGCCACTGGTCACTGGGTTGCTGATAAAAGGTAAATATACTTTTTTTTATTCCACAGTTCAATATGTGCAAGACAAACTTATTTCACATAATAAATATTTATTTTTTAGTTTTTTCTGCCGCAAGGACTAAGGAAGACGTAAGGAAGAACACAGAACTGTTGAACTTGTTACCTAAAGGTTTGTTTTTTGTCTTTGTCTTTTTGTTTTTAGCGGGTATAATAATTTCCACCACGCTTCATTGCCACTGGTCACTGGGTTGCTGATAAAAGGTAAATATACTTTTTTTTATTCTACAGTTCAATATGTGCAAGACAAACTTATTTCACATAATAAATATTTATTTTTTAGTTTTTTCTGCCGCAAGGACTAAGGAAGACGTAAGGAAGAACACAGAACTGTTGAACTTGTTACCTAAAGGTTTGTTTTTTGTCTTACTCTTACTTTATTATCCAGCTGATTAGAGTTCATGCAGGGCGTTTATTCAGTGGCTGTATTGCATCTTAGCTTCAAGGATTGATATGCAGGTCTGCAGTACATAAAAACTAAATTCGTAACGACTGATTTTTACCAGTATTTCAGTCTTTTTTTTCACGATATTTCTATGGATTTTTACAGAGCTTGTGAAGTTTATTAAATACTTTTTTTATATGCTCCAATTTTCTTATTTTGCATAATATTTGAAATAAATGAATAAATAAATAATTATTTTGAAGAGGTTAATAGCTTTCATTGTTTTCAGCTCTTAATATAATTTGATAACAGTGGTGATGCTACTACACCAATTGTCTCGCAAAATGTATTTGCATATGGAACATATACATAATAATTAGGGGTGTAACGGTACGCGTATTCGTATTGAACCGTTCAGTACGAGGCTCACGGTTCGGTACGCATGACGAACCGAATACATTTGAATAATAAAAAAAACCTTTTTAAAACCTTTATTTAACCAGGTAGTCCCATTGAGATTAAAAATCTCTTTTGCAAGATGTAAGTAACAATACTACATAACATTAAGGAGCAGTTTTAGTTTTTTATGCTTATGTGTTGCTAAGAAGACACCCCAGATGGGTCACTCAGGTATAGTTCCATCATTGTTCAAAGTCAAAGAATAACTTCATGATGTTAGTTTTAATGAATAAATATATTTTAAAATGAAGTACATTTCTCTGGCATTTATAGTTTTCTATTGTACCGAAACGTACCGAACCGTGGCTCCACTGTATCGTACCCAACCCAACCGTGAACTTTGTGAACCGTTACACCCCTAATAATAATAATGATAGTTTTGATATTGCAGTGTATTCCATATGCTGCTGAATGTTAACGGGACATTTTTTCCATATTTCCTCCACCAGAGAATCATGAGGATCCCATTTGCTTGTATGCTGCTGCTTTCTGCTACTGTGCTCGCTGAGGATAACGAGCGTTACAAGAAGTTTAGAAACCAGCATATTAAAAACGAGATGAGTGCTGACAGATGTGACCAGGTGATAAGAGACCGTGACATCAAAACCATCGATAATGAGTGTAAGGAGACCAATACCTTCATCCTATCCACCAACAAACCTGTCAGAGCCATCTGTGAGAAGGCAGGAAAGCCATTTGGTCAGATGACCAAAAGCCTCCAACCCTTCCCCATTATTGTCTGTAAACTGAAAAACAATGTCAGCCCTCCACGTTGTCAGTACAGCGGTAAGCGATACACCAGATATATTGCAATCAGATGTGAGGACGGCTTTCCTGTGCACTATGACGGAGACATCGTACACTTTGAAAACTGACTCAACAGTGACGGTGTTCTTCAGGCTCTTGTTCAATAAAATACATTTGACCGCATACTGTTGTCTGTTTTGTTTTTTAAAGCAGTCATGTACAATAATTGACAGTGTAGATGTGAATAATATTGGAAACAAGATCACTAACAATGTTTACATTGGTCATTGACCTTTTGAAATAGGGGCAACTGTTAAAGCTAGTGAATAAAGAATGTGCTCTTTATTAGAGATGTTCCGTGAGCAATAATGAGATGTACACGTTTATCGTGTTGTTAAAAATAGACATTGGCTATTGGTTTGATTGTAAAGAACAAAAATAAAGCCCTGATACAGAGACTAGATTGACCCGACCTGTTGAGCACATAAAATACCTTTTGTTGCAACTTCTTGGTCTTTTTTTCTAAGGGAAGGCTGAAATATAATATACTTGGAGAGAGCAATTACAGGAGTACAGGGTTAGGGCGCCTATCATTGGCAGCCCACTGCTCCCTATATACAGGGATGGGTCAAATGCAGAAGTCAAATTTCGTGTATGTGTATATGACAATAAAAATGGTTTCTTCTTCTTTCAAGTCTTGGAGAGACACTGCAAAAATAGCAAATTACCCCCCTCAACCTCAGAATGAATTAATATCCCCTCTTCAAAAAAGTTAATCTCAAAAATATGGAGAATAATATCACAGTCTGACAGAACATCATCCATACCATCAAGAAAATGGGAATCAGACCTATCCATCACTCCTGATGCTGATTTCTGGAACCAAATCTGCAATAACATCTACTTCATGACTAAAAATGCCAATTTACAACTAATACAGAATAAAATACTTCACAGAATTCATTACACCGGGCAAAAAATGTTTCAAATGGGATTCACGTCAGATATCTGTCCACATTGCACTCAAAACAGCCCGGATAGCTTTGTTCACGCCACCTGGCACTGCACACCAGTTCATCACTTTTGGGAAGAAATAACTGAGTCACTGTCTGTCTACCTGGGCTGCCTCGTCCCTTTATCCCCTTCACTGTGCTTACTAGGAGACATCTCAACAATACATCTGAGTAAAACAAACCGCAAATTACTCCTTGTGGCCCGAACTATCGCCAAGAAAACTATCCTCATGAACTGGAAATCAAGGAATAATACACACACTGGAGAAACTTAATGACAGAATATATTTCAATGGAAAATCTAACCTCATCCATCATATACAATACAACAGAACACCATTCCACCTGGTCATCCCTCACTATGTTTCTGCAAACGTGACACCACCCATTCTATTAATATTGAAATATGTATTGTATATATACCGGTGTATGTATATATATATTTTTTACTATTGTTGATTTCTGTTTTGTTTTTCTTGCCGGACAACCAATTGAGACCCACGTACATGCATACATGAACATCCATATGCACACATACTGACCTGTTTTTCAAAGTTATTCAACTTAAATTATTCAAAGCAATTTAAGCCCATAATGTATCAGCACAAACATGAACTCCTGTGTTGCAGCAGCAACAACAACA
Source organism: Melanostigma gelatinosum (assembly GCF_949748355.1). NCBI lineage: Eukaryota > Metazoa > Chordata > Actinopteri > Perciformes > Zoarcidae > Melanostigma > Melanostigma gelatinosum. The sequence goes on from NC_136638.1 coordinate 22,683,194, forward strand.
ACTCAGCGAGGAGTCAAATCCACACAAACAAAAGCCTTCAACCATCAGGGAATAAACACAAGCAAATAAGAGACAGACGGACACACTACTGTGTGTATGTGACTCACGGTATTTGACGTCGAAGACCGTTCTCCTTTCTTTTGTGAAGTATCCATATCACCACATGTTTGTTTGTTTGTTTGTTGACGTAAATCCAGCGCTGCTTGCAAGCGAGTTTTACAAAACCAAGGAACTGACATCAGACTGGACAACAAGCCAACTCTCCTGGTTGTTTTATGGTAAATAGGGTAAGTTTAACTTCCCATTGTTTGCAGTGAGGTCAGAATGTGAATGGCTTCATCATATAATTCTGAGTTTCTGTCCCAGAGCCCTGTCTATTCACGGGTTCGCAGTAGCACGAGGCCGCGATGTAATCGTTTGTCATTCAGCAAGTGTAATCACCTTCACCTGGCTTCTCCTCGGTTGACTTCGTTAAGGGTGCAATATCATGTTTGACCACACGGACTGATGTTTACTGGCTGTCACAACCCAGGGGGGCGCTGTTTCACTCATTTCAGGAAACTAAAGAGAAAAATGGAGGCGACATGGCTGCGACAGTAGAATAAGAACTCTCTGTTATGTGACAGAAAAAATATTGTTATTTACAAAAGACAGTGATTTTGTTGGGTGTGCCCCAAGGGAAGCCAAGCGTGTTGGTACCAGAGCACTGACCCAAACACAGCTTTATTTTACCAAATGCTAGTTGAATACATCTAGTTAAATTATTAATTTTGGAAAAGCTTTTGTAGTCACGAAACTGTAAATATTGCTATAATTATACAGAATTGATCAACCACATTAAAATAAAGGGCATTTAGTCAATGCTCTACATGATGCTGACAGCAGATCAAAGAACATTCAACGGATAAATAACAATTTACAAAAACTCTGTAAAGACAATAGTAGAATAAAAAATAATTATTCATATAATTTCTTATAATTAATTTCAGACACAGACATGGACGGTTAGTATAGTTTCAATTGTAGTTTAATTTGAACATTCAACATAAGTATCAATTATCATCACTCACATATTCATGTTTTTTTCAACCTAAGACCTGGAAAATGGAAATGACTGAAAGGTTTGTTTCTATTGTCAAAAAAACGAATAGCTAAGGTATTTGATTCTGTTCACAATGAAGAACTAAACCTTTAGAAGCAGGAAAAGAGAGGACGAGTACAGTTAAGAGAAGTGGGCAAAAGATAGCTGAAAACAAAATGGGAGAAAAGAATGAGGGAATAGTTGGTGATAATGAATGAAAATAGAGGAGACATCTTGGACAGAGACACCAAGACATGAGGGCAGAGAAAACCAGAGAGGGGAAAGGAAAGGTATGAAGAAAAGAAGTGAGACGGAGGATCAGGTAGAAGGAAGAGAAGACGGGAAACTGTGACGTTGACAAAGATAATACTGATACGTCTCAAACCCAGATCCTTTTAGCTGTGAATTAACTGTAAAAGTGTGACAATACGTTGCACCTGTTGTAAACAAAGCAACAATGTATAAAGTAAACAATACAGTAGTAGTTACATTAAAGTATTTTGCTATGCTTTTAATCATGTTAGTCATCTATAGGCGGTTAAAAACCGTACTGATGTTTTCTCTTTCAGCTGTGTTGTGGTACCTCGGTCCAAAACAGTGACTACTTTGCCTCAGTGGGCTAAGAGTTGTTCATGTGGAGGTTTGCTGTGATCAGACTGGAGCACTCTGTCTTTTGGTCAATAACTGCAAGCCACTTATTTAAACCTCCGTCTGACAGTCTCAATATGGAAATTTAACCATAAACACATTATCAAAAAGCTGCACCGTAAACTGAAAAGTTCACATTTTTTAAGTGCACGAATGCTCCATGGATGTGTTTTTTCCTTATGCACCTTAAAGCGCACCAAACAATCAGATCTGCATTTTACAATGTTATCATCTAACACACTGAATGCATCACACATTAACACCGTAAGAGGAAAAATAAAAAAAGATGGGTTCTTGTTGATGCTGCAATTTCACAGTAAACATGAGGCTAATGGCAACAAATAATTCATACCAAATGTACTGTGGCACGTTTATGGCTTCTCTAGTTTTTGAACTGTTTCAGTTTCTACACATTTCATAGAGCCGGCACACACAACCTGATCAGGAGACATGAGTATTTATGTATCGTTAGCATCGTTTTCTTTTGGAACTAAGAAAAAAAGGCCACCGTGTCATTTTTGATTGTGTCGTGATGGAGAAGTTCAACATTCAGTAGCAGTGGTTGACAATATTGCAGCAACATTTTTGGATTTAAAAATAAGTACACCAAGGCACTTGAAGTCAATCATTGTGGACATAATTATCCGTTAAGGCAAAAACATTTGACTTTGGCATAAAGGCTTTATTCTAAAGAGTCTTCCTGCCCAGTCAGAAAATCATCAAATGTTGAGTAGCCATTTAAAGAGCAACTGAAACGAGCTGAACATGTTGTTTTCCCCCCCCAGTGGTTTAACATCTCGCCTTCCTGCAGTGATGTAGAAACGTACCACTGGGTACACCGTGACATCACAGTTGGAGGTGGTTACAGGTGCAACAGAGCATACTTCTGACCACAAACAACTACACCCAGCAGTGCTGCACACCACAGGAGGCAGTGAAACACTTCTCCTCAGCATCAAGTTACTCTCTGAAGAAAGGGTGGTTTGATTAAAAATGGCTTCCTGTGTCCTGCTATGATCAGGGGATTTCCGTTGTATCTGTTCTAAAACTGATTTTAAATCTCAGCAGCTAATATGCATAGACTCAGCATGATGCTAAATTGACAGTTTGATTTCACTCTTTTTTTATTTGAATGACAATTCCTCACTTATATTTAATTCCTAATGAACAGAAAATGTCTTCATGTCAAACCTCAAGTGGCTCCAAGTCTGGTGTGCAACAGCAAACTAAAGAACAACACAACATAGAACAATGTGTTATACATCTCTGTGGAAAGAGTCTTTTATGGTTTCTCAAAGAACTCACATGTGAGGATGATGTCCATTATATAGTGAAGCAGGTTAGCTAGGCACATACAGTTCCCTTTTTCTCTCCAAGAGGGAGGCCATCAAAAGGCCGACACCTTTTCCTTGTTGTGGAATCAAGAGAGCTCTTCTCTCTCAGCCCTCCTCTCTCAGTGTCCAAAGCCTCCCACACATCTGCGCTCACATTATCATGCAAATACACTTTGAAAATATAGAATTCGTTGGGTTAGGGTATATATTTATATAGATTTATACAAACATATAAATTCATATAATTTTAAGGAATGTTAATCTATTTTGCTGTGTATTTTTCCTCCTTACAAGGTACAAAATAACTTTCCATACTATGTAACACATTATATAATCAACACATGAAAAAAACACAACTTATCAGTCCTTTTATCATCTTTTAGAAAAAAAAATCCATAATAAAAATAAGTTCTGTTTTTTTTTCTTACTTATATCTTACAATATATTTTCTCTCTGTCAAAAAACACACACACACACACACACACACGTCCCATTTTTGTTTTCCGTTTGTGGTTTCCCTCGGCGGCAAATTGGCAGCGGTCAAACTGAATGTGTAAAAAAACAAAAAGAAATCACATAATGATGGTGCTCATCGACGTGGAAAACATCTCAGAGCGACAGCCTCGTAGACGTGTAGAATTCACAAAATGGCAGCGGCGGGTGTTGCAAAACAAACTAACAAACGGTGCTGTTACAACGGGCACTTGGAGCAGCCGCACTCCAGAGCAGTTTCCATCTCCTCGGAGTACGAGGTGCCGTCGCCGCAGCGGAAAACCGCCTTCCTCCTCCTGGTCTTGGTGACGCCGCAGCAAACACCTTGGGGTGCTGCCGCCTGGCAGGATCGGGGACAATCCATCCGAGGAATCTTGGTGGTGGACGTGCATGTTTTCATCGGGTGGTGGCGCTTAAGCACCTCCCTCACCATCTCTCCTTGACATGTAAGCTCTGGACATTAACGGGGAAAGGACATAAAACAAACACATTATGTAATGATATTTGTCAAATCATGGCATGCTCTCCATGTCTTCTTCGATGATTCTTCTATTTTACCTGTGTCACAGGTAGGCCCGGCGTACCCCGGTTGACAGTGGCATACGGGCGCTCCTGCCTCTGACGCGTGACACTCCCCGTGTCCGCAGCGCTGCCCCCTGCAGGCTGGAGGCTCCTGCCGTCGTTCACAGTACTGACCCTGGTAGCCTTCAATGCACTGGCAACTGTAGGCCTGACCCTTCGGCACACACAGACCATGAACACATCTGGAGGTGAGAGGAAGGGAAGAAGGCAGACAGGTTAGAAGAAGTGGGCCATGTTGGGGCAGATGCCAATGACGTCTTTGTTTGCAGGGTAAATGTGCAACTACTGCAGCAGCAGGAATAAGTTCACACAGCACTTTCTGAACGTTTACGTACAGCCGTTTCTGCTGTCTCGGCTTACCTGCTGTTCTGACAGGCGCTCGGTACTGTCGTCTGGTCACAAAGGGCCCCGCTGCGTCCCGGAGGACAATCGCACGTTACCCCCGTCTCTCCGCCCTCCCTGCACGCACCCTGAGCGCACACACTGCAGGAATGACACCCCGCCAGAATGCCCTCGGCCTGGTGGCAGAAAAAGACGGGGAGAAAATACTGTCATGGGAAGCTGAGTCACGGGGCCTTGTACTGCTCATAGAAGTGAGCAGAGGGGGTGTAACCTACTGCTACAGTCTTAATCCTCTTTGGAAGTCAGAGACAACAACTGCTCTTTTCTCTTACAGCTGCAATTCAAATGTGACCTAAAAATCTTTATCTTATCAGTCAAAATTTTTCGACTGTCGCTTATATTATGAAAATGCAGTCCTTTGTTTTGACTGATTTTGAGCATAAAGAAGCAGCATTATTTTATATCAGATATTTCTGCTGCATGTCTGCTTTCTCTTGCGCAACATAACTTTGTTTGCTGATATTACTTGTAAGACACACAGTTGACGGTTCTGACAAGACATAGCACCAAAAGAGGTTATAATATATTTCTCAATATGGCTCTAAAGGCTGCTGCAAAACTCCTTTAAAGCCAGGCTCAGATACATAATACCGCTTTTTTTGAGAAAAGAGAACCCTCCCCGTGTAATTACCTTGCCCTCGACCCCTTGCAGTCGTGCTCCTCCTGCCGCCCTGTAGCTCAGGTCTTGAGGCTCCCCGTTGATCCGGACATTGTGGATGCAACCGTTAAAGGTCTGAGGGGAACGTTCAGGGCCGGGTCGCAGACCTGAGGCCACCACCTGAGATGGTACTCCTGGGAAACGGAAGAGAAGACGGGAAGTTATAGAAATTGAAAAATGTGAAAAAAGAGAAATGGGATGAAACTTGGTATGAAAATAAGGGAAAAGAGAAAGACAATTTAAAGGCGGATTGCTCAATTAATACACTTCACTTATCTCTGGTTTCATTTTCTTGATCGGCTCTTACATTAAAATACAATTTTTCCGGCGAGAATACGGCGTAATAACTCTCACTTTTGCCCAATAACATTATGTTTCTTTCTAGTACTTGAGAAAAAAGGCTGACTGTTCTCAGGGGCATGTATTGCCCTTTTTCCGAGGGAAAGTTGAACAAAAACAGTTCTCCATTTCTTCACCACATCCCTTGCTGGGAGTATGTGTGAGCGTATTTGTATGTTGTGGGTGTATTTATATGTACCCATGCATGGCAAACATGCGATCACAACCACAAAAAGGCAGTAAAGGGCGGGGAAAAGTAACATCTGTATGTTCAGAACATGTGGCTTTGTGCGTACCTCCGATGTAAAGTTGGGTGTTGTGGTCGACGGAGGGCTGGCGTGCCAGCTTGCCCAGGCTCTTGGGGGCCCCGTTATCCACCACCAGGCTCAGTGAACGGTTCTGAATCAAAAGCTCAACCGCGTGGAAGAGCCCGTCATTCACCGACTCAACGCTGTAACACAGGGAAAAAAAGGGATTTTCAGTATGGTTCCTATTATGATAAATTACTGTTGAATTCTGCACCAGACAGGAGAATTAGAGAGGAAAAAACACGATAGAGAAAACTGGAAATGCCGGACACAAAACAGACTCCAAACATGTTCAAGTCAAACATTTCTTTTCTTTGTTTTGTTGTGTTTGCAAATTGACCAAACCAAATGAAAAAGAAATGAGGGAAATCTATGTTGAAATGTTATTCTCAGACATGAAACAGACTGAATACATCCTCGTTGCAGAGCTCTTTTAAAAGAGATTATGTTGTGCTCTCAATCTAGGCCATGGTTTCTTAACATGGGGGTTGTGGCCCAGAATGGAGCCCCTAGAAGCACACAGTCTTGCGTCTATGGCCGGACTCAACCACTTAAAACATTCATGTTAAAGAAAGAGGCTCTCTTACTACAGCGCTGACATTTTTTGGGTGAAATACATGTTTCCACCGAAGAGGAGCCTCATCATGACCTTTCGCACCATGTCTGACCCTGGGAAGAAAGTGTGTGTGTGTGTGTGTGTCTTTATGACAATGTGTGTCTCTAAGATTCCCCACTGAGTGGTTTTTCGCTGGAGGGGAGACAGACAGCGATAGAGACAGTGGTTTGGCACAGCCGAAAGAGAGGGAGAGAGAGCGGGAGTGAGAGACGGAGAGAGGTAGATGGTGGGCTGGTAAAGCGGACTGTGCCTCCGTTCACCCAAGTTATTCCTTCCCTGAACCCGGAGAAAACCAGCAGAACATAAAAAAAACCCAAAAAGAACAAGTGAAGCCACTCTTTCCGTTGGTGGTCTGCTTCAGACTCCCACAGCTAAACATCAAGACAATACATCTCTTTGTCTGCAGCCATTCGTCGGCTAACTAGCTAAGGAGCCTCAAGTGAGCTGCGATTGACGGCTGTTTATAGAGCCTTCAGATTACAGTGATGTTACATTAACAGCCAATGGTGCAGGGTTGTGAGTTCTGGAGGTGGGCCAGTGGGACTTCCACAGAAAATGCTGATCGTGCAAAAGGAGAAACACAGGGAACGGAGCAGATGAAGTAACTTCAGCTGGAGGCAAAGCTTAAAGAAGTCAAATAAGAACAGGGTGGAGAGGAAGAAGACACATTGAAAAAGAAAAATAATTAGGAAATGGCCTGAAAAAAAGAATAAAAATGAACACAGAAAAATCATACCCCCTACATTTCATTGTAGGGTTTACAAGATACGCAAGGACATTTCAATAGGTAAGAATCATGGCGTTATTATTAATTGCTGACTGATTTACATTCTCTCATTTGTACTTTGTCCTTGTTTGACTTGTAATACAACATTAAATAAGATAAAATCAGATGACTTCATGAACAGAAAATGCAAATCTGAAATTTTACGCAACCATTTTTGCAAAAAAAAAAAAAAACCCTGTTCTTCTGGACATCGATCTAGTTCGGCATTGAGCCGGCGGTTTCTAAAATAAGAGCTCTTACTTCACTGCAGACCCAACACAGACACAAACATGGTTTCCATTAGAAGCTGTGTAATTTAATCATGGTCAAAATGATGGTCTCTCTATCCTCAATTTGTATTTTCTCTCTCGCTCACTCTGCCTTTTCTCGACTTCATGTCCTATCATCCTCTTCTTTCCTCTCTTTCTCCCCTCCCTCATCTTCTTCTTCCTCCCTGGTTTCTCCTGGTATCACCTCTTCTTCTTTCCTTCCTTAACAACAGTCCTTTCTACCCGCTTTACTTCTCTAAGGCTCCTGCACTTATATTCTAGAAGAACTCCATCCTTTTTGAAAATGTATCCAAGAGTCTGGAAAGTTAAATCAAACAGGCAGCTCACACCGCTGAGGACATTCTCAAAATGATCTTGAGCTCCAGTTTGAACCTCACACACTCATTTTGGCATATTTTACACACAGCTCTCTGAGCTGTGAACCTACAGTGACACCAAAGATCCACCGGGTGGCAGTAGATGACTGATGGTCAAACCTTCCCCCTCACAGTAGTTGCCTATAGACCTGCAGGGAGTGTGTGTGTGTGTGTTTGCAGGCTTCATCAGTGTTTTGTCAAGTTGATGTTTTCCAGAACCTCACTGAGACGTGGTTGTGTGTGATTGCATCTATTGCAAATACACAAATATCTGAATGCATATTATCTTAATTAACACCATGTTTAAGCATTTGTACTCTTTTGATCAATGTTGTGTGTGTGTGTGTGTGTGTGTGTGCGTGTGTATGAGCGCATACTTAAGTGTGCATTTCAGGTTCTTTGAAGTCGGCTGTTTTGGCGTGTGTTTTAGTGAAAAGGCAGCCCATTATGGAATTCAATAAAAAACAAACAGCCGTACAGCAGATTTCAACAGCCTCTCCTCTCGTCGTGTTTCACCCGAACCCACAAGGGACGTCAACTTCCTGTCAGTCCAGAATCAAATACACCCTGAATGAGCGCATACACACACAAATAAACTTCACACAAAAAGAAAAGAACTTCCTAAAATCCCCAAACTGGCTTGTTTTTAATATGACGGAATCAAATGCGAACCCAGCAGTAATTACAGGTTTCTGATGATCTTAAACTGAAAAAAACTTAAGAAAACAACCACGCAGATCCACTTACACTGTTAAATCTAATTAAGCACCACTATCATGTACTGAGTGTTTCTCAACCACATTTGCGGTGCGTGCGTGTGTTTCTGTACATCAATATGTCTATAAGTGTGTTTGTCTGTCTGTATGTGTGCACATGCATTTGCAGTCTTTAGCGTGTCTGTATGTTAGAGTCAGTTTTGTATGTATGTGCATGTTTGTGAGTCTGCATGTGTCTGCATGATTCGATGTGTGTATGTATGAGCATGTGCGTGTGTGTGTGTGTGTGTTTAGCAGCCAAATCTGATTAAAATGACGTTCAGCAGACAGACGTCCCAGTCCCATATTGCCGTGGTAACCTCAATTAGTCATTGCTGAGACGGCAGCTGCTGAACGACGAGCTCTTTCACTGTTTTCCTTCTTTTTTTCAGCTTTCATTAAAAAGCAGGCCGGCCGGTTCAGATGAAATTTGTACTTTTCCGCAGCGGATTCGTCGGGTTTTGATGCCGACCGCCCGGAAGGACTGCTCGTTGTTTCAGGCCTATACGGTTTCAGTATTAGAACGTTTGAATTGCCTCTGAGCGTTTTAAACCTATAATGTTAAAGGATCATCTGTTTAGCCCGGCAGTTTTTAAGAGCCAGATTCAGGTCAGAGATTAGGTCACTCAGACTCATCTAAATCTGGGCATGAAATCATTTCTATGACCTGTTTCTGACTAAAAACACATGTACAAATTGTATGAGTGTGACAGTCTAAGTATGTATCAATATACACATTGTATCTTATTGATTTTGGATGCCAAAACATCAGGAGGAACTAGGTTCATTTGTTAGTGTGTATGGAGAGTGGCTATACAGTGTGCACTGTGAACTTTGTCTGCTTTGAGGGCATGTAGGGGTTCCCTCAGATCCCCAAACCCTTTCAGCGCAGGTATCTCTTTTTCAGCACATAATCCCTCACTGGCCCTCTTTCTCTTCTTCTTCTGTCCAACCATCCACCATCATCCCTCCTCGCCCTACTTCTGTCTTTTCCCGTCTTCTTTTTTCGTCCACTCATGCATCCACCCATCACTTCCACTGCCTCTGCCCTTTCTGTATCATCCATTTCTCCTTTCATGTAACCATCCCACCCTCTGTTGCTCGCTGATGAATAACAGTCGATGTGATCTCTTTGACCCGATGGGAGATTAGTGCGTCATTAGTAAAGGGCAACACATTAATGCACAACAAACACACACACACACACACACTCTCTCCCCTACACACATGTTCATTTAACACCGGGCATGCATAACCACTCTCATCTGTTGCTAATGAGAGCAGTGAAGGACTTGTACGCCTTCCTATCGCTCCTTCTGTCCTTCTGTAATGTCGAAGCTTTCAAAACTGAGGTAACTAATTAACCATATTACCAGGATTAGTTTTACATGGTCTGGCCACCACTGCTACATTCCAGCTCGTTGTGAAAAACTGGCTTGAACAAGATGCTGTTCCTGGCTCTCTGGTTACAAGATAACCAACCCAGGGATCGCTCGGAAACATCCCAGGGACTGGCGTCGATACCTGGCCCTCAGTTGTACAACCGCAGTAACTGTACGAACAGAGCCATGTTCGGGATCTGCCAGAATCGCTGTGCTCAGATCGTGGTGGTTAAATAGTGACGCCATCCTGGACAGTGTCAGTGGAATGGTGGCAGGATGTCCTGCTGTGTCTGCCTGGCCATGCGGTTTGAGTCAGGTTACAATGTGTTTCCAAATTAGGGCAGATAAGATAGTCCATTTGCAATGCTCAGACTAATGCAATCCAAAGATGGCACATACAAAAGTAGACATAGAGGCTTGTGGTATAATGAGCCCCAGGCCTGGAGCTGGGCCCCGTCTCCTTCCAGATCGCTAATGCTGAACATAACACAGAGACGGTGTTTACTTAGTGCTTAGCATTGTGCTCAGACATGATTTGGTTCTATGGATCACGCTTTCTTTCTCTCGCTTCCAATCTTCATTTTTCTCTGCCTCCTCTTGTGGACCTTCTCATGTTTCCCGTTACGCTCTCTTGTCTCCATTTGTGTCTTCCAGTTTAAGGCTTCCTTTATCGCTCATTCAATCTTTCCTTTCTGCTCCTGTACACTTTCTTCGTCCCTTTGTCTGTCTTCACCTGTCTCTCTTTTACACTTTATTTCTCTGCTTCTGTCAGTTTTTCTTGCACTCTGCCTGGCTGCCTGTCTCCCTCTCAGGCATGGCCCGTGTCAAGTTAACACCACCAGACAAGGATAATTCCCTGACTCACTCTGTGGTTTACTTTTCCCCTCTGCTCTTCCCCCTCTTTCACTCCATCCCTCTTGTCATCCCTCACTCCTCTTTCATCCATCCTCCGATTCAACCGTGTCTCATGGGCTTTTTTTCTCTCGCCTGTTTCTATCCGTCTGTTTTATCCCTCCCTCTTCCTCCTCTGGCAGGCAACTTATTCTGCCCAGTTATCTCTTTGTCCTGTTGTCTGCTGTTTCGCGCCTGCCTTCCGCCGAGCATCAGTCTATCCATCTGTCTTTCTGGCTATCTCTCTGTCTATATCTGCCTCTCAGCCTCTCAGCGGATCAATCTGTCTTTCTATGCATCCAGATGTCCCTCCGACTGTCCTCTTCTCTCTCCTACTCAACCTTTTCAACCCAGTCTCCGCCCCTCCCCATCTGTGCCAGGTAATTAGATTAACCCCATCATTTCATTCGTTCATTCCTTCCTTTCTAACGATCCCTTCCCCTTGTCCTCCTCTTGCCTTTCCACAATGCATCATGTATTGTGAACACCAGCACATATTCCAGTTAAGGTCATATTTGGGATAAGTCATAGGTGGTTTCTACTCATATACCCACCCAGATTACAAACCACCATTCGTGGGAAGAAATGGAAAGTGGACAAACGGCAACAAAATACAACAATCTATACGGAGTGAAAAGGTTAGCGACCTCTTGGCATATATCCGCTGAAGTCTCCTTGAGCAGGTGACGGTCTCTACCAGCTCCAGGTAGCTGACCCTGTGCTCACCTACAGGATTCCCTACAGCATCACATTATTACTATGAAGCTGTTTGTGTGCATCAGTTTATCAAAGATCAGGGAGGACAGGATAGAGAGTTCACATTCACCAACACAATGCTTCACAACTCAATAACCTCCACACATGATGGAGATGAACTTCGCGTAGCTTTTCAAAATCGGACTATGCAGCAGCACGTGTGGAAGGAAGTAAGTTTCTATGAATACATGTGACAGCAGAGGCATAACAGTAGATCAGTAGCAGCTTCACTGTTCAAGTGCAACGCTCAAAAACCTGTGAATGCTGACACCATGTTCGATGGCAAAGAAACGATCGTCCTGTCCAACTTAATCACAAATGATACTACTTTTCGCCTCCACATGGTACCTACTGACTGCAGAGTCGACGCAGACCGTCTGCTTGCAGCCCAAAATGTACGACCGAGCAGACCGTGTGCGTGGACCAAACCTAGAATAAACAGAACCACATGGGTGTCCGCTGTCCGTTTTGGAGTATAGCAGGCCATTAACAGTTTAGCACCTTGCATTTAAACTGTTACCACCATGCAAAGACTACACTCCTCCCACCAGTATTCCTCCACTCAATGTTATAAGAGAAGGAAACTTATTAAAAGCCTGACTCAACTCACATGTTCAGAGGAAACCAATGCAGCATGCCAGTGTGTCTACTTATGACAAACAAGTAGAATGTTGCAGAATAAGACAAAATCAAGAATAATCTGAAATACATGCACATTTTCCTCTGGGTACAAATCCTGAAACTATGCATACAAAAAGGGTTCAAATGAATCATGATTGAAATGCCTGATGCAGTAACAGTCTTGCCCTTGAAGTAGTAAATTGTGGCTTCAATTTTCTTCTCCTGCAGCTACTTGCAGGATTTATAAGATGACATCACGTCCTCATCCTAAAGTCAAGTCTGTTATGCACCTGGTTGCATGTTATCGTCAGAGGCAGTGAGGCTGTAGCAGCATCTCCTCCTCCTGTGACCTTGTCTCTATCCGCAGAGACAAAAGAACAGAGCAAGAGCCAAAACCACGAAGCCAGACGTCAAATGCTTAAAAAAGAAATCCCTGATCGAAATGCAAAGGAAGAAGAATGGTGAGTAAATTAGAATGCAATAAACCCTCATTTCTCCTCCTTCCTCTCTCCATCTTCTTTTTCTCTCCTTTAATTCATCCAATTACACCAGCATCTGTCTCTCTCTCTCTCGCTCTCTCTGCCGTGGTACAGAAAGCATTTTCAATATTTATATAATACTGTAAAATGTATTTTCATACTTTGGTATAATTACCATAAAGAATGAGACCTTGGTCAAGATGATTGGTAGCCTCTGTCTCACACCAGTGGTATTGTTGGGTCTTTTTCAAGTTTTTTTTTTTTGTTCCTTTCCATGCAGGACTAAATGTTGAAAGTTATTTTCCCTTTCCTTTAACACCTTTCATTATCTGCCACTGCGAGAAACTCTAGAAATATCAGCTCTATTTGGATTGGCAGAGCAGTGCCCACTCCCTGCCTCGTGCAATAAAACTCCTCTTTGACATTAAGCGTTACAGCAATGTAGATACACTGTATGATGCTGTAGTCCACTGCATGGATCTCTTCTAACACACTTTACATGGCATATCATCTTGCCAGTAGTCCTCAAATGATAATGAAATATTGCTGCTGATGGAGCATGTGTTACATGTTGTCAAGTGTTTCGTATGTTTTGCGCTGTTGTCTGTTGCGAACTGAACGTCCCTCCAGACAATACATGGGATTGAATCTTGTATCATATATCCCTCTCACATCCCTCTTCTTCGTTCCTCCTGACACAGACAGTACAGACAGAATCAATAAGAGCCAATCAGCACCAGACAGAGATGGACACGGACCTTTCTCTCTCTCTCTCTCTCTCTCTCTCTCTCTACTTTAGTGTAAAGTCGGGCCTTCTTTTCTGCCTCTCTTTTTCTCTTTCCTTTATCTTTGTCAAACCCTCCCTCCTCCTTTTGACCTCCTTCAATCCACCCTTCAGTCAGCTTTGCGTGCTCCTCTGAAATGGCGACAGAGAGTCAATAAGGCGTCACAAGCCGAAACACACATTCATACTGTGAATGTGTTTTATGATCTAAAGCTCCACCAGCTCTTTTATTATAGCCACATTTCAACAGAAAACAGTTGATAGTGGTGAGACTACGATAATAACATGATGTATAGTTACATTTTATGATTGCATTTTTGTCTTGAATTATTACATACAGTGGTCTCCTCAGGGCTGAGAGAAGCCCATGACCCCTCAGGCTCATATCTATAATAATTGTTTGTCACTGCATCAAATGGCTTATGATTCAGTACAACTTGTGTTCCTCAAAACGTCTTATTTAAAAAATTCACAATGACTTTGACAGTTGAAAACTGAATTTCTGAACTTCATTATTTTTCAACCTGGACGCTATTTTCCCATGTTTTTTTGTGTCTGTTATTATTAGTGTGTGACTACATTATGGAAGGGAGCACAGAGAGAAACCTTTTCTTTACTTTTCACTTGATCCGGTCTGTCTATTCGCTCAGAGCAGTCTCGTTCTGAAATCTCATCCACATCTTTGAAATCAGCGAAATATTCAGGCGTTAGAAATATTTTCGGATAACCCGAAGTTGCGCTTTCTGTACTCTGACAACACCGGCACTCATTTGTCACAATGACAAACAGAATGGATCTCGTGAAAAGTAAAGACAACCCTTTTATTTCTCTGTAACATCATTTCCATAATGTTGTCAGACACTTATAACAACAATCTTGTGCCTGTCAGTGATACAAACAAACACTTTTAGTGGACGCACATTGACGGTGAGGAATTGCTCCGAGCGATTACACTGCAGCCGTCTCCCTCAGTACTGGGCCGATTTCACTGTCACTTAGACACAGAAACATGGGACAATATTGGGTCATCCTTTGCACATGTTGTACGGTCTCTGCATTGAAGGTTTATTTTGGTCTTTCTTGTGTTTGTATGTATTGCCACATGCTGTAATACATCTGCATATGTTTCATAGAAACCGTGAATGGTTTCTGCTGCAAGAAACTATTGAAAACATTGTCATGGTCTTTTCCTGGATTACCGTCACTGTTTCCTTAGATTACCTCCGTATATCTCCTCATGTGAGACTGTGAATGTAGTTTATCACATAATATCCAAGGTGCTACTCATTGTTTCCACTGTTTGAAGTTTTACCTGGCTTTCACTCAGGGACATGAATGTCTGGAAGGAATCTTTCTGAGTTCATGTTTGTTTCTAGAGGGAAGTGCTCATAGATGTATCTGCTACCGTGTGTGTGTGTGTGTGTGTGGCCTACCTATAAACGGTGGTGGGTGGGTAGTTGGCGATGTCGTAGATGAGTCGTATGTGTCCCTGGTACAGCTCCAGAGCCAGCGGGTCGTGGTCCTCCTTGTACAGCAGAATACCGTTGTCTTTATCTGTAGCCACCTAGAGAGACGGAGAGGTCGGATAAGAAATAAAGACATATTTGAAGACAATGGGTGATATGCTGTATATCAGGTGTTTTCAAAGTCTGAGACTGTGGCCCCCCCTCAAACAAAGCTTGGGAACCCCCCCCCCCCCCTTAGATGACACACTTAGTTTCACTCAATTGTTGGATGCCTATGGGATCATGATTATCTTATTTGATCCCATGGACACTCAACAAATTAGCCAGGATGGCCAAATATTGCTGTTTGACATAACTTCAAACTACACCAAATAAATACAAAAGGTCTGTGCCTCAGGCATTTATTAGTTTCACACTCTAGGAAAGTGAGAAAAACTGTAAAATTCCACAAAACGACTGCATTTCTGAACTGATTTCTTCAACCAAATCACACACAATTAGAGTATTCTGTGTGATTTTCTTTAAAAAACTAATAACTATTGTAATATTCTTTCACTTCCATTCACTGAGCCTCCCCTGAAACAGTTTGGACCCACTTTGAAAACATCTGCTCTATATCATTCATCGAGGACATTGTCGACATAACTGTGGCAACACAGCTGACAAGAATCATCTACTATTGGTTGTGACATTACACGAATACAAATAGGATTGGCAATGTACAGAGTCTGTTTCGTTTTAATTGTCTAATTTGGAAGAATTATGGTTTCACGACAGATTCCCACTTTTTAAGAGGAAACTCAAAACAAATCCACAACTAGTTAATAAAAGCAAAAGCCAGGTTAAGACTCACATGCACTGAGCTAAGCATAGCTTTAGTTCATGCATTACATCATCCAAGTACAACTAATTCATATGAATTCAGCTATAAAGGACGTAATTGCACATAAATGCGCGAATTAAAAGTAATTATGTTATGTTGTCAGCTGCTGCAAACCATTCCGCTTCTTCACCTTCCTTCTCGCTTTGCTGGTATACTTTTTCACCATTATATATATATATATTTTTTTTGCCTTTATAACATTTTCAGCTTGCTTTTAAAAGTTTGAAAATGTGGTTTGGGTACCACTGTGTTCCACTTCCCTGTTAGCTGTCTAAGCCTTGTAAAATATATGCAGCTTCTCAGACCTGGCAAAGCGCAAACATGTAACCAAGTTTTTTTATCGTAAATGAATGATAAACTTTTGTCAAGGTGGTATGTTACACCGTCAAACCGCTAAAGAACTGCGTGAAAATGAGGAGAAAATGTAAATTCCACACGTCCCCAAACGATGTCACTCGCCTCCCTCCCACACAGACGCACTTGACATGTCACACTTGCTTGCATGCGCCGCTAAGCGCTAACTAACTAGCGAGTGGAAATGGGGCCAAGGGGCCAAGCACTTAACACTCTGGCTTCAGTGGAGCACAGCCAAGTCAACACCTGCTAACAAGCTGCTGGAAGAAGAAAAAAAGACGAGATCGAGGCAGAGCAAAGAGAGAAAAGGAGGGAGAAATGTAGAGAACAGGGGAGAGAGAAAGGGGGATGGAAGAAGAGAGTCAGATATAGAAAAGTGGGTGAAGAGAAAACTGGTCTGCAGACGGAAAGAAAAGAGGAAAAGTGTCGAAGAAAAAAACAAAACATGGAGTGATTTATGAAGTGCTGTGGCCCTTTCATTCTTTTTTTTTCATTTCTCTCTCCTGCCTCAGTCAGGGCCTCTTGGTAGAGTTTTAACAGCCTTGGCACTGACATAGAAAGCTCCTGGCAGGAACACAGAAGCAAACAAACACACACACACACACACACACACTCACACACACACTCACACAGATCCAAACAGGTGGTAAATATCTATTAGAATGCACTCCTTTTCTTGTTTCTCTTTCGCTCACTTACACTCTCATTCCCAAAAGGAGGATTTCCAAAATATTTCTCGATTAGGATATGTGTCTCAGGTGTCCAAAATGTATGGTCTGTGTGAATGAGTGTATGTGTGTGTGTGTGTGTGCATGGAAACAGAGGGTGTAGCAGATGTTTGCTTTGCTTCGTCGGCACTAAGTCGTGCAACTCTATAGGTTTGATTTGAGCGGCTCGCAGCTCTATTTTAAGCAGCCCATGAATGTTTTCCATGTAGTGCAGCAGAATATGGCTTTTGTAGTTGACATACATAAAGCAGGAAACATTTCAATACATTCGTCGTGTATTTTAATTAAAACAGGACGTTTTCTATAGATACCTGCGTGACTGCGTGTTTTTACAGAACCAAAACTCTGTTTCAGTCGTAATGTTACCTGTAATGAAATATGCGCCGTGGGACGGAGCTTCGTGCCCGGCAGCTCCACGTATCCATCCCGACCCAGGAAGTGAACAGTGGCCATCTTGTCACATTTGTTGCCGTAGAAACCGGGCATGCAGCGGCAGACGGGCTCCCCGGCAACCACCAGGCACTGGGCGCCGTTCTGGCAGTCCGATTGGTCGCAGGGGCTGGTCTGCAGCAAGATCATTGGTGGAGGGTTCTCACAGAACAGCCCGCTGAGAGAGAAGAGCAGATTACACAGAAGATAACTGATTCATAGAGCTCTAATGAGGTGATTTGCTGTGTCCTGTGTGCTGTGATGATGAAACTTGTTTAGTTCTCGCTCTGTATTTTGAATTACATTTGGAGATTACATCAGTGAAGCTGGAACGGTCATATTCCTGAAGGAAGTGGACATCTTCTATCAGCATGACACGGCAAACCGATCACAGTTTCCTACTGCACCTTGTTGCATCTTTGAAACTCTGAACCTTTCTTTTGAATTTCTTCTTTTCGCTCACAGAGGATCTGCCTTTACGCTGCTGTCTGTCTGCTTTATCTATTTGTTTCCTGCATACTGAACTTCCTCTCTCTCTCTCTCTCTCTCTCTCTCTCTCCCTTGTGATGAATTTGTTTCTGTCTGCTATAATTAACCACATGGAGCTGCATCTGCTACACACACACACACACACACACGCACACAGTGGGTCGAGACAGTCAAGTGTCTGATTATGGAGCTCCATCTGTGTCTCCTCCCAGTCTGGCCCTGCAGTGTGTAACCGTGTTTGTGTCTGTTGGAGCCATTTGCCGCGCTCATGGTGCGTTTTCCACGGCTCTCACCTGAAACCCTCTTTACAGACGCAGGTATAGCCGTTGACAGCGTCCACACACTCCGCTCCGTGTTGACACTTATTCTCCAGGCAGTCGTTATAGTCCTGCTCACAGTGTTGGCCCACATAGCCCGGTAAACACTCGCACCTAAAGTGACATGGAAATATGGATGGGATTACTGTGTGTGTGTGTGTGTGTGTGTGGGCAATGGGCCTTGCCTCATGATTACAGATGCTTTACTGTACAAAGAGTACGGTACAGTTCTATTCACAGCCTGTGTCTTTAGAAACAACACGTTTACCACACACTGTTGGACCAAATTCCTTTTGGATTCGTTTAATTTTAAACATGTGAATGATTGAATGAATCATATACAGTTAAAAAAAACTCTTCTCTCGAAGAAGAAAGAAGCAAAACAAATGTAGATTTCACTTGGTTAGAGAATTAGCTAAATGGCTAAATTATGAAATGTGTAAAAACAGAGTTGTTATATGAAGTATATTTGAGTGGGCTGCAGTGCACGAATGCACATGTAACCTCAGCAAATATCTAAACTTTCCAAGATAGATTTAGTTTAAGTTTGATGACGAAACATTGAAGAGTTTATTTCTATGGTTTACGAAAAGCTATGTTCAGCTGAAAGGTTATAGAATACATCGAAAGGTTAAAACATCGACAGAGTTGGAGGCACACAGTCGATACAACAGAAAAGTAATAAGTAGTAAGGGCAAAAATACTGGCGAGAGGATGGCGATGTGTTGCTACAAAGTACACAAATTTCAGCCAATTTTATGCGAATATTAGTCCAAGGATTGCATGTATTTGTGTAAGAGTTATTCAACAAACCATCAACTGAACTACAGTGTAACTAAGTGTTGTGTCATGTGTTTCCCTCTGTTCCCTGTATTTGTCTAATCAAGAGCTAATGTCCCGGGGCAGCGATGACCGCTCAGATTCTCCTTGCCTCACGAAATAGTCAGCTGCTTAACATTTTAAGGCCCGCTTCTCCCGTCACTTTCTGTGACGTGACCTCTGACCCCTGTAAGTGCTGCCCTCCTGCGACGCCGTCACTCACCTGTAAGCGCGGCCGACGTGGACACACTTTGAGTCGTGCTGACAGGGGTCGAAACCATGGAGACAAGGTTCAACCACCTCGTCACACAGGTCACCTGGTGACAAAGAGAGAAAGTACATATGTATTACAGTAAAGGGAGAAGAGCGAGAGAAAGACTTGACATGGAGGAAGAAAAGAGATGGGGGGGGGGCATGTTCTCTCTGTCAGCTTCAAATGACAGTGGAAAAGAGAGAATAACAAGGGGTGGAAGGAGATTATTTATGTATGTGTCTATCTTGTTCAAGGCCTCAGATAATGTGCAGTGGGAGACTTCATGTATACAGACACAGGGTACAGCATTATCAGCTTTTTCTCAGAGATGATGGAGAGGGGGGTTAATAGGCTGTGTAACAGCAGCTACTCTGCAGATGTACTCACACACACACACACACGCTCAAAGGGTGAGCGAGGTTAACAAAGTCTGTCTCCACCACTCTTTTCTCAGGTCACTTCTACGCACGTTGTCCTGAGCGACGGGACACTGCTGGGAAAGACATCTGAAATTCTTTAAGCTTCAGCAAATGAAGAGAAAGAGTCATTTTAAATCGACGCTCTCGGTGCCACCTGGGCACGCTGTTTAACATTTTGGAGACTTGGGTTAAAGATGCCAACATGAATTTATCAACGTGAAATCAGCCGTGATACCTTAGTATGGTTATCATACACGTATGAGACCATCGGTGAGGTGCATGACTGATGGCGATAAACATGCTGAGAGTGATTTAGCCACTGGCCTTCTGTTTTTTCACTATCTGTGTTGGAAGATCTGTGCTGCTTTATGTCAAAAGCAGCACAGTAGATTACCAGTCTTATATATTTATGGTCAACAGGTTGATTCCTGATGAATTTATTGTTTTATTTATTGTTCTTTTGTGCATCAACATCATCGAGTAATTATGCCCCCTTCACAAGCATTTTGCCCCATTTCAAGAATTTCACACCCTAACATACTTTTCATTTTTGCATAGTCTCCAGAGAATGAACCCCAATGGTCTTGGTGACCTCCTGACCATTTCCAACGTCAATAAATATCAAACTTTATCATCTACAAGACAGAATGCAGCACATTCCTTCTCAATTTTGAATTGAAACTCCTCGGTTGAAGAAACTTTGTATCGGCGGTTTAAAAGGTCTTGTGACCTTAAATCTTGCTTTTTTTTCCCCCACTGGTGCAAATCTGACGTGACAGTCCTGGTTGCTGAGTCTGGAGAAAGCTGAGCGACTAGCAAAGGACTGTCCTCTTAATGTGACACCTGATGATTACGCCTCGGTTCACCGAGCTGAGCGGAGGTTCAGAGCCAAACGAACCAGCTGTGTGTGTGTGTGTGTGTGTGTGTAACAGCTGTATGTGGCTGGCAGTGTGAGAGGCTGCTCTATGCCAACAACGATAATGACATAGTGCGTGTGCTTGTGAGTGTGTGTGTATTGACTGAGATCCAGTGTCAAAGGGGACCAGCTGTGTGTGTGTGTGTTTTAGAGGACACTGTCACAGATATAAAAACTTAACTTCCCAGTCAGCAGTTCAACTTGCTGCACCAACACAGTTCTCTCTCTCGCTCTGCCCTTTTTTACCCCTTTCCCTTGCTATGTTTATTTTCCCTCCCCCCACCTCTCTCTCTTTCCTGTGTGATTGCTCTTAAACCTCCTGTAGGAGCAGTTTCAGGTCACTGCGTGACAGCCTGTCCTTTACTAACTTACCATCCAGTAAAGTGGAAAATATGATTTTTTGTTTTGTGTGTGCAGTAGTGGAGGGACTTGGTGGCCCTCACAGCCTCTCGGGGGGCAAAGACTGATGATTTCAGGACCATCTCAGAGTAGAAATAGACGTGTGTGTGAGTGTGTGTGTGTGGGTGTGTATGTGAGTACCTGTGTAGTTGGGTGGGCACACGCAGGTGTAGTTGTTGACTCCGTCGATGCAGGTGGAGTTGTTCTCGCAGTCGTTGTCTTCACAGTCGTCTGGGTTCATCGCACAGCGTTGGCCCTCGAAACCTGGCGGACACACACAGCTACACACACACACACAAACACACACACAATGTGCATTATAAGATGGGGACCGGGCCAGTTCTGAGCACACACTCCTGCTGCACAACTTGAGATAAAATCAATCAGCTGCTCAACCCCACTTCCCCTTAAATTCTTCAATAAGAGCTTTAAAGAAAACAATTGAATCTGTATTCTAGTGGGTTTTCTTCCTTCCTGTGCTGGTTCTTACACACCACTGGAGCCACGGCATATCTATATTTAGCGGTCCAACAAGAGACTCTATTTCATGCCTCATTTTATAGCAGAAATGAAATTTTAACATTGCTGTTAGAACGTAGAGAAAAGCAGTCAGCTCCTTTGAACACGGCCCTTTGATTCGTGTCATCTCTGTCTTTGTTGTTGGGGGATGTTTCATTACTGAACACCAGAAGCCAAAGTTTCTCTAGCATCTAGAAAAAACACCTCAAAACCAACCAACCCACCCGGAGCTGAGAAAGAAACACGCTGATATAAACCACAGTAAACACATGGGCAACTATAAGAGTTATCAAAGCCTCCTCCTCCCCTCCATTCATCTCCCCCCCCCTCTCACTCTCTTTCTCCCCAAATCTTTAGATGCATTTCACCCTCTCTTCTCTCGAGCCCTTGATCTCTCTCTCCCACCCTTCTTATCTCAGTCCGGTTAACTCCTTATGATAGATCACACACCCTCAAACACACACACACACACACACACACACACACACACACACACACACACACACACACACACACACACACACACACACACACACACACACGCACACACACACACATAGAAGCACTTAAAACACATTGTGTCCTCTGTCCTTTCTGCTCTCTTGCACCTGTTAAAACTTTTATATTCTTTGATTGTTTTTGTTTCACTCTCAATCTGACTTTTCACATCTGACTCTGCTGCCTTTTTCTCACACTAACACTCATCTCACTCACTCTCTCTTCCCACGCATGGAGGATAGTCATTGGTTGCCAACATGAGTTGTTATGCTGACATATTGGCATCCCGTCACCTCGTTACACATCCAGCAGACACAAAACATCATGTTACTTGCCAACATAAAGTCCAAAACCACTTTTCTTTCAGCTGTGGTCTGGTCTCCATCCTCAATAAGAGGCACGTACAAGTTGTGGTAGTTGAGACATCGTATTTTATTCTTGTAGCACAAATAAAATATTGGCTTTGGGAGTGGTTTGATTTCTGATTGGCTTAATTGGTAAAGTTGTTACGTGAATAAGTGATCATTTGTCTGCATAGTCAGCTTCAACAGGAAAGTAATGAAGAAAGAAAAACAATAAAGGGAAGCAGAGGAATAATCAAATATTGCAAGGGTGAGAAAGAAAGAAAACAAAGACATTCAGTTTCCCATGAGAAACAAATGACAAAGAAATACCAATGAGAAGAAGTTTGCAAACACTGACAGTGTCAGAAAGCCCTGTTCCACCAATCAAATCCCAGTCTTGACATTTCGAGGCAATAGCTTGACACATGGGCCCCCGCTAGGAGCAGAGGCTAATTGGACTTATTGAATGTTCCCAACTGATTGTATCCTATATTCAAATGTCAAAGGGTCTCCCTCTCTCTCGTTCTCTCTGTGTGTCAGAGGGCACGTTTCTACCTGTGTTGGCATTAACATTAGGAGAAGATCTGTAAAGGGTAAAGAGACCCACATTAGCATTACCACGCAGGACGCTAAAGGCCAGACGCAGATCAAAGCTTCACAAAGGACAAGGGCCTTGTTCAGGAACAGACAAATCTGGTTAAGATATTCATGACTATTGTTTCAATCAACGAGGCTGTTTGTCATGAGTCGGGTCCTTTTTTTTTTTGGAGAGACACTGATGATCTTGCCAGGGACATCCTGCATTGTACACAGGAGTGTAAGAGTGCATGCACAATTATAGTATTCATTTGCACAATTCACAGTATTTTAATATGTTTTGTTCAATTGAAGCAATTTCACCTCGAATGCTGCCTTCTTCAAAGAGTTTTAAAGAGTGTACAATTTCATGTGGTTTGGTTAAATTAAATGGCAAAAAGGCTGTTTTGTTAAAAATGCACCAAATTAAAAATTCATACTATATCCAGTCTTTTTTTAAATTCATCCCATTTCTAAAATTTTGATTACTTTTGGTTTGTGGTCCCCCCTTGGTTGAGTTTTATTTTGTCTACTGGCACTATGTTCAAATTAAGCCCACGTTTGAGATGCTGTGTCAGCTCGGCTCTGCACTCCCTCAACAGCTGCCACTGAGAGGATCGTGATCCCCGGCGTCTCCAGTGGAGCTGCTCTGCAGCCAGGAGTCAAACTGTGCTTGTGTTGGGCAGCTCCCAGGTGTGAATGTGTGAAACTGTATAAATGTGAAACAGGGGTTACTGGAAAGAAGCCAGCAAGTGTGGTACGCTTTCCTGGAATAAATACAGATGAATGAATGGACATTATGGACTGTGGGTTTGTGCTTTTGTTGTACATAAGCTTAAAATCCTAAACAGCATTTTTTGTATGGATGTTTTCAAATTGTTAACTGAGGATTTTAAGGGGGGATTTATTTTCCTACAGTTTATAAAAAGTATTTTCTCGGTATTTAAATGTGCATTTATTCAGTCGGAATAGAGCAGTTTGATACTTCTGTGTTGTTTGCACTATAGATTGCATTGTGAACTTGTGTGAAGGGGCAAAACTAGCAAAGTTAGCAATAGTAGCAGCAGTAATCTCTATAATCTGACCTTGCATGGTACAGAACGGAAACACAAAACACACAGATTCAACATTCACACTGGTGTGCCAATGCTTTTGTTTAAATAAAATACTCACATCAACAGATGTCCCTTCTTCTTGTTCATTCTCAAATATTGACATTGAAACCACAGCTTAGAAATGAGTCTCCATCAAGCATATATTATATTATTATACCACAAAATAAATAACGCATTATGGGAACAGAGAGCCGACTCTCGGCTCTCTGTTGAGAAACTCTGATGTGGAAACCGACAGAAGTTTAAAACATCCCTTTAAGCGAGTGAGGAGGTCAGAGAGGGCTCAAGGATTTAATGAGCAGCCCAAATGGGTGTTCCTCCTTCGAAAAGTCCCCTCTCTTCCTGTCTAACTCCCCCACTCCACGACACACACACACACACACACACACACAGGCAGGAAAACGCATCATAAGGAAGTAAGTTGTTATCTCGGCTAATGCATTGTCCAGTGAAGACTGTCCACTCTGATCATGTTGTCTATATTTCTGGGGGCCGAGTAAAGTTTATTTTCACTTCAGATGAGAATATAGGGTGAAGTTTTTAAAGCGTCTCCACTAATAGAGAGCGGCGGCAGGGTAGAAAGGGCAATACGATTTGACCTACAGCATAAATGGATTCCCGAAGGACTCCTTTGAAATCACTCTCCCCGTTTTATTCCTGTAAGTATCTTACATGTATAAAAACTAAAATATGCGGTTTTGAAATACAATAAGAATCAGGCAGACACACAGGCATTAACACACTTACACACGCACACACACACACACACGTGCAATCCTTTTCAGTGTTCAAAACGACCAGGTTTGTATCAGCCACATTAGTTAACAACAGATCTGTACCTGAAGTGGTCTTCACGGCCAGGCTGAATGTGGCAGGTTCCTCCATTCGAGCAGGGAAAGCTAATACAGGCATTGATGGGTATTTCACAGTGTTGACCCTGGAGGAGAGGACAAGGCAAAAATAAGTCAATAATTCAACATTGGATTTCTTTTTTTTTCTGGAAGTGTTCACTTCACTTTATAATAAATAGATCATTCCCCCCTCTGGTTCACCCTCTCTGCCGTTCGTCACCGTTTCCACAGACAAACAACAAAAAGTGACGCTAATAAGCCACACGCTGATGGTGGGAAACAAGTCGTGGTGATGCGGCGATAAAAGCACTCGCCTACCAGACACAAGGGTTCAATTCCATGGCTGTGTTCATGAAGTGGGAAGCTGTTGAGGGATTATATTTTTGTGACTATAATGTCAGTTGGTTGTGACGTGGGCGGTGGATCTTGAGAACCTCCCTATGCAGTACATCTTCATATTAAAGGAGTCAAGCAGTTCGGTAACCCTATACATGTATATACTGTATATGTATGTGTCTGGTAGGCCAGACAGTCGCTCTTTAGTTTTTGCCCTTGTAATAAAATACCAATGTTCTGCTTTGGGACCACAGCCTTCAAAATATTGTCGTGGTGTTGTGGTGAAAGAATTTAGCCTGCAGAAAGATAGAGGGTTGAATAAATGTATTCTTATTGGTTAATCGAATCCGAAGCAACTGCTCAACTTTGCCAATGAGCTTTCATTGTTGTTCTTTCTCTTTCTCCCTCTTACACACAATCCCAGTAATCAGCTTAAACAGCCCAGTAATCAGCTTACCCATGTGTACGTACTGTAAATGCATGACGCAGCCTACTGCCTTGATTCATTGCTCTTCTCGCCTCACACCTGTTTTCTAAATAAACAGCTTTCACTAGGAACTGTATCACGTATCAGAGTTCTACACACACACACACACACACACACACACACACTCTCTCTCTCTCTCTCCATATCAAGCCCTGTGGCTGTAGTTTTAATTTTCAAACCACCAAACCTTTGGCCGCCAACACACCCACTTCCTCTGATCAAAGCGGAGAACAGGACGTTTATTCCTGCTTTCCTTCTCCATCCATCTTAATTATTTCCTCTTCTCGTTTTCTTTAATTTACTGTTGATCTTTAGTCACTCTCTCTTTCGAACTATCCCTCTCTGTCAGATGTTTTCTCTCTCACCCTTTAACCCTTTAACCCTTTCCAATTTCTCTTTTCTTATAATTCCACTCTCTCCTATAGCAGAAGTCGTTTCTCTCACTTCTCTCTCTCTGTCGCCCTCTTTTGTTCTCTGCTGCTCCTTCTTTGATTCCTCAAACACATTTTAATTAACGTTGTCCCAGTGGACACAGAAAGGACAAAATACACTCAATCATGCACATGCGCAGGCACACGCACATCCATCCAACAGTGTTTTCCAGTCGGTGACCTTGGCATGTGATGTTTTAATTAAAAGCGAGACGAAGACTTTGTCCTCCTGCAAAAGCCCAAAGGTTATGAGGTGTGTGAGCACACATGAGACGATAAGTGTATCTTTAAACACACACACACAGGTTTGAACCTACTGATCTCTACACACACATGCAGACAATCTGGTAGGTAATCCACACACACATGCAGACACTCACATATATTATACACACACACACACACACACACACACACACACTCCTGAAATGCAAATCGCCCCCTCGCGAGTAGATTTGCATGTCTTTCCTAACGCAGGAGTCTTTTGATCAGTCAATACCTCCCAGTGCAGCCAGCTGCAGTCATCATTCCTCTATTGATGAATCGGTAGATACATTATGCATGCCAGGCCGAAGCTAAGCCTGAGAATACTGCTAATACCACAGGCTTATGCAGCACGGCTATCCATCTCGGATACCTTTCAGTCATGCAGCCAAGTGTGAATCGGTCAGCAAAAGCAACACCTTTTGCTGCCGCCTGGATTCTACAATTCACAAGCTTCAGAACATGGAGGAGCCACCAAATAATGGTTATTTGTGTGACAGTGTAGGTAGCTGGTATTCGGGATCAGGAGAGAGAACATGGCACAAACGTTGTCAAGGTTCAAGGATTTATTTGTTCCGCTTCCACGCCTGCTGAACTATATTTACACTCTTGATGAGAAACGTCTCCAACATTTCATAGTGGATGGTAGAGGTGTTGAGCTTAACAAACAAGACTTACCACAGCAATAAATGAATACGCGAGACAACATGAATTGACATGGGACCATAGCAGAGAAAACATATAGTTTGGTGCTCTGGAATTTCACTGTGGTATATTTCACAGTTAGTTAACTGCAGTGCTTTTGAGATGAAGAAAAAGTGGCTTCTGTTGTCGACTGAGAACCAAAAGCACGTCCCCTCCGGTTACCCCCTTCCACGTAAAAAAGGGTCTCTTTCAAGTATCTCACCTTGAATCCATATGGACAGGTGCAGTGGTAGGATCCAGTCGTGTCGGTGACACAGGTACCATTGTTTTTGCAGGGTGCTGCCAGGCAGGGGGCACACTTTGACAACAGGCTGATATCGACTGGACCTTAGACAGATAACAGAAGCAGATGAGATCAGAAAAAGGCAAGGGGGTAAAGGAGGGATGAAGATAAGGAAAGTGTCAAAGACGGAGATACATATTCAGTTATGTTGTGCTGAAAGGCTCTGCCACCGACTATATGTAATGGATGGTGTGCTAAGAAAAGGCCTCACAGGATAAGACAAGTAAGAGCTTAGGAGAGCAATACACGTGATTTGTTTCCTCGAGGAAGAGGAGGAAGAGAGTATTTGATTTAGGGTGATGATATGAGTCCCTCTACACCTCAACAAGAGAGTGATCTCAGCACCTGTCACAGTTCGCTTTCTACTTTCTTCTGGAAAAAAACCTACACCAACAATTCTTCTCGCAGACATGTCTCTGTGTTACGGTTTATTTGTACATGCAGGGCCATGGCGGTCAAGATGTATTTTAAAAAAAAAGTCCAGTCATAAATTCTCTTTGCCTCTGGTCTGAGAGCAGGGGAGCCCTGGGGCGGGTTAGAGGTCTGCTGCTCCTGTAGTCTGTTCTGTAGCACTGAAATACAACTGAGGGGATGGAGTTTTTTGTCCTTCATGATTCATGGCTTGATTGTCGGAAAATGTAGTTCTCTCTTTTTTTAGAAACATAACAACCGTACAATATGCTGCCGTGTTTATATTTATATGCTGTATTTACACAAACAGGTGAATCAATATGGCTTTAAAGCATTCCTCTCCTAATCTTAGCTGAAGTGCATTCAATATCTCAATAAACTTCACTTGTTTACAGAGAAACAATTTCATCAATGTGCTCAGTAAAAGTGGAAAAGCTACAAAGAAGTTCCTGATATAAACACCAGACGTTTAATTTATTCCATACTGTTGGAGCCAATCCCAGCATGCATTGGGGTGGACCCTGGGCAGCTCACTCTACTACACAGCTGACACTCATTTCGAGACCAATGAGCAGTTCACAGTTTGTGATTTTCATTATCTGCATGATTTTGGACCACGCCAAATCCTTCATGGTGTTAGGCAACTGTGCTAGACACTAGTCTGCTATGCACAGAGTCATGTACATATCAAACCATTGGCAGCCCACCTAAAACACTGACACTCACCCTGAGACTGGATTAAAGTCCTGTATTAGCCAGCAGACTGCCTAAAGACAAAACCCAGACCAGTGAAGCAATTACACAGATTTACTTTCGCTGGTCTGGATCTTCCACTGGAAGACTACAAGGACAAGAATGAAATACTTCAACAATCTAAACAAGTGAAAGAGTCAAACTTCTTAAAAGTCAGGACTGTTGAAAGAGTCATAACACAGAAATGATTCACTCCCTGTGATTTTTTCCACCTTTTTGTGCACTAATCTGATTGAATCCAGGAAATAATTCGGTGCTAAAACAGGCATGTATGCACAAACAATAGGACATGCTGTAGCAGGTGGGGGTGGTAAAGAGGACACTATTTACCTTTACACTGAAATCTGTTGAGTGGTGTGGTGAGCAGTAGCCTGTCGGCCATATCGGGAGGCCCAGTGCAACGAGCAATGCCTACAAAAACACACTCAAATCAACTTCACATATACGCAATATGAGATGCACATGACAGAAGACAACGTGTCATATTTTAATTACAGATATTCCAACAGCCTCTTGATGGTGTTTGTCAGTCTTACCAGGCTCTTTGAAGCCAGCCTTGACCCACTGAGAGAGCCAGCGCAGGTCACAGTTACAGAAGAGGGGGTTGGCACCGAGAGCCCTAGACACACACAATTAAAAGTGTAAACCACCGCACTTGCATCCAAGACCCTTATACACACAAACAGATACATGGGGCTGCACTTACAGGTGGGAGAGAGCGGTGAGGTGGTTGAAAGCTCCTTCTGGTATGGTTGAAAGGTCATTGCCGTGGAGAGTGCTGGAGGAGGGAGAGAAAGAGGCGCACATGAATATTAAACACAAAAAACGATCTTGTTACAAATTGAAGAGGTCACTTTTCGCCTGTTGTTAACTTTAATTTGTGGTGGAGTAATTTGGTGATGTATTCTTTATGATCACATTTTCTGCAGCAAAGAGAAGAATGTGAATTTGACCTTTGACTTCAGCTCAGGGTGCTACTAGTTTATGTACTTACACATGTAAGTGGAACCGACAGCCAAGCTGCCTAATACCAGCATTTCACCAAACTAATACACCAACCCGGACTAGCTGCATGCTAAATTATTTAAATTATATGTGGTTCCGCAGCTGCAGACACACCATCATCCCAATATTTATGAAAGAATAACACAAAATAAACAGAAAGCTTATTTTCATCGCCGGGCAATAAAGCTTGTCCTGGTCTCTGAATGGAAAATAAACTGTCTCATATGGTCATCAGGCAGACTATGGCGCCTGTCTGTGTGTGTGTGTGTGTGTGTGTGTGTGTGTGTGTGTGTAAAAATCTTTGTGTCAAAGGGACAAACTGTAGGCTGTGATGTGTATCGGTGTGAGCATGTGCATTTCTGTTTTGTGCCTTTGGGTTTTGCTGCTCGTGTTTGTGCGTGTAGATGTATGTGTGTGACAAACTTTCGTCTCCAAGGGCTCAGACTGCAGCGTGTGTGTGTGTGTGTGTCCTTTGTATCTCGCCATTTGAGTGTGTTGCCTGCTGGATATAAGTTCACATTCCATTAGAGCGAAGGGCTGTAGCAGGGGACAGCTATCAAACCAACACTATTGGAAAAGTGTGTCTGTCTGTGTGTGTGAGATTTTCTTTTCATGTGCATAATTCAGTGTGTGCATGTTTGGGTCAGTGTCCTCGTGTAGCCGCGCAACTTTATGTGTTTGTATGCATCACGGTGTGTGTGTGTGTGTGTGTGTGTACGTGTACATGTGCATCTATGTACGGTGGTCTAACAGCCCCCAGCGTAAGGCTGGCCCAGAGGGGGTTGTGGGTAATGAGGAAGTGACAGTGATGGCTGCCTGGCAACCAGTTGCTATGCGGGAGCACGGAGGGATAAGTCCCGACGGCAACATCGACTAAAATGAAAGAAAGAAAGGAGGAAAGAAACAAAAAGTTCTGCAAGGTGAAAGCTCTCATAAGAGAGACAGTCGATACACGGAGGGATGGCCAGAAAAAAGCTGACCTCTTTGAAACAATTTACATTCATTTATAATAACAACTGTGGCCAAAGTTCGGGAACGAAATGTCGACAGAGAATTCCAAAAATGTCATCTTCGTTGAAAATCTTAGATTTAACGTATTCGTATTCATCGTGAAATTCTACTAACAGACCGTGACCTTTTTAATTTTGAGCCAATAATACTACAAACTAGAAAGTTAAGATTATCAGCCTCAACATTTTGCACCACCTCTGCGACACAAAACATCAGGGATTATGGAAAATGTCTTACTTTTGAGAGCCTCTAGCTTAAAAACAACAAGGTTGCGGTCCAATGGTATACAGGCAAAATAATGAAATCGCTCTTTTTCAAACCGTCTTGCGTTGTTGGAGACCACTTCATTGTATAAATTATAATCTTGCAAAAGACATGCTGCTGTTGATTTTTTCATCAAAAGAGAAATTTCATTCACCTCCATCATATTCGAGTGGAGGTGCAAATGTCGAAGTAGGCGGAACGCATACTTTTTCTTGTCATTAAGGTGAACTGACATTTTAAGAGATGCTAAATGATCTTAAAGAGCAATTTAACACCCGCTGACAATCTTGTGTGTTCTGATCTGCAGGGATTTAAGTTGTCACCTTGCTGCAGTGATGTACAGGTGTGCTGTTACCTTGCAAATTAAAATGCTATTTGGCAGTAACTCTGCTGTCATCGCAGGACTGAAAGTGTGTGTACCAAGCTCGTACGTGTGTGAGAAGATGGTCAGACAGAAATGTTCACATTGTGCGTGTGCGCGTGCGAGTTTGCGAGACAGAGGGTGGACAACCAGATGGATGACTGAGAGAAACTGAGGCTGAAGGTCGATCCATCAAATACAACATGTGGCGGAAAGAGAGAGCGAGAGCGAGAGAGAGAGAGAGCGATAGAGAGAGCGAGAGAGAGAGAGAGAGAGTGAGAGCGATAGAGAGAGAGAGAGAGAGAGAGAGAGAGAGCGATAGAGAGAGAGAGCGAGAGAGAGAGAGCGAGAGAGAGAGAGCAAGAGAGAGCGAGAGAGAGAGCGATAGAGAGAGCGATAGAGAGAGAGAGAGAGGCCAGAGCATGCAGATAGAGAGGGAGTATTAAAGAGGAGGTGAGAGATTGTCACTTTTATCTTTTTTAGTGCCCTGAAACAACAAATGATTGGGTGGCTTTGTGACGGGGTCTTAACATGGCACTCGGCCTGGAACCAGGGGAGTGATTAAGCTTTGATTTAGCTCAGCACTATAACTAGCAAAGGGGAGTGTTGAATATTGAATCCACTGCGGCACTTGAAGATGAAGCTTGCTACTCACAGCAGGCGAAGTGACTTGAGCCCGTCGAAGGCATGGACCGGGATGCAGCGAATCTGGTTATAACTCAGGATGCTGGAAGACAGAGGACATGAACACGGTCACGACACACACTCTGTGACTCAGGATTTTGCTTCACACAAGGTTGTCTTCTTGTATGTGCAAATTATGTCATCTTAGTCTTTCAGACTACATCGTGGATTCCATGAAAATAATGTAGGGATAAAGAAGAGGGAAGGCAGGAGAGATGACACAGCAGATTTGGTCTTACCACGGAACCACACATTTAGTTTAGTAATGAATAAAGGTTAAGGAGACAAACATTTAATGACAGACTTTCAAGATTTTTTCCTTTTTTTAAATAATACTATATAACGATCCTAGTGCTGGCTTATGATTATCCATAAGACAGCAGTTGTGACTCATGATGCTCTCCTATGACGTATGGCCTTATCATAAATTAGATCATCATAAAGGCTAAGGGTGTCTTCGGAGAAACAGAGGGATTCTATTTGTATGAGTCTCTAGCTACATTGTTTTTTTCGGAAAATTCTACTTGTGCCTTTAAGAAAATCTGATGTGGAAAAAGAAACACTCTCTTCCACCTCTTCAACTCTTGGCAATGTGTGCTTGAGCAAGGCATTTAACTCAGCAAGTGTTCCACTGATGCTATCTGCGAGCTAACAGTAGAGGCCTGTGGTTGCACTGGGCAGCTCCCAGGCGTGAATGAGTGCACCTCTTCAAAATATAAAAACTGGGCGTTGCTGGAAAAGAGCAAATGTACTTTCCCTGGACACACAAAATCCCCTAAATTGATGTAAAATCAATGTAATAGAAATGACAAAATAAAAGAAAAAAAAGAGACTTAATATAATAAAGAAAATGTGTATGTATGACAGAATGGCAGTAAAGTATTGAAGAGAGGGGAATTTAAAAGGCTCAACAGAAGATTATAATTCAACAGATTCATTAGGTGAGTAGCGGAGAAGTGAAAGGACAATTTTGAAAGGAATAAGAAGATATAAAGGCAATATACCACATGTTAGCAAAGAGATGAAAGAGGAAGACGATACAAGAAGAATATACAAGAGAAGTGTGAAGTGAGATGGAGGACAGGGAGGTGAGAGAATAAAAGAAAACAGGGAGTGAAGTGATATTCGGGGTAAAAGGAGGACAGAAGTGGAAAAACAAGGAGCGCAAAATATAAAGATACAGACGAGAAATGGGAGAGAGAGAAAAAAGCAGGAAAATATGAAGAAAGAGGGGGGAGAGAAGATAGGGCGATTAATCAAAGTTAAGAGAAGAAAACACTGATTTATCGTGTGGTTTTTAACCTTACACACACACACACACACACACAACCCATCAACACATGGGTGGGGACGTGTGTGTTCATGACTAGGTGTGGGCCTTGCCATGGTAACTCACAGTGTGGCTAGTTGAGTCATGTTGCTGAAGGTGAAGGGGGCCAAGATGCTGATGCTGTTGTTGCTCAGGTCCCTGTGCAGATACAAGGATGCAGTGAGGGCACACAGACAAATATACACAGAGAACATACTGAACAGATGCATGGTGGGCTTCCAAACTGTCTGCACACAGATATGTGTGTGTTCAAGGTTAGGTGAGGGGTACTTACACCAATGACAGCTGCCTCAGGCTTGTCAGCTCCTTGGGCACAGATGCCAGCATATTACCCTCCAGGTAACTGCAGGGAAAGGTGCATCGTGAATGTGGAATGTATCACATATATATATATATTAATACACAAATAAATGAGAAAAATGGCAATATAGCACATCAATGTTTTGATTTTGCAACTTCTGTCACATTAAAGGGTGCAGGACACGGAGGACGTAAAAGGCAGATGTGAGTTGGGTTTGGTTGAGTGTTGGTGGAAGAGGAATGAGGTGTAGAACCTCACATACATTTATACGGCACATATACATGTACCAGAGAAGTGTAGTGTCTTTTATGTAATATTTATGATGTTCTGGTGTGTGCTATGTGAATGTGATCAGCTACAAATCAAACAGTGTAAGAAATAAACAGTTAGATGAGGAGAAGATCTATACCGCTGAGCTAGAGCTGAGCCAGAGCCAGGAGGCGGATTGGCTTAGCTTAGCATAGCATAGCATATCATAAAGACTGAAAGCAGGGGGAAACATCGAGCGTGGCACTCGCCAAAGTGTCGAGACAAAAGTGTATCCCATGTATCCGACCTAGCTCGCAGACAAGAGATCTTTGTGAAGTAAATGTTGCTTTTCGACATTGTCGTCACCTAAAGTTAGCCTGTACACTGATGTACAGGGAAGGTTCCAACGATTAAGACGGGACAAGATGACTAGAACACAGGTGTTTGGATGTGAACCTGCCAGACAGAGGAGGAGGAGCGTGGCACTAATACAACAGTTTAACATTTAGCTTTAATCACACATTCCAACCACTGCAGATATGCAATATCCACCGACTGATCCTTCTGTGTGTGTGAGTATGTTAACAAACACACACACACACATTTTATGATCTGTTGGTCTCCACTCCTCTCTCTCTCAGGTCATAAGTAGGTCAGGTGGACAGTATGATGGAGTGTCTTCTTCAGCCTGATCAATACCTAATCACTGCTATTGACCTCGCAGAGCAGACCTATTTCACAGCTAAAGGGGTTTCTTTATGAGTATGTGTGTGCAATTATTCACCTCCCCTCCGACAGCTTGTGTTCCCACTTTTTTCTAAATGTCCTAATCTCGATTAACATTGTTCTACACTTGTTTTATCCTGCACCACTTCTAACAATTACTATCATTACAGACATTTCCTATATTGGTCTCGTGTCTTTATTACATGGATTCCTACAAGCTTAAAATGAACAAGACAAAGCAAGTTACACAATGCAGCAGCTGCGCTATACAGAGAAAGGCAAATACATAATTAAAAGTACTACTCACTAAAATGTTTTGATTTTCTTTTGTCAGTGTCTCTTTGACTCAAAGTTTGGAACGAGCATCACCGTATTAAACAGCATGTGATTGTGTGTCGGCGAGAGATTCAAATATCTGCAGAGCTTCATAGATTGATGACATTAACATCCAAACAAACACATAAACACACAAGTACCTGCAACACCCACTTGCCTATAAACCCATCAAGTCACACCGAAAGAAACAAAGTGTGTGTGCGTGTGTGTGTTTGTGTGTGTATTCACTAAATGGTGTGTTAGCTCCTGAAGCAGCAGAGGGCAAACTGCTGCATCAATACCGGACTGCAGCACTGTGTGTATTCATGTGTGTGCTTGTGACTTTAGTGGAGAGTAAGCAATGCCCATTTCTGTTTGAGTGCATGCGCACGTCTGCCGGCACTCTCATTGCCCTTTTGTGTATTGTTTATTTGAAGAAGAGTGAACGTGCGCATCCTTGTGTTTGAGTTTGTGTGCGTCTTTGTGCGAGTGCATGCGTGACTCACAGCTCCGTGGTGTCCTTGGGAATACCCTTAGGCAGAGAGCGCAGCCCTCTATTGCTGCATCGCACCACGCCGTCTGTGCACGTGCAGATGTCAGGACAACTAGACGAAGGAAGGCAACCATTATCCTCAGCACCTGGAGAGAAAGGGGGAGGGGGGGGGGGAGACACAGAGTGTGAGATCAGACAAAGAAAGAAGGAGAACGGAGAAGGACAGGCAAATTAAAAGAAAGGGACAGAGGTGAGAGAAATAAAAAGAGCAACACTGGGTGGTAAAAGGAAGGAGGAAATGAGTTTGACCGAGGGACAGGAGGTTGAGACAGGATAGGTCAAAAAAGATGGAGAGAACAAAGGGAGAGAAACCGAGAGAGAGCGAGAGAGAGGGGGATGCATGGAGATAAAGACTGAACTGTAAGTGTGGTACTTGGTCAGTTCTAATCAACTCTGCACTCAGCACTTTTAAAGAGTACTTTATAATCCATTTCAAATGACCAGGGGGAGCCAAAATCCGCGACACCGGTGTGGTTCAACATATGGCTCAGGACCTGTCTGCAGGTCACAGTGTTGTTAAATTCCCTCGGATCATGCTGGAGAAACACTGACCAGATGTTGATGAGGTGGACTGCAGTAAGTTTGAAAAGTCCCCTGCAGTCATGTAGCTATGCTACCTGCATTGATAGACAGACAGACAGACAGACAGACAGACAGACAGACAGACAGACAGACAGACAGACAGACAGATAGATAGATAGACAGACAGATATATATAGATATATATATGGGTACTTTATTAATCCCGCAAGGGGACATTTTTTTGTTGTGTCATACCAAGATAAGAATTCCCTTCAAAAATTACATGAGATCATATTTATCTGAATAAAACACTTTTTATTACAAACTTTTCTTCTTAAGATTGGGGAACCATGTTGAGACTGTTGCTTTTCGCCATGAATTGAACCTTTAGTCTTGAAAAAACACCTTTTTTTTAATGGTTGTGGTAAACTGAACAGTTGTTCTGTTAGAAAGACGGCTCTGCCTGTGCAGCTATGTTTCACAAATACGCACACATGCACACAAACATATGGTCGGGACTAAAAACATCTGAGAGATTCTAATCGCTTCACACTCAGAGATAAGAAGGATCACAGACTACAGATTTGTTCTTGGCTAAAAACGCCCTCCATTTACTTGACTGACAGATAAACACACACACACACACACACACAGCTTTGATTTAGAGCTGCAGCATGTAAATACTTGAACTGCGGACACAAATGTGAAACAAGCCGAGTTAAAACCATAATGAAGGATAATGACGACTGGACACTAAGCCAATCATAACACAACTGCGATCTGAGTTTGTGTGTGTCTACTTGTCTGCCTGTGGAGAGAAAGAAAGAGGCCAAGTTTACACTCATCTATTGTATGTTCATACTTAGTTGTGTGGTTGTGCTGTGCCTGTTTGCCAATTTGCTGCCATGGGCTCCAATGATATACATGCATGCGTCTAATGTAGAAGGGTATGAGTTTGGTGCACATTTACTTTGTTAAATAGCTGTCTCCCCTGTCCCATGGCCATTTCCTCCTTCACTTGGTTGTTTTCTAATTGTGCTCATGTCTAAATGTCAAGCAAATGGGCGCAAACATGCCCGTGTGTGCAGAAGTGTGTACAAGTGTATGTGTGTAGCTGCTGAGTCCACAGGGAGGTGAAGCCGTGGGCTGACTCGCTCCACAGTTGGCTGATTGAGCTAACATCTAAATGTGCGCTAAATATCTTCCACACGAATTCAATTAACTTTACCTTTCCCCCGGCTGCCTCGCTACAACTTAACAGTCGTTTTACTCAGCTATAAATAGACCGGACATGGGGACCTTGGTCCTGTGTGTGTGTTGGGAACTAAAGGAGCGTGTTTGGGTTATCAGCATTTAAGAAACTGAATTCTTGACATCAATAGAATTATTGATGTATGTAACAATTATTAATGATTATTAATATAAACGGGGCACCACCCTGCGAACAGGGACCAATAACCAAACGATAAAACTAAGTCTCATAATTAGTAGTCACTCATAATGTCAATAGTCTGCGTATGACTATACATTCAGTGACAGTGAAGGTTTTTAAGTTCGAGCACCGGCTACTACATACAGTCTTATCAAATACATATGCACAAGTAATCACAGACGACTGCTCCTGAAAGTATAACAGAGTTTATTGAATCAAAATAATAAATGATCAAATCAATTAATATTGCAACCAACAAACATTATCATACAATTTTATATGCCTAAACTAAAGAATGAATAAAATGGATGAGGGTGTATGTCTGTGTGTGTATGTGTATGTGTGTGTGTGTGGGTCTGTGGGTGAACAGGAAGGAGTCTTACAGCTACGCTAAAGACTACAAAGATGGCGGCGTCGAGTGACGCTGGCCAAAGGGGAGGGGCCTTAAGAACTACAGCTAGAAACTACAAAGATGGCGGAGTCGAGGGACCCGGACAAAATGGCAGAATGGGGCTGCTGTGCGTAATTCACGTTTGCCTGGGCAGCACGTGATGTGAGGCGCTCGTTTGAACGAGGTTCCCCAGGGGTAGAATTCGGAGCTGTGTGTGTGTGTGTTTCGTGAAAGGAGGAAAGAGAAAAAAGGTGGGGGCTCATGAATCAGACTTCTGCGCGCGGTGCGCGTTGTAGTGAGCCTGAGTTGGCTGGCTCTATCACGCATAAATATACCGCTGTCGTCTTGAGAACTGCCGGTAACTTATGCCGTGATAAACCACGCACCTCAGCTCACTCACCGAGTCGAGTTAATGAAAAGAGAACTTCCACACGGAGTGGAAGACAATGAATGAAATTAATCCCAAAGAAACAGTCATAGTTGATACACAAATACAGCGGCGCTTCTCTGCGCCGTAATGATTGCGTAATACCTCAATATCACGCGACAGTCTTAAACACACAAAAACACGGGAATATCAACATATAAATGAATGGCCTGAATTAAACTTAAGTTAATTTAAGCTAAGCTATGCCCAAATGCCAAGAATCTTACTTGTAGATGCTTCGTTGCAACGTGGAAGTGTTTGTGGCAAAGCTGTCCGTTTTCCTCGTCGGGAAGGGGGACAGGGGGGAGCTTGCGGGTCGGCGCGGCTTTGCAGCGGGCGCTGTGTGTCGCGCGGCGGTGAGCTGGCGCGGCTTCGGTCCGTTAGCGTGGCTCTGGAGCAAACGCAGGTCCGGTCTGTACTCGCTGCAGGGAGAACAGTTAACTTCGGATGAGACGACGTGTCTGCGCGTCTTGCCGGGAATCCTCGGTCACGAGAGGAGCGAGGCTTCGTCGGGCTCCTCTGTGCCGGTTTGTGCACAAAATAAAAAGAAACAAAAAGCAGAGAACGGATCGCTGATGCGGGTTCGTCTCGCGGGCTGAGTGGAGCCGTACTCAACGTGGAACACTGTCGTTTCGTCCAGCGAAATGGCTCGTGACCTGACAGGGTTTGAGGGTTTGAGGGCCGTGGTTTCCTCGTGGCCTCGTGCGCGCTGGAGGGGGGAGGAGAGGCCGATGTGTCTTCATGCGTCCAGGACGAAGGTCCGGGCGAAGAGAGCGGTTGTGTGCCTCCTAACTCAACCGAGGTCGAAGGGGGAAAGCTGGATCTTCTGTGGCCTGGACGGGGGTGTCCGAGCGAAGAGCCTTGTGTGCCTCCTGTTACCCCGGAGGGAGAGTTGGAAAAACTGGATTCTCTGTGGCCTGGACAGGGGGGGGGTCCGGGCGAAGAGAGCGGTTGTGTGCTTCCTAACTCAACCGAGGTCGAAGGGGGAAAGCAAGGAGGTGTGAACCTGCAGACAGTTTTGTTGGACAGTGGTTGAACCACAGGGGTCCTGGGGTCTCTTGGCCTTCGGCCAATGAGATTGCAGCGGTGCATTCAGGTTACCATGGTTTTTTTGGGGGGGGGGGGGGAATTCACACCTGAGTGTGAAATCCCTTTGCTCTCCTCAAACTACAAATCAGGATGAGACCTGTGCTTGAAACAGTGAAGGCCAGATTCTCTTTGTCCACAGCACATGTTTAAGCTATAGGCCAGAGCCCAAC
The DNA here is from genome assembly GCF_949748355.1 of Melanostigma gelatinosum. Lineage (NCBI taxonomy): Eukaryota > Metazoa > Chordata > Actinopteri > Perciformes > Zoarcidae > Melanostigma > Melanostigma gelatinosum. Next base: position 22,722,609 of record NC_136638.1, read on the forward strand.
ATCCCCCCTTTGTTCTGAAGAGCGAGGTGTTGGCTTCGGTCTTTAGAGCAAACCAAGGGCTGGCATGTGCACCCATGTGGTGGGGAAACCTGAAGAGGTGAGACAGTCCAAGTGTTCCTGAGACCAAAAGCAGTGGTTAAAACAGGCAGTGTTCATTGTTCATAGAGTTCAAGGTTCATAGTGGTCAAGTTCATGGTGTTCAAGTTCAGAGTTCATTGGCATCTGGGCAGATGACTAAGGTGGCATCTGGGCAGATGACTTTAACTACTTCTACCTACATCTACTATCATACACAATTCAAATCATAGGTGAGCAAAACATTATTCCCAAATAATTCAATCGCTATTATGATGTTGTGATAATCTAGCATTGCGGCACAGTGTCAAAGAAAGTAACAACCCAAATAGAACAAAAACAAAACACAAAAGAGAGAGAAGGAAAGAATAGAAAGACGAGAAGCAGGTGAGGGGCAAACAGTGGTTACTGGTTCAACTCCTAGACAGGACTGGAGTCCGTCGGCGGAGCAGTCGTAGGTTGGCTACGTGGTGTTATGAATAGGAGGGAATCCAGTTTAGTCTGTCGCTTCTGGATCTATTAGTACATGATATGTGCGTCTATCTCTCTCTGATCGGTAGATTTAGAGCGAGTCCGGTGTCTAAGTTTTAGAATCTATCGATATTGGAGTTGCGTTGCCAAGACTATAGGCCAGAGGTACCTGTGAGGGTTGCATAACAGTAGTGGTAGCAGATTTACAGATTTCTTAGCACGGCTAGTGTGACTAGCTAGGCTGGTCTCTCGCTGCTCCAGCTGTTGATAGCTGAGCCTTCTCGGATGAGGTCCTGGATTAAATCTGACTGCTACGGCAGAGGTTATGTCCTCTTTGGTTACTTCTGATAGAGTCTATAAAGCATGCAAAGAGTTCTCTATGAGAGTGGAGCATCAGTTTACAGTCACAATGGTTTGTCAGGTCATGCAACTGTTCTGGTTGAAGTTGGATGTGTTAGCGGTTAGTGCATGTCTACAGGGTGAGTTGGAGCATGCAGTTAAACGTTAGTAGTCAATAGTAAGCTGCCATTCTGCCGGTTGGTTTCGGCACTGGCAAGATTAGAGTGTACTTCCTGTGAAGTGCATCTCTCTAAGTTTCTGTTGTCAGAGAGCCCACCCCCCTCGCGCTGTTCAAGTGGCGAGGGCGGATATCCCACGTTACCGTCAGCACTCAGGGAAACGTCGCGAACAGTTTCACTCTGGAGTGTGTCATGACGGGCTGGTGATATCTCCCTCCCCCACCCTCCTAATTAGAGATGGAGACAGGGCCGGCGCACAGGTCAAGTTCAGTTACCTACGGCACTGGCGACTTGACAGAACCGGGAGATGACTCGGCTGAAAGAAGGCGGTGGCTTCGTTGAACAAGCTGGAGGTGGCTCATGCTGACAGAGCAGGAGAAGAAGGCTTAGTTGACGAAAGATCTTACGAGCTAGGGTGCTCGAAAGGGCCTCTAAGGTTGTGGCACCCTAGAGGTGTATGCGAAAAGGTGGGGGAACACATGAGGCTCGTTTCTGACCCGGAGTCGGGTAGAGCAAGAGTGTTATGACCCCCCAGTAAGACTGAAGAATATGTATAGATATATACATAACGGGCATCGCCTTTGCGAGCAAGGTCTCCCAAGAAGGTTGAAGAACGAGGTGCGAAATGGGAGTGGTCGTTTCCGGAAGTGTGCTGAGTTCTCTTCCCCCCCCCCTACCACGTCGACTTGGCAGCAGGGGGAAAGGTCACTTGGCTTAGTCAGGTGGGCTGCGAGTCAGCGTTACCTGATGTGTTGCCCTTGAGGGCGTCTTTCACCCCCCTGGTTCCGTTGGTCTTTCGACCGCCAGGGTCATTTGTTCCTCGGGGGTGACCAGGGCTCGCTAGGCCAAGTCCTCTCGTCGTCTTCCGACGCTAGGTCGGAGTCGCTCGACTGTTGGATGCCTAAGACTATGGCGGTGTCTTCGTACCGATTTGTCGGCCGTCCGCGTGTCTCCCATGCAAGTTGCGCGTATTTCCTAATCTCTGGCATGGTGGGGTTACTCGTTCTGCAGTGCATGGTAACCTCATATCTCACGTTGTCGTGGAGATTGTGCAAGAATAGCGACTTGAAGGCATGGTCTTCTTCTAGACCTGGGGCGTTACGTCCTTGGAAGTACGCAGATCTCAAGCGCCTGAAGTAGTCTCTCGGAGACTGTAGCCTTTCCTGGGAAATGGCAAAGGCGCCGAGGGTGGCAGAAGCTGGGTCGGTGTACAGGGAGTACTCCTCCCTAAGGGCGTGACAAAGGGATGAATAGCGGTCGCGGATGCTCGGCTGGAGCGTTTCAATGAAAGCGTGGACGCTTCGCGCAGTGGTTTTCCACACTAGCTTTAGCTTTTCGCGCGATGAGGGGCGCGATAGGTCGAGGAGGCAGCGATCGATCTCCCTTAGGTAGTCATCGATGCTCGAGTCGTGGTTATCGGGATTGAAGCGCTCTACGTCTTTCACCAGAGACTCAATCTGTCGAGTACGCAGGCCTCCAAGGTTGATGGGGCCTGAGCCGTCCGAGTCTCCATACTCGCGATGGTGGTAACGACTATCATCCTCCCTCCCTGAGGGGGATGGGGTCAGTTCTTGTCGCGCACGTGAACTGCGTGGAGGATTGCGTTCGCCTGAGGTGGTTTTGAAGCCACCTGGGCCGACTAGGACCTGGTGTTGGTCCTCTCTCCTCCTGGTTGGGGAAAGCGTCTTCAAGAAATGCAAGGTGGTTCGGGTCTCGGGGAATGAAGGAGCCGAGACCAAGAAATGACTGGGCTGAAAGGCTCGGTAGGGGGTAGCAGTACCTACCGGGGTTGCTGGAACACCTTGAAGCGCTTTCAGTTTGTCATCACTCTCTGATGCTTTAGAGAGTTCTAGGTTGACCTCTCTGAGGTCACTGCGCAGGCTACTATTTTCTGACTGTAGGGCTCTACAGTCACGTGACAACTCCTGAACCTCTGTTCGGAGTGTCCAGATCTCGCGTTGCTGCTCGTCGCTCTGTGCCCGGGTTCGGGCAGCTTGCAGCTGCATTTTCTGATGGTAGATGAGCAGTATTTCGCCGATTACGTCCTGAATCAGGCGCTCTCTGTTACCTGCTGGGTTATTTACATAAGCCACCAGCTGCTCTAATTGCTCGTCGCATAGGACAGCAGTGTATTTTTCAAAGTACTCTCTTTCCTTCGCTGTGAGTCCAAGGACATCAGCCACCGCATCTCGTAGTGCGGTGTCTTCTGGAGCTACAGCTCCAGGAATGAGGGATTTCTCATCGCTCATTCTCTCTAATGAGCGCGACTCCCAGTGGTTGTTAATTCCCTAGTGTTAGAGCGGAAACTGTTAGTGTTTACGGTTCTCAGTGAAATGTCTAGTTCTGTAACTTAGGATTTCTACTGTTAGATGTTAATTACTGTTAGTGTTACGGTTCATGCAGGCGCACAGTGAAATGTCTAGCTCTGTGACTTACGTTTCTACTGTTGCTGCTCTGAGGTATCACTACTGCTTTGCAGCCAGAGGTGCGAAAATGCTAATGTGGTTTAGCACTTTGGGCCTGTGACAGCTGTGTGTAACTTCTTTGAGGGATTTAAGAAAGCAAGCAAGGTATTACAAATAAACGATCAAATCTACTACACAGCTGGCTGTTAGTTTTAAGAAATGAAACAAATAATTAAACCTGGAAACGAAATAAAATTTCGAGAAGGGAATTAAAGATTAAGATTAAAAATCAAAATTTAAAATCAAAAATTTAATTACAATAAGACAAGATTTTGAAGATCAAAGCCTACCTATTTTGGGAAATAAGTTTCAGGAATTTGGATCATTCAAAAGAAGAAAAAAAAATAATTTTTCGAAAAAAAATATTTTTTGGAAAATTAATTATTCAAAAATAATTATGGATTAATGTGCATATATACTGTAACAAAACTGGAATAACGTACCCTCACACGGGGCACCATTATGTTGGGAACTAAAGGAGCGTGTTTGGGTTATCAGCATTTAAGAAACTGAATTCTTGACATCAATAGAATTATTGATGTATGTAACAATTATTAATGATTATTAATATAAACGGGGCACCACCCTGCGAACAGGGACCAATAACCAAACGATAAAACTAAGTCTCATAATTAGTAGTCACTCATAATGTCAATAGTCTGCGTATGACTATACATTCAGTGACAGTGAAGGTTTTTAAGTTCGAGCACCGGCTACTACATACAGTCTTATCAAATACATATGCACAAGTAATCACAGACGACTGCTCCTGAAAGTATAACAGAGTTTATTGAATCAAAATAATAAATGATCAAATCAATTAATATTGCAACCAACAAACATTATCATACAATTTTATATGCCTAAACTAAAGAATGAATAAAATGGATGAGGGTGTATGTCTGTGTGTGTATGTGTATGTGTGTGTGTGTGGGTCTGTGGGTGAACAGGAAGGAGTCTTACAGCTACGCTAAAGACTACAAAGATGGCGGCGTCGAGTGACGCTGGCCAAAGGGGAGGGGCCTTAAGAACTACAGCTAGAAACTACAAAGATGGCGGAGTCGAGGGACCCGGACAAAATGGCAGAATGGGGCTGCTGTGCGTAATTCACGTTTGCCTGGGCAGCACGTGATGTGAGGCGCTCGTTTGAACGAGGTTCCCCAGGGGTAGAATTCGGAGCTGTGTGTGTGTGTGTTTCGTGAAAGGAGGAAAGAGAAAAAAGGTGGGGGCTCATGAATCAGACTTCTGCGCGCGGTGCGCGTTGTAGTGAGCCTGAGTTGGCTGGCTCTATCACGCATAAATATACCGCTGTCGTCTTGAGAACTGCCGGTAACTTATGCCGTGATAAACCACGCACCTCAGCTCACTCACCGAGTCGAGTTAATGAAAAGAGAACTTCCACACGGAGTGGAAGACAATGAATGAAATTAATCCCAAAGAAACAGTCATAGTTGATACACAAATACAGCGGCGCTTCTCTGCGCCGTAATGATTGCGTAATACCTCAATATCACGCGACAGTCTTAAACACACAAAAACACGGGAATATCAACATATAAATGAATGGCCTGAATTAAACTTAAGTTAATTTAAGCTAAGCTATGCCCAAATGCCAAGAATCTTACTTGTAGATGCTTCGTTGCAACGTGGAAGTGTTTGTGGCAAAGCTGTCCGTTTTCCTCGTCGGGAAGGGGGACAGGGGGGAGCTTGCGGGTCGGCGCGGCTTTGCAGCGGGCGCTGTGTGTCGCGCGGCGGTGAGCTGGCGCGGCTTCGGTCCGTTAGCGTGGCTCTGGAGCAAACGCAGGTCCGGTCTGTACTCGCTGCAGGGAGAACAGTTAACTTCGGATGAGACGACGTGTCTGCGCGTCTTGCCGGGAATCCTCGGTCACGAGAGGAGCGAGGCTTCGTCGGGCTCCTCTGTGCCGGTTTGTGCACAAAATAAAAAGAAACAAAAAGCAGAGAACGGATCGCTGATGCGGGTTCGTCTCGCGGGCTGAGTGGAGCCGTACTCAACGTGGAACACTGTCGTTTCGTCCAGCGAAATGGCTCGTGACCTGACAGGGTTTGAGGGTTTGAGGGCCGTGGTTTCCTCGTGGCCTCGTGCGCGCTGGAGGGGGGAGGAGAGGCCGATGTGTCTTCATGCGTCCAGGACGAAGGTCCGGGCGAAGAGAGCGGTTGTGTGCCTCCTAACTCAACCGAGGTCGAAGGGGGAAAGCTGGATCTTCTGTGGCCTGGACGGGGGTGTCCGAGCGAAGAGCCTTGTGTGCCTCCTGTTACCCCGGAGGGAGAGTTGGAAAAACTGGATTCTCTGTGGCCTGGACAGGGGGGGGGTCCGGGCGAAGAGAGCGGTTGTGTGCTTCCTAACTCAACCGAGGTCGAAGGGGGAAAGCAAGGAGGTGTGAACCTGCAGACAGTTTTGTTGGACAGTGGTTGAACCACAGGGGTCCTGGGGTCTCTTGGCCTTCGGCCAATGAGATTGCAGCGGTGCATTCAGGTTACCATGGTTTTTTTGGGGGGGGGGGGGGGAATTCACACCTGAGTGTGAAATCCCTTTGCTCTCCTCAAACTACAAATCAGGATGAGACCTGTGCTTGAAACAGTGAAGGCCAGATTCTCTTTGTCCACAGCACATGTTTAAGCTATAGGCCAGAGCCCAACATGTGTGTGTGTGTGTGCGCGCTTGTATTCTTTGAGAACCAGTTTGAGATTTACACCTTCGGAATGTGGAGGCGATGCCGCCTCTGTTGGGAAGCTGTTGTTTATCTGACTGGCAGCAGGATATCCTCAAACCTTTGAGGACAGGCGGCCGTTGAGCCAAAGGACAATTAATTCGATGTTGGTGATGATCCAGATCTTTCATCTCAAGATCAATAAACATTTTTTAACAAACATTTTGCACAAATTATGTTTTGTAGTTTATTTCTACAATGCTGCTCCTCGGTTCATTTACGACTAAGACTTTCTGAATGTTGGTCTATTATCTCCACCAGGCCTGTGGGGAGATCATGTGCCCGGTCGTGTGCGTGTATGTGTGTGTGTGTGCAGCCTGTCTGTATGTCTGTCCAGGGCTGATCACGCATACTGGACTCATCAGCCTAATATCTTTCGTTTTCGACCTCTAGTGGTTGCACAGACTCACAGTTTTTGAAAAAACTATTTTAATGACTATTTTTACCATCATTGACTCCATCATTGACACGCAATCATTGATTGCGTGTGTGTGTGTGTGTGTGTGTGTGTGTGTGTGTGTAGGTGTGTGTGTGTCTGTGCGCGCGCAAGATGCAAGAATGTATATTAAGATCTGATACCATCTCACAGTTTCCTTATTTGGGCCAAGAAGGCTAACTACTTTCCAAACTCATTTTCAGCAAATGGTTGCAGCACAGCTACAGGAAATTAGAAAAGTGCAATAAATTCTCAGGAACTCAGGAGGAAGAGAGAGGCCGAACGAGATGGGACGATAGAAAAAGAGGAGATCGAAAAGAGTTTAAAGTGTAAAGCCATTAAGAAAGAAAAAAGGCAGGAAAAGAAACAAAAATGTAATCGACAGCAGAGCCAGACCACACTTTGTCTGTGGCGTCAAACTTAGCGCCACAACGAAGGCCTAAGTCGCAACAGGCAGGCATCGTTGTGGTAACAGCAACGTCACAGTAGAAACCACAAGCTGATGTCATCTGCGGCTGCTGTTTGCCAGTAGCTGCTGATCGCTCTGTCCTCACGATACCCCGCGGAGGATGTGTATGTGTGTGTGTTTATCTGCCGTCTTAAAACATGGGATGATGGAAGCTTTTGCAATTCGTCATTTGGAAGGATTGTTTTACGTTTGACACAAAAAGACAAGAATCAGACAGAAGAATTTAATTTGAGTCCAGTGTAAAACAAAAAGACTTGACGTACCTGAGGACGTGACAAGATTTAACTGATATAACAGTGAATTCGCCCTGAGAACAATTTATCTTCCTTTGGGAAATTAGGGCACTTATTGTAAGTCATTGTAATGATATAAATAGTATTCTCTGTTGATCTTTCACCATATGATGCTGCACTGCAGCAGGCATGTCCAGGACTTTCTTGCTTTCATGAGAGTCTTGCTTTCCTTCCTTAACATTACCAACCTTGATGTCTCACAAAATAATTTAAAAAAGACTCGTGCATTATCACCAAGCACAAAACAACCTTCCTGGATCAAATTTACTTCAAAATGTTTTTTTGGGAAAATGGAGAATGCCTTCAGTAACTATATCACTTGACTCTATCACAAGTGTTGTACGCGACAGGATTTTGATTGTTAATCTTCTTTCAGCAATATTTCACGTGTAAGCATTGTTGTTTCCAATCATGTGGATGGAGCCAAAAAGAGAAGCAGAGTGAGCGATTGGCTCACCGTCGCATGTGAAGTCTGGTGTGGCCACGTCCTGGATGGGGATCTCCTTCAGGAAGGCTGGCTTCTGACAGCGAGGGTTTCCACTGACCACCCTGGTCTTCTTCAGCCACTGACCCAGCCAGGTCAAATGACAATCACACACATACGGGTTGGACAGGAGGTTACTATGACATGAGGCAGAGAGAGAGAGAGAGAGGGAAATCATTTTTAACACGGTCACCAGTATTGGAAGCCTCTTGTACATGTAAGTGCACAATCATAGTTACATTACATACAGTACATGTTTCCACAGTTTAAAGAATTGTTAGCAGCTAAATGACGCACACTGAATAAATGTTTTCCCTCAAAAATAAGATGTTGATGAATAAATTCTGAACAGATACAGACGAGACCCATAATAAGACAGCGGTTCACAAAAACAACAAAAAAAGGGACACAAGGCTAAATAGAGAGATCATCACCTACTTAATCATGAGTCATTCCCAATAATGATAACAGAGCGATTTGTATGGTGTACGCACTGCAAACCACACAGATAGTTTTTTGGTCAGCTATACACTTGAATAATGAAAGACACAAGAGTGAAATGGAGAGAAGGGGAACAAAAGAGAGGCAAAGAGAAAAGGTCATCAGCTAATTTTATTCATTTTGAAAAAGTACAAGAGAGAAGGAGAAAGGAAAGGAAAAAGTGGCAGAGTGAGACATTGTGAAAGAGAGAAAGAAAAGAGAAAAGGTTATCTGTACATTCGATCTATTTTTAATCACCCCCTTCATGCATTTTGTTGCTTTTTGTAACACCGTTCATGTAATATTCATGCTGATCCTCAATGGGGGCCTCGGAGGCATCGGCAGCACACGCTAGACGGGGCGTGAGTATATTTTCTTCACAGCTGCTTTAAATTCAATACAGTTCGTGACAATTTTATTTGGTGGTATAACAATATGAATATACCGTTCATGGATTGACTGAAAATATAAGAGGAAAACTAAGGTAATACAATTTTCAGCCGTATAACAAATCACACCCATCTCTTTAATGATGATGGTGTGCCTCCAAATCGTGTCCAGACATGTGCAAGTGGCGTATTGCCTCTCACTGTGTCTGCTGAACTAATACACCTGAATTTCGCTGTTTGCGCGACTATATTAATGGTGTGCTGCTACAGATAGGGACGAGTTATTTCCTCATTTCCTTGTAATGAATTGCCCTCGCTGTATGGCATCTAGACCTATGCTAAATCCCTTCCTTCCTGAACAATGTGTTGATCTTTTAATTAAATGGGTAAATTCTATTGGGAAACAATGCAATATAAATTGAGACTGATATTATAAATAGTGAGGGAGAAGAGAGGAAACAAAAAAAGATAAGGAAATGAACAGAGGAGGTGTTAAGAAGGGAAGCTCGAGAAATAAATACTATGCATCTTTTTTTCACGCCAAACAGCAGGCGGGTGTTGCATACACAATCAAGTGCTACTGCAAGGCCAATGAAAACCTGAAGCTGGAAGAAAGAATGACAGTGAAAAATGAGGGATGATGAAAATAGAAGATCGTTTCATTTTTGTAGTGATTATCACCAACAGCCCCACTGAGCAAACCTGAGTTTATGCAACAATGCATCCACCATCCATCCATCCATCCTCCCGCTCCCTCGTTCCCATTTCCCCTCTCTTGTCTCCCACCTTTCCTCCAAAAAGACTCAAGTAGAAACTTGAATCGAAGGTAACAGCTACACAGCAGGACATAGAGCGAGAACAAAAGGCAGAACAAGAGAAGGAAGCATGGAGGAAAAAGAAAGTGAGAGTAGGGAGGATGTGAGGCGGCTTTTCTTTTTTTAGCTCGCTAGGTCTGCGTGTTCTCGGTTAAAAAAAGGTATGAAACTGAACTTGTCGTGTTTTATTGAGAAGAAAAAAATCTATTATTTACAACCGTCACATCTGGGTATGTAGAAGACTGAAGGAGAAAACAAAACTTTACTTCATGGCAGTTGTTTCTGTTCGCCTCTGCACAGGATAAACACCAGTCATCATCTACACACAATTGAAGGCATGTAACCTCCACACACACACACACACACACACACACACACACACACACACACACAGACACACACACACACACACACACTCTTACACACGTACGTACATATATCCACCAAAAAAAACCCAAATATGAATGAATGAATTTTATTTATCGAGCGCTTTTCACAGACAGTAGTATCACAAAGTGCTTAACAGAGCAGACATTTAAAAGCATAAAAAACACAATGTGACCCTAGGGTCAATAAATTATCTACACAGAGAAAATTTAAAAATAAAATAAAAAATAATAAAAAATAAAATAAAAATGTAAAACATATTTTAAGAGCAGGTCTAGGACATGGGTTTACTTTTACACAAACGCCAGCCTAAACAGGTGGGTTTTGAGCTGGCTTTTAAAAGTATCCACAGTATCTGCGAGGCGCAGAGTTGCAGGCAGAGCATTCCAGAGCCTCGGGGCCACTGCCTCAAAGGCTCGGTCACCACGACTCTTGTGCGTGGGACTGACAGAAGACGAGAGCGTTTGACCTGAGAGTGCGGGCGGGTGAATAGGGGTGAAGTAGATCAGCTACATAAGCCGGAGCCTGACCGTGAAGTGCTCTGTAAGTGATGGTGAGAATTTTAAAGTGTATCCTAAATATGCCATCCACAAAGTCATATCTTGGTCGAAGCAGGTGTGTTCATGTTAAGGAAGATAAAAACAAGCTTTCAGATCCTCTTGTGTGTGTCCATGTGTGCGTGTGTGTGTGTGTGCAGATGCTGAGCTATATTTAGCTCTGATAACAAATGTTCTGGGATCCAGACCAATCTAGTCGATAATGATGGAGAGCATCTGTGAGGAGAACAGCATCCAGAGAGCAACATGTGTGCAAGTGTGTGTGTGTGTGTGTGTGTTGCATGGTAGATACCTCCCACAGTAGAGCTAGACTCTGAGGAGTTTTAGGAAACAGAGAAAGCGGAAGAGATAAAGAAAGAAGCAGAGACAAAAAGGGTTGCGATCCTGCTGGATCTCAAGATAGACAAAAAGCGATTGCTGCACACATTGAGAGATAGCGACAACAATAGGATGAAAAAAATTCAACAAGAACAAAAACCCCAAGGAAATAAGCAGAAAGAGAGAGAAAGGTTGTCAGATGAGACTCACATGGTAGACAGGGAGTGCAGGGTGGAGAAGGCTCCCGGGGCGATGCTGGAGATCCTGTTGTCGTACAGCGAGAGCAGACGCACCGAGCTCAGACCCGTGAATGTGCTGTTGTCAATGCAGCTGATCTGGTTGCTCCGCAGCATTCTGGAAACACACATATCAATTCTATTTAGAAAACGAAAAGCCATTTTGTTTTACGATGAAGATTGCAGTAAAATCCCCAAAGAACAAACTCCACAGTCTCATGTTTAGATTTCATGAATCAGGTTTGTTGGAGCTTAAAACAATAATCTGATTACTCAAGAGCTTATCATACTCTTTATACTTTACTTTTTCTTGTCGATGTTCTTTCGACATGTTTTACTGCTTGTCCAGTGGCTACTGAAACAGGTCGTCTTTTAAACAGTTGGATACAAAATACAAAATGTACCGTCTTTGGTTGGATAACAAGAGACAAATAGGATATAAGAACATTGCCTGTAATGACACAGACAGAAAGCAGAGGCAAATTCAAACCAGTCCCCACAAGACAACCGTGACCGAGTGTGCAATATGACATTAGCTTTTGACATGCAGTCATGTGGGACCAGGCTAACTGAGTTAGTTAGCATTAGCAAACTCTGGGACAGGCTAAC